>NC_069122.1:17271205-17901205 GCF_026914265.1 Mya arenaria
CATGAAATATGTAAAAATTTAACACAAATATGTACTCACCCTGCTATCAAAATGGAAGTCAAAGCTCTCCAGTGATTGTGTTATATCATCCAAAAACATTTCCTCTGATCGAATCACAATTCGAATTGTGTCTTCATACGTAGTTTGCTCTGCAGCGCACACAAAACGTAAAAAATAAACACACAAAATAAAATTCAAAGTCATCTTTACTTAATTTGAAATCCGTATGAACTAAATGGTCTTCTGCATATGCGCCCAAAGAAGTCAAAAGACACAGAATATATAGCTATCAATCAATATCCTGAAATGATATATCATACTATGATTTGTCATTAAATTGGAATTGTGCCATTCTCGTTTGCCTTCGTTAATAAAGACCATATCCTTGTCTTCGTAATAAGAAGTAGTGATAGAAATTAGATTGACTCCATCGTCTCCATTATTTTTACCTTATTACAGTACAAGATCTTCATTTCGATACCAACCATTCATTCATCCATATCGTTAACAATGGCAGCAGCGCAATGATTCCATTTGCCTATTCATTGTAATAATTGCAAAACTGTTTGGAGACTGGAAATTATACGGCAATCGAGCCGTCAAGAGTAGTAGTGTAAAAAGAGGTATTCCGTGGCCATCTTTGGTGTTTTAGCGCGCTTAGCGGCCATGTTGTACGGTTTCCCGCGCTTAAGCGTCCATTTGGCGGTTTCCGGCGGTTTAGCGCGCTTTAGCGGCAATTTTTACGGGGTCTCCATTGTTTGGCAGTCATTTTCGTTTCAATAGAAGAGATATGAACAAAAGCATTGGCGTTCTTGACAAACAATACCTTGATCTGATTTAGGTGACAATAGACGTTTCTTGGTTCCTTTTCTACAATTATTAAGTAAACGTGTATTTGTTTTTCTTACACCTTTTTCTATATTACTGCACGGATCATCATATACAGATCATCATACTCTTTGAATATTTTTTTTGTAGTCTGCCGCTCCGCTGTTTTGCTATGAGGATGTGTCCCCTGCAAAGGGGTGTAAGCTTCTTTTTTGTTTTATCATGACCATGTATTTAGAGTTATTTTTAAAAGCACATTTTCAAGGAAAGTATATACATCGCTACAGCCATTATCGCTCATACCATCGTACTGTTAAAGTCATTCTGTGTTTGTAGGTCGCTGTGTGCGAGCATGAGTCGACCCCTGTTAAAGAGGTAACTTCATCGAATGTATTGACATGTCATCAATTTAATTGATATTTGAAGGATAAATTACTTTTCTCAGTTAAGTACAACTTAATAGAATGTCAAATATCATTCTCGTTTCATATCCTAACTGATGTGGGTGGCGTGACAATCACACCAGTTGGTGTAAGTATAATTACGTTGATGTTTTTCATTCGCTAGTTTTAGGTGAATTATTGTGATCGGTCTTTGTCAGTCGTCCGTCTGTCCGTCAACAATTGCTTAAAAAACATCTCCTCTGAAACTACCTAGCCAAATTCAATGAAACTTCACAGGAAGCTTCCGTGGGTGTCCCTATATAAAAATACAACAAGGATCACGATTGATTGATAACAGCAACAACAAAATGGCCGACTTCCTGTTTTGCTTTAAAGAGCATCTTCTCTAAAACTTCCAGTCCAAAATTCAATGAAACTTTACAGAAAGCTTCCTTGGGTGACCCTCTACAAAAATACAACAAGGGGTCACGATTGATCAACAACAACAAGCAACAGCAACAACAACAAAATGGCTGACTTCCTGTTTTGCTTTAAAAAAACATCTCCTCTGAAACTACCACTCCAAATTCTTTACTGGAAGCTTCCTTGGATTTACAGTTGGCTGTGCTGGAGAAGTCACTTTCAACATCTACTCACTGCTCTCTGTGGAAGCCTTATGATGTATAGTAAATCCTTTCCCAACTTTGGACTTGTTTTGTTTAAATAGTTTATCCATTTTTTGTGGATTTGGCACATACAACTTAGAGTGATTCATAATCAGGATTAAATGAGTAGCGTTTGAAGTGAAGTACAGTGGTGAACTTATAAATTCTACAAAATTGTCATTCACAGTTTTTATATCGAATTCAATCTTTTGAAACTCCTGTCTATTTAATGGCAAATAAAATGGGGTGTCGAACACAAAATTCCATTTCTTTCTTCGTTTTTTTCTTTATTCTTCTCAACCACGTGTGTTCACTTGCATTAACAATACTTTATTTGCATATATTTGAATAAATAAATACAGTGATAATTAAATCCTTATTTTTTACTTAAACATCTGTTTGTAAACTGATTTCATTGAAGCTACTTTCCAATAACCATCAAAATGACGTGGTAACTTCAACTGTACTTAAGGTATAAGGTTAATTATCAATAACAATATCATTGCTTTCATTGTCTCTCACAAACACAAAACGTTCCATTATTATTGTTCTTGAACTTGATCGAACAAAATACTCTAATTTCATTTTTCTTTGTGATATCACAAAGAGGTGCTAATCCATTCAAACTCCGATGAGGGGAATTATTGTAACTATTAACAATTTATCCATAATTTCGTTGATATCTTAACATTCTAAATATCATCCCACGTAGGGTACGAATGACTCTCTCTCTGCATAGTTTGCTTTGCGTATTAAACAAGTAAACTCTCTCCTTTTTCATAAACGCTTTTAAATCACGATTGATAAATTCAGAGCCTCTGTCCGTTCTTAACTGTATACATATGAACACTAAGAATATATTTGATTGCTGACAATACCGTGCTAGACTTTTTATTAACTAAGGGCCGAACGGATAGAAAACGTGAAAATATGTCTATAACAGTGAGAAGGTATCTAACTCCATCATTGTTTTTAGCAATGTTATCAACTGCCATTAAATCCATATCACCCTGATTGTTCATAACCGCCACTTCCACACGTGGTCTTTTATATGCATGTCTAGATTGGCGCTGAACAGCATACGTGCCATTTCTGTATTAAATAAGCAGTAAATACTCTTTGATAGTTTTGGTTTAATATTATTTGTAACTTTTTTACACCCAAAAAGCTGCCTGTGTTTTAAGAATCGAATTTATATTTGTGATAGGATATGCTCCTCCTGCGTTTTATCCATGATTAAACATGGTCATCGTTGCAAGTAGTTTATATTTATAATGTGAGACATAGGTTGTAAATTAAACTAAAGCAAGGAAATTAAAACATGTATACACATAAATACATTTATTTGAAACCTAACATGTATAAAATAAGTCAATATATGATCATACACGCCTATACATACATTGAAATACTTAAAGTAAATTATATATCCATTCTTTCAAAACACGCAAAAAAAAAAGAAAATTATGAAGTAATAAATATGACCAGTCATTTTACGTCGCAAAATTTCAGAGTTCATAATTTCTCATGTCATTTATTCTTTTTTTCAGGAAAAAACCCCAATAAAACCCATACAACATAGCATTTTTGTGGTTAAAGATCTTATTGCTCAACGCGATGGGCAAAAAAAGGCGATCTTCAATGCGATTGATTGTCAACACCATTCTTTTCATTTTTCTACATCACTGCTCGTTTTTCATTATCTGCAGAAAGTCATTGCTCTCTTACACAAGTTTGTGTAAATCAATGATCTCAGAGGGAATGCTTGAAATGCGTAGAATATCTTCCCAACTTTGTAGTATATTCCTCTCATTAACTGCGTTTAGCAAGTCGCTGAAGTAAAGGTCTGTTTTGTGTTCATCGTCATAAGGGTCTGCATCCATGATACAATCGTGATCTTTTAGAGATAGGAGATCCATCTGGCAGCCATAACAAAGCTGCCTAGTCACCATACCCATAACTCCACACAGTGCCTTTGCATATACAAAGTCAAAGTACGAATTCATTAGCGTGACACTTGTAGTCTCCGAATATGGTTGATGAATCTCTGTAGAGCCCGTAACATTCAGGTCTACCTTCATGGACATACACTGTTTATCGTCCTAAATATCTTGAGATAGTTTACTACAAGCCATGTTTAAGTATTTCTGCTATGATATGTTCGCAATGAAAGTCGGTAAAATACTAAATGTTCATGCTATGTTGTATGTCTTTTATAGCTACATATGGTAACGGAAAATTGAATTTTCAGAACTCCCCGGGATATCGCCATATTAAAAATCCGCTGGAGGTTCGATCCTTGTCCATGGTGCTTGAGATGAGTCTTTGGGGGTGAGAATCGGGTGTCCTTATGCTGCCATGAAATGTCATATTTATTATGTCCAATTATGTTCAAAAATAAACTTGGAGAATGTGTTCTATGTTTTAAGAACGACTCGTTTCCTTTCTGTCACTGATGTAATCGAAAACCGCAAGAAAAACACTCTACTGTGTCATTTCTACCAGTATAGCAAAATCCTGCTAAAGATAATTGGAACTTGTTTGGTTCTATTTTAGGTGACCACATGTCGAACGTTTTAAGTCTGTCTTGGTAAAATATCATACTCGGAGAACTATATTCAAACTCTAATAGTTTGGAAGTTGTCATTTCGACTGTCCGTGTAAGAATGAAGCCAACAACTGAACACTTTCCTTCATATCACAGAGAGATTCAAAAATATCAAATGGTAATTGAAGACTTTGGTGACCCTTTTTAAATATCATTTTAATGCGTCGCTGTCTCTCTTCCACAACTATGACTAATTTATCACAAAGTGTGCATGTAATTTCTCTTCTTATTGTTGACGAGGAGATATTTTCAAAACCAAAACCTCTCAGTATGTCTTTATAAACGACTGACAGCTACACATGCAATGATTGGTACTTCAATACAGATAGCTGTTTAATTGTCTGTGAATATAGTCTTCAGTGTCTTTAATTTAAAAAAAAAAATATGGTATAAATTTACACTGGTCTTGCCATTCACCACGACTATTGTACTCATCAACTATGGTTTAAAAATCGGTACTTCTTAATAAATCTGTCATATGTCTATGGCTATCTCGGAGCCATTCGTATATGGAAACTACTTATACGAATGAGCGTTTATCAAAAAAGAAACGTCTATTGTCATCTTAATCAGATCAAGGTATCGTTTGTCAAGAATGCCAATGCTATTGTTTATATCCCTTCTATTGAAATGAATACTGTCAATCAAAAGAGACCCCCTTAAAAATGGCCGCTAAAGCGCCAAAATGGACGCTTAAGCGCGGGAAACCGTCCAACATGGCCGCCAAGCGCGCTAAACCACCAAAGATGGCCGCGGAATTCCTCTTTTTACATTACTAAGAATAAAACAAAACTGCCCAAAACATCGCGATATGAAATCGTTGGTGGACGCGACCTCCCCACTCCCATTTACCACCCAAGTGCCCGTGTACTACGAGTAATCAAATACGCCGGCGTAAAAAAAAAAAAAAAGGTTCACTATTTACGAAAAGAAAGATTAACATTTAATTCAATGTTTTATTTTCATTAACGTGTATAATATATTTAAACAGAAAAAAAACAACAACAACATAGCTTAATTTTTTTAAAGAAAACACCTTAAAATAACACTTAAGAAACATCAATGTTAAAACATACTAATTTGTAATTAAACAATAAACCATAAGATTTGTGTTTTATTACAGACATTATGCAAATATCCTTGCGTTCAAAACTTGAACTTGCAATGAGGTTCGTAATTCAGTACAGCAATAATTGAAACGTTTAAAGAATAGAGTTTGACAAAATAATGTTTTGTTTTATGCTTTTCAAGAGATTACCATTTGATAATAATATACAATTTATATCTATGTTATCATAGGTTTTTATAAGGCTGTGTATATATATGCATTCTAAAATGTATACAAGAACGCCGCGGAGCGAACACAAAACCTCGAGTTATTGGCCTTACCATACATGTGCGTTTTGTCTCTTGCAACATGAGAACCAGGTTTCAATACAAAATTGCACTGTTTTTGCGTTTAGGCAAGGGATATGCACGACGACGACGACATCTGTAGTCTTCGAAAAAAAACAACAGACAACTTTAAGCTAAAACGGACTACTTTGTTTCTGAAATCAATAATCACTTTTATGTAACAATATGATGATAGCTGCCGTAGGCATATTACTATTATATAACTGTTTATCGACAACAAGCCGTTAAACAAGCTAAAGTTCAATGTCTCTGATTGCGATAGGCACAATCTCTAGCATATATATGATAATGTAATGACAACTACTGTCTCTCAGGCTAAAACTGAATGATACTGGTCGTGATTATATAGGCGCAATAGCTAGTGTTTAACAATATAATGGAAGCTGCCGTTTCAGAATGTTTTAGTAATGTATACAGCAACAAACCAAACACGAGAAGAAAGAGCAATAATATCAATGAAACAATGAAAATGATCACGAAGTAATAAAGTCAATACATTTAAAAGAAGCTAATAAAAAACGAAATTCATAGGAAGAATAATACATATATCTCATGTTGATAACAATTATAATTATTTTGTCAAAAACAGACATTTTCACATGGGACTGTTATGAAAGTCAACGTTTTGGGATTTTTATATACATATCTTACATGTGTATAATAAAAAAAATATGTACATATATCTGACTTAGTTTGGTCGTGTTTGCATAAAAGCTAGTATATAACAATATTATGATAGCTGCCGTTTAACAATATTTTAGTAATGTATACAGCAACCAACCATACATAAACATGTACGTAATCCGATCTATGCGAATTATACTATAAAAAGAGAAAGCAATAATATCTAGACGTAAAGAATCGATATAGATATATAAAAGCCACACCCAATTTGATATAAAGAAATAACACCGAAAAGAGACCACGAAGTAACAATGTCAATACATTTTAAGGAAGCCAACAAAAACGAAACATTATTCGTATGCTGCATCTTGATAATATAGATAGTTATTTTGTCTTAATCAAAGGTTTTAAAAAACAGACACTTTCACACAAAACCGTTATGACAGACAACGAATTTTCTTTTTAAGGTTTTTCAAGGTTATATCTTGAGTATATTAAAACATATGTACATATTGACACAAGATCTCAGTTCATTGGCAAGGATGACTTCTCAACACCACATAAGATGTATATATCTTAACATATACATTAAAATTCATCGGACTTAAATTATGTCAACGGAGACTACCCCTGAAGCCTTTTTTCGGCATACAATGTTTATCTATTTGTATATACACTGAATAATCTCTTGCATGGGTGACTACCTTTCAAGCTTTATAACGGCATACATTGTTTATCTATTTGTATACACACGGAATACTATCTTGCAAGGGAGACAACCTCTCAAGTTTTATAACAGTAAAAACAGTGTTTATCTCTTTGTATAACACAGAATGATCTCTTGTAAGGGCGACTACCACTCAAGTCTCATATCTGCCTTGCTCCAAACGTATTGTCCCCCTCTCTTGAAGAACATCCTCTCATCGAATCCACTGAACAATAAGGCGTTATCTACGCCGACGTCCAGAAGCGACTTTGATGGCTGCTTGCTGCCTTTGGTACAGTCCAGGAATCGCATCTGAAATATTTACATCACGATTCATTGCCTTACAAATCCATGTATGTAGTTTTCATTGTATTATTTTTAATATGCAGCAAATTTAAATAGTATTATGCTATTTTGTATTTATGCATGCCTGTTTCAAACTAAAGATTGAGTGTTTCAGTAGACCTGTCCAACGTTGTAACATTTGATCAGTGCACGGTTTGGTAAGTCCGCACACTGTCCAAATGTTTGCATACGCATATGAACCCTAATTCTATGCTAAAACACTAAATGCCTTATTCGATGGTAATCCATCATGCTGGAACATGTCTTCAAAGACAACCGAACGTAGCAAAATCTCGTACTTTTGAACATTGTTTGCTTGAATGACGTCAATTGCTTAATTGATGGCATATACATTTTACCGCAAAAAATGTCATCTGACCGATCACTAACGCTGTTTGTGATAGATCAGATACATTTCGAAGATGTTGCGTTAAAAGAATATGCGTTAATATGATAAAGATATTTGACAAACGATTTTAAGTAAAAAGGGTAAATTGTGATGACTTACATATTCGTCCAAAATCAAATACGAGTTTTGCATCTGAAAAATAAACACACGCATTCAAAACATTTGTCGAGTTAACAAAAGAACTACAAAGCAAATTTTGTTTTCTTCCAAGAAACAACACAAACTGATTTCTGTTTTTCAAGTACGTATCGAAAGTTACCATTGAAAAATCAAGAAAACAAAGACAATATGTCTTTAACAGAGAGTGTTTGAATTCGGTTTCGAAATGTAACACAGCAAAACTATGGCAATACCTTTTCATTAGATTACCTTTTCATTAGATTCAGGTACCAGACAAAAGGCAAAACAAAGGCAAAACGTCTACAACAGAGATTGTTTGAATTCGGTTTCGAAATGTAACACAGCAAAACTATGGCAATACCTTTTCATTAGATTCAGGTACCAGACACTCAACATCCCGATGCCTCTCAAGGAAAGATTGAAACTCCTCGTCCGATATGACAAACGTCTGGGCATTCCTGATGGCATCTGCCCCGGCATTTTCTCCGTCTATCAAAAGACACTGGAAGACCTAAAATGATAGAAATGGTCTTGAATTTCTATCGACGTTCATTCGACCTGTGGATTTTATAAAAAAGTAGACATGCAAGTTATCGTTAAACGCAAAAAAAAATTTTTTTATAAAGGGCAACAACGATATAATGCCGATATAATGCCGATATAATGCCGATATAATGTCGATATAATGTCGATATAATGTCGATATAATGTCGATATAATGTCGATATAATGCCGATATAATGCCGATATAATGTCCATATAATGCCGATATAATGCCGATATAATGTCGGTTGCAGGCAAATGTTCAAATCATCGATACCATGATAATTGTTGTTGTTTTTCATACAGCCAAAGAGCCCTTTCACTCATTAGTATTTCTAAAAGAAGATGCGATCCAGGGCTTTTAGGCAAACTTACGACATATGAAACAGAAATGTAATGCGAATGGACCAACTATAGTTTCTAAGTTCTGAATTCACAAAATGCATTGAATATTTTCATTGAAGTATCCTGTATTTTACAATTAGAATGTTGTGAGAAGTTTCTCTTATACGTTTTCAAATATCTTAACACAATATAATAACATAAACATTTCGTATTTTGTGCTATGTATTACAAAGTCTATATTGAATGTGTACTCAATCATTCAAGCGAACAATAAAAAACATCAATAAACATCATTAGTCAGAATGTTTCCCTCAGAGAAAGATCTATAAAGAACAATATGAGCTTTTGCACATGGTTTCAATTTTATTTCTTTTAATAAAAATTGTACAAGTGAGAAATGACAAGCATTAAGAACGACCTAGCAAATACAATAGATAACAATAATAGCATGATAAAAATGAATACTTTTACGTACGGTATGTCAGACAAAATTAAGCAGAGAGCTTTAAAGATGCACTCTTAATCCGAAATAAGATGTACCAGAAGTAATACAAATGTTTTAATTTACCGAAAAAGATGAACAAATATCAAAAACAATGGTTCTTGTGGTGGAAACTGTGTTTCACTTGATAGAAAGGTGCAGTAAACACGGTATTTCTACCGTATGAGATGATCGTTTATCACTGTAGAGCATTTAGCGCTCACCAATCATTTAATATGTGTGCGTTTCCAGCTATTAAATACACGGTTACAATCTTGTTATCAGTTATTAATATTCTCCATAAATGCATTATTTAGTAAGTAATGAAAGGTTTATTACTCACTATTTATGAGTGTTATACATGTGAATGTATTGATTTTAAATACGAGTGTCACTTTAATTTCTCACTTCTATCATTCATCCAAACCGCTTGTGAAGATATCGTGGTGTGTGTAAACAAAAATAAGAATTTGATACCTGCATGATGAAATATAAATACAAACATATTGCAAATAGGCTTCTGGCTGCTCGGATTATTTTTAAAGTTTGATTCGCTTTAATGATACACAAATAAATGGCTTATAACAACTAAACAAGACCGCCATGTGTCCCACGCCAAAGCTCATTTGTTGTTTTTTATCGAAAACAACCTTGGATGTATGCCGGTACATCGGTAGAAGTAGTTCGTTATTTTTTTAATTTTATCATTAATTAATTGTCGTGTTTAAGCTTGTATTATTGATCTTGGTTTAAATTGATTGCCAGTGAAGTGTATTATTGCATACATAATTGAGATATCCAAGAGTTAAGTCATTATGTTTAACTGCTAAATTAAATTACTACGCGATCTTCTTGCAGCGGACTTAAACATACCGATTTCTGAGTATGTAAACCGTCCAAATACATCCGAGGTTGTTTTCGATAACAATAGCCGAGGAGCTCCGTATGATTTTAGTACACAATTATTGGATTCAGTTATTCGCCGTGCTGTACATGTTCTCATAGTCTCCGGTAAATGCGTACCTAGTTGCATTTGATTATCTTACTTTTTTTAGATATGGCTAAGGTTTGAAGGGGCTGTACTCCGTATGATAAAATAGCGAAAAAAAAAGGAGAAAATTGTCGAAAACTGACATAAACTTGGCATCTATGTGTACAATGCATTGAAACTTACTAACTTAAGTACCACATAGTTCACAATTTGTTTAAGTTTAGCAGTTATTTCGTATTTTTCCATTAAAAAAGATTACTGGGTATGTCTACCAGGTAGAATTCATTCCTTATGCGTGATTGGCTAGTCGGTGTTATCACGTGATATTACCGAGGTAGGTGTATAGCTTAATTATGTCACCCATTGTGTAAGCCGTCGTGGCTCAGTGGATACGACGCTGGACTGCAATTTTGGCGAAACAGGTTCGAACCCGGTCTCCGACACAATTTTTTTTACATTTTGTACTTTTTTTACAATTATGATATCAAAGCGTAACACATTCTATTAGGTAATTGTCCTGAGATTCGTTACAGAAAAAAACTTTTTTGGTGCCAATCTGGTGTACAGTCCCTTTAAGTTTTTGCAGAACGACAACGCAGACAAAACTATCACAAAATGCCGACTTTCTTCATCGGAAAACATTTATTTATACCTTCCATCTGCACGGGTTAAGTTGTTTCACCTCTTCAACCATGTTTTCATCCTTGTTGTAAGTGTTCACCACTGAGTTCAGCTTAAACGCCACCTAAAGCAGGTCATTTTATATAGAGTACTGTCTGTAACATAAATAAATGTTATCTACATACAAGAACAAGTGTGCACTTCATTCAGAGTTTCGCCTATTTGTTACAGGTTTATAATTGTTTTCAACTTGTAACCTAGAAATGACAATTAAATCTACTTCCATTTCAACTAAAAACATAAAATTTGTATTTTACTCATACTTATAAACGTTATTTCGGAAATGTAAACTTCATGAGGCTTCACGTGGGGAACCGCATGTATTTTAATAACTTTAAAATCACTACTGGTTTGATTTTGTGATTCCAGTTGATTTCAGTTATGAAATCTGATAAAAAAATATTTTCCTAAGAAGTATTTTGATCATTAAACAATTGAAATACACTTGCCAACTACAGATTTGGTGAGGGGGGAGGGGGGAGGGGGGTGGGTGCTCAAGAAGAACATGATGCCCTAGATATATCTTTTTTATAATGTTTACACAAAAAAGTGATTCTCTTATCGTCATCATCATTGATTTTCAATTCGTCTAGTCAGATACAATTAATGAAGTTTGCACATGAAAGTAACCAAATGCATTCCAAAAAGTAAGTTTAAACTAAACTTTTTCATACCTGGTATTCCGCACAGAGTCTTCTGACGGACCTTAATGAGCTCAAATGGTTTTTCTGTCCCTGCTGTCGACCAATTTTCTCGTTTGTGTCCGGATCAAAACTGTCGCAAGAAACAGCCAGAATATCTAGATAGGCACCTGACAAAAAACATATTACGTCTGATTAATACCTTAATTAACTATGAATGCCAATGGTTCTTAATATATGCATTATATAAAAAAACACATTTCCTGAAACTATCTAGATATATACATGACAATAATAATGGCCTGTTGTAGACTGATCGATCGACATGTACAAAGCGTATTGCCTCCCCTTTTTTGAAGGGGGGGGGGGTCATAAAAAAATAAATAGCGCAATTCTGTGACAATACAATTAGGTTAAAGAGTGGCATTTGATTGAAAGAAGGAAGGTATTTTCTAAAATCAACCGGCAAATCTGATGTACTTAAATTGTAATATAACATTATACAGACTATGGAGTAACAATGTCAAGGTGGATCAATGAACTAAGCATAACATGATATACCAGTTCTATAACCTTAACAAAGAAGTGCAATGCAGAAATGATACACGCATGTTAAAGAATGGCATTTGCTTGCGAAAAGGGCGGTATTTTTTAAAAATTATGACCTGAAGTCTTTCAGCAGGTTTCTTTTTCTTTACTCAAAGAACCCATTTAACAGTTTTTTTCAAAAATGCCAAAGAATGTCACTCTGACATTTATATCAGGGTTCAGCTAGGAAGGTTAAATGATATACTGTCTGAAGATAGTGTTACGTTTATCAGTTACTGATAATCAATAACTCGTCGCGCCAATGTTAACTTTTTGTCGTGCTTAAGAAATATGTTTACAAGACCGTACAGAAAAAAAACATTCAAAAGAAAATTGAACAAAGAAAACAATAATACAAAAGAAATAGTTTTCCACCTCATAACCAAATCATTTATCGAATATACTTCCTCCACTTTTGGAATGGAAAGTTGCTTTGATATGGATTGCTACAAATGCTACGAACAATCATCCTAAACTGCTCCATTACTATACTTCACTACTAACAATCATCCTTCACTACTCCAACATTATTCTTTACGCGTCATCAACCCCACTAATCGAACGTAAGCATTCACTACTCCAGAATTATCCTATAAACGTCATCAACCCCCTCTTATTCAACATCATCCTACTCTACTCCGCAATTATCCTATAAACGTCATCAACCTCCTCTAATCCAACATCATCCTACTCTACTCCGCAATTATCCTATAAACGTTATCAACCCCCTCTAATCCAACATCATCCTACACTACTCCGCAATTATCCTATAAACGTCATCAACCCCCACTAATCCAACATCATCCTACTCTACTCCGCAATTATCCTATAAACGTTATCAACCCTCTCTAATCCAACATCATCCTACTTAACTCCGCAATTATCCTGTAAACGTCTTTAACCCCATATAATCCAACATAATCCTACTCTACTCCGCAATTATCCTATAAATGCCATCAATCCCCACTTATCCAACATCATCCTACACTACTCCGCAATTAGCCTATAAACGTTATAAACCCCCTCTTATCCAACATCATCCTACTCTACTCCGCAATTATCCTATAAACGTTATCATCCCCCACTAATCCAAGTTTATCCTACACTACTCCGCAATTATCCTATAAATGTCATCAACCCCCACTTATCCAACATCATCCTACACTACTCCGAAATTGTCCTATAAACGTCATCAACCCCCACTAATCCAACAACATCCTACACTACTCCGCAATTATCCTATATACTTCATCAACCCCCACTAATCCAACATCATCCTACACTACTCCGCAATTATCCTATATACTTCATCAACCCCCACTAATCCAACATCATCCTACACTACTCCGAAATTATCCTATAAACGTCATCAACCCCCACTAATCCAACAACATCCTACACTACTCCGCAATTATCCTATAAACGTCATCAACCCCCACTAGTCCAACATCATCCTACTCTACTCCGCAATTATCCTATAAACGTCATCAACCCCCACTAATCCAACAACATCCTACACTACTCCGCAATTATCCTATAAACGTCATCAACCCCCACTAATACAACATCATCCTACTCTACTCCGCAATTATCCTATAAACTTCATCAACCCCCACTTATCCAACATCATCCTACTCTACTCCGCAATTATCCTATACACTCCATCAACCCTCACTAACCCAACATCATCCTATCCTACTCCGCAATTATCCTATAAACTTCATCAACCCCCACTAACCCAACATCATCCTACTCTACTCCGCAATTATCCTATAAACTTCATCAACCCCCACTAATACAACATCATCCTATCCTACTCCGCAATTATCCTATAAACTTCATCAACCCCCACTAATACAACATCATCCTATCCTACTCCGCAATTATCCTATAAACTTCATCAACCCCCACTAATACAACATCATCCTATCCTACTCCGCAATTATCCTATAAACTTCATCAACCCCCACTAATACAACATCATCCTACACTACTCCGCAATTATCCCATAAACTTCATCAACCCCCACTAACCCAACATCATCCTATCCTACTCCGCAATTATCCTATAAACTTCATCAACCCCCACTAATCCAACATCATCCTACTCTACTCCGCAATTATCCTATAAACTTCATCAACCCCCACTAATCCAACAGCATCCTACTCTACTCCGCAATTATCCTATAAACTTCATCAACCCCCTCTAATCCAACATCATCCTAATCTACTCCGCAATTATCCTATAAACGTCCTCAACCCCCTCTTATTCAACATCATCCTACTCTACTCCGCAATTATCCTATAAACGTCATCAACCCCCTCTAATCCAACATCATCCTACACTACTCCGCAATTATCCTATAAACTTCATCAACCCCCACTAATCCAACATCATCCTACTCTACTCCGCAATTATCCTATAAACGTCATCAACCCCCACTAATCCAACATCATCCTAGACTACTCCGCAATTGTCCTATAAACGTCATCAATCGCCACTTATCCAACATCATCCTACTCTACTCCGCAATTATCCTATAAACTTCATCAACCCCCTCTAATTCAACATCATCCTAGACTACTCCGCAATTATCCTATAAACTTCATCAACCCCCACTAATCCAACATCATCCTACTCTACTCCGCAATTATCCTATTAACTTCATCAACCCCCTCTAATCCAACATCATCCTACACTACTCCGCAATTATCCTATAAACTTCATCAACCCCCACTAATCCAACAGCATCCTACTCTACTCCGCAATTATCCCATAAACGTCATCAACCCCCTCTAATCCAACATCATCCTAATCTACTCCGCAATTATCCTATAAACGTCCTCAACCCCCTCTTATTCAACATCATCCTACTCTACTCCGCAATTATCCTATAAACGTCATCAACCCCCACTAATCCAACATCATCCTAGACTACTCCACAATTATCCTATAAACGTCATCAACCCCCACTAATCCAACATCATCCTACTCTACTCCGCAATTATCCTATAAACGTTATCACCCCCCTCTAATTTAACATCATCTTACTCTACTCCGCAATTATCCCATAAACGTCATCGACCCCCTCTAATCCAACATCATCCTACTCTACTCCGCAATTATCCTATAAACGTCCTCAACCCCCTCTTATTCAACATCATCCTACTCTACTCCGCAATTATCCTATAAACGTTATCAACCCCCTCTAATCCAACATCATCCTACTCTACTCCGCAATTATCCTATAAACTTAATCAACCCCCACCTACTCCAACATCATCCTACTCTACTCCGCAATTATCCTATAAACGTAATCAACCCCCACCTACTCCAACATCATCCTACACTACTCCGCAATTATCCTACATCCTACACTGCCCACTATAGCCATTCGTTGCTCAACCATCTACCTACACTTGTCCACCATCAGCATACTCTAGTCACCACACTTCCGGAACAAACCCTCTGCGGCAATGCTCCTATTTGTACTATTATGAAACAGACTATATAGATCTATATTAATACTTGTACCCTTGCTTAACCACTGGAAATCACTTGTAGAGTAAACTTAGTAGCAGACTCGCGTCTTCTGTTTGCCTTTCACTCTAGCTACAATAATGAGCGATCAGTGATACTTTTTTATTATTTTGACATTTCATGTGTATCCCTGTAACCAGTCTGCCATAGTCTAAAAATCGTCAAAAGACTCGTTGACGGCCATTTAGGTGGACTATCTTTCACTCCTATAGATTGAATACTTGTCAACCAAAACATACAACATTATTGCTAACAACCGTAATATTCAATGAATGTAGTATATATCAATTGTTATCTAAAACAAAGCTAACATGCACTTCTCACCGTATGTTTTGAACCAATTCTCCGTAACGAGACTTCCGTTGCTCACAATAGTGACACTCGGTAGTTGTAAAGACTCCTTGCAGAACCTAACTAGTTCACCAACGAACGCCCCTCTTTTCACGATAAACGGCTCTCCGCCAGAAAAGTTGATCTTTTCCATGCCTTAAACATTAACTGGAATTTTTGAATTCATGAATAATCAAGTTTAAAAAAAGAATGTCAAGAACATTATACAATAAATTTAACAGTTTGTTCTGGAATAAATTTTAATTATTGCTCTTTTATTCAGTAGTACAAGTAAAAAACAACAACAAATCATTACCAATCATTTAGTTAATTTTGTATGTACTGAGCAAGATCTACGCTCTGAATTGTTAGTTAATGGGTTTCAAATGCAACTGTAATGACCATTGTTGAGAATGTTGCACACATTCACTATTGTATGAATGGTGCTCTGACACTTTACTCGACTAAGGCAAGACAAAAGCTTACAATAATGCATTACAATCATGCAGATTACCCACAATGATACATTACTTACCGGCATCCTTTAGCAGTGACAGTCCACGTTTAGCATCCTCAAGAGGCAAAACGAATGATGTTTTAGCTGTGTGAAAGCAAAATCCACATTGATAATTGCATTTCCGCGTGAAATGGTAATTGACGCTCAATGGAACTACCTTTTCTTGCACCGGAAGCACACTTGGTACCAATCCGATCCTTCCGGAAGGTAAGTTTGTACTTTTCCGCTGTCGTACAGTCGGCAAATGTAGTCTTCTATTTTCATTCTTCCTTTCAATTGTGTCAGTTAGAATAATATCTTCACCGGATAGAAACGTCGAACTCATATGATGTTTTAGTTTTGCATAGTTAAAAATAACAAATGCAACAACTACGGAACTAAATACTAATACAGTAAACACAGGCTCCATTCTATATAATAGCGTTTAAATGATAAATAATTAAATAACCATCAAGTCAATACAATCACACAGAACGTGTTTATAAATCTAATTCGAATATTATTTCCAATTTCTCGAAAACCTCAACTTAAATACAGCGCGCCAGAGAAAACAGACGCTTAGAATAGATATGAAGCAATTGATATTTTCGATGGAAATTCCGCTCGACCTGACCTATTTTCTACTTTCGCTTTTCCACTACGAATAGCAAGACGCTATTTTCGAAAAATGATAGCAAGTAACAAATGACATTGACCTATTTTTAGATATACTTAGTGGGCTTAGATAAACTACGACTGCCTATTGTAAAGAATGCATACAAAATGCAGATCAATATAGCGTATATGTAATATTGGTTTTCCATGTAATGAAGCGACCTTGGCTGGTTTCAAAAACCTTGTTTTCTTCTGCTTGTTTACTTTCATAGTTTCAGAAAAATCCACGAAGGCCGTTTTCATTAAATAATGAGTAGTAGTACAGACGTGTTTTTTTATTTACCTGTAAAGATAATTACACTGAACTAATTCAACGATGACAATTTATGAATAAAAAAACCTAGATGCGTGATTCATGCTCATTCAATCCAATGTTATCTGCTGATAAAAGTAGCTATCTAGACTTCACTTAAATTGGTCTCTTTTCTTATAGCCATGAAACATTCGCACATGTAGAACTTTAATTTCGAGCAATTGAGGTTATATATATAATAATATTTATGGTGGCAAATTACTGCCGTAAGATAACCTGTTCACGTTCGCGAATTGTTTCGTGATATAGACTTAATTTTTTTCGATAATTATCCGGCTATCTAGTTTAAATTCGCGAAACTTTTAACCTAAGACTAAAACTGGCTTGAAAAAGTCTAGTGTCTTATTAATTGAAATTTGCAAACAATCACTAGATAAGCTGTAATTGTTGTACAGCATGAAAAGATATTAGGTGACAGTCCTGAGCACTTTTACTAGTTTTAGGCCTGTTCTGGGTCTTTTGATATTTATTTTACGGACGAAGGTTCGCCAATATAAACTAGATAGCTAGATAATTATCGCGAAAATCAAGTGGTTAACACGAAACAAAATCGTAAACCCTATCAGGTTATATTACGGCAGTAATATGCGCACCATACATATCCAATCGATAATTCATGTGCATTAATGTTCCTTTAAGGAAGATTATGATCATATGTGCGACGGGAGATTTCGGTTACTGTATTCTTTAACTTGTAGTACATTTTGAAAGCAGCAATTTATGCAAAACTGTTACTGGAGTCGATAAAAAATGATGTATTTGAGTGTTTTATTTCACACTATGAATATAATGTTATGATTTATTCAAACGTGATACTAAAAGTGCATGTGCATTGCATATCTAGAGCTTAAATCATAAGAAACACGGATACAATTTAAGTGTCACAGACAAAGTATATGTACCACAAAAAAGTGTCACAGACAAAACATTAGTGTCACCAACAGAAACCTATTTTTATCACAGACAGAACATATAAGTATTCCAGACTAACAATTAGAAACACCGACGAAACATAAGTGTCACAGACAAAACACAAGTATGACGGTGTCAAGCCATAATGAAGCCATTATAGGGCGCGGGAAGACCTTGTAAAACTCAACAACAACAACAACATAAGTATCACAGACACTAAACAAGTATCACTGATAAAACATCAGTGTCACTGGCTCCAGCTTCTCTGTCATTCTCCAGCCAACATTTTCACCTGAAACAAAGAAATAAAAATAATAAACATGTATTGTGCAAAGGTATTTGTATATGTATATCAACTATCAAACAAGTCAAGGTTGTCTATTTGACCATCTTAAGAATTTTATTCGCAAAAAAAAATGTATCTAAATGCTTATGGAATACAATAATATAAGTCAAGAGCTGTCTTAAGATGTCGTTCTCGACTATACGCGACCTTGTCTTAAAAAAGATCACAGTAATGATGTTATGTGTGCCTGTCAAAGCATTAAAAAGTAAACAAGAAACGCCGCAATGCGACCAAGTGTTCATTGATTGACAGGAAAACTTCAGCCTTCGTTATGAAATTCAGTTTCAACTGATTGTTAATAGTGTGCCTGTCAAAACCCTTAAAAAATGAAAGTCAATCAAGGGTCATAATTTGTACTAAGGGTTAATATGCAGTAATGTAACCTAAGGCCTAAAAAAATAATTGTTTGGTTAGGGTTACATCCTTTTCAAAAATAGGTAGGGTAGGTAGGCTTTTTCTTTTTTTTTATAAGGTTTGTATAAGAATGTCATTTTCATCATAGCGGAATGGTGTTAAACTAATATTTTAGATTATAATTTTTTTAAAGATTACTTTAAAACCATTATCCAATGATGAAAATGACATTCTTATATAAAGCCTAATAAAAAAAAGCCTACCTACCTACCTATTTTTGATAAGGATGTAACCCTAACCAAACTATTTTTTTAGGCCTAAGTACGCTCTATTAATTATTTATTGCATCGAAACAATGGTATTTTCTTTCACACAAAAAAAACGTACACTAAAACTGATTATATTATAAAGACACACCTTACTATGTGTTGGCCGGGACGCGGAATCACTTAATCTTATTAACAATTACCAATTCACGTAAAGGGGATAACATTTAGTGCTGAATCTAAATGTATGAAAAAATGTATTAAAAACATATACATAATCATGTTTACTTGAAAACATTTCGAGAGAAATATATATTTTATATATATAACTTCTAATTCAAATCCTAAGACAGCACATATTGTGTCATTCTATTAAACATTGTGATAATAAATAAATGCTTTCGTTCATAAAAAAACAACATTTTTACCTAGATTAAAAACACTACATCCAATTGACATTCTTATCTCATGCGAACCTCAAGTTGAGAGAGGCCAGGTCATACGACCTGTATCAGTAACTTGGCAATGAGCTTATCAGTAAATCTCTTTATAGCATATGGACGGATTAAAATCCCTCCTATACAAAAAACTCGAGATAAAAGTGTCATATAATATTGGTTAAGTTAGCATTTAAGACACGTATAACTTTCCAGGGTAGAGTTGAATAATAATAATTTACAATACAGTTTATACCGTACTAAAATAAGTATACTTTGTTGAACCCAAATAAACAGCATGTGATTGTTGCTGAATTAAGATATTTAGCAATTTTTGACTCTACCTGAGGATAATGAGCAACACACGAATACTTTCGGGGGACATCTTAAATACAAATTAAAAAAGGGCCATCTAATCAACGAGGGCCATTTAATCAACGAGGGCCATATACTCAAGCAGGGACATCTAATCAATCAGGGCTATCTTATCAACGAGGGCCAACTTATCAACGAGGGCTATCTTATCAACGAGGGCTATCTAATCAACGAGGCCCATCTTATCAACGAGGGCTATTTTATCAACAAGGGCTATCTTATCAACAAGGGGCATTAAATCAACAAGGGCCATCTTATCAACGAGGGCTATCTAATCAACGAGGGCTATCTTATCAACAAGGGGCATTAAATCAACGAGGGCTATCTTATCAACGAGGGTTATCTTATTAATGAGGGCTATCTAATCGACGAGGGCTATCTTATCAACAAGGGGCATTAAATCAACGAGGGCTATCTAATCAACGAGGGTTATCTAATCAACTAGGGATGTCTAATCAAGGAGGGCTATCTTATAAACGAAGGCCATCTAATCAACGAGGGCTATCTTATCAACGACGCCTATCTTATTAACACCGGTTATCTTATCAACAAGAAGCATTAAATCAACGAGGGCTGTCTTATCAACAAGGGGCATTAAATCAACGAGGGCCATCTTATCAACAAGGGCTATCTAATCAACGACGGCCATCTTATCAACGAGGGTAATCTAATCAACGAGGGCTATCTTATCAACGAGGGCTATCTTATCAACGAGTGATATCTTACTAGTGAGGGCTATCTTATCAACAAGGGCTATCTTATCAACAAGGGACATTAAATCTACGAGGGCTATCTAATCAACGAGGGCTATCTAATCAACTAGGGCCATCTTATCAGCGATGGCTATCTAATCAACAAGGGCCATCTAATTAACGAGGGCCATAACAGTCCCAAGGATGGCTATATCCCCCGCCGTTGTTTTTTAAAACATTTAGTTTTTCTAAATACTTACATAATGTAATTGATGCGATCCAGGAGAAATGTTTTTGTTGTCACAACAAAAGTTGCAAATAAATATGTCACCCAATGAGATCCATTTGAACCAAGTTATATGGTAATCCTTGAACGCATTTATAAGTTATAGCGCGGACACAAGCATGTGTTCTCTGACCTATAAATGGCTCGTGTGACCTTGACCTTTGAGGTATGGACCCGGATCAAGATCACTACCCATCGTCTCAATGAGGACAACATATGTACAAAGTTATGTGATAATCCATCAATACATGAGTAAGTTATAGCCCAGACATGAAATGTTACGGACCGACAGACAGATAGCCAGACAGACAGACAGACTGACAGACAGACGAAGTGCATTCCTATAATACCCTCCCCACTCCGTGGCGGTGTTAAATTACTCAGATATGTTAATTCAAAAAAGCTATCTAACTATACGTTCGTTGATTGGACGGTCCCATTTATGTTATACCATTATTATATATTACTCAGCATTGCATCAGCATCTAGATATTCACCTTTTCTATCTGTTGATGTACAGACGTTAAAGAATCGTGAACCATTGTTAATCTATTTTTCTCTTGTCTGGCCTGTATAGCAAGTTCATCATAACTCCGCTCAAAGTCCTTCTTGTGAGTAACAAGATCCTGTAGCTGTCTTTGGAGTTCAGTTATTTCTGATTCCTGTCGAAAAGAACATGAATTGTACATTAGTGTTAAGTACAGTGAAGTAGTGTAAACAAATAATACATATATACTATAAAAGAGTTTCTGCGGAAGGCCAAAGCATATTCAAATTAAGAATACAACAGTCTCAGTTTTGATGACAGCAGTGCCAGCACGGCAACACCCCTAACACACATGTAATCAGCATTCTATTTTAGAGTATGGTCCAGTGTGGGTGTTTTCAACTTTTGAGGGAATGGTGGAGTAACTTCAGCAAAAGGGGGAATAAATAATACTAACATGATTCATATAATGTTAAACCTGTTTTCATCCCTTTTATTCAACAAACCTATCGTAATATTCATGAATGTCACTATACATGTATTTCTATTATTGCTTAATGTTAAGAGGTCAATGCTCTTTCAAAAAACAAAATTTTAATGGTAATTATTCACCTGAGAAGAAGAAAATATATACTTTTTCGTGAGAGGAATGGAGCGGAATTCCAGCCATAAGAAGGCCGAAAAACACTGTATGTAGTAATTAATTTCCCATGCGCATACTGAGTTATATACCCACTATTCATGAGGACCCATTATTCCTAAATATGTGCATCCCTCACTGCGATTGTTTTTTAATATATTACTTATGCACAAGGTTATGCGTGGGACTCTCAGATTGTCGCTCAGGACCATGGTTGTGAAATAAGAGAGTCCAAAGTAATGCTCTCAAGCAGATTTGAAAAAAAGATTACTCTCCAAACAAAAACAAAACAAAAGCTGTCACAGAGACAGCACGATCGACTATTCCTATTTAGTTTAAGGACTTCAAAGTTTGGAAAAGCATGCATGGATCACTGTTAAGTTCAATTAAATAAAAAACCTTAACCAGAATTTCTAAATCGAATAATCAAGGGCCATAATTTGCATTACAATAAATGTAAAATAGAGTTATTTAACTTATTTAAGTAGATTGTATTGTTTGGCATACCTGTCTTATTCTTAAGACCTATTAAGTTTCATTGCAATACATGTTGTATTTCCTGTGACATTGACTTACATGCAAAATCGTAACCAGAATTTCCAGTTGACCAGTTAAATAACAAAGGGTCATGATTAGCATCTTATGCAAAACACAGTAATCTTACTTGATTTTTTGGGTAGGTTTGTTGGTGGATTACCAATGACTGTGGTCTCAATGAAATAAATCAAGTAGTTTCTGAGATGTTAATGAATGTGTGCTTACATGCAAAAACTTAACGAATTGTCTAAGGCGGATAATTAAGGACCATTTATATGCAAAAAAGAGTAATCTAACTTGATTATTAAGTAGGTCGTATAGTTGGGAACACATGGGTAAAGTGTCACAGAGTTCTAAAACAGTTCATTATTTTAAATATCAAAATTGATTATTTATATTTTTCTCAAATTGATTGAATGAGGATTTCTCTACAAGTCCACATGAGGAAATCATAGTTACTAATTACTATATTTTGTTATGGTCTAGTACTAATTCAAAGTCTTTGAAATACTAGTTACAGACATCTGCTTGTCTTGTTCTTAAAGATGCACTCTTACTCCCAAATATGATTTACTACAATTAATAATATTGTTTTAATATTCCAAAAAAGATGAATAAATGTAAAAAAAAATAGTTCTTCTAAAGGATATCGAGTTCAATTTGAAAGAAATTAGCATAAAACACAGTACTTCTACCTTATTAGACTATAGTAAACCACGGTAAATATTTTAGCATTCACCAATCATTTAATATTTTTTAGCTTTCTGCTATTAAATTCACAATTACAATCTTATTATCAGTAGTTAATATTTTCCATAAATGCATTATTTAGTTAGTAGATTAAGTTTTATCAATCAAAATTTATGTTTGTTAAACATGTGTATGTATTGATTTTGAATAAGAGTGTCACTTTAATTACTGGACATACTGTATCTTCCATAATCAATTGAATGAAACTTGGTAAGCAGTTGTCATTACTTAGATCAAAGCATATAACATGAAGGTGTGAATTAGATTCTTATGAGTTCTGGTCTGAAGGTAAAGACAATAGTAGGTTACATAAGGGGCTGGTATGAATGAAGTTTGATAAGTGTTTTTGTATGGTTGGTTTATAATTATATGGGCGTGGCCTAATGAGAAATTGTATGTTGTATTGTAAGTTTTAATCAGTTCTTGTTAGGGAGTGGATAGAAAAGGTTAAGAGACCTCTCACAACTTAGCGAGTGTATTATATATGAATAAAATATGGAGAATATATTTGGAGTTACGTGTTAATAAGCAATAGTTTGGGGACGAGAACCCCACCCGGTGACATAAATTTCCAATGCAATACATATTGTATTTGCCAAAATACTGACTTCATTGTGATCATATGCAAAACCTTAGCCAGATTTTGCTTAATCAAATTTGCATTATATGCAAAATACACTTATCAAACTGGATGTATTAAGTACGTTGGACAGTTTGGAACACATTAATGCAATATATGAACCATTTGCTGAGATGATAAATTAGACTGCTTACATGAAAATTAAGTTAGAACTCACTCAGGGCTATAATCTAATTTTTAGAACATACCAGATGCCTTTCTTTCTTTTCAATATTTTGGACCTGTGTTTCTTCTTGTTTGAGTTTCCTCGACAACCTGCTGATATTTCTTTGTATATTTTCTGCCTCTTCATTCAGTATTTCCTCTCTGGTGACAAGATTCTGATATTCTTCTCTATAGTCCTTCTTTGGCATTGGCTTTATTTCTAAAAAATACCAACATATGTAGTGGAATGGTGAACTGGAACATAAAGGTAGAAAAGACTCCTGAAAATAGCCCAGATTATTTTTCATTAAAGCAAGTAAGGAAACCTTACTTTAAGTCTCAATTGAAAGTACTGGTGAATAGTTAAAAAAAAAATGAAAACTAAAAGAACCAGCCAAGCAAGCAGCCTTATATTAATCAGATTTTTATTTAAAGCTGCACTCGCACAGATATACCATTTTTACATTTTTTTTATCTTTTGTCTTGGAAAGAGTAAATTTTTGCTTAAATATCTGTAAACCAATGATATAAGATTGCTGACAAAACTTCAGATCGTAGATTTTCATATTTCCATTTGAAAATTTATGTTTTATGGCTTAAACCGTTGCTAACCGTACCAGAAACACATGCTGGCACGTTGCTAACGGTTTAAGAACAAGAGCCGTCATAAGACAGCGCGCTCGACTACGCCGCTTTGACTTAGAATACAGTAACGATGTAATAATACCAAGTTTGGTCTCTTTATATCAAACCTAACTAAAATTATTCGATACATAAGGTGACGTTGATGCTGCCCTCCCACCAGCCCACCCAAACAATGACGCAAGTCATTCAAATAACTTGATTTCCCATTATGAAAATGTGGTTAAGAATATATACAAATATGCCTTTCAAACGAAATTAAAAAAAAAAATCAAGGGCCATAATTTGTATTTAGGCTTAAAACGGAGTTATGTTTCTTGTTGTAAGATGGTCGTAAATAATTTTGAATTTTATTAAGTGCATATTTAATGAACGGTATAGAAGTTTTATTTATTAAAATCCCAACTTGCCCTTAACCTTTACTTGCCTTAACACTAGTCAATCAGGGGCCATAACTTGTATTAAGGATATGGAGTTACGTAACCTAATTGGGTGATGGTCCTGAACAATTGTGTGAAGTATTAAGTCAATTGAATGAAGGGTATACAGAAGTTATTAATCAATATCCCAACCTGCCCTAAAACTTTAACCTAAGTTCCATAGTCAATCAGGGTCCCTAATTTGTATAAAGATAATATGGAGTTATCTAACCTCATTATGTGATGGCTCTGAACATCTGTGTGAAGTATTAAGTCAATTGAATGAATGGTATTGGAGTTTTAAGTGAAAATCCCAACTTGCCCTAAAACTTTAACCTGCCCTAAAACTTTAACCTAAGTCAATCAGGGACCATAACTTGTATTAAGGATAATATGGAGTTATGTAACCTCATTGGGTGATGGTCCTGAACAACTGTGTGAAGTATTAAGTCAATTGAACAAAGGATATAGAAGTTATTGATAAATATTCCAACTTGTCCTAAAACTTTAACCTAAGTTCCATAGTCAATCAGGGGCCATAATCTGTGTAAAGAATAATATGGAGTTATCTAACCTCATCATGTGATGGCCCTGAACAACTGCGTGAAGTATCAAGTCAATTGAATGTAGGGTATTGGACTTAGAAGTGAAAATCCCTACTGGTTTCCATAGATTTTCCCAAAAACTAGCTCGTTTCAAAACAAAAAATAAAAAAAGTTGTCAAAACGTTCAATCTGTGAGAGTGCAGCTTTAAGGTGCTAGGATCAAAGCCAAACAAACACCTAACAAGAAACAAAAGGCTACAAGACAATAAACATTGAACAAGTATCACTATATTGTTATTGGTAGATGATGGGGCTAATACCTTGGCATGGTCAGTGAAAACCAAGTTTTACAAAGAATTCACTGTTGTTTGAAATTAGTTTATGAGCAACATTTCCACATTTGACAAATTGACAGTATGTATCATGTGTTTCTGGAACGGATAAAAAAATCTGACCTGAGGGCACACGCGTCAGCCGGGTTTTGATTTAGACCGGAAAAACATGATTGATATTTTTCCTCGCACATCTAAAATAATCAATTTGTGGGAAAATTGACATAAGAAAGGACTTTTGTACCTTTCACTAAACAGCACGTGCAACCTAGATTACTGACGACATAAGCGCAGTCATTTTAAATCACTATTGATGTCAAATACTTCCTCTAAAAATTGCGTTTTTACGATTATTTATTTTCAATTTTAATTAAAAATCCTGCATACTTATATATTTGAACACGCTTTTTGAAATGGCATATAATGAACCTTTGCAATAAAAGAAATAAGTGGCGCGTTGTTGCGCCGGACTCATCTAACGTGTGGGTGTAAGACGGGTTTTTCCCGCACTGGTCACATGACCGGAAACACATGTCCGGTATGGAAGAATACCAATTGCCGTATGTAGATACCTGTTTTGCTTCTATGTCTGTGTGTCTGTTTGGTATGGAAGTTTGTGATGATCTGTTCCAGCATGATGTTAGTGGTACAGGACTGTACAGCACAGCCGCAAGAGGGACAGAACTTGGTCCTTTTAGCGCAGGAAGAGCACTGGGTGTGGCCACAAGGAATAAGCAGCATCGGAGACGCAGATGGAGCCATCTGAATATATATACATGTTTGTGTATAGAAAGTATTCTTTGAATGTCCTTTAAAACTGAATAGAATCGTTTCTGATCTATTCATAATATGAAGTATTTGAAGATTTGTACTTCATAGGAAGTACACTGGGTATGTATACACAGACAAGAAATAAGCAGCAGTTGGAGCAATCTGAATAAAAGAAGTTAAAAATGTAATGAAAATGTTAGTCATAATTAATAACATGTGTGTTGTTAGTTTAAACATTATATATTTTACATGGATTGTGAAGAAAGTTATGATAAGTTATACTAAGTCACTCTCGTTGGAACGATGTTGCATGAGAGTGTGGTCTTGTGTTGTCAGGGATGTGATTGACCTGGCAGCTGGAGGGCTGAAACCATTTCGGCCATGGGTTCTTATGGCACTTTTGGGGTCAAAAACACACTGCCTTAGAGGAAAAACTGGCTTTTTAGAAACTCTTTTGAGGGTTCTTATGACTTGAAATTTAAAGCACACAGGAATATCAACTCTAACAACCAAAAGTAACTCTAGTAACTTTTTTAATCAGCTAAAAAAAATGGGGCATTAGATCCAAGGAATTCCGCAAATCCGCGGACAAATCATATCCCTGGAACTTGTGGGGGAAACCAGAGTACCCTGAGAAAACCTAATTGTCCGACTTGGTGACCACTAACTAAACACACATGCGCCCAGGCCGGGAAATCGAACCCGGGTCGCAATGGGACAGCATGTGTGTTGTTAAAAAGCTTTCTTCTAAAAATATATCTGGATCAAGACCATGGGAATAAGACCAGCTGAGTAATTATTGGGTTCAAAAGTTGTAATTAAAAAATCATATATAATAATTACAAAAATTATATCAATTTCCTAAAATAAATGAGTATTCTTAAATTATATTCCATCTCACCATAAGTTTGTCGCATGTTGGGCATACATGACTGGAAAGGTTGCTATCTTGAGAATCTAGGCTGTCCATCTTATTATTCACAGCAGACACGCTCTTTCTAACCTCCTCATAAACAGATGTAGGATGAGTGGACAGTTTGAGGTCACCTTTAACTTTTGCAATAATATCATCAGCCCTTGAGTCAAAGTCTTCAGGCGACATCAGAGTAGCAGCAGTTATCTCTCCTGTTTCATCTTCAGAGTCCCAGCCTTGTTCAGGGGAGGTTACTTTGGATGTTCTTTCACTTGGGACTCTAAGTGTAGTTGCCCCGCCTGATCCTTTGTGATCTCTGTAATCAACATCTTTGTAATAGTTGTCCGAGTATTTATTACTGTTGTATTCAGATTTATGGATGAACGTTGATTCATTTTCCAAGCTTAGCCCTTCATCTTCAGCTGGTACTTCCTTTGCCTTGAGCCAACTTGCAAATTTTGCATTTGATTTGTGTGATGCTAATAGTCTTTCTGTCGAGTTATTGTTTCTGTCATTGGAAGATGATGATCGTACACCTCTTTCTATGTTATCGACTGGCTTTGACTTCTTGGTTGTGACATCATCTTAAAGAATAATAGCATGAAGCATAAAATAATTGATATTTCATTGTTGATATAATCATGTTGTTTAATAAAATTGTTTAATAAAAGTGAACATTATTTCAATTTTCAAATTATATTAATTCAATTATAAAACTATCTGTCATCATGGGATATTAATTCAATTATAAAACTATCTGTCATCATGGGCTGCTGTATCAACCAGAGATGGTGATTTTAATCCTTACATAATAACAACTGATTATCTACAAAAAAAATATATACCCGGTATGCGTTTCACCATCTCTACTCAATACAGACACCTCATGTCTGTGATGGTACTGACTGGTACAGGCTGGAGGACATTAAGTTATACAGGCCCGATAGCTACATTGGAGTAGCCCCTTACTTGCAAGCAAGGGTCGAGGGACAGTGGGGTGATTGCCTTGAGTCTGTGACATATACAACCATTTGACGTAGGCACCAAACCTATCAGACTGTACAGATTGCTTAGTATTCACAAGGCATATACATGTGGTGGATATTGAACTCAGAACACCTCAAACGGCACAACCACAAGCAGCTTAATGTGAGCTTTAGAAGATACCAAGTTACACACAGTCAACCAAAGTATCAATTTATTTCAAGAAAGTGTAGAACTGTACCTGGTGATCTCTGCACTGGGGAAGATGAATTTCCATTTGAAGACTTGCTTTCAAACTCAGCTTTTTGCTTCATCCAGTTTTGCTGTCGCATTTTCATCTCCTTAACCTTGAGAAATAGATACAAAGACACACTTAACATGTGCATTATCCAAAAATAGTTTATTTTGCTCACACAAACCTATATAAACATCCCTTTTTTAAACGAATAAGTGTCCTGGTGTTATGGAACCTGTATGAACAAATGTGCAAGCAGATACTATACAGAACTTTGAAGGGACTCTTTCACAGGAATGACCCAAATTCCCAGGTATTTGCTTTCGTAACTAGTTTCATAGAACCCCTGTACTATCACAATAATTGAGAGGAGATCCCTGAATATCCGGACTAGTAACCCAGTCATCGAAATTAGAATTTTGGATGAACAAGCCCGAACTCTTGTTTTATTGCATGGAATCATATTTATAAACAAGCCCTGCTAAATAAAATTTAGAATTTGAGCAAGCCCTGAAGACATTTTACCAGAGCAGGGCTTACGGGCTTGTGCTAATTTCGACCACTGGTAACCTTTGCCTTAACCATGATGACCCACCAGATTCCTTCTAACCATCCACACACAACAAACAGACTCGATCCCACTCCAACAGAGTTCCAATTCAGACTAACATCTCACAGTAAAACTGGCCTTATATACCTAAGGACAAGCTCAATTAAATACTATGTTAGGAACATCACTAACATTTTTTCTCTATTTTTGATTCCTTATGACCATAAGACCCTAAATTATCTCAAATGATGAACCTAAATAAAATGTAATTCTCAAAACTAAAAACACTAAAAATAATCTGACTTATTCTCATAAAATTAATATGATTTTACCAAATTGCATTCCCTATTAGAAAAAAGTGACTATTCCACAAGATCTTACTTTCTTATAAGCGTCTTGAACAATAAAAAAATAAATAAGAAAAATATAATTTTTAGGTTTTCTAAATAATTGAGATCTGTTGTAAATAAATTTATCTTATATGACTGATTTGAAGGCATTGCTACCGAAATTTGCTGATTCTGAGACAAAAACCTTAAAAAATGTCAAAACAGTCAATCTGTGAGAGTGCACCTTTATGCGCAGATATGAGATTTAAACATTCACCTGAAGAACCATAAAAAATAATACTTTTTAAACAAGCAATCTTAACAAATTTTGATTTAATTCATTGTTTGACCTTTTGCTGTTGTCCAATTTATAGCGCAATATAGTTATTTACTAACTGGAAAATGGTCTGTTGTCGTAATACTTGGGATCCCAGCATGTACGCTTTGTAATGAAAGTGTTTGCGTGCAAACCTGTATTGGTTTCATTGTTTTACTAGATTACACAATAAATTACACAATGAACAAAATGGCTTTTAAACCTACAATCTCGCAGATTTACCGTTTTGACAACTTTTTTATTTTTTATCTTGGAATGAGCCATTTTTTGTTTAATATCTGAAAATGAGAGATATAAGACTGCTGATGAAAGTTCAGATAGCAGTTCTTCATATTTCAGTTAAAAAATTGAATGTTTTATGGCTAAAAGCATGAAGAAAAATGCATAAAACATACAATATGCAATAATTGGCTTGTTCCAAGACAAAAATTAACAGAAGTTGTCAAAACGGTCATTCTGTGGGAGTGCAGCTTTAAATGAAGAAATACACATGCCCATCATGCTATAACATAAGTAATATGCACCAGTTAATTGTAACCACTGCCCCCCCAGGTGTGGGGGGATAGCGGGGAAATGGGCCGTGTGTTCCAGGTAGCCCCGCAGTGCCGGGTGAATGCAGTTTTTTTTTCTTTGTGCCAAAAATAGTGGGGAATGGACATACCTAGGGTCCCTTGGATGCGGGGGCATTTGGCGGGGATTTTACCAGCAGTTCATCTCCGCAGGGCGGGAATTTTACCCGGGCTTGGCTGGACCAAAAATCAAAGTACCCACTATTCCCCGGACATGGGTCGGCCTTGGTTACAATTGACTGGTGCATTACAACATTGAGAATTTGGCAATTGTGCATCCAAAAGTCTCGATGTAAATACATCGTAAATACATCAGTCAACGTGTGCTTCATGTCTAAATTCTGAAAGATCACAAAGATGTGCAGTCCCTGAAGTCGGTATCCGAATACTTGATTGTCCGAATATAATCCTATTTGCATTTTTAACAAAATAAAATTCGGTTTTATTTTGATTTTTTTTCGAAATTAAGCTTGCATATTATATTATAATTATGATCGGAATAAAAGTAATATACCTTTTCTCTTATTTCTTGCTTTCGTTTTGCGTTATTCATCTTTTTTTCTGTCGGTAACCTCGCTGGAATGTAAACAAACGAACGGTAACTCTGAACACGCGAACAAGAAAACCGCTACCCTAATGTCAGGTCAATAAACAAACAAATCGTCCAGAAACGGAACAAGTTTAAATTCGGGAAATATTGGATCGAGGGCACAAATTGAAAACGCTTCTTTCACATATAGGCCTTAACGTTCTGATGTGTTTTAGAATAATTAATATAAGGAATACATACATGTATGATTTAGACTAAAAAAGTCGTTTCAAAATAACCATATTACCTCCCTTATTTCCTAATTTCCATTCACCTTTTACTACTCATGAATTATGAACGGAAAGCAAAAACAGGTATTTACGTACATTTTTTTATAAATAATTAACTTACATGTTATTGTTTCAATCCTCTACAGAGTTTATTCATTTCCTTAACTTATGACTGTACATGTTTATTTATATAATCAACCTATAGACTCCAGACTCGTGTTTTCATACATGTACATCATACATGCAGTATCCAGGAATAGTTTGATAGTCAGACGATTATGTTTGCTTTTTGTTACTTTCGTGGTCAAAAGCAGCAAAGGCACAAAGATGATCTTAGATCTCTTTATAATTTCATGTTTATTTCATCATGTTTATTATAAATACTGACTAAAGTTTAATCAACTCACGCATTAGTTTAATACTGTTTTATTGCATGAATGTAAATACAATGTAACAATCAATACGACATAAACAGGTTAACATAGAACTTGAGATAAATAATCAATTATTAAGCATGCAAAGGAATTGGGCCACGAGTTATACCAACATCAGAACTTTACGGCCCTCTCCCCAAACATCAAATTAGTTACCAAGCAAAGGTTGGTCTTTTTTTAAGTAAGACAGACTAGTAATGTTTAAATCAAAGTATATTATTGAACACTTCTTAGTTCTTAATACAAGCATATATTGACATACTAATTATGCTAGATTCGTATTTAAATAAATCAAAATTAAGACAACAAGTTTTATACAAAAATGTTTGCCCACAGCTTTTTTTTAGGAACTAATTGACGTAAACTGTAAACATTTGAGCAGTTTAAACCTTCGCATTTAATGTTACACTAAATCGGATTTGCCGTTCCAGATCGAAAACACATGAACTTAACTTATATTATGAAAATCAAAGTATGTATTATTTATTTCGTAGGTTCATGAACAGAAAGTCTTAGAGCAGGAGTTAAAGTCTATTCGTAAAGGAGCCGTAAGTACTAGTACCTTTATGTGTATAAACGTTTTGCCCCTTCCAGTGGACAGTGTATGCTGAGTTTAAAAATATTGGTTTACCTCTAGTATACTTAACCGTTTGTTATCCGAGGGCCATGTTTAAAAATTATAAAGGATTTTAGTCATTACAACCAAAACTCTATAATTGTCTAAATATAGTGGGCAACTAGTTGTTGCTTTTCGGTTTCCTAAAAATGTTTTTAAATCATTCTGGCTAAAGTTACAAATATTGATAAAAAAAAACTTAATTATGACCTAAGATCCTTTTACTCGACGACTAAGATCTGACTTACGTTTACATATTACAGCATTACATACTTTAAAGTGTTACTTTTTTTTAAAAGGGCATTCTCTTGTGCCTCATGTTGGCAAACATCATTGGTAAACATACAAAGGAAAATGGATTCAAGAGCATAAATTGCACTTGTGTAATAATTTAAATACGATAAATTTGGTTTGAGATTGAGAATTAATGTAGTTTTGTGATAATGGGACGTGGTCCCTTTAGAATTCTTCATCGGTATAATCATATTGGCATTTGAAGGCCAAGCATAAACAGTCAATGCCTTTGCTTGTCCTATTTTCTTACCTACTTTACATGTATTTTTTCAGGATGTTTACAAGCAACAGAGAAACAGCCAAATCTTTTTCAAAACAACTAAAGAAAAGATGATGGCAGAATGCAAACGTATGTTCGACTTGATTTCTGAAATGTTCTACATATAAATTACATTACCATACCTTATCCTTCACTGTGAATTGTTACTATCATCACTACCCAAAATACTATCATTACTACCCAAAAAACTGCAAAAGGTAGTGAGTTAAGTTACATGTATTTCCTTTAATCATATGTAAGCCCTACTGTATTGATTACATATACTAATGTACACTTTAATAGGACTTGTTAATCAGACTTCATTTAGTACACATGTAATTAAAAAGTTGTGTCTTTGATTTATCAGACACCCATCCAAAGGAATACAGCTAGCACTACATGTATTAGTTTAGTTTCTGCTGGAAAACAGCCTTGTGAATTTAAACTGGGACTTTGTGACATGTTTTCTTACATAGCTAGTCCCTGTAGTCTTCATTGTTTTCAATTCAACTCAAAACATATTACATGTGTTATAGATTTTTTTACTTTTGTACCTCTTGTTATTGTCTATATCTTGCCTTTGAAACTTTGAGTCATTAAACATGATCACAGTGATGTATCTGGTGCCGCGGTTGTTTCTTCCGTTGTTATAGGTTATGGTGCTTGTTGTTTCGGTTACAATTGTAGTGTTTGTTTCTATGGTTCGGTTTGTGTTATAGATTATTGTAATTGTTTCGTTGGCTTCTACTGCACTATATATTATAGCTTGGCATATAGGGTTAAACCATCTGCCAAAATTTTTCATCGTGAGTGTTTATTTTCCAGACACAATGGACGACTTAATTGCGGAATACAAAGCTGCCGAGGAGCCAAAGATGGATCGAGAAGATGGCTAAATCAAAATATATTTAAACAAACATTAATCTCATTATTATAATTATTGAATAAATATGAAATTCGTTATGCGTCGGTTGACATGTTTAAAAAAACACACAATATGCTAATGGATACATACATACTTATTTAGAAAAAGAGTATAATGATGTTCAAACATCATTTAATACAAACACATATTTATGTAGTACGCTGCGCTAAAATGAGCCATATTTAAAAGGTGTACTTGTCATTTGAAGATATGTGTCTAACAAGCAAGGCAGATTTTTGCTGCTGAACATTTTTCACAGGTGTTTCTTTTCTTTTGGCAGAATAATAATGTTATGACTATACCAGTGGTGAAGGGGGTATATAGGAATCACCTTGAACCGTCCGTCCGTAGGTCCGTCCATCCTTCCTAGGACATCGGGACAAGTCTACGAGTTTCAAAAATTCCATATGGTTTTTAGGTATTGACTTAAAACGCGAAATACAATTATAATTATTGACTGTGTTGAGGATAAGCGCTGTACAAAAGAAACTTTATTTCGTGTATTGTCTGTTAAGAGTAATTGCCCACTGATTATTCTTATTCTTATTGTTTTACTCGTCTCCATATCTCCATATGTCTTAGGTATTGACTTCAAACTCCATACACTTATTGGCTGTTATGAGGAGAAGTGCTGTGCAAAAGAAACATTAGTTTGTGTTAGGTATATTTAGAGTAATTGCCCTTTGATTAATTTTAAACTTGTATTGTACTGTGACAAGTCTATTTTTCTTCACATTTCAATACGTTATTGAAATATTGATAACGCAATTCATACACATATTGACGGTGTTGAGGAGAAGTGCTGTGCGTAGAAAACATTAGTTTGTGTATGGTATCTTAAGGGTTATTGCCCTTTGATTATCTTATTACTAGTGTGTTACTTCTCTCCATAACTCTATATGCTTTTGAGGAAGTGAGTTGCAACTTTGGCTGCATAGAAAATGTTATCCGGAAAATAATGCGGATCGGCTAATCCTCCGCAACGCATTATGGGTGCAATTTAAAAAAAGGTCAATGCTGTGCGTAAAATGTTCAGGGGGCTATCCGCATTTCTTGAAAATGCAACTGCATTAGCAATGTAACCTGGAATAAAGTCAAGTGTGGGTCAGGTGTCCCTCTGCAGCGTGTTAGAAATGTTATTCGAAGAAAATGGTCAATGCTGTGCGTGAACAGTTCAAGGGACTATCCGCATTGGTTAAAAATGCAACCAGAGCTGCATCAACAATGTCATCCAAAAGATATATTTGGGGATCGGCTGACCCTCTGGATAGCATAAGGGGTCTAATTTAAAGAAAATAGTAAATATTGTGCGTAAAATGTTCAGGGGGCTATCCGCATTGATTTAAAATGTAGCTCTGGCTGCATAAGCATTGTACTCCTGTATAAAACAATTGGGGGTCGGGTGACCCTCCGCATTGCGTTAGGGATGTACTTCAAAAAAAAAGGGTCAATGTTATTCGTAAAACGTCCCGGGGACTAGCTTAATAATGTATTTTAGGCTGCATTGTCAATATCGTCCGGGATATACATTTTGGGGTCAGGTACGAAAATCGTCAATGTTTTGCGTAAAATGTTATGTGGCCTATCTGCATTGCATTAAAGTGCAATATTGGCTATATATGCAATGTAATCCTGAGTAAAACAGTTTGGAACTAGTGACCCTCCGCAGTGCGTTAGGGATGTAATTCAAAGAAAATTGTTAATGATGTGTGTAAAATGTTTAGGGGACTATCCTCATTGATTTAGAATGCAATTTTGGCTGCATTATCAATGTCATCCGGAGTATTTATTTATTTTGGCCAGTTGACCCTCCGCAGCGCTTTAGATGTGTATTTCAAAGAATATCTTAAATTTTGTACATACAATGTTCAGGGAGACATAACCGCGTTGCTTTAAAATGCAACTTTGGCTGCATTAGCAATGGCATTCGGAATCAAATATTTGGTGGACGAGTGACCTTCCGTAGCGCGTGAGGGCTGTAATTCACAAACAAATATGGATAATGATGTGTTTAAACTTTGGCTACATTAACAATGGAATCCGGAAATAAAAGTATGGGCGTCGGGTGGGTAAATTGGGGTTTTGGAAAGCCTGTGCCATGCGTCAGGGTGTAATTCAGAGCCCGTTGTCTGAGCTGTGCATTAAATGTTCAATATCGGCATTGCTTTAGAATGCAACTCTTGGTGCATGGCAAATGTTTTCCGGAATCAAAAAGGAAAAGAGTAAGCCTGTGCTTCGCGTTAGTATGCAATTCATTGTCAGAACTGTGCGTAAAATGTGCAGGGGAATTTCTGCGTTGCTTTGGAATGCAACTCTGTGTACATTTGTAGCAATTAATACCGGAATAAAACAGTTGGCGTTGTGCTTATTGAAAGAGCTGTGCGAAAACTGTTCAGGATTCTATCCGCAATGCATTAGAATGCAACTCGGAGTGCATAAGCAATGAAATGCTTAAGAGTGGAACTCAGTGCTCGTTGTCATTTGCAACTATTATTGTATTGGCAACCTAATACGGAATAGAGCATTTTGTGGTTATATGACGAATTGCATTGCTTTAGAATGCAATTTTGAGTGCATGACCAACAGAAAACGGGAAAGATATTTGGGTCAGTTGACCATCCGCAGAGCTTTTGAGTTAACACTGCCAATATTGCCAATGTATTGCGTAAAGTGAACAGGAAACTACCAGCATTGCTTTAGGGGTGCATAATTAGCGGCAAACTACGGGGAAAAGATTTTGAGTTGGTGTGACAATTCGCAGTGCTTAAGAATGGAACTCTCTCTCTCTCTCTCTCTCTCTCTCTCTCAAAATACGGGAAGAAACATTATGGTGTTCGTATGACCATCCGCAGTGCGTAAGAGAGCAACTCAATGCCGATTGTCTATGGTGTGAATAAACTGCGGTTGGCTAGCTGCAGTGTTTTAGAATGCAACTCTGATTGTTTAAGCGACACAATAAGGAGTATAATAAATTTGGGGCGGTTGACCATCTGGCGTGCATTGTTTTAAGCAGGAATTCAGTGTTCATTGTAGATATGTGCGTATACTGCAACTCAGCAACAAAATACGGGATACAATCAAAGCGCGAGGCGCTGAAAGACTATCTGCGGGCAAATATGTGAGAGTAGGCAAATTTTATCTGAAATATGGGAATAGGTGAAAGGCACATAGATAAAAGTGAAAAATGTGCCGAGGGCCAAGAGCGCTTGTGTCCACACTGGGCGACGAAACAACAATATCTATATCTATTTTATGGCGACTTGTGTCATTTTGTTTATATAAATGTCACTTCAATCGTCGTAATCCCACATCCCCATGTATTTAAAGTTATAATGCATGCCGTTATAATGCAAACTGTAGTGTGTCTTATCTGTTATCTAGTGAAATAGTAGTTTACAATTTGTTAGTTATAATTTCATTCCTATGAGTTTTCCTTCAGATAATGGTGTCACTTTTAGTCCTTAGTACTAGCTACAAGTTACTATTGCTTGATGGGATGAGCTTATGGTCTTATGAGTTATTAATAAATGTATTCAAGTCCAGAATTGACAGTGAGTCATCAGAATGTGTATACTTTTCAGGTTTGTGACTTTTTCCCAATTATAGTTTTAATACCGTAAATTCAGAAGCGAAACAAAACAAAGGAACAAACATCCAACGTGTTGAACTTATGGTTGATTGCAGGCATCCATTGCAGCATGGGAGATCGAAGGATTATCACACAGTGCCAAGTTGTACAGACACCTGAAATCAAAATGACAAAACAGCGTAAAAACTGTATTGAATGTGCAATTTCATGTCCAATATGTAAATATAGTTGTTTAACAGCAAGGCGACAATAATAAATACATGATGATCATATGCATAAATAATTTGTTTGCTTGAATACTTTTGTATGACCATTAAGATTAAGACAGCGATCAACTAAATTCAACTCTCATCTCAATGCTGTGTTAGATATCCAACGAATCGGACATGAACGTGATGCAAACGTCTTTGTTAGTAGTTTAACTTTTTCTCCATTGTTTTAAAGTTAATAATTATTGATGTATGGACAAGTGTGATGTTATATGCATCGTTACTAGTTAAACCTCGAGTTAAATCTTGTTTCAGCGAACTAGTGTTTCACTGACGGTTATACCACCATTTGTTAATCAAGCTATTTGATGCATGTGTGATGATTATATGTTTTAGTCTCTGCGTCGTTGTCGTTATAGGCTCTTTCATTCTGCTTCTCAACAAGGCTTATATTGATGTTTATTCTCTTTTGTTAGTCCCTGTAGTTTACATAGTGTATTGACATACACAATTATATGTCTTCATAAATTCATGAAAAAAACTAAAAAAATGTCTTACAAATTGTTGTAAAGCACGCCATCTGATCCGCACTGGGGATTTGACTGCTCTGTAGGACAGGAAAACGAATCTCGAATTTGGCAGAACTGCATCAACTCCGGTGATAATGTGGCTGGTGATGATGTTGTTGTTGCAGCTGTTTGTATGTATGTTGTTGTCGTGGCTGTTGAGGTCGTTGTTGTAGGAGGTGTTGTTACTTTAATTGTTGTTGTTGATATTGTTGTTGCCTTAGAGGTAGTTGGTGTTGTAGTAGTTGTTGGTGAAGAAGTGATTGTTGTCGGTGTTGTTTGCGATGACGTTGCACTAAGGGGTTCTGTGTGTGTTGTTGAGAATGTTGTTTCCGAAGTTGCAGTAGCAGGATGGGTTGGTATTTTAAAGACCATTGTAGTTGTTTCTGGAAAAAAAACTAAGCATACTCAGTTTTTATATGTAGAAACTAACCACAATTCTTACTTTAGTCAGAAAGAAAGGAAATAAACAGAAAACTGCGATCGCTCGAGGTCACCGGGGACGAGCCTAAACCTCGAGGGAACCGATGTTTCAAACGACCCGATTTTCAATTCTCCAGTCTGTCATGAAATATAATTCAGTGTATTTCAAGTATGAAGACATCGATTATGTGTTGCGTTGTGGAAATCGCTCATATGTTCAAAGGCTGTCGCTTACTATATGTATACTAAATATAAAATGTAAAAGAAATATCAATAGATCGACTTTTTTTTTCAAAAATATACTGAAAATGCGTTACTTTATATTTAAGGGTTACGTGAAAGTATAAAATGTACGGATAGTTTAAATCGTTGGCATTCTGATTGACTTCTGGTTTTTGAATCGTGACATACACGTAGTGATGATACTAGTCTTTAAAAATATATATATATAGAAAATAAATCGCAGTATTTAACTGATGGCCCTTGTCTTGAAACCAAATGCACTTGTGAGTAACTAAAAGAATGCTTTTGCAAAGCACCAAATGTATATGCGCGTGTTTAAAAAGAAAACTCAAATAGTTTGGCTGTCAGCATGGGTAAGTGTCACCCTGCTTGTGCCGTTTTACAATAATTCTAGTTTCCGAAAAAGAGCACTAATAAACTAATGAATAGGACAGAGACAAGTCCTGTTTTAGGGCCAAGTCCTGTTTTATGGCCAAGTCCTGTTTTAGGGACAAGTCCTGTTTTAGGGCCAAGTTTTTAGAACGGGGGCGGAATTTAATAAGAAACTAAGATTGAACTTAAATATAAAATTTGAATCCATACTGTGTGAATGAACTGTAAAACAAATTGACCAATAGACTGAATAGAGTTTGTAAGATATAACGAAGGATACGGATACGCGTTATACTGTATATGGCCCTTGAACAGAAAGATGATTTATTTGGGTTCAAGCAATGGAAGCGTTTCTCATACATGCACATAAATACCAAAGTAAAATAGACACATATGATCGACATTGCAATAGTTGGTTTGAAAGACCCAAACAGAAAATATTTCATATTTTATTTTTGATTAATTTCGAGTTTCAATATTTACCAAAAACAATATTAAAACATGTTTAGGTGTAATTAGGAGTTGAGAAAGAATCGAATTCAAAGATTTTATCACATTCTTGCTCACAAATCATTTACATTTCTTTCGAAGGGGGGTCTTTTAACCCAATGATCATGGTTTTGTGCGAAAATATTCAACACTACCCAATAAACAATGTATTGTGGATTGGCGAAAGCCATTCCGGTGAAATCGGGCGTGCTGAAATGCGCCACTTAGTATTCCTTTACTGCCACTGCCATCGGCTTACGCGCATACCTTCGGGTCTGATAATTTGATCGAAACCGGAAACCCATGCTCGATATGGTTAAAATTAATAAATTACCTGCAAATGGAAAGTTGCAACGATCTGTACCGCAACACGATATGTCAATGTTTCTAGTCAGCATACTGCGTCGACCAAGGACAAACAGTCCACTTCCGTCACATGTCTGAAAAAAAACATAAGTTTTATCTGAAATGATTCCACTTGTACATTGTTTGGAACCAAATTTATATTTTAATTAAATGGATGATCATTTTCCATAGCAATGAAACGCGGATAATAACCCGCTAGCCAATACAGTATATAGTTGAATTACTTTGTCTTGATAGTTGTGTAATATGTGTAGTCTTGTAGAGTTGTTTCCCTTCTTTGGTGTGTCTTGACCTTGATCCTTCGCCCTTTAAACCGCATTATTTTAACTTGTTTTATGGACTATCTATAGTATTTCTATTATTATTACATGTATATACAGGTGTCTCAAATGTTTGCAATGATTTTTGTCGTATTAGTATCCGTCGTAAGAAATGTTTGCATTAAGGTATGAAAACATATATTAAACTTTTTCAGTTCAATCAATAATTACAGGGACAAGCCGAGTAAACCAAACTCTAACACTCTATAGAGTCAAACCTTTTTAGTGGCGCATCCGAGTTTGTAATAGTGACTATGTCCATCCGTTGTTGAAGCTAGCTTTGCTGTCATACAATACTGAAAAATAGGTGGCATCGTAGATTAAGCGGGGTTTATTTCAAATGTTCTCATGTTAAAGTTTAAACTCCTTTTTCGGATACTGCAGTCCATTTTTTTGTTTTCATAACAGTTATAGAAAAACATTTTTATCGCATATTAAACCCTTGGTTTGAATGGGTCCTTGGGAAGTTGAAGAAATTGAACTGAAGCCAGTGAAGGGTTAGTAATCCTATTTTTTTGCGAAAGACCTTTATTTCTGCTATTGTGAGTACATTCTTTAAATCTACTCTAATTAATATTCCAGTTTGAAAAAAAAGCAATATTCAAAATGGCATATTTTGACATAGAAATGATAAGTATCGTGTGTTTGTTTGTTTTTTTAGAGTTTAAGGTCTACCCGTGCCCATTTGCTGCTTTATTACTCGACACCGTGTGTCACCACGACTAAGTGTTTAAATGCCATAAGTGTTACAATATATATTACCAGAGTTGTAAAAACAGTGTGATAAAGCACCGATGCGCTATAGACAAGTCTACGGGTGTAAACAGTACTGAGTACAACTGGTTTTGACGTATTTTGGTATGACAAGGTCGGATATTGAACCCGCTAATGGACACCAAAAGTTTAATTTTGACTAACTTGTAAGGGTATTATTTCCCTTGAATGGAAAAGGTTTCATCAATGAAAAGTACAACCAAGTGATTGTTTACCTCACCGATTCTGCATAACGAGGTTTCTGTACACTGTGATTCTGTGATAATTGACGTATCACAATTGTAACACTCAAGGTCTGAAACGAAAACAATTTGTGCAGAAGGTGGTCAATGAACACAATTTTCAATGATTTTATTTTTTACCAGAAGCCGTTTAGGTTATATTTTCAACTTAGTTGAACATTTCCTTTTTGACTTAAAACAAACTCAATATGTATTTTTACAAACCAAATATACGAAAATAATCACGACAGTGGTCTATATGATAAATGCAATATTTAATTAAATACTATGAAAACATATATGTGTAAGTGAATAGCGTTGTAACTTATCCGCAATAAATAATTCATGCACGGCTTGTAACCGTTCTAATATTGAAGTTAATCCATCGACGAAATCTAGGAAAACTCTCTCCAGCATTGTTCAAGTAGAAGAAGCAGTGTTTAGTTTTCTTTGAAGTCAGAGCGCTAAAAGGCTTTATTCTAAGGCTAACTTTAGTTGCTTTATAAATACAGCTTTATAAAATGTAACAAATAGCCCAGCTCTTTTATTGACTTCTCGATTTGGTCATGACTTATCGAGCTATAAGACAATACCGCATTCAGTTGTTTGGCATGAAATGGACTAGAAGGCATTATTGACCACTTGCCAGTGAAAAATACATATCTTTGCCATATGTACAGCATACTTATACATTTGCATCTTCATAAATTATGAAAAAGTCAATAATTTCTACATTTTATGTTACGAGTATATAAATTTTTAAAATAATTGTTTTATTACCTTACCTTCTTCAAAATGCAGTTTCTTTCCTATATTTTGATTCTTGAAAAATAATGTAAGTTTTTATGTTCGAAATCGACTTAAAACATAGAACCAGCACGGTTAACGAAAAATAAACATTTCTGTCTAACAGTCTGATAACCATAGAATCATTTAACACGGCTTTACTTAAAGAAGATAAAATTTCGTGAGCCTCATTATGTAAACAAAAAGTATCCACTTACGACAGATACCACATGACTTTTGACAATATCGCAACGCATAATGTCGGTCGTGACAGAGTGTGGCGTTTTGATGCAGCATGAGCTGACACGCCTCGTGGTTGAAGTCAACACATTCCTCAGCACAACTATGATATGCCCACAAGCATAGGATAACTGCAATATTGGAAGATAAATTCCTCAAGTTTGACACACAGAGACACACTATCTGCAGTTATACAGAAACACATACAAAGACAATAACTAAATATTAGCAATTGTACCTTGTTTGAACCTTGAATATGACCAAAATATATTAAAATGCAAACAACAGTCGGCACGGTCAGATCAAGTACTTTCTGAGCCATTCAGGTGAACATAAATGCCACTAAGTTCTATATTCAAATATTGCTTTGTTACGTTATCTAGTTTATCATAAACTATTATCAGTCCTATGTAGTCACCAAAACGTAATCACATAAATCTTAATATATAGAGAATATTTGTTATTGCTTCGCCACTCGTGAAAATAATTATGTTTTTCTATGACATTCGTGAAATAAAATACTATCTTACACTGAAATAAACAGATTTTCTGTTTCTTATATGTTTTTTTTCTGAGTTTTATAGATATTTTAATTTATTTTCTCAATTACCCCCTTTTTTGAAAAGGGTGTTTTTTCGCCTCTGCCCGTGGGACGCCCCTCGTATTATAGCTGATGACGTAGCTGTCAATTTTCTATTTCCAGTTTGTTGAGAACAAAAGTTCTCTGATATACTTTTTATAGTTTATTATTCTCTCGTTGTTAAGTGCAAAGATTTTATGAACAGTAATTTATGAAGTTTTATTAGTGCATCTTTGTTCTGAAAAAAATATCGAAAACCATTTTATATTAAACGGGGCATGAATACATAACCAAATTACTACGCCGCCATTTATTGAATGAAAAGTTGACATGTTGAACGTGTTAGCATTGGATATAAAACATTTTTCATAGTTTTAGAGTGTGCTCATGATACATGAGTATTCCCATTCGGAACTCCTCGGCTATTTTTTCAAAAACAACCTCGGATGTATATGGACGGTTTACATACTTAAAAAGTGGTACGTTTAAGTCCGCTGCAAATAGATCGCGTAGTAATCTTATTTAGTAGTTAAAATTTATGACTTAACTCTTGGGAATCGTAATTATGTTTGCAATAATACACTTCACTGGCAATCAATTTAAACTGAGAGCAATGAATACAACTCTTAAACACTACATTTAATTAATGCTTTTATTAAAAAAAAATACGGACTATTTCAACAGATGTACCGGCATACATCCGAGGTTGTTTTTGAAAAAAATGGCCGAGGAGCTCCGAATGGAGTATTCCTTCATCAAACTGTCAGAGACCAGTCTGTTTCGCTTGAAGACAGGTCGTTTTCCATGTAAAGAGTGAAGACTAGGTTGTTGACAAATTTTGAGGCGTGGGTGGGGTAAAAAAAATATCAATTAATCTGTAAATTGTTGTGTCATTTTTTTTGTAAGTTTGTATTACGTATTACAACGACAAACAGTTCCAAATACATTTGAATGATGATATAACATTCTATTTACATTCGAGCAGTTGTTTTCGTCTGTAATTTGTTTGGTATGAAAGAAAATATTCGAACATTCAGCTTCAGGGATAACTATTTTCTTATAAACGGTAAGTCGTTAATTTCCAAATATATCTTTATTTAAACTTGTTAAACCTTTTTTTAAATTTTAAATATTTTTGCCAACATTTTCTGGTTCAAAATTGTGTTAGAAGTTCGTAGTAGCTTTTAGAAGTTCTAAGTACTTCATAGTAGCTCCTAGAAGTTCTTAGTAGTTCAAAGTAGCTCTTAGTAGCTCTTAATAGTTCATAGTAGCTCTTAGTTCTTAGTATTTCATAGGAGCTCTTCCTAGCTCTTAGAAGTTCTTAGTAGTTCAAAGTAGCTCCTAGAAGTTCTTAGTAGTCCAAAATTGCTCATAATAGTTCAAAGTAGCTCTTTGAAGTTCTTAGTAACTCTTAGTAGCTCTTAGTAGTTCATAGTGGCTCTTAGAAGTTCTTAGTAGCTCTAAGAGGTTCTTAGAGGTTCATATTAGCTCTTAATAGCTCTAAGACGTTCTTAGTAGTTCATAGTAGCTCTAAGTAGTTTTAAGAAGTTGTAAGTAGTTCATAGTAGCTCTAAGAAGTTCTTAGAAGCTCTAAGTAGCTCTTAGTAGCTCTAAGAAGTTCTTAGTAGTTCTCAGTAGCTCTTAGTAGCTCTAAGAAGTTCTTAGTTGTTCACATTAGCACTCAGTAGCTCTAAGAAGTTGTTAGTAGTTCATAGTAGCTCTAAGAAGTTCTTAGAAGCTCTAAGAAGCTCTTAGTAGCTCTAAGAAGTTCTTAGTAGCTCTCAGTAGCTCTAAGAAGTTCTTAGTAGTTCTCAGTAGCTCTAAGAAGTTCTTAGTAGTTCTCAGTAGCTCTAAGAAGTTCTTAGTAGTTCATAGTAGCTCTAAGAAGTTCTTAGTAGTTCTCAGTAGCTCTAAGAAGTTCTTAGTTGTTCTCAGTAGCTCTAAGAAGTTCTTAGTAGTTCTCAGTAGCTCTAAGAAGTTCTTAGTAGTTCTCAGTAGCTCTAAGAAGTTCTTAGTTGTTCACAATAGCACTCAGTAGCTCTAAGAAGTTCTTAGTAGTTCTCAGTAGCTCTAAGAAGTTCTTAGTAGTTCTCAGTAGCTCTAAGAAGTTCTTAGTAGTTTTCAGTAGCTCTAAGAAGTTCTTAGTTGTTCACAATAGCACTCAGTAGCTCTAAGAAGTTCTTAGTAGTTCTCAGTAGCTCTAAGAAGTTCTTAGTAGTTCATAGTAGCTCTAAGAAGTTCTTAGTTGTTCACAATAGCACTCAGTAGCTCTAAGAAGTTCTTAGTAGTTCTCAGTAGCTCTAAGAAGTTCTTAGTTGTTCACAATAGCACTCAGTAGCTCTAAGAAGTTCTTAGTAGTTCTCAGTAGCTCTAAGAAGTTCTTAGTAGTTCTTAGTAGCTCTAAGAAGCTCTTAGTTGTTCACAATAGCACTCAGTAGCTCTAAGAAGCTCTTAGTAGTTCTCAGTAGCTCTAAATAGCTCTAAGAAGTTCTAAGTTGTTCACAATAGCACTCAGTAGCTCTAAGAAGTTCTTAGTAGTTCATAGTAGCTCTAAGAAGCTCTTTGTAGTTCTCAGTAGTTCTTAGTGGCTTTTTAGCAGGGCCGTGTTACACCGATGAATCGAGACGTTGATATCACAAAAATACACAAGTCAAATCTCGACACATTTAAGAACTTAACATCAACAGTTCTTCAATAACTTACATGTATTCACATTTTTAAAAGCGCATTCTCTCGTAGCATACGTAAATATTTTGGTCAATATTCCAACGAAAGAACATTGTACAGCGAGAAACGTAATTGAGAACAACTCGTTGTTTTTCATCAATAAATTGTTTGCTCTAAAATTAGTTTTCTTTGAAACATTTATAAAAAGTGTTTAATCAAACATTTTATGAGAAATTACGTTTCTAAAAAGAGTAAAAACATAAAAATATTTTAATCATTATATGCTTTTATGAGATAAAAATAGTTAAGATTAAGATTTAACTCACATAGTTTTGTGATATTCGGGCCAGATACGATATCATCTAATACCGAAGGCAGAAGACCGTAGAAAACGTGACTCCAGCGAAATATATCAGTATATATATTAAATAGAACTTTAAGGTTTCTGCTCTACAAATACGCTTCATATTTCACCAATCCTTTGGTATTAACGCTAAATGTGAACGCATTGCTACCCTAAATCATGGTGGTATCGTTTGAAATAGTTTTAATGTTGATAGCTAATACAATATTTTTGTATGATAAACAACAACATACAATATTTTTGTATGATAAACAACAACAAAAAAACACTAAACATAAGGCGTTAAGTTCGAGCTTTTAACGCCAAATAATCTTTTTTTTGCAATAAGGCCAGAAATGCTGGTCTATATTTTTGTTTCGGTACGTTACATATACATTTTTCTACATAAAAACCCTTTAAAGCAATACGAAAATAAGAAGGTGATAAGGCATATAAGTCACGTATTTGTCACCATGATACATTGATAATATCAGGGTTTTAATTTTTGAAAAGAAAAGAACGTACGCACAATATGTTATGGAAATTAAAACTCACCAAATATGATGTTCTTCATCGCATAATGTTGGTCTGTTTAATGTGAAAATCAACACTCCGTTCACGCCTTATCTTTGCTCTTCTTTACTGCGGTCTTCCTAATTCTATTTGTGGTTGACATTGGTTCATGGGGTTTACTCACTTTCGGTATTGTCATGAATAGCAATGTTATGTAAGTTTTTTATACACTCACTAGTCATATAAGGTTTTTGGAGTATAGTGCACAGACAGAATAAAACTTGCAAGAGCTGCCCTGGTTCTTTAACGCGCACCAGTCTATAGCTGCCACAAGGGACCCACTTTTTCACTGCGGCCTTCCTAATTCTATTTGTGGTTGACATAGGTCATTGGGGTCACTCACTTTCGGTATTGTCATGAAAAGCAATGCTGTGTAAGTTTATTTATACTCGCACTAGTCATATGAGGTTTTGGGAATATAGTGCAGACAGAATGAAACCCTGGTTTAATAGAGCTACCCTAGTTCTTTAACGCGCACCAGTTTACAGCACTGTCACACGAGACCCACTTCTTTACTGTGGCCTACCTAATTCTTGTTGTGGTTGACAAAGGTCATGGGGTTTACCCACTCTCGGTAGTGTCATGAATGACAATGTGTGTATATGTAAGCTTATTTATAATCGCACTCGGGCAAGGCCCATTCGGCGAGTGCTCCGATAAGATTGTTAGTCTTTTTTGTTTGTTTTTGGAGCTTAGTGCACATACAGAATGTAACCCTGGTGTGAGATACCCTGGGTTTTTTTAACGCGCACGAGTTTATAGCACTGTCACACGGGACCCCCATTAAACGTCCCTCCCGGAAGACGATTTGTATTATTTTAGTTGTGCGGCGGCGAATCAAACCTGCGGCTCCTGAATTGACACTCAAGTGTGTTACCACTTGACTAAGGATCCGCCACATGAATAGCAATACATAGTATGAATATATGTCTCATCTCGTGCATAAATGACGCTATTCGATTGGTCCAGAGCGATCACGCGGAGGGGGTGTATAATCCATACATCCCTTGTAATGTTATACCCCTTTATAAATCCTGGTATTTATTACTAATTTAAGATACACGGTAAGATATAATAGTTACACTGTAAGTAGCTGGGAGTGTATAGTATATACACACTCAGTGCTTTCATAACATGCGAGAGCAAAGAATGATACATGTAGTAAATACAACGTTGCCGCGGGTGTGATGTCGGTCTCCTGTGACTAACATAGAACGGGGACACCCTTGTGTGCCATGTCTTTAATATTAACTGTACTTTGAAGCAAACTAAAAATCTAATTCTATGAATAGTGCGTTTTATACTATGTCAAATACATCAAGGTTTATTGTTTGTTTCAGCGTAAGATCGATATATATTTCACCGCGTGACCACCGAAAATGAATATTTCACTCGTGATTACGCCACTCGTGAAATAAACCTTTCTGTGGTCACTCGGTGAAATATGTAACGATCTTACACTGAAAAAACAACAACATATTTTTAATATTACATGGCTAAATCAACTGTATGTGCACGTGCCGTCATTTCGGAAATGATGTTGTTGTTTAGGCCCAGCCTTGTGTGCGCTGATGTTAAACTTGGATAGCTGAACGGACAAATATTTCATAAGGCGAAATAGAACTAATTGATCTTTTAGTTCTAAACGTGAACTATTGATTTTATTTCACTGATTAATCACCTTAAAATACCGGGAAAAATACTAATTACTGAGATTCCCAACTACACGAAACAATAAGACCATTTCTGCTTGTTGCGGTTCATGACCAACCTGCCTACCAAGTTTGAGATCGAAGTTATTGATCGTAAACGGATTTCATCTTGAGGTCACCACGACCTTCACTTTTGATCCCTGACCTAAAAAAATCTGTAAGGTTCCTCTGCTGCTCATGACCAACCTGCCCACTAAAATTGAGGTCCCAGGGCCGAAACGTTCGCAAGTTTTTGATCTGAAACTGTGGAGACGTCAGGGCGGATGCAATTATGTTTTCCTTTAAAGTGCATGTTAATAATGAATAAAAAACGTTTTAAACATTTTCAAAGACAGAGCATTGTCTACAAATCATAGAAGGGTCTTTGACATGATAGAAACATGACACAAGGTTTGCTTTGATTTATTTTGTTGTTCTGAATTCATCTGTTGAAAACTGTATTTATGTAAATAAAAGTTTGCAAAATTAATAATTTCAATATGAACAGTTCATGACTTCAATTGAACACTGTGGGTTACTTCTAACAAAATTCAAAGCATCTTTATAACAAACGTAGCCTAAACACAAATAAAGGCACACAATTGTAAGGTACATTTAAACGTTATACATGTAGGAGATGGTTTAAAACAAAGAAAACGCTTTGCATCATCTCTCATAAACATAAAAGAAAAATTAACTGTATTTTTAGACTTGTGTTACCAATCCTTTTCTCTATTTTACTTGAAAAAGAATGGGAACAAGCGTTATACATCAAGTTTATTTATATTTTAGAAGAAAAGTGAAAGCAGTTATTTCGACATTATATTAAAGCTGCACTCTCACAGATCATTTTTACAACTTTTTTATTTTTGGTTTTGGAAAGAGCAAATTTTTGCGTAAATATCTGCAAACCAATGATATAAGACTGCTGACAAAAACTCAGATCGAAGGTTTTCATATTTCCGTTCGAAAATTAATGTTTTATGGCTTAGTAACGGTTTAAGAAAAATGCATAAAACATCATTTTTTGAACTGAAATATAAAAATCTTCGATCTATTTTTTTGTCAGCAGTCTTATATAACTCGTTTCCATGGATTTTCGCAAAAATTGGCTCGTTTCAAGACAAAAAATAAAAAAGTTGTCAAAACGTTCAATCTGTGAGAGTGCAGCTTTAATCACTCTCATTGGCATGATGTAACTTCAGAGAGAGATCTTGTGTTAGAAATTACTGCATAATTGAATGTAGTATACATTATTCACTGCTTACGTGCATTATTAAAGAAACTCATTAGACCTTAAAAACAATTCCTTTATGTTATGTTCCTACATTGAAGTAATTAAAAGGGTTTTTGCCAAGAAGCAAAAACATTTTGATATGCTAACATACAGCATAACATTATGTTTAAATAACAGAAAGAAGTTTCATAAACTTGAAACAATTTGTAACATAAGTAAACATTATCACAGATTGCTTAGGCATCTTTAAAAGGCAGAACAATCAACAAATAAAACCAAAACTATAGGCCAGACAAAAACAACATTTAGGTTCTGAGAACCTGAAAACTATTTTCGCAAACCGAAGAACATCATTTTCTTTAAATATCACAGAACAGCTTGGAGCATTATTACAAGATATAACATAACATTTTCAGGTTTCAAATGATCATTTAACAACATAAATTTAAAGCTGCACTCTCACAGATATACCTTTTTACAACTTTTTTATTGTTTGTCTTGGAAAGAGCAATTTTTGCGTCAATATCTGTAAACTAATGATAAAAGATTGCAGACAAAAGATTCGATCGCAGATTGACATATTTCTGTTCGAAAATTAATGTTTAATGGCTTAAACCGTTACTAACGGTTTAAGAAAAATGCATAATACATCAACTTTTGATCTCAAATCTAAAAACCTGCGATCTATTTCTTTTGTCGGCAGTCTTATATAACTGGTTCCCACCCATTTTCTCAAAAATTTGCTCGTTCCATGACAACAAATAAAAAAGTTGTCAAAACGTTCAATCTGTGAGAGTGCAGTTTTAAAACAGTAACATGTATAATTGACATCAAACACAAAATAGATTCAATTTAGAATCTTACGTGTTCACCTTAATATTTACTGGGGTATACCTACATGTATCATATTGATAAGTTAATGATAAAACTCATTCTCAATAATTTCATGTTTTGCGTAAAAAACATTTAGTCAACATATTTTACTTAACTAAAATTGTACATATATTTTTTAGTGTGAGTACAGTGTAAACAAGTTGAAAAATATCTGAACTTTCTATACTTCATACAGACTGATTTGCTATTTATAGACACTGAACAGTCAATGACAAATTAATAGTTTTAATGTTGTTGTTTTCTTCTATCGATCAGAACATAATAATAAAAATAATAAATCAGTTGTTAAGTGACTGACAAGATTACTGGTGCTTTAAACTATTTGAGCTGCTTCTTCGTGCTTGCTTATGCTGCATTTATTTCAATACTCTATACATCAGAGGTACTAACAGCTGATAATTATTGTCAATCCTGAAAATTAGCCTTGGGTGGTGGACTGTTCGAGTATGTTTGATTCATGTCCAAAGCAGAGTACCAGTAATACCATGCACTAACACCCCTTTTGAAATTGTTTCCAGTCATTCATATTTATTTCAATGCACTTCCTACTGTTTTTGATAAAAATGTCGGTGCAAAGAACAATTTTTACAACTGTACATAGCCCGCAGTTAAAAACTCTCAATCAGGAAACACTCAATCCTGATTACAGTATCTGATTTTTCGAATCCACATTATATATCTACATGTAAATCTTTTACAGACATATATTTACTTTAATTTATTGGGACTGTTTTTCCAAAACTAGTTTGAGGTTGAACTTTAAATCACTTCATTCAGTAGTTCTTTCACTTTGGGAGGATGGACACCACACAAATCATGCCAATCAATTTCCGAGTCTATCGCTTATCAGAGATTTCAGGTCTCTTGTGAGAGCCAATCGTGGCAGACATTGTTAGTTATATCATTGACCACTCTAGGTCGTTGATATATTCATGTTAGACTGTCATGACAGTGAGTCTTTGAAGGCTAGGTTGATGATTTTCTTGGTAAACTCTACCAGAGCTGTGATCATGTAGAACATGTCATCATTTGCCTGCTCTTCTTCTGAAATATATAGAACTTTAGTTAAAAGGTCATTCAGATATATATTGCTCATTCATTTTTTGAAGACATGTAACAATAGCTTATCTATTATTTTATTTATTTATTTATTCATTCGTTCGTTCATTTGTTCATTCATTTACCAACTATAGTCATTCACAAAGTAGCTAAACAAACTATAGTCAGTAGCAAAGTAGCTTAACAGACTATAGTCAGTTACAAAGTAGCTTAACCAACAAAAGTCATTAACAAAGTAGCTTAACCAACTATAGTCAGTAGCTAAGTAGCTTAACTAACGATAGACATTAATAAAGTAGCTCAACCAACTATAGTCATTCACAAAGTAGCTTAACAAACTATAGTCAGTAGCAAAGTAGCTTAACAGACTATAGTCAGTTACAAAGTAGCTTTACCAACAAAAGTCATTAACAAAGTAGCTTAACCAACTATAGTCAGAAGCAAAGTAGCTTAACCAACTATAGTCAGTAGCTAAGTAGCTTAACCAACTATAGTCATTCACAAAGTAGCTTAACAAACTATTGTCAGTAGCAAAGTAGCTTTACCAACTATAGTCAGTAGCAAAGTAGCTTAACAAACTATAGTCAGTAGCAAAGTAGCTTAACCAACTGTAGTCAGTTACAAAGTAGCTTTACCAACTATAGTCAGTAGCAAAGTAGCTTTGTCAGTAGCAAAGTAGCTTTACCAACTATAGTCAGTAGCAAAGTAGCTTAACCAACTATAGTCATTCACAAAGTAGCTTAACAAACTATAGTCAGTAGCAAAGTAGCTTAACCAACTATAGTCAGTAACAAAGTAGCTTAACCAACTATAGTCAGTAGCAAAGTAGCTTTACCAACTATAGTCAGTAGCAAAGTAGCTTAACAAACTATAGTCAGTAGCAAAGTAGCTTAACCAACTATAGTCAGTAACAAAGTAGCTTAACAAACTATAGTCAGTAGCAAAGTAGCTTAACCAACTATAGTCAGTTACAAAGAAGCTTTACCAACTATAGTCATTAACAAAGTAGCTTAACCAACTATAGTCAGTAACAAAGTAGCTTAACCAACTATAGTCAGTAACAAAGTAGCTTAACCAATTACATTCCATAACAAAGTAGCTTAACTAACTATATTCCATAACAAAGTAGCTTAACCAACTATAGTCAGTAACAAAGTAGCTTAACCAACTATATTCCATAACAAAGTAGCTTAACCAACTATATTCCATAACAAAGTAGCTTAACCAACTATATTCCATAACAAAGTAGCTTAACCAACTATAGTCAGTAACAAAGTAGCTTAACCAACTATAGTCAGTAACAAAGTAGCTTAACCAACTATATTCCATAACAAAGTAGCTTTACCAACTATATTCCATAACAAAGTAGCTTTACCAACTATATTCCATAACAAAGTAGCTTTACCAACTATATTCCATAACAAAGTAGCTTTACCAACTATATTCCATAACAAAGTAGCTTTACCAACTATTGTCAGTAACAGTGTAGCTTAACAAACCCATTGTTAGTACAAGTGTAGCTTAAACAACCATAGTCAGTAACAAAGTAGCTTAACCGACTTTAGTCAGTAACAATGTAGCTTAACCAACTATATTCCATAACAAAGTAGCTTTACCAACTATTGTCAGTAACAGTGTAGCTTAACAAACCCATTGTCAGTACAAGTGTAGCTTAAACAACCATAGTCAGTAACAAAGTAGCTTAACCGACTTTAGTCAGTAACAATGTAGCTTAACTAGCTTACGCATGTAACAACCTAGCTTAATTAACCGTAGTCAGTAACAGTAACAATCAAACTTAACTAACCCTATTCAGTAACAACCAAGCTGAACTAACTGTAGTCAGTAACAACCCAGCTGAACTAACTGTAGTCAGTAACAACCCAGCTGAACTAACTGTAGTCAGTAACAACCCAGCGGAACTAACTGTAGTCAGTAACAACCCAGCTGAACTAATCATAGTCATTAATAACCCATCTGAACTAACAGTAGTCAGTAACAACCAAGCTGAACTTACCATAGTCAGTAACAACCTAGCTGAACTAACCCTAGTCAGTAACAACCAAGCTGAACTAACCCTAGTCAGAAACAACCAAGCTGAACTTACCATAGTCAGTAACAATCAAGCTGGACTAACCGTAGTCAGTAACAACCTAGCTGAACTAACCCTAGTCAGTAACAACCAAGCTGGCCTTACCATAGTCAGTAAAAACCAAGCTGAACTTACCGTAGTCAGTAACAACCAAGCTGAACTTACCGTAGTCAGTAACAAACCAGCTGAACTAACCGTAGTCAGTAACAAACCAGCTGAACTTACCGTAGTCAGAAACAAACCAGCTGAACTTACTGTAGTCAGTAACAACCCAGCTGAACTAACTGTAGTCAGTAACAACCTAGCTGAACTATCCCTAGTCAGTAACAACCAAGCTGAACTTACCGTAGTCAGTAACAAACCAGCTGAACTTACCGTAGTCAGTAACAAACCAGCTGGACTAACCGTAGTCAGTAACAACCCAGCTGAACTAACCGTAGTCAGTAACAACAAAGCTGAACTTACCGTAGTCAGTAACAACAAAGCTGAAATTACCGTAGTCAGTAACAAACCAGCTGAACTAACCGTAGTCAGTAACAACCAAGCTGAACTTACCGTAGTCAGTAACAAACCAGCTGAACTAACTGTAGTCAGTAACAACCCAGCTGAACTAACCGTAGTCAGTAACAACCAAGCTGAACTAACCGTAGTCAGTAACAACCCAGCTGAACTAACAGTAGTCAGTAACAACCAAGCTGAACTTACCGTAGTCAGTAACAAACCAGCTGAACTAACCGTAGTCAGTAACAACCCAGCTGAACTTACCGTAGTCAGTAACAAACCAGCTGAACTTACCGTAGTCAGTAACAAACCAGCTGAACTAACCGTAGTCAGTAACAACCAAGCTGCACTTACCGTAGTCAGTAACAAACCAGCTGAACTAACCGTAGTCAGTTACAACCAAGCTGAACTTACCGTAGTCAGTAACAACCAAGCTGAACTAACCGTAGTCAGTAACAACCAAGCTGAACTTACCGTAGTCAGTAACAACCAAGCTGAACTTACCGTAGTCAGTAACAAACCAGCTGAACTAACCGTAGTCAGTAACAACCCAGCTGAACTAACCGTAGTCAGTAACAACCCAGCTGAACTAACTGTAGTCAGTAACAACCCAGCTGAACTAACTGTAGTCAGTAACAACCCAGCTGAACTAACTGTAGTCAGTAACAACCCAGCTGAACTAACTGTAGTCAGTAACAACCCAGCTGAACTAACTGTAGTCAGTAACAACCCAGCTGAACTAACCGTAGTCAGTAACAACCCAGCTGAACTAACCGTAGTCAGTAACAACCAAGCTGAACTAACCGTAGTCAGTAACAACCCAGCTGAACTAACCATAGTCAGTAACAATCAAGCTGAACTAACCGTAGTCAGTAACAACCAAGCTGAACTTACCGTAGTCAGTAACAAACCAGCTGAACTAACCGTAGTCAGTAACAACCCAGCTGAACTAACCGTAGTCAGTAACAACCCAGCTGAACTAACCGTAGTCAGTAACAACCCAGCTGATATAACTGTAGTCAGTTACAACCCAGCTGAACTATCCCTAGTCAGTAACAACCAAGCTGAATTAACTGTAGTCAGTAACAACCCAAGTGAACTAACCGTAGTCAGTAACAACCAAGCTGAACTAACTGTAGTCAGTAACAACCCAGCTGAACTAACCGTAGTCAGTAACAACCCAGCTGAACTTACCGTAGTCAGTAACAAACCAGCTGAACTTACCGTAGTCAGTAACAAACCAGCTGAACTAACCGTAGTCAGTAACAACCAAGCTGCACTTACCGTAGTCAGTAACAAACCAGCTGAACTAACCGTAGTCAGTAACAAACCAGCTGAACTAACCGTAGTCAGTAACAACCAAGCTGAACTTACCGTAGTCAGTAACAACCAAGCTGAACTAACCGTAGTCAGTAACAACCAAGCTGAACTTACCGTAGTCAGTAACAACCAAGCTGCACTTACCGTAGTCAGTAACAAACCAGCTGAACTAACCGTAGTCAGTAACAAACCAGCTGAACTAACCGTAGTCAGTAACAACCCAGCTGAACTAACCGTAGTCAGTAACAACCCAGCTGAACTAACTGTAGTCAGTAACAACCCAGCTGAACTAACTGTAGTCAGTAACAACCCAGCTGAACTAACTGTAGTCAGTAACAACCCAGCTGAACTAACTGTAGTCAGTAACAACCCAGCTGAACTAACCGTAGTCAGTAACAACCCAGCTGAACTAACCGTAGTCAGTAACAACCAAGCTGAACTTACCGTAGTCAGTAACAAACCAGCTGAACTAACCGTAGTCAGTAACAAACCAGCTGAACTAACCGTAGTCAGTAACAACCCAGCTGAACTAACCGTAGTCAGTAACAAACCAGCTGGACTAACTGTAGTCAGTAACAACCCAAGTGAACTAACCGTAGTCAGTAACAACCAAGCTGAACTAACTGTAGTCAGTAACAACCCAGCTGAACTAACTGTAGTCAGTAACAACCCAAGTGAACTAACCGTAGTCAGTAACAACCCAGCTGAATTAACTGTAGTCAGTAACAACCCAGCTGAACTAACCACAGTCAGAAACAAACCTAACATATATATATCTTATCTAACTGTAGTTTGTAATAACCTACCTGTACTACAGCATAAGTCACAACATAACTTACCATAGTCAGTAACAACATATCTTAACTAACTGTTGACAAAATTACCAAATTCATGTATGTCAATGATAAGTTCCTTGAACATATCCATGATACTGGAGAAGAATGTCTGCCTGTCCTTTACGCTGTCTATCACGGTGAGCACGTGTCGGATCATTGTTATCACATAGTTCAGATTAAGGCTGTTCTTCACACATACCTACAAACAGTTATGTGGATCATTAAAATGATACAGGAGGAGAATATCTGCCCCACTCCTTCATATTATTTATTATTTTTACTGATTCACAACTGCTGATTTGTTTAAAACGTAATGATAACAACAACTTTACGATAAACAAGTATGACATAGTCTTTTTTGATGATGTCGTTGCCATAAGTCCTGTCACCCAAAAGCGTGTGGGCTCTAACTATACTAAGAAAACTTATTCATGGCCACAAAGATTTTCTATGTAGGAATGGCCTTTCAAAATGGACATTAGTTACCACTAGGAATGGCCTCCCAAAGTGTTGGACATGAGTTTCTACATAGATATGGTAACTCAAAGTGAACACCAGTTTCCACATAGGAATGGCCACTCAAAGTGGACACCAGTTGCTACATATTATAGCCTCCCTAAAGTGAACACCAGTTTCTACATTTGAAATGGCCTCCCAAAGTGGACACCAGTTTCTTATTATGAATGGCCTTGCAAATAGGATACCAGTTATCTATGTAGATATGGCCACTCAAAGTGATCGCCAGTTTCTCCATGTATAGGAATGGCATCTCAATGTGGACACTAGTTTCTACACAGATATGGCCACTCAAAGTGGACACCAGTTTCTACATAGATATGGCCACTCAAAGTGGACACCAGTTTCTACATAGACATGGCCACTCAAAAGTGGACACCAGTTTCTACATAGGCATGGCCACTCAAAAGTGGACACCAGTTTCTACATAGGCATGGCCACTCAAAGTGGACACCAGTTTCTACATAGACATGGCCACTCAAAGTGGACACCAGTTTCTACATAGACATGGCCACTCAGTAGACACCAGTTTCTACATAGACATGGCCACTCAAAGTGGACACCAGTTTCTACATAGACATGGCCACTCAAAGTGGACACCAGTTTCTACATAGACATGGCCACTCAAAGTGGACACCAGTTTCTACATAGATATGGCCACTCAAAGTGGACACCAGTTTCTACATAGACATGGCCACTCAAAGTGGACACCAGTTTCTACATAGACATGGCCACTCAAAGTGGACACCAGTTTCTACATAGACATGGCCACTCAAAGTGGACACCAGTTTCTACATAGATATGGCAACTCAAAGTGAACACCAGTTTCTACATAGACATGGCCACTCAAAGTGGACACCAGTTTCTACATAGGCATGGCCACTCAAAAGTGGACACCAGTTTCTACATAGACATGGCCACTCAAAGTGGACACCAGTTTCTACATAGACATGGCCACTCAAAGTGGACACCAGTTTCTACATAGACATGGCCACTCAGTAGACACCAGTTTCTACATAGACATGGCCACTCAAAGAGGACACCAGTTTCTACATAGACATGGCCACTCAAAGTGGACACCAGTTTCTACATAGACATGGCCACTCAAAGAGGACACCAGTTTCTACATAGATATGGCCACTCAAAGTGGACACCAGTTTCTACATAGACATGGCCACTTAAAGTGGACACCTGTTTCTACATAGACATGGCCACTCAAAGAGGACACCAGTTTCTACATAGAAATGGCCACTCAAAGTGGACACCAGTTTCTACATAGATATGGCCACTCAGAGTGGACACCAGTTTCTACATAGACATGGCCACTCAGAGTGGACACCAGTTTCTATATAGGCATAGCCACTCAAAAGTGGACACCAGTTTCTACATAGACATGGCCACTCAAAGAGGACACCAGTTTCTACATAGATATGGCCACTCAAAGTGGACACCAGTTTCTACATAGGCATAGCCACTCAAAAGTGGACACCAGTTTCTACATAGACATGGCCACTCAAAGTGGACACCAGTTTCTACAAAGACATGGCCACTCAAAAGTGGACACCAGTTTCTACATAGACATGGCCACTCAAAGTGGACACCAGTTTCTACATAGACATGGCCACTCAAAAGTGGACACCAGTTTCTACATAGACATGGCCACTCAAAGTGGACACCAGTTTCTACATAGACATGGCCACTCAAAAGTGGGCACCAGTTTCTACATAGACATGGCCACTCAAAGAGGACACCAGTTTCTACATAGACATGGCCACCAAAGTGGACACCAGTTTCTACATAGACATGGCCACTCAAAGTGGACACCAGTTTCTACATAGACATGGCCACTCAAAGTGGACACCAGTTTCTACATAGACATGGCCACTCAAAGTGGACACCAGTTTCTACATAGACATGGCCACTTAAAGTGAACACCAGTTTCTACATAGATATGGCCACTCAAAGTGGACACCAGTTTCTACATAGATATGGCCACTCAAAGTGGACACCAGTTTCTACATAGACATGGCCACTCAAAGTGGACACCAGTTTCTACATAGACATGGCCACTCAAAGTGGACACCAGTTTCTACATAGACATGGCCACTCAAAGTGGACACCAGTTTCTACATAGACATGGCCACTCAAAGTGGACACCAGTTTCTACATAGACATGGCCACTCAGTAGACACCAGTCTCTACATAGACATGGCCACTTAAAGTGGACACCAGTTTCTACATAGGCATAGCCACTCAAAAGTGGACACCAGTTTCTACATAGACATGGCCACTCAGTAGACACCAGTTTCTACATAGACATGGCCACTTAAAGTGGACACCAGTTTCTACATAGACATGGCCACTTAAAGTGGACACCAGTTTCTACATAGACATGGCCACTCAAAGCGAACACCAGTTTCTACACAGATATGGCCACTCAAAGTGAACACCAGTTTCTACATGTATAGGAATGGCCTCTCAATGTGGACACTAGTTTCTACATAGATGTGGCCTCTGAAACTGGATACCAGTTTCTACAAAAGAGTTGCCTCTTAAACTGTACACCAGTTTCAACATACAAATGGCCTTCAAAAGAGGACACAAGTTTCTACATACTGATAGGAGTCTTAAGGCCAGCTTATATGTACAATCATCAAGCATGTTTAAATAAATTAGTATATTTAACTAAAATAAATTGTTTTCCAAACTTCTTATCAAAGACAACCTACCACACAGAAAGAGGTGGTCAGACTGGAGAGCTCTAGCATACGTCCGTTGATGGCCTTGCTGATAAGCAGCTTGGAAGTGATCACATCTCCACACAAAATAAGCAGATGAGCCATGTTCTCTGCCAGCCACTCCTCAGGGGAACCTGAATGATTAAATCACAATGGATGATACAGAAAATGACTATTGGAATGTTATAATGATAATTTTTTTCACTGAATATACAATGTTGAGTTAATAAAATTGGCATTTTTTTCAAATACAATTAAACAAAACACCACTGTTTTCTTTTAACCAAATTGTGAGCACTAACTAGCAGAATTAAGGCCAAGGCATACTTGATACTGTCTATAATGTAAATATAAACACTGTCATTAAGTGCTATGATATCAAGACTGAAGGACTAATCACCAACTAACAACTTTTTTATAAGATACTAGACTAGTGAGTTCATCAATATAAATGTGACGCCTAAATAACCACACAGAGAGGCTAATATATTTCCATGCACACACTTAATAAAATCTTACTTTTAAATAAACACATAATGCCAATATCATTTCAAGCATTTCAGATTTAAAACTGGTTTAAGTACTTCTGCAACCTATTGTACACATAGATGGTCAAACAACACAATGTGAATGATATATTCAAACTGAATGAAACAGGGCTTATTTCTAAATCATATTAACATCATCCATGTTTTAAATAACTTGTATTCATGTTAAACACATATTTCTACCAATTCATTTGTAACTTTCTACACAAACTTTCAAACTTAAAAGAAAATTGTTGAAATAAACACATCAACTGCCCGAAGCTGAATGACAGTAACACAAAACCTTCTATAATCCGTCACCTAGCAGATATTAGGCTACAATCAAATGGAAAGAAATTTTCTATTAATTTACTCATTTACATTCAAACTAAGAAAATTATATTCTCAAAAGCTAACTCAATCAAAAGTTGCCACCTAAAATACCACAGAGGTGCTTATATATTGTCAATAGCTTACTGGTGAGTTCATCTATGATGCTAATAATATCATCCTCAGACCACTCCTGCTTGTAATGATGAAGAATCTGAAGGGCACTGGCCAAGCCTCCTATATGCTGGCTGGACTGGGCAGCACTTACTGGAGTGTTCTCACTCAGCTCACACCACAGGATTTCATCTGAAAACAGTCACATGGTTTTCATCTATGAGGCAAATGCTTAATGCAGTTATCAAATGCTTTACACACTTTATCTGTGTGTGAAATTACCCTTTCTACCCTGATAGCCAAAGGAGTCTCTTGCTACAGACTTTGAGATTTTTGTTGGCCAAGCTAGGTTTCCCATTAGCCCCATTCAGAAAACTTTGAACACATCTTTGTGTCGAGTTATATGATTAAAGAATGGGTACATACAAAACTGACAGATGTACAGTTTAGTATATATCATTTATATTGTTACACATTTGTAAGATATTTTTTTTTGCATTTATCAGTTTTGAAATTTAAGGTTGAAGGTTAGAATGAAAACCGAAAATAAGATCTAAACAACACTGTACAACTCATTACGACAGTCACTTTTCTATGCTAAGCAGTATTACTAGTAGTGCTTGTCAAGGGAGATCACTGCATCAGAAATAATCCGTAACATTTGATGAGAATTTATCTACAAGTAGGCTTTCTCAATGTTTTTTTTTATAGCCCTGGTAATTTTTTCGTCGGTTTATTTCACACACCGAATTATTGAAAATCAATATACTGTAGTTATCATAAACATAAAAGGGGCTTAAGTTATGTGTTTCCCCAATAACATGTTAGATCCTCCCAAATATTCAAATAATAAGAGTCCAGTTAAGTATGTTGAGATCTGCTTAAATGCAAAATTATTGTTTTGGACTCACATATTTCAAAACCATTGATCTTGGTGTAGTTTTGTGTACAGATTACCTTAAAAATATATATCCTGCAGTGTACATGTGGAAGAATAATGGGTTCTGAGCAAATATTATGAGTAAAAGCTCTCTCGATGGCTAGCAAATTGATTCACTGCACAAGTCTCGAACCAAAATAATGAGAAAAATCATGACTCCTCAGCAAAATACAATGAGTACAGGTAAACTAATGGCCAGCATAATGAATCTCTGCCAATTCAATGACCCAAAAGGACAAAAAAACAAACTCACCACCTAGGAGAGGCCCGTATAGAAGGAAAAGTAATCGTGCTTGGTACACAAGTGGCCATGGTTTCAGAACACGCGTAAGCCAGAATGCTCGGTCCTGAAGGCTTCCACAATGGTCCAGAAATACACGCCGATAGAAACATCGGATCTCAAGCTCTAATCTTGCATGTCCTCCTGAAATAACAATTTTTATGTTTGAAATTCTTAGAAAAGTTTTTGTTATGTCAAGTTAAAGGCAAGGGTAAAAAAAAAGTGTTTTATTTTCATTCTTTTATACTTCTCAAGCATATTCAAGGGACCTTTAAGAATTTAAAAAGAAGAGTTTAATTTAAACACACTTGTTCCACGTTTTATTTAAATTCACTTGTTTGACCCACTAGCAAATGGTCTAAATTAACACGGCAGCTCATATCACAAGCCCTGCACTTTTGAACTGCTTTCTGGGCTTGCTCAAATTTTTGATTTTATATTGCAGGGTTTATTGAAACATTTTGACGCCAAGCACTAGTGTAATTATTCCGGCTTGTAAATCCAAAGTCTTAGCAAATTTTGATAACAAAATTTACTAGTTTGACCCACTACTAAGTATTGTGACATGTGCAACTATCAATGGGCAGGACATGATAGACCTTTTAAAATATATACCTGACTTCGCTCGTAGCACCAACTCGACATTTTTCATCAGCGAAGTGTGGCTGCAGATGGACTCAAAAGTTCTCACACACTCACAGTCATCCCAACCAGCTATCACAGTGTGCAGAAATTTCCCAAAACATGTCATTGCAAGGCACTTGTTCAAATCTTCGCAGCTCTCTGTTCGGTTACAACACAGCAACTGCAGTCAAATTTATAGATTTATTTTAATAGTCAATTTCCTATTAAAGGCAAGTATAAGTTGATACAAAACATTTTAGTTATATGCAATATAATGTTTAATTTGTATATAATTCTGCTTAAATATATTGTCTTTGAAGTCCACAATGTTGAAATGCATCACCAACATGATTCAACAAAAAGCTGTAGCGTGAATGGTTGGCTGACATTATCGCATGATGCTACCAATGATTTTAATTAAGGTTTATATAATCCATCAGCTAAGTAGAGTCCCTGTGGCTGAGTGTGTTAAGTATTGGTTTTCTAAGTTTTCTTAACTCTCCGCACTGTTCTCAGTAAGAACCGGCTGCCAGCCAAAATGGACGATTCAAATGGCAATAGGGCCGGTTCAACTTTGGAAAACTAAATGAATTTTCAGTAGAATAAGTAGAAGCTGGTCGTTTACTATTTGAGACGGTTCAACCAAACTTTATTGAGAACCCTGCTCCGGCATGGGTTAGCTGCCCACTACAACTAGGTTGTATGTTTTATACAAGGTTATTTTGTCTGCAATTTCGAAATCAAAGAGAATAATGTAAGTGTTTTTAGAAGCACTACAGGGGAAATTGTTTTTAGTGCCAAAACATGTTAAACATTTTTTTTTTGCATCATCCTATGCTGATGGAGCCCCTTTAAAGTTTTGTCATTGGTAATTTAACACTCAAACAAGCTGATTAAGACTGTGTGCAGAAACTTTCAAAAAATATTGTCATTGCCAGGCATTCGTTCAAATCTTCACAAGATGAAAATAAATGTAATAATGATAAGGCTATATTGATGCGAGTTTTATCTGCTAACGGGCATTTGTATGTTTGTGTCTCTTGTGCAGAGATATTTGTTCCCTTTCACTTTGCCTCTAAATGGGACTTAAAGTGAATTCTTGACAGTTGGGCTTCTCCCTGTAGTTTACATATTACTACTGGATCTTTTCCAGATAGGTGAAAACAAACTTTAACTTTTACACAGTTAAGCAATGTTATTGTGCTTTTTATTTTAGGCTTGCAAAAAAATATATTTTAAGAATCTACTGGAAAAATCAGTTTATGTGAAATGCTTAAGCGCCGCTGGAATTTACCTCCAGTCACAACGTTTTTAAAACCCTAATGGGTCTCTCGGCCTGTGTTTTTATTACTTCATGCAGAACTCCTGCTCATAGGTGTCAGTGTCAATCATAAGTGCTTTTGTTTTCATGGTATAAACATACATGTGATAATTTCTTGGGTCTATTCCGGGACACTCGTCGTAATGTCAACGCACACTAGGGGGGTCCGGGGGCATGCCCCCCTGAATTGTTTTTAAATGGGGAATGTCTTTGGTGCATTCTAGAGCATATCTGGGGCTATTTTAGTCGTTTTTAACATCGGGAAAATGTACCTATTTCGACTGCCAAGATGTATTTTTTATTTGACATGGTTGGTTTTTTTCTGCATTTTCTTGAAAAAATAAAACCTGATCAGATATTTTCCCAGGCTTTAATGAAGTGCTAACCAGGAGGATATGCAGTCTACTTTCGGTTTCAGCAAAACAGGAAATAAACAATTATACGGGCACCTGTTTTCCCGCGCTTTTGAGAACATGCAGTACAAAATATTTATTTTTTCATCACATTTAAAACGTTTGCAATTTATGACACACAATATTTTTCAGACGATCAAGAAGATTTTCCAGTCGATGAGCTTTTTTCCATTTGGAGATGCATATAATTTTGATAGAGACGTGTCAACAATCTGCTGTATAAAGCGATCATGCGACTTACCATGGTCATGTGATTAAAGCACTCTATATAACCACCTGTAAACCCCATATCGTCAGTTTTATTTCGGCGTAAAAATACACAACCATAGTACGAAAAAAAGTTCAAAACACTAAAATTCCTTATGGACGCGTAAGTTGTTTAAAGTTGTGTAAAATATACCGACGTATTGACTTTGAAATTTGAATGGAATATGGGATGTTTTCCGTGTTTTAATTTTGTTTTTTTACTCATTTTGTCACTTTCTTTGAACTTACCTTTACGCTCGTTGTCGGTAAAATGTGTGAAAAATATCAATTCATCAATTAAAAGCTATCATTCATAAGACCAAACAAATCCATATGAAAACAATGAATTTGTATACAAGAACCCTCCCCGACTCGTTAAGCACAACAATAGGCCAATAGATCAATTATCGGGTGATTAACGATGACCTCGACGACACACGTACCAATTAACGGATTAGTGTCAACATGGCCTGTGTTTTACGACCAGTGTCCCGAACAGGCAAAATAGATGACATACATTGGTAAAATTAAGATAATCGATTCCGAGACTTTTTTTAAAATTGACTTTCCAGGACAAACATGCACCCTCCGTGACTCCGTGACAGAGATACGATTTCCGGGACAATCCCGGAAGTCCGGGACGTTATCACATGTATGGTATAAAAGTTTGATATCTCATAAAGTCTTCAATATTTGTTCAACGAGTGGCAACTGTTTTCAACTGTTTGTGAATCCAAACTCTTTAAGGCATTTCCAGGTATGTGTCCATTAATTTTGTTAAATAGAATATTATACCTTTATAAGAACTTCATTTATGAATTTCAGTCTGTCTTTAGTAGAATACAAGCATGTTGATCTCTTCACAAGCAACCCTGCAAAAATTATCATATGGTTATATCATTTTAATCTCATTCACATGCATATATATATAAATCTATAAAAGAACAAAAGTTCGGAGCAAACTGGATAGATGTCTGCTTATTATTACATCAAATACTCTGAACACAGTGTGCAAAATTAACAGTTAAGCCCAATATCCCATTTAGACGAAGAAAAAATGACCTGGGCTTAGAAAATTTCTTGAACATAATAGCCTGGCTGGCGATGAAATCATTGGGCTTGTTGAACAAATTGTTGGGTCAAAGTTTACCTCAACACCCTTTATAGAATTTCTCATCGGTGCAGACATTTGGAACTCCTTGATTATTTACCATCATTTTTTTTTTTTGAAAAGTCTCAAAGTCTGTAGCCCCGGATGATTGGCTACCACTAAGGGTTAAAAGGTCGTATACTGTGGACATGATCAGTCATCGAAATTAGACTTTTGGATGAACAAGCCCAAATTCTTATACTATTGCTTGGCATCAAATTTTAGAACAAGCCCTGCTACATAAATTTCAGAATTTGAGCAAGCCCGAAAAACATTTTACCAGTGCAGGGCTTGCGGGCTTGTGCTAATTTCGACCACTGCATGATATTCAGACATAAAAGACAGCCATTGAAGTGGAAAATATACAATTTTAATGAAAATATATAATTTTAATAGTTAGACAGTCGTCCTTATTGTAAATAAACCATTTTCTAATGTTTTAAAACTTCTTATGTCATTGCCAAACACTGGACACCCAAGCTTCAGCAAAACAGATGTATTTCAATTCAAATCATTTATTTGATAAAGGCCACCGGCCCAAAATAATCATTTATAATGTACAAACAAACACAAATGAGACAATTAAAGGTGAATGGTGTTCAAACACAAGTTACATGTGAAAATTATTTGGCATAGAATATATGTAGTGATAAATGTGCATATAATACCATGTACGAAGTAGAACAACCTTATATATAGTTATGAATAAATATATATCAGTATGGTGTTTTTCAACACTGTTATGGTAAATTATCATTTACAAATTCTTCCCGTAATTTTAAGGCATAGAAGATAAACATTGCAAAGTTATTAACAGTGCTATCTGTTGTTGTGTTCAGTAAGAGATGAAATTTATGCATGTTCGGATTATTGTAATACTTGCTGGGGAGATATTTGATCCTCAGATCATTAAAAGTAGTGCATTTCATTATAAAATGGTACTCAGTCTCAACCTCTAATTGACATATTTTACAAATTCTATTTTCATAGGGAGTATTATAATATCTGCCTGATTCAACTTCTAAATTATGGGCGGAACACCTAAGCTTTGCTAAAGCACTTCGGAACTTTCTTATTTTTACATTATTTAAGTATGGTGCATGTCTATAATCCGTGTTCAGATTTCTGAATAGGCTAAGTTTATGAGATTCTGATATTAACCTTGTCCAATCTTGCATGTATTGGTCTTTAAGTCTTTGCACAATGTTGATGAAGAATATATTTTCATTTTGGACCAGTTGATCTATCCATACATAGCTATACCCCGTCACATTTGATATATGTTTAACCCGTGTTGTCCAGTTGCTGTGCCCCAGTTCGTCCATATATTTGAGCATATTATAAACAAGGCGCACAAATCTATCATTTGGCATATGTAGTATCTTAAGCCAATATTTTATTACTTTTTTCATAGTTTGTATATACATCGGAAATCTTCCACAATCACCAAGAACTGCTATGTTTGTTGTTTTCTGAGGGACCCTTCCCTAAATTTGCCACCAACTTTCACCAAATGCCACCCAAATCCATGGCAAATGGGTGGCACTTGGTGGAAAATGGGTGGCACTTGGTGGAATATCAAGAATTCCACCAACTGCCATGAAATTTCCACCCAACTGGAGGTGGCAGTTGGTGTAAAATTGAACTCAGTTTTTTTTTCATGTGGCACTTGGTGAAAAAGTTGGACTTAGTTAATTTTTCATATGGCAGTTGGTGAAAAAATGAACTTAGTTAATTTTTTGGGTGGCATTTGGTGAAAAAAGACTTAGAAAATCTCAAGAGTTCTGTAAAATGGAACCATTACTTATCATCATGGAATAATAATAGCATTTACGACAGCTGCTGTTCATGCTGCTGTTTTAGCATCATTACATATGCTACTATTTAAAACTAACTGGTAATGTTGCTGGTTATATTGATGATGATTACGATGTTGGTGGTTCTATTGATGATGATTATGATGTTGGTGGTTCTATTGATGATGATTATGATGGTGGTGGTGGTAATTATGATGATTGTGGTGGTGGTGATTATGATGATTGTGGTGGTGGTGGTGATTATGATGTTGGTGGTTCTATTGATGATGATTATGATGTTGGTGGTTCTATTGATGATGATTATGATGGTGGTGGTGGTGGTGGTGATTATGATGATTGTGGTGGTGGTGATTATGATGATTGTGGTGGTGGTGGTGGTTGATTTTGACAATTGTGGTGTTGTTGGTAGTTCATTGTGGTGTTGGTGAATATGATTGTGGTGGTATTGGTGATTATGATGATTGTGGTGGTGGTGATAGTGATCATGATGATTGTGGTGGTGGTGACAACAACAACAACATGTTGTTATTGATGATGATGATGATGATGATGATGATGATGATAATGATGTTGATGATAACAACAACAAAAATGTGATGATGATTATCATGATCATGATAATGATGAGTTAAACTAAGTTTTCTGTGTACATGTGCTCTGTTGCTATTTCCCCAAAGGTACAGGGATCCCATTAATGTTTGATTTAAACTCGGAATGACCTCTCTGCTGGAAAATCTCCTCAAAATATTTGAATCTTCTGACAGTTACTAGCATTAATTTTGTGGAACTTTGAATAGTGAGAAAAAAAATGTGCAGTTTTGTTTAATAAAATGGATTGATTATAAGGTAACTGGTTTTTTTATCATATTAACAACCAAAAAAGATCATGACTTATCATTTTATTTTATTTTTACACATATTATATAGGCTCTTTGTCTTTGTTTAAAGTTTGACTAAGAGATAAGCTTTATGCATGTACTGTCAAGTATGTTTCACTTTATTCCAAAATAATTGACAAATACTCAGTCAAGCAATGTACTAAGTTTAAAAATTATCATTCAATTTGTACACCCCCAAAACGATGACAATGTACTTGGACAAGATTCTAAGACCTTTTTGGTAAATATTTGAATATTACAATAACTTAAATGAAGACTGACCTCATAGTTTTATCATATTTTATTAGCTTACACTTATTTAAAAGTGCTAAGTGCTATGAAGGGTGAGATAAACAATATTAAATGCCAGTCAAAAAAGATGTAGAAGATGTATATGATCTAAAGGGTGTGTGTGTTTTTAAGAAAAATCGTTGAGGTATTGACAAAGCCTTGGTGTTATTCATGTTGTTGGCTGCATGATTTTGAAAAAATAAAGATATTAAAGTGAATCTTGGTGTACACATGTTTCCAAAGACATTTGTAGAACAAATTGTAGAACAAATAACATTCTTCTGTGAGGCAAACCCTGTTATATTGAACAGATTTATTAAAATGTTCGCTTTTTCCAGAAAGAAATATGAATAGAGGACTTCTATAGCAGAAGAAGTATAGCCAAACTTGCAGAAAACAACAACCGAATGACTGCATCACTAAAGAAAAGAAACAGGTTATTGACATTTCAATATTCAAAATACCAAAACCAGTAATTAAATTAACTTTTTACCTGTATTGTTATTGCTAATACAACAGACGAGTGCTCATGTAAAACATATTTGCAATGATTCAATGTATGAGGCTGAATTCTATATTTAGTTATGGTATATCATTTTGTTGTTATACTTGGTATTAATCTGGCTAGGCCCAAAGCTGAAGAAACTTATTTAAGAGTATGTTTTTAATGTTGTCATTTTATTTATGCATCTAATTTTAAAATATATTTTGAATAATGATAGCTAAAATGAAACCTCCAAAATAAATAATACTAAAACTGTTTTCAGGATTTCTCCAAATGTAGAAATGCAGACAGCTCTTCACCATCAACTGTGATCCTTTGTAATTTTGTGTACATATGAAACTAAATGACTGCAAAGAATTGTGTTTTTTGTTGTTCTTAGGTTGTTGTATGCATAAATCCCATGATTTTATTTCCACCAAGTGCCACATAATTTGCACCAAGAGCCACATTGGCATGGCATTTGGTGAAAAAAAATCAAAGAAACTGAACGTGGCATTTGATGGAAAATTGTTCCAATACTCCACCAACTGCCACGTTGGGGTGGCATTTGGTGAAAAATTTGCCACCAACTGCCACGTGGCATTTGGTGGAAAACGTTCCAATACTCCACCAAGTGCCACGTTGGGGTGGCATTTGGTGAAAAAATTTGCCACGTGGCATTTGGTGGAAAATGTTCCAATACTCCACCAACTGCCACGTTGGGGTGGCATTTGCTGGAAAATGGTGAAAAATTAGATCAAAGTCCCATTTTATTCTGTTTTTCATCGTTTTACACCAAGTGCCACCCGTTCCAATACTCCACCAACTGCCACCCATTTTCCACGTCCAATTCGTGGCAAATTTAGGGAAGGGACACTGACATATATCTTTTACACGCATATACATATTTGGACAGATTCAATTGTGTTACGTTTTTCAGTTCCCCATAATTCTGAACCATATGTTAATATTGGCGCTATTTTTGTATTAAAAATTTTAAATTACGATTTTTGGTAAAGTTGGCCAAATTTGTATAGCTTTGATAGCAACGAAATAAGTACTCGCTTCCCAGTAGTTGCCTGTTCATTTGCCATTCTTGGGAATGATAGTTGTTGACTTGTGAAAGGAAAACACCAACATATGGGAATCTGTTTACAACTAAGTAGGCTTGATGCTTATTCTAATACTTGGTTGCCCTTCGGGCAACCACCTAGCCATTTTCACTTGCCCGAATGGATTTTTTACTTGCCCAACTTTTGGGGGCTCATTTTGTTGTTATACTTCACATTAAAACCCATTTCCAGATTCAACCTGCACATCAGAGCTTGCTGTATTTGAAATAAATCAGTTGTCATGAAATTTGTAACTAATAGCACATACATTCAAATTATTAAGGATGAAATAAAATTGAATTATAAGAACCAACAGTCAACCTCTTATTATCTTAGCCTTGTAATCTTACATTTATTTTGAAGTAAATTACAATTTATCGCAATGTAAAGTGAAATCGTAAAGTTCCAAAAACCGAGCATCCGAAAATTGGAGCAGTCCGAAAAATAGCCAAAATGACCATTCTTACTGTGTCTGAGTCCAAGAAAATTGTTTCCCCAAGACTCGACCCAGCGTCGTTTTCGTTTCTTTTCATAGCTGGTCTTTTTCTCGGATGACTTAGCCTTTTTTCGTTTGAAACATTAAAAAAACTTGACAGCGTCGACTGTCAAAACATCATTTGACGATTTGTGTACATTGTGATGGCATTAACTGGAATGCTATCTATATGGATTTGGTGCAGCTCACGCGATTGGCCAACGGATCTAGACGGAATCACTCGAGCTCTATCGGAAAATATTCGGCAGTCTTTGCCATCGTAGTTTCGAATGAAAATGTCAGAGGAGCTCCGTTTGACCCGATTTTTCGAGTCAACAACCAATGAGTGCATTAGTTTCGGTTTGTTAATACTCTCCAAGAAGGAGATTACACACTACTATTTTTTACCAGAAAAGTCGCCACTATGACGAGTTTTTTTGTTACTGCCCGATCGGGCAGGTAGATTCTAAAATCTACTGTCCGCCTGCAAAAAATACTTGCCCCGGGCAATCGGGCAGTGGTTAATGTCGAGCCCTGAACTTCCAATCGTTCCTTATTCAAGTACCACTTTTCAGTCTTCGAAAGTGTGCCCCCATTTTTGTAGACCATGACTTTTGTTTTCTTAGTATTGACTGTAAGGTTAAACTCCTGTGTAAAATCTGATAGTTTGTATTCTTTGAAGGCCTACTACAGTGTCAGCCATTAAAGCTAAATTGTCTGTGAATAGTAGGCATAATATTTCTCGCCAATCAGGGAAGAGCTGAATCCCTTTTAGTTCGCTATTCTCTATTTGTTTAACAAACTCATTGACAAAGAATACGAACAATATCGGAGAGCAAAGGCAACCTTGTTTTAAACCGGTTGGGCAATCAAATTCATTTGAAATGATATTATTATTAGATCGGACTCTGGCTCTAACTTTAGTATACATTGCTGTTAGGGATTTATATAATCTACCGTATACAAGATTAGATGAAAGGATTTCAAACAATTTATGTCTACTGACTAAGTCAAATGCCTTGAGAAAATCAACATATGCTACATACATTTTACCCCCCTTTCTGCTCAATTTATTTTCAATCAAACCCTGTAAAATAAAAGCGTTATCAATTGTACAGTACCCCTCTCTAAAACCAGCTTTTGGCTCTCTTATTTTGTCAAAATATTCGCAAAAAAAGTCAATCGTCTATTAATAATACATGTATAAATTTTCCCTAACCCGTTGAGTAATGATATACCTCTATAATTGCCGGGGGATGTGCGCTCCCCCTTCTTGTATATAGGTACGATTATTGATTCACACCATTGATCTGGGAACTCAGGCCCTCCGTAAATAATTTGTTAAAAATTGTCCGTATAATCAGTAAAATTAAATCAATTGAATGAATATAGAACTCTGGGATTAATAAATCATTTCCACCGCTTTTACCCTGTTTTAGGTTTTTTACTGCAATAATATCATCAGTAATTTCATCATTAAACCAAAATACTGATTATGCCGTCAACACTATATAGGCAGATTGATCAGTGATTCAACCATTCATATGGTTATTGTCTACAATTATTCTTAAAATGAATTAATGCAACTGACAAAAAGCATACTGGTTTCAAACTATGCAAATGAATACATATAAATAACAATGCCAAAATACACCCATCCTTATTTAAACACCCATCCTTATTTTAGGACACCTATGTTGGTGATAAGTGTTAACATATGTTAAGCCAAATTTAGGAAGGGAACACTGTAAACACAAGTTTTGCCAATTCAAGGGTTATAACTCTTGGGTGACTTTAAAGGCAACATTTTACTATAAATAGCTGGTTTGGGTGATCAGAATTTATAGGCTTCTTAACGTAATTGATAGGATTAGGTAATGTATGAAATTGAAGAGCTATTTCTCCAGAGACTAAATCGATATGGCTGGTTAAGAAAATTGTCCAAGCTAATATTTCCATTTACATTCTGACCAAATTTGATGATGATTGGACAAAAGCTTCCAAGGTATGATCGAAGAAGACCAATTTTAGGTAATTTCTATATTGAAAGGGCGATAACTTTTGATTGACTTAAGTGATATGGCTGGTTATCAAAACTGTGCGATATATTATCCAAATACACAATGACATTCTGACCAAATTTGGTGGTGACTGGACAAAGGCTTCTTAAGCTATTGAGTGGACAACATTTTTATTGAATGCTGCCCGGATGCCCACTTGCCCATCCGTATACACAGGTAAAACTATAAATATGCCATTTTTTTTTTAAATGGGCATATTAAACATTGAACATTCCTATTTGAGGCAAAATAATTAAAACATTCACCTAGCCTGGAGAATAGCATCACAAAATCTGACTGCTTGCAGACAGGAACTGGTAGATATTTGCTCTGGACATGAAGTCTGTCTATAACCTCCTTCTTTAACACAGGATTGAGGGCCAAGTAACCTTCAACCAGATTTCTGAATGCCTTAGATGTGATGGTCAACAGACTAAGGTCTTCCACTGAAAAAAAATGTGATTACTTTTTCAGTTATACATTGAATCCATCTTTGATTAATCCATTACTTTTAAATTAATAATAAATTAAATATACAAATCTAATATTATCTAAAAACTTTTGTTCTATGCTTTCAGGTAATTTATAAAGATTAAAATGGTTTGTTTTAGTGCTAGACCAGTATTAGGGTAAATTTTATGTCAGATTTAAAATGAAAGAATTCAAAATTCAGCTGAGAGAATTTTAATTTTAGAAAGATTTTTGAATAATGGATCATTCAACGGTAAAACAATTATGAATAGTAATTTAATGAGTGATAATATTAACTATTGATCTAAATTTATATATTTCTTTGACTTAAATGAAACACTTGTTTTGAAAAAAACTGATGTTACAGTATTATTCAAATTACTTTTCATCATTTGCGGAAACAATAACAGTTAACATATTTTCCTGGTCTTTTTCTTTATACAGATGAATGTATAATATTTTGAAGAACAGAGATACAGATAATTTTTTTAATGTATTTGAGTATTACTCCATGCTCACTGATTTTTTTGTGTGCAATTTACTGCCTTCTAAAGGCTGTTTCCCCTTGCGAAAAAATGCCCATTTTTCCCAAAATTTCATATTTTTTTCCCAATTTGATTAATGTAGATTATGTTAATGAATAAAAAAAGCAATGAATTTCTTGAAATATAAACAAAATCTTGACAATACTTACTCTTTCATAGCATAATGTATGCATAATATTTACTATTATATTAGCTATTTTGGCCTGATTTTGTATTTTTCCCAAAGTCAACTTTTTTTCCCAATTTGCAAGGCACAGGCGGTCAAAATAACAGACATCGCGAAAACCGTCGGTCCTGACCAGTAAATTTTGACTCGGTCCTACTAAATTTGTGATGGGGTCAGTCCATCTGACAAACAGTTTTTACGGCCAGATGTAAAAAAATAATCAATTATCAAACACCACTTAAAAGTAAGAATTATTTATTTCATTCAACAGAAAATCGCATTTTAATCAATGGTATTGTCAAATAACCATTTGTTTAGAAATCAGATGTCGTTTTCCAGTAGTGTTGATGTCTGAATGTGTACTGCACTAAATCAAATACCATGCAGCATTTGCCTCCCTTACACAATACATTACCAAATAATGTTTACTACTATATATATCGTGCGATGTTTTGAAATGCTGAAATGATAAAATTTTGTAATGTATTGGAAAGTTTTAAATGATAGTTCCAAACAATAATCTTATCCTATGGAACATGGTATTCAAATACGAAACTGGTGGTACCGGTATGGTCCGAAAAATACAAATGGCCAACAAATCCACCAATCAGAATTTTCATTACGATTTATTCCAGGGCAAATTAACCTGGTTTTCTATTATTTTGTCAAATAAAGCTTCATGAACTGTTATTTGTGTTCAAGATTAACTGGTTTATATCTTAATACGTTTTTATTTCTTGTAAATGTAAAATTAGCAACAAAGGCTTTGAAAAAGCAAGTTTTCAAACATGGGCAATCAGAAATTGGGCAGAAACCATTTTTCTATTTTTAGTAACAGTGACCTTGACCTTAGTTCCACCCCCCTCAAAAGCAATCCCAAGCTAGCTCTTCCCATAAGCTACCTACACACCAAGTTTTATCAATATCTATCAATGCTAACTAAAGTTATTTGGCAAAAATCATTTTTCTATTTCAAGTAACAGTGACATTGACCATAGCCCCTCCCCCCTCAATAGCAGTCCCAAGCTAGCTCTTCACGTAAGCTACCTACACACCATTTTTCGTCAATATCTATCAATCCTAACTAAAGTGATTGGGCAGAAACCATTTTTCTATTTTTTAGTAACAGGCGACCTTGACCTTAGCCCCTACCCCCTCAAAAGCAATCCCAAGCTAGCTCTTCACATAAGCTACCTACACACCAAGTTTTATCAATATCTGTCAATGCTTACTAAAGTTATTGGGCAGAAACCATTTTTCTATTTTAAGTAACAGTGACCTTGACCATTTTTCTATTTTAAGTAATAGTGACCTTGACCTTAGCCCCTCCCCACTCAAAAGCAATCTTAAGCTAGCCTTTCACATAAGCAACTTACACACCAAGTTTCGTCAATATCTATCAATGCTAACTAAAGTTATTGGGCAGAAACCATTTTTCTATTTTTAGTAACAGTGACCTTGACCTTAGCCCCACCACCCTCAAAAGCAATCCCAAGCTAGCTCTTCCCATAAGCTACCTACACACCAAGTTTCATCAATATCTATAAATGCTGACTAAAGTTATTGAACAGAAACCAATGTTTGACGACTGCCCGCCCGCTCAACGACAACCTCATTCTAATAACCCGGTTTTCGTTGAAAACCTGGTTAAAAACATTGCTACTGAAAACCTGGGATTTTGTAGCTTCCAACATTTGGAAGTGAGGCCATGGATACATACCTGTCATATATTTCAGTATAAAGAACTTCAGCTCAATAGGCAGAACATCAAAGAATCCCAGACGAGCATTCTGGATGGATTTTTCCTTCAGTTCTTCTTTCTCTTTAAACTCCAATCTTGTGGACCTTCTGGGTTTCTTGCATGGCATGTAATGTGTGATGTCCATTTTAGGGTGACCGCCTGGGATCTGTATTTAAAAAAGATTTACATATTTCACATATTAATAATATCTTTTCATGATATGACTTTTAACATTTCCCAAAATGAAAAGGTCTTTTGTTGTATCCAATATATTTTTTTTGGTTAATCTTATCTTGGAAAATAACCAATTGTATTTATTTAATTAACAACAATATAACTAATCTAGTTTCTGGCAAATTCTTTGATGTAGAACCTATGAATAGTGGGGAAATACCTTCTGGTATAAAAAATTGCAGGATCCGATACTGGCCACTGAAATACATTAGATCTATGTTCATAGCGATTTGTTACGGAAGTGGCGATATGTCAATGTTATGCAAGTTGTACTGGTAAGTGTTAAGTTAAACAGGAATTCTGAATGTATTATTTGTTCTGTAATCCAACGCATCCTTTAATGTCAAAATCCAATAAGCGATGACATTTTTCTCGCTTTTACTTTCAGTTTAACTTTCAACTACAGTCTTTGCCATAAAAAAAATTCAGCACTTGTCCTTTCGGGCAAGTAATAAAAAAAAAAACAGTTTCCCAAAAACAGTTTTACTTGCCCAAAATAACCAATTCATGCGTTAATATACAAAAGCCAATATTTCAATATAATAATAACGTTCAATCAGGATTTGTAAATTGTTTCTGAAGAAATTATGAAAACAGAGGGATCTTAATTTTGGAAAATGCACTTGCCCGTTCGGGCAACCACCTGGGAATTTTGACTTGTCCGAAACAGTATTTACTTGTCCCGGGCTTCGGGCAACCCAGTTATGACGAAGACTCCGTCCTAAGAATACTTCCAGATATAAACAAAAAAAATTCAATGTTCCAATTGCCAATATCCCTACATTGTTTTTTTATAAAAATGGCAAAGCAATCAAAATGTTAACTTATGTAATAGAACTGAACTGTAGATAGACCACAATTTACGTCAAATAGTTTGTCTTTCACATTCATTAAAATTGACAGGAAGTAAACGTTTTCACCTGTTTCCCATGCTTTTTAGACCATATGCAGGCTATGAGAAATGTTTATTTTTTTGTTAGCATTAAAAACTTCCTAAATTTATCTGTTATTTTTAGCTAATAAACAAAATAGAATTGAATTAAATAACATTTCAAATTTTCATATTGCAGCATTGTTGTTTGTAGCCAAAGTTAATTGACATTATGGGCAAAGTTATTCAGAACATTCAGTTTGACTGCTGCTAATGAACACTGTCGATCATGATCACTTGTCATTTTGAGCTTTAATTGCTTTTGACATGTATGTGTTATATATACTTTAATTGAATAAACAAACATTCAGCACATGGTTTGTGGCCCCTTTGATCTTCAGATTCAGGACTACCGACTCTTGCACTGAAATTCTCCCGGGTCAAAGTTAACGCTTACTTGCAAACTTGAGGTCATAAACAATTCTCAAGGGAGCTTTGGCGTCCAAAAGTCCTGTTTGAATATCCTTTTCGGATAGCATGGTTAATTTTTCATCTCCAGTACCGTTCTCCTGGGACTCAGGGTTACAAAAATCAATTTGGGGGGCCGAAAAAAAGTATGGTCCGGGGGGAAAAAGTATGGTCAGTCAGGTGACCAGAAACAAGAATTTTTTTTAAGGCCTTGTGATTGACTTAATGTGTTACGCATTCCGATGTCTACACTACCGAACAAGACATTAGATTCTTGAACAAATGGTTATTTGACAAAATCATTGATAAAAAGGCGATTTCCATAAATAATAAAAAAAATAATTACTTTTAAGGGGTGTTTGATAATTGATAAAGATTAAATCTTTATTTATTTTAACGCCTGGATGTGGAAACTGTCGGTCAGATGGACTGACCCCATTACAAATTTAATCTTACCAAGTTAAATTTACCAGTCAGCACATTCGACTGTCTGCAAATTGGAGTACCTGGTATATGAGGATTTTTTAAGAAAAAAACTTGCAGGAAGTGGAAACAAAATCCCACTCCCACCCTTTCTCTGGTCCCAAAGTTGAATACTTTCTGAATCGCGTGCTCAAAACTCTAAATATATCAAAGTTCCATGGAAAATTATGCCTTTACATAACTTTCTTACTTCAACTTCTGCAATTTCCAGATTTAGTCCAAATAACTGATGTTGACGGATTTTTTTTTACGATTTTTGATATGGCAAATCCTTAACGTACAAATTGTTTTGTACCAAAAGTGGGTAGTTGTTCCGATCTGGATTCCGGGTTAAAGCATATTGCATCCATAAAATATCATAAAAACAAGAAATATTACTAGATAATGTTATTTCATATAAGTTCCGTACACAAAAAATAAATATCCAACAAATAAATGTGAGTTTGATGGGGTTTTCTTCATTTCATTGTGTCAAAACATAACACAAGGCTGGAGTTCACAGTTTTACAACAATCGTAGCACTTCGGTCATGGCCGAGTTGTTACGAATGTATTTACGAGGTCTATCACGAAGCTTGTCGAAAGTGGCGGAGTTAATACTATTGCAGGCATCGAAATTAGACTTTTGAATGAACAAGCCCGAATTCTTATATTTATTCATGGAATCATATTTTTCAACAAGTCCTGCCATATAATATTCAGAATTTGAGCAATCCCGGAAGATATTTTACCAGTGCAGGGCTTGCGGGCTTGTGCTAATTTCGACCACTGCTATTGGGTCGAGTTGTTCCGCTTGGCATAGTTGTTGTCTGTGTCAGTCAAGTTTCGTTTTATTTGAAAGTGTAGTGTGTGTGGGTAAGAACCAGCCGCCCGGTTAGCTCAGTTGGTTAGAGCGCCGTGCTAGTGTTCCGGCGGTCGTGGGTTCGAGCCCCACACCGGGCGCACTTTTCCTCCCAGGTTTACTTTACTGGTGGCAGCGGTAAACGGCAGTAGTGCCTCCGTCGGCCTAAAAGGTTAATGGGGGGAGGAGTGTAGTGTGTGTGGGTAAGAACCAGCCGCCCGGTTAGCTCAGTTGGTTAGAGCGCCGTGCTAGTGTTCCGGCGGTCGTGGGTTCAAGCCCCACACTGGGCGCACTTTTCCTCCCAGGTTTACTTTACTGGTGGCAGCGGTAAACGGCAGTAGTGCCTCCGTCGGCCTAAAAGGTTAATGGGGGGAGGAGTGTAGTGTGTGTGGGTAAGAACCAGCCGCCCGGTTAGCTCAGTTGGTTAGAGCGCCGTGCTAGTGTTCCGGCGGTCGTGGGTTCGAGCCCCACACCGGGCGCACTTTTCCTCCCAGGTTTACTTTAAAAGGTAGATCATGTATTTAATTAATGCTTGTTTTGTGCAAAATAGCTTTGTACTTACATGGTAAAATATGAGTATAAACCTTTATTATCCATTTCAAACATAAAATACTTCACTAAATACAATTACAATAATTTTCAAACCCACCCAGTTTTTGCAAAAACCCGTTTAGACGTTAAGGATTGGAAGAATCCCGTATAACACGTCTATTATTTTAGACTATTTCCAGATTATGAATGTGGATCATGTACATATTAGAATGCTTTGATATTGACAGACTTAAGAAAAGGCATGCCTTGTGACTATCTGATTTCGACATACCAAATATGGAGAAAATCCAAAAACAAACATGCCAAATTACATTGATTGTGACTTCACTTAGTGACTTCAGTTGTGTTTTTATTGTGGCAACTGTTTTCTCCGAATGAGTTTTGTTTCTAAACACCACGTGCATGTATATTGGCTCAATATAAAGTCTTAACTTACAAACCTTAAAAAATATTGTTGTTTTGCTTTTATTTGCTGTAAACTTGCAGACGACACCTACTCCAAATTGAAGATGTTGAATTTACCCCAAGGTAAAATCAATAAAAAGTGAAAGGTTACATTCGACTAATTTATCGTGAATACGTGATTGTGAATCTGGTTGGCGGAGCCTTAAATTTATATAAACTTGCCATTGTATCGTGCTTACCAAATGAGGTTTGACTCTATTTATACCGGAACTTTACTTACCTTTCAAAATATCGCTGGGGGACAGACGGACTTCATTTGGCAATTTATATTTCTTGTAATGAAAGTCTGCCAGAAAACGTATACGAAACCATCGCCACCGGTAACGTGTGACGTTGATCTTGGTCGTTCACACGCCATGCTGAGCCAGCATGATGAAATATTTCGACAACTTATCAATATATCCTAACGCGTGGCAAAGTTACAGTCCAGATAAGCCAAACTTTAAAATACATGTTACGGCAATTAAGTTAACTCAAAAATAGTCTAGATCAGATGGGGTTGATATTTAATTTATTTTGACGCCTGCACAGTAACATTTAATGATAGTTATATTAAGTTACATCAAAACCAATACATACACATGTATCACAAACATAAATTTTGAGTGAGAAACCTTTAACTAGATACTGCATATATGGAAAATATTAATTACCGATAACAAGACTGTAACCGTGTATTTAATAGCTGAACTCGCAAAAATATTAAATGATTGGTGAGTGCGAAAAGCCTTACTGTGAATTTCTATCGTCTCATAAGGCAGAAATACCGTGTTTTCAGCACCTTTCTTTCAAATTAAACTCGGTATGAAAACCATTGTTGTCGACATTTGTACATTCCCGTATGCCAGAGCGATACTACTATGAGTACAGCATATTTTATTATATTAATAAAACCACTGATGAATGAGAATGGTAATGCGCGCAAAGTTGAAGCGTTAAGGATCAGAAAATAATGAATCATTTATCGTGGAAATAACCATTAAACCTGCTTCACACTGTATATATGTATATAGTAAAACATACGTCTGAGAATATGTTGTTGATATGAATAATGGTTCTTAAGCTCTTTCTTCGTTTATTCACTACTTTCGGTGTAATCTCCCTTAGATGTCATGTGCTATTTTATAACCGAAAATATGGGAAATAGTTTGCACTAAACCGACTAAACATATCGGGAAATTATAGGTACATGTAAGTTGAATTCATTTTAATGCTTTATCATATATTTGTATCAATGTTTGTAACTTTTATGTAATGTAACAGGAACAGGGTGCTTTGTTATGACACACCCCTATGATCATGCCCCCACCCATTAGAAAAATCCCAGGTTTATTAATAATGATGGGGGAACTATTGAAAACTTATAAAAATATTCTTTTTCTATTCTATAAAGATTATAGAATAAAAAAATAACATATTTTTTGTCAGTTATCACTAATAAAAAAAATGGGCGCGTGGAAGGGCGTGGTCATAGGGATGTGTCAAAACAACGCACCCTGCCCATTTCCGCTGAAGCTGAAGCGAGAGTGAAATTTGACTCTTTGATGATGATGATGATGATGAAGATGATGATCTTGATCATAATGATCACGATGATCATGATGATGAAACATCGTGGAAGTCTATATATTATATGAGAGAACAACACACGATTTGATGTATTAAGTTTGATTTGTGAAACTTACCTCTGAAGATTGTATAACACCATTATTCAGAATCTATAGTCTATTTCTAAATTACCAATACAATCGTATATTTATAAGTATCTTAATAGACTGGCTTATGTTAACAATTAACATTTATCAAGATATGAGATGATGATGATGATGATGATGATGATGATGATGATGATGATGATGATGATGATGATGATGATGATGATGATGATGATGATGATGTATCTTGTAGGTCTATATATTATAAGAGACAAACACACGACTTGCCAATATACAGAATCTATAGCCTATTTCTAAATTACCAATACAATCAAATATACAAGTACTGGTATCTAAATAGACTAGCTTATGGTAACAATTAACATTTATCAAGATATTGCAATGATGATGATGATGATGATGATGATGATGATGATGATGATGATGATGATGATGACTGAAATGGTAATATAAAATTAGAACAAAATACTGGAGAATTTAGGCAAGGACAAAAATAATACCATGCTGCTGCAAGCTTTACTTGGCCACAAACATCAGCTTTTGCTTTCTATTTATTGAGCATTTTCAGAATCAAGTTAACAAAGGCATGATTATAAAAGTGTTTGTAGGGGAAAAGGGTTTGGTTAGGGTTACATCCTTTTCAAAAGCAGGCAGGGTAGGTAAGCTTTTTTAGGCTTTTTTTTAAGAACGTTATTGTCAGCATTGGGGAATGGCGTTAAAGTAAGTTCTATATAAAGCTGTAAATCTACATATATAAAAACACACTTTTTTTCTTTTCTTTTTACAAACGGAGAATAAAATCGATTGGGTCGGCGGGTATACTTCACCGTTACAAGTAGAAATCATTGCATTATGCATACTTATACAGAAAGCAGGTACGTGTAAAGATCTAAATTATGGTTTCAAAGGTATTGCATGGGTTTAAAGGTACTCGCTCATGTTTTTGGAGCAAAAATATTTTTCCCAGTAATGCATCTGAATACACTTATTTATCATTATTTTTTACCGCAGTTGCATAAAAAAAATACAACTATAGTATAGAAAGTATTAAGGTTTTAGTGGGGTATGAGCCCACCTTGGTCAAGTCAAGAAAAAATAGATATCCGACGGCTTAAGCACAAGGCCACCTGGCCCCAATATCACGAAAATACTTAAGTCAAATCTCAAACTCAATCCCCACTCATTTTACCATATAATACAAAATTTAATGGGAACAAAGTATGTTTTTTTTCAAATTTTTAAAACGCATTCTTTCATTGAATACGTTGATCAAAACCTTTGGTCTAGATTCCAATTTAAATCTTTTTTATAGCCAAAAATGTATCTAAGTTCAATTCATTGCCTTTTATCAACTACTCAAGTATATATTCTGCTCTAGAATACGATTTCTTTGAAATATTGTCAAAATCTTTCAATAACACATTCTATGAGAAAATAGGTTTACAAAAAGTATAAAAACATGCAAGATTTTGAATAATACTATGCTTTTATGTGGTAAAATGAGTTGAGATAGAGATTGAGATTTGACTTAAGTTTTTTCGTAATATTGGGGCCAGGGCTTATACAAAAGTGATGGATATTTTGACCCTTTAACAATACATTGATAACACATGTGATGATTTCAATCAATTAATCACGCAACAACAAAGCCATAATTACTCTAAACATTATACATTTTACAACGATTGTAAAGAAAGATAGGATAGCTTATACTTAGTCACTCTCGTTGGCACGATGTTGCGCGATAGTGTGGTCTTGTGTTGTGGGGGAAACCGGAGAACCCGGGGAAAACCCACTTGTCCGGCTTGGTGACCACTAACCAAACTCACATGCGCCCAGGCCGGAAATCGAACACGGGTCGCCTTAGTGAGAAGCGAGTGCGCTAACCACTGCGCTAACCGGACAACCAAAGCCGTAATTAACGCTAATGGAAACTGTAGTCTTCAAAGACGATATTTGAGCAAATATCAACATTTTGCTGAAGGGTTCCAGCTTTTGGTATCTTAGTTTTAACACTCATGGCGATGATTTGCCACACTTTCGTCATACAAAAACTTGCTTTTTACAAGAAACATCAATACAGTCCCTTTTAAAGACATTTTGATGCACTGCTTAGGCCACACCAATTTGATGTTTCGTTCCGCGGATTTACCGCTCCTATTTGTTTGAAAATGTAAAAAAAAAAAAAAAAAAAATTGTGCGCCCGCTCCTGTATTTTAATCGTCAGCCAAATTTTGGTTGAAATATTTTTTTAAAGGCTGAAAAAATAACCAATTTTAATTTTTCTACGTTGGTTTAAGTGTTTTTAAAAAAGGAAATCATCGATACGTGGTGTTTTATACTGTATATCGATCGGTTAAGCATTGGTTCCAAAAAAATCAATCAAAATGGCGGCTTCCGGTTTAAACACTATGGCTCGCATTTTGGAAATTTAATCTTATTTTTTACCATTAATGTGTTCTGACCATGCTGGAAGTCTTTGTTTATCGTCTCATGCACTAAAGGATCATTAATTGAATCAATAATTATGCAATTAAACATGCGTATCTGACACTGGTAGCTATAATATTGGGTAATTAGGGATTTTTTTTGGATGGAAATCGGAATGATGAACAATGACTCAATTAAGTATTATTTGATTCAAGTAAAAAAACAAGTGATCAGAATTTCTGTATGACGTCGATGCTGAAAAAGACAGATTCACTAACACGAACATGGTTCATTGTTTGGTCCAAATTGATGTATCAAAGTCATTTTTTACCAAATTCTGACAAGACAACAGTTTCAGACAACTATCTTTACACAAATAGCGATATTTATACGGATAGACCAAAAAATAGGTAAGACTAACGTAAGTTTATCACTTAATTTCTTTTATTATTATACAGCATAATCGAGGATTTTTAAAACATCTTACTGACCATAAGAGTACTCTGAACATACCCTTGTACTTTTCATTTCGAAAAGCAAATGCCATTGCATTTACAGTGATATTCAAAACGAAATAGAATCAAGAAATTTAAACATTTATGGAGTCTGATGCCTGATAATGCCAGTGTAAAATATGATTTTTTAAACATCCGAAATCAATCCTAATGAATGTTAAATACAGTTGCAAATGATGTTAGAGTGATTCAGGTACATTTATATAAGTATTTTCAAATTTTCTCCTAAAAGCAGCGTTCTTTTTTGTTATAAATAATCGTCATACTTAAATATGTTTTAATTAAATTGGAAATTTGGTTTATCCATATAATTTGTGTACTAAAAACGGAGGAATATATAGTATTTATTCGGACATTTTCACAATGTCCTTTAAATGTTCAGTTCAAGATAGCATTCAAATGGGTTTAAAGGAAATTCTTGAACAATCTCTTATTTATATTGATTATAAGAAAAAGATTTTTTTCGCTCTTCGCTCGCTTCGGTTTTTATGAAAAACTGACAAAATTGTATTTATTTTTTTTCGCTCGTTCGCTCCATTTTTTTTTTAAAATCCGAGGAACGAAACATTAATTTGGTGTGGCCTTATGACAATGTGCCTTTGTGAGTCTTTGAAATACATTCGGTAGATTGGTTTATTCTGCATTGTTTGATTGAGGATATTTTTGCATGTCAGTAAGTACAGATTATTGGAATTCTATGTTAAAGTTTATAATTTCAGGTCAAGCACCGGCTGTTCATGGAACAGATTGGTTTATTCTGCATTGTGTGATTGAGGATATTTTTGCATGTCAGTAAGTACAGATTATTGGAATTCTATGTTAAAGTTTATAATTTCAGGTCAAGCACCGGCTGTTCATGGAACAACAATCCATTTCAGCTTTGACTTTGCCAAGCACTATGAACATCAAGTGGGACTAATAGTTTTCCAAACGGCCAGGAAGTGCGGTTGCTGTGAATATTCATAATTTTTGTTGTTAGTAAGCATAATTTGAAATAATTCGAGAATTACTGGGGCACTATTTCGCATCTCGTACTTTGAATTATATTGTAAATAAATATTCACGAAAACGGCTGAATTTGCGATAACAAAAGCGGCCCAATGCAGTTTGGTCACGCTCTGGATTTTTTGTCTGCCATTCACGCGCTCGATATGATTTGTAAAAATCACAAGTACGTTTTTTGGCAAATACTAGTACACTCCTACGCACAGGGTACAGAAGGTAGAAAATTCAGCTCCCTGTTTGCTCATCAAATAATGCTCACCATGAGCCAATTTCTGACCACTGTGCGCAAGAGTGAGTAGTATTGTTGAAAGAAAAAGTTGTAATTTTATACAACGATATAGCATGAACAGGGCTGCGTTGAGCGTCGCTAAGTTATGAGCATGTATTACCATTAAACATGTGATCTTAGTAAGATATTGGCTTTTACATAATCTGTCTCTGTTGAAACATGTTACATATATATGCTTGTATGCATCTGTTTCGGTGAACAACATCATGATTCATGTTCGAAAGTACGGCGCGTGCAATATCCAGATGTCCCGTAAGTACACAACGGGGCAGATACATCCGGATTATACAAGGACTAATGAATCACAGCGATAGTCAATTTAAAATCGGAAATGCACTCTTCAATATTACGCCTAGTACCTTGTACTTATATACAGTGCAAGAGCGGATCCAGTGCGGGTGGGGGAGGGGGGCGCCCCCTATGATAGTCCAAGTTCACTTTTTTATTAGCTCACCTTAGCCGTAGGCTGAGGGTAAGCTAATAGGATCGATGAATGTCCGTCGTCCGTCCACACTTAGTTTGTTAACACTCTAGTGGTCACATTTTTGCCTCAATTGTCACGAAACTTGGTCAGGATGCTTGTCCCAGTAATTCCTCTGACGAGTTTGAATATGGGTCATCTGGGATGAAGAACTAGGTCACATGACCAAAAATTAGAAAAAAAAAATGTTAACACTCTATAGGCTACTTTTTCAGTCCAAATATCCTGGAAATTTTTCAGAAAGGTTGTTTCGTTGATTTCTAGCTCAAGTTTGAATATGGGTCATCTGGGGTCAAAAACTAGGTCACTGAGCCAAAATATGGAAAAACCTTGTTAACACTCTAGAGGTAACATTTTCAGCCCAAATATCCTGGAAATTTGTCAGAAAGGTTGTTTCGATGATTTCTAGCTCAAGTTCGAATACGGGTCATCTGGGATCAAAAACTAGGTCACATAGCCCAAGTATGGAAAAACGTTGTTAACACTCAAGAGGTAACATTTTCAGCCCAGATATCCTGGAAATTTGTCAGAAATGTTGTTTCGATGATTTCTAGCTCAAGTTCGAATATGGGTCATCTAGATGGGTCATCTAGGGTCAAACACCAGGTCACAGAGCCCAAATATAGAAAACCCTGGTTAACACTAGAGGTAACATTTTCAGCCCAAATATCCTGGAAATTTGTCAGTAAATGTTGTTTCGTTGATTTCTAGCTCAAATTTGAATATGGGTCGTCTTTGATCAAAAACTAGGTCACATAGCCCAACACTGTAGAGGTAACATTTTCAGTCCAAATATCCTGGAAATTTGTCAGAAATATTGTTTTGTTGATTTCTAGCTCAAGTTCGAATATGGATCATCTGGATTCAAAAACTAGGTCACAGAGCCCAAATATAGAACAACCTTGTTAACACTCTAGAGGTAACATTTTCAGCCCAAATATCCTGGAAATTTGCCAGAAAGGTTGTTTTGATAATTTCTAAGTCAAGTTCGAATATGAGTCATCTGGGGTCAAAAACTAGGTTACAGAGCCCAAATATGAAAAAACCTTGTTGACACAGCAGTTTAGACCGTTTAACAGGTGAGCGATCTAGGGCCATCAGGCCCTCTTGTTTCAATTTTGGAGCAAAAAAGTAATACAATACGCCCCAAATGCACCATTTTGGATAATAAGTTTTCAAATTTTCCTATTAATATAAAGGGTAGTATCTCCAAACCCCTCTACCAACACCTTAAACCAAACAAAAAATCGGTTTTGAGGACGGGTCGCAATTGCAACTCAAAAGGTTACGTCCCCGTTAACACCAAAACCTTGTACCGCCTCTGTGGTGTCCTTGACTAGTATAAACAAACCTCTCAAGATCCTTTGGAAGAACGAAGAGAGCATTTCAAAACTGGATTATTATAGCAAGATGGAAATACAACGTACAGTAACAGTTGGATTGACAATAACTATTATCTAAATCATGTTTAAGTTAAAGAAACTAAATATGGATGTTTTTAAACTGAGAAATAGACGGGACTTTGTATATTGTCTGGTAGTGCTTCTGCAAATATGCTCAGTATCTGCCTCCGACGATGAGTTATGCCCTCTTTCTTGCGAATGCACCAGAGAGGATAACACAACAGACGCTCTTAATGTTGTGTGTGATTCATTCTACCAATTCACAGGAAATATACCAGCAAATACAAAATACTTGGTTTATCAAAACTCCAGGTTTGACTATCTACCGATGAATGCATTTATGGACTACAAACTCCTGAAGAGCATTTCGTTTGTAAATGCAAGCATTGGAACGGTGAGAGCATGCTCATTTGCTGAACTTGAAAGTATGGAGAGGATAAGCTTCGAAAAATGCCAGATTGATGTTATACAGGGCAATGCATTCTCGAACTTGGGCAATATTGATGAAGTGATATTCCGTGAGGTTAGTGTTAACGATATCACATCCTTTGCATTTCATAATTTGACCCACTTGGACTATCTTACATTTGAAAAAGTATACATTCGACTGATCAACAGATATTCGTTCCAACAACTAAATAACATCAAACGAGTGAAGTTCGCAAATTCCCGTATCGATTATTTAAGGACCAGTGGTTTCTCAAAGATCGCAAACTTGACCGATGTACAGTTTTTAAATATTTCGTTTGGATCTCTACACTGCAATACACTGGACACACTCGCCGAAAACACAAACACTATGACCATGACCAATCTCCTATTCAACTGCACCTGTGGATTAGCCTGGATGTGGAAGGAGTTCAGCAATGAATCTTCTATTTCACCATTTGCAAGCCAAAATGGTATGTCTGTAATGAATGTTGTGTAAAAGTAATGCGCTATAAATGTTGTAGAGTTTTGAGAAAAATAAAAACACAGCCTTATAAACCAAACGAGCTAAACGCATCGTGTACACAATGATAGAACAGAACATGTATTGAGCAGAAGCACTGGCACCGGATTTTCAAACTCAAACATATTTTTTTTAAAAATAAAAAAAAATCTTATAATTGCTTACTAAAAATTATAATACCGAATATGTAAAAAAATATTGATTTTTTTTTTCAAATATGCACTTTGTACTGTATAATATACTAAGTTAGTATATTATACAGTACAAAGTGCATATTTGAAAAAAAAAATCAATATTTTTTTACATATTCGGTATTATAATTTTTAGTAAGCAATTATAAGATTTTTTTTTTTATTTAAAAAAAAAAATGTTTGAGTTTGAAAATCCGGTGCCAGTGAGCAGAAGGTAATATACAATAAGTGGCCAAATATAAGATATAATAGCGATAAAAACAGACATTAATCCATGTAAAGAAACCATTTTTATCAATCCAAATAGCAAACAAGGTATGCTTCATTTTAAATTGATATTATAACGTCTAGATGCTACTGAAAAAAGACAGTATGATCAATAATTATAGTATTACTATTGTCAACAATCTATGTAATAGTTGGTAACATATTAATGTTGCAAGAGAAATGCAAAGAGCTGTATACATATAGTTGAAGTATTTTCCATTAAAACATGTAAAAAAAAAATAAGAATGTCCAAACTGTTGCCAGAAGTTATGCCATATATGCATTGAATAGGGGTTGTACATTATAACATATTTCTAGTCAGTATTTAATGTAGCAATTGTTAAATCTTTCTAATTTGCAATATATAGATATGTAAAATTCCATGTTGTATTTTCAATGATACGATTTAAACATTTGTTAACCTTTTCTTTAACTATACTAAAAAATAACATGTAATGAAAGAAACGGCAAAAAGGCACATTTCATGCACGCAAAAAAATTGATTTAGCACTACCCACAAACTATATCTGGAGAGTGGTCGAGTTGTAGAGACTTCCGCCTCTTACACAGGAGGTTTTGGAGGACGCAGTACTGGGTTTTCCTCCCAGGAAATGGACTCATTAGTGATTCATAAACACTTTCATCTGCCTCTCTAATTGAGCTTACATAAACTAGAATAAATCAACTACGTTTTCTTCTGTAGTACCGCAACTAAATGTGTTTGAAGTGTTACCGGAAACAAATCATAGTAGTTTCGCGAATACGGAAGTTTTTTCTTCATAAGATAAACTATTTGACTTAAGTATATTTCAGTTTAAACTGTGCGTTGAATAATGTTTATTCTATTAATTTAACACAATGGAAACTACAAGCCCAGTATCTAATATTTAAAGATGACTCCGTTAAAGGCACACAATATGAGTTTATGCAAACACTTTTTTTTTAAATTTTTAATGCATTATGATATTGTCATGTTCAACTCATTTGACTTTTAAATAATGAACTAAACAAAAATACATATAAATTAGGTGCACATAAAAAATTATTAGCGAAATATAAGCGTGTTTTAATCTGGAGAAATTTGCGGCCATGTAGCTATTTATTTAAACAAGAGCTGCTGTCGTAGGACAGCGCGGTCGACTTCACGCCGCTTTGATTTGTCTTAGAAATAAATACAATAATGATGTAATATTTGCCTGTGAAACGTAAACAATAAACGCTGCAATGCGACGAAAAAAGAGTTTCAATGATTGCCAGAAGTTTTTTATTGTGAGATTCAGTATAAACTGTTTGTTGTACTTTTATTAACACATTTACCTTCACCCTAGGGGCAAATGCAACCCTATAGAAACCCTCTATAAATACTTTCTACATACCAAGTTTGGTCACAATATGTCAACCCTTACTAAAGCTATTCAGTACTGAACGGTTGTCTATTTCTAGTGACCTTGACCTTAACCCTAGGGGGCCTAAACGCATTTCCATAAAAGGTCTTCATAAAGTATTCCTATATATGAGGTTTGGTTGCAAAATGTCAACCCTACTTAGAATTATCAGTACCAACCGTTTTTTTCTATTTTTAGTAACAGTGTCCTTGACCCTAGGGGCAACTAACGCAATCTCAAGAAAGGATTCATTAAACTCGTTCTATATACCAAGCTTGGGCACCATTTGTAAAACCTTACTAAAAGTATAATAAAGAGAATCCCAACTTGCCTTTAAACTTTAACCAGACACAATGTGCGTGCATTTACACTTTCACCTAAGTTCCTTAGTCAATCAGGGGCCATACTTTGTATTTAGGATAGTTATATTACCTCACTGTGTGATGGTCCTGAACAATTGTGTGAAGAATTAAGTGAATTGAATGAAGGTTATTAAAATCAAATTTAAAAATCCAACTTGCCCTTAAACCAGACGCCGACAACGGGGCGAGTAGTAAAGTCTCCTAATTATTCGAAAAGTCGAGGTAAAAATCCATTGAAATGTATGTTTATAAATGGTAATTTATATTAATCTGTACCAAAATCTTTTTTTAAGTCAAATGAGTTCATCATGATGAAGCGTTAAAATTAAAAAAAAGTTTTTGCATCAACCTATTTAGTGCGCTTTTAACAGAGTCATTAGGAGTATATGCTATATTAATGTATTAGGGCACGCGAGCAAATTCCATGAAGTGCACATTTTGAATTTTAGTTCAATACAGTCAAATATTAGCAGTATCTTCTGCACTTAAAAATATGTAACTGACAACATACGTTTGTATAAAAGAATTACTGATATGTGTTATATCGTATACCATAGATTAAATGACGTCGCGCTTATTTAATAGAAGCGCAATGATAAAATAAAAAAATGACTTCATAATCCCTTGCGGCATATACAATATCTAATACATAGGACAAGGCGAATGTAATAGTTATCAATACATGTTGAGGTTACCGCCCCTCAAAGGTCAGCGAACCAGGAGTGTTATAAGTACATGTTGAGGTTACCGTCCCTGAACGGACAGCGAAACAGGATAGTTATTAATACATGTTGTGGTTACCGCCCCTGAACGGTCAACGAAACAGGAAAGTTATTAATACATGTTGAGGTTACCGCCCCTGAACGGTCAGCGAAACACGAAAGTTATTGATACATGTTGAGGTTACCACCCCTGAACGGTCAGCGAAACACGATAGTTATTGATACATATTGAGGTTACCGCCCCTGGACGGTCAGCGAAACAGGATAGTTATTAATACATGTTGAGGTTACCGCCCCTGAAAGGTCAGCGAAATAGGATTGGTATTAATATATGTTGTGGTTACCGCCCCTGAAAGGTCAGCGAAATAGGATTGGTATTAATATATGTTGTGGTTACCGCCCCTGAAAGGTCAGCGAAACTGGATAGTTATTAATACATGTTGTGGTTACCGCCCCTGAACATTCAGCGAAACAGGATAGTTATAAATACATGTCAATACTTTGATAAAATAGATTTTCATGTTTTATATATTTTGAAAGGCAATTTAATATATAATATATATATTTTTTTTTTAAATTCATAACTGTTCTTGAATATTTTATAGCATTGCATACTTATTATTATCACTGTTTCATTCATTTGGGTCGGCATACATAGAAGACTCTAGAATTGTATCATCATAAACAAAGGTTGTAAACTAAGGTTATTCTATTGTTCATTTAAAGGAAACACGTGCGCGGGTAAGGGCGACATTTCGGGCATAGGCGTTGCACAGGCGTGCCCAGATGCTGATTCACGTGGCGAAGGATGTCAGCCATTACTTCCTTCTCCTCCACATTCGTGTTCAAAGAACTATGACGAACCTTTGAACCCAGTGACCAAGGTGCCCTACCCAACGTCATCAAAACGGTCAAACACAGCTGCAACATTCAAGATCGATAAATATATTATCATGCAATTTATGTTGGTACTAGTGTGTTGTAACTATGGGATCTGAAATTAAAGCGTCTCCATTATGAACATTGACATTTTCGTGCATCAAATGCACATTGACATAATAAGTTTTGTCTTGTGTTTCAGTGTATGCTATAAATGTATTATTCATAACAGTAATCTCGAAGTAGAAAGTGGTCAAGCCCTTTATCGGTTTGCGTCAAACATTTAGGAATGTTGTGCGCCTTTTTGTGTCAAGTAATGAGTTTCAAAACAATAGCTGTCGAATTATATTTGATGTTAATTTCTTAAATATTAATTATTACTTTGTTAGATAATGATTAACAAACCTAGTGATTTCTTGGTAGTGTATCAATTCCCGCTTCCAAAAAGTTTGTATCTTGTATACTAATTGTATGATGTTTGTATTGTGTGCATACACATGTAGTTTACGTACTGATTGTGAAAATGATGTGCTTTTTTCAATCAATCACCTTGTCCTGACATATATTGCCTTTGTCAAGTTGCGGTCGATGCTTTTATCGAATGTTGTCAAGTTGCGGTAGATGTTTTCTCATATGTACAAATCAGTTCGCTACATCGCCTCCTTATTAAACTTCATACACAAAGTATACCAACGTTAATTTATGAAACACACAACTGAATAGTTGTCGACCAACTTCACGACATTGACATTTATTAAAACAACGTGTTTAACATCAACACTTGTTAACTTGATGAATTTCGAATGTGCCAGTCAGGTGCGCAAGCACTGATATTGCCGTAAATTAATTGTTTCATGTATAGCTTGGTATCGTGTTTGGAGTATTTGCTTAAGGGCCTTCCACATTTCCGATTTCAAGACATTTCAGGAATATACGAATGCTTTTTTAAAAGATCAAATCTTTCTTCATAACATTTTCTAAACTCCTTATTACAGCTACACATGTTGAAACGGATTTAAGTATTATGCTTGCTATATATTAAATCTTAAAACTAAATAAAAATGATTTTTTGAAACATTTTATTTTTTGGTCTTTCAAGGGGCTTTTGAACTGTGGAAGGCCTTTAACTGTTTACTGTGGTAAAATAAACCGATTTTGAGTCGAAATGACATAAATTTGTGGTAATGTTACCATATAGTTTGCTAAACGGAATGCCATGTAATCCTTATCATAGTAACTTTCGCGATACTTGCTTCATCTCAAAATGTTACTTCTATCCAATCAAGTGTAACTCGTAAATGATTATAGAATTCAGTTAGCGGTAAGGCATTGGTAACCTAACTTAAATCAACCTTATAAGGCGTTTTATAAGGAAACTGAATTGATAACTTTTGCATGGTTTCATTCTTCATTATTTTTTTATATTTGATTGGGAATTCATCGGCAAATTATTAACCCTCCTTCTCGAACAGCGTAGTATAGTGAATTCGTTTCGAAAATTGTCCGAGTCGAGACCTCCATCCACCTTTTGCATCCATGAAACTGCTTCTTTCTTTAACATTTAATTATATATTTGTAATCTACAATGAAGAGTTTGTTTTGGACTTTTTTTGTAACAAATAAACAGTAATCTGACAGTGTCATTGTCAAGCCTTACCAACACATTTGTATTTCCTGTTAGTATAGATAAATAGTTCCCCCCACCTCAGATAAGTAGATCCAATAATTTAACCATGCTAGATATTCTTATCTTGCCCACGGGCGAAGATAAAGTGCCCGTATGGAACTCCTTTTAAATGGTCACCACATTGAAATTACCTCCCTTTGTTGAAGACTGTCGTCTGTAGCATCATGGAAACCTTGTCTTGTGGCAATAATTAGAACGCTAATCAATTATTTCTCGCTTCAAATGTCACCATAAAACAGTTTTCACGCACCTTTCAAGAAATAATGCTTCACTCTCCTTGGAACTATTTAATGACTAATTTTGCTATTAACATAATCTGAATCACTGCGCGCATATCCATGACAACCACGAATTGTCGCATATCCATACGAAATTATTTTCACTAAGCGCAAATGAGTTCCAGCAAAAAATACATTTTTACTTAATTTTGTTTATCTGAAGTGGGAGAAAAAGCATCTACCATGGCCGCTCGTGTAAGATAGGTTCAGTCCGACCCTCGCGCAGGGTGTTTGCGGAAACTGGGTAAACCTTGTTTCCGCAAAACACCCTACACTCGGGTTGGAATAAACCTATCTTACACTCTCGGCCATGGAAGATACTTATAATATATTGAAGCAAAGAAGAAAGTTTTTTTAAACAGTGAATGAAACAATTCCTTGTCGAAAGGGGAAGAGGGGGAGTGGATGCAGATAAATTGATGCCCAAGTATGATGAAGCTATCAGCTCTTCGGATGGGATTTTTCCCAAGATGTATTTGATGTTTTTTGGATGCAGTTAATATCGCTTGAAGGAAAACAATCATCATATTGTTTGTAAAATAATGGAACAAATACTTAGTGATCTGCGTTCCGACGTAATGCACCCAGCGAAGCAAAACATACATAGTAACTACAATAACGAGCCAGTTACCAAAGTTTACACGATGTTTAAGGTCACAAGGTTTAAACCTTACACTTATGAATCTAAATTAGAATTGTCCCGATTTTAACATTTATTTTAGTACAAAAACAGCAGACGTGGCAGGATAAACAAACGAAAGGAATGTATTAAACAGAGTGGTGAAACCCACATTGCTGTGAAGTGTGGTGAACTTTAAAAAAACAATTACATGTTCCTAAGAACAGTAAAATGGATTTTACGAAAGTAACACTCCTCAAAGTACTTTATATAAGAGTGGAGAGCTTGAATGTCGCTTTGGATTATCCCCCATTGTAAATGTAGCCATCATGTTAAATTAGAAGTGGGGGTTCGACGTCAATTGTGACGTAATGAACACTAAACCAGAACAATACCTAAACAGAACTATTAAATACATTTTGAGTCCGGAAATTTAAGCTAGCGGAAATTCATAGCAAAGAGTTTTCTAACAACAAAGCTGGATTGGTCACCTTTCGGATGCTAGATATCAGGACATTCGAGCCCTGCGCGATTGCCGGGCTATCTAAACAAGCTTTATGCATTTTATAGATGTATCAATAGGTGACCGTTCTATGAAAGAGTTTCTCTTTCAAATCATACTAAAACTGGTATGGTTCGGTTCAATGGCTGTGATAACACATCATATTGACTCATTAGCATTTTACAATTCTTCATCAGATTATTTTTATACTGAGAATACAATTTTCCGCCTTTGGAACGATACGCCCTAACGCTTTATTCCATATAGTAACAAACCAAACTTACCTTTTACTTGGCTCAGTTAAAAAGGTTCTTAATCACGATTTTTCCAACGTGTCTGCTAAGAATATGCTTTTAGTTGATGACATGTATTTAGCGCAATTACAATGTGGCTTTCTGGGTAAAACGGGGAAAGTAAACTAAAAGGCGTATAAACGTCTAATGCACGATTGCAAGGGATCGCATGTAAGTGTGACTGTTACATAGCGTGGATGGGGACAATGTTGTGGGCGAAACAAACATCCTACAACACGGTCTTTAATACAGGTAATTTTATTTTTTTAGTCCAAAAACCTACATTTCTATACATTTTGTTTTAACGTCGTTATACTATATACATACACCTTATTTGGCAGTTTAAAACTGACAAGGCTTGAAATAAGAAGTTAAGCGAGTACTCGGTTTTGAAATATTAACTTCACCGAGTTTCGTATAATTTATGATTGAATCTTATCCTTTGCATTTTTTAATTATTCTGGTGCACGAATATTTTCGGTAAGAACTATTGAAACCTCTAGAAAACCGGTATAAAGTCATTAAATACTGACACTTCCTGATCATGATTGTTTTGTTGTTCTACTGTTGAAGATGTAAGATCAAAAACTTATAAAAAACAACAACAAACAAACAAGCATGTTTGTTTGATTTTATCTATAATTCAAGAATGTGATTTTTTTATATTTCGATTATCTTCAATAAAAGACATAGATGCTCACAAGCGGATTAATATCATCAAATAACGACAACCAACATCCACACTGTGTGTCCGAACAAAGCTCTTCGTTGCCCCGAGTACCACCTATGAGGCCAGATACCTGTTCCAATGCAGCACTTGCGGTTTGAACAAGTTGCACTTTCAATCATTTCGTACCGAGAGTAAAATCACCGGTGACCAGGGAACCAATATCGCTGATAGTGTCATTGATGCATACAGACCAGAAAAAGTGTCTTTGATCTAGGTATTAAAACGTTATATTTAATTTATAACGTATTGATGTGTTTAGATGCAATTTCTAAAAAGGTTTTAAAATTCCATCAGAAACACAGCTTTTTATCAAACTCAACGAGACAATTTCTTACAAACCCTACATTGTACGTATTCACTAAGTTAAGCCACAGAGTGGTGAAAACCAATCCATTTTCCTGTATACACATCTTTATAATTATAAACATGTTTACCTGTAGTTTCTTACGTTGCGACCTCAAATCCGCGGCCATGAGTGTCATTCGTGTCCCCAACGCACATAGAAATGCAAACATTTTATTTAAGGAAATATATTCATTTCGATATATTCATAAAAAAATGATAGATCCTTATAGGAATGTATTTATCATACTCAACTATGCACTTAACCAAAGTTCTAACGCATTTCTTAGGGTTTTATTGTGTCGTAAAGGCATAGATTGATGAACGCACGAAAAAAAACAACAACAAAACACACACAAAAAACGCAGAATAAAAACACACACACGACGATATGTATGTATACGGTTTTTATGGAGGCGGCTCACAACTAGATTCCCTTCTTTGTTATATGTATAATTACTCCAGTTCACCACTTAATGAATTTGCAGAAACTGTCTCAGTTTTTACACTATTTTCACACACATTATAAACACTGTCTGTTGATTTGACACCAGAGAACTATATCAATATAGTTTCGTTTTTCTGCTATCATCATTTCTTTACAGTCACCATCTATAACGTCTATGTGACACAGTCATGGCCGCATCTCAGGGGTCTTCTCTAAATACATCCATCCAAGAACGAGGTCCTGCAAAATTTCATTCAAAACCAGATTTATGTCTTCAAATATGAAATAAAGCATGTGTCGACTTGAAAATACATACAAGAATGCAATGTACACACAACCAAATGCTACCTACATTGTTTTTAAGAACTACTTGAAGGGATACAGCGACCTAGAAGCAGTTCGTTGTTGGCCGACAACATATCCGTCCTATATCGACTATTTCAATAAACTGAACAATACGGCAAAGGCTTTAAGTTCATTAATAAATCGCAAAAACTACACCGTACTAAGTACCGCAACTTTTGTCTGTACACTTGCCGTACGATGAATTTTAGGGGAAGATTTAACTGGAACGATTCAACTTAATGATTGCAAATCAATATTTTCTTATCTTTGTTAAAGCTGCACTCTCACAGATATACCATTTTTACAACTTTTTTTATTTTTTGTCTTGGAAAGAGCATTTTTTTCGTAAATATCTGCAAACCAACGATATAAAATTGCTGACAAAAATCAGATCGTAGATTTTCATATTTCCGTTCGAAAATAGATGTTTTATGGCTTAAACCGTTACTATCGGTTTAAGAAAAATGCATAAAACATCAAATTTTGAACTTAAATATAAAAAATCTGCGATCTAACTTTTTGTCAGCAGTCTTATATAACTAGTTTCCATGGATATCCGCAAAAATTGGCTCGTTCCAAGAAAAATAAAATAAAAAAAGTTGTCAAAACGTTCAATCTGTGAGAGTGCAGCTTTAAGTGTACGGCAAGGTTTGGCAATGTACAACGTCAAAGGGAAGTAACCATTGTATTGAGTAGGATTGAATGGCGCCCGGGGAAAGGAAGTAAACTATTGTCGGAAAAGGCAGTGGAAATCTTTTAACTTACCCGCCATATTATATTTTGAAGTGATTCGTATTCTCTGTTGCGCTTATATTTCTTATACCAACTACAAAATGAACATACATGGTCGATAACTATTTGACATGTAAATGTAATGCAAATTATAGTCGTATATAATTCGACTAAGAATGTCTGGTAAAGATTTTGCATGTGAAATAATTTAATGTTTTACCAAAACACTTACAATCCTTAAACTTAAACGCGTCGAAATAATCCTTGTTTTTTTTTTTTGTAAATAGTCCACTCAAAACTACTGTTAAAGTGTTTATCAGGCTGATAAAACTGACGAAAGTTTTTGGCTTACCTAAATTAGATGCATTATTATGAAAAAAACCCAGAGAAACTGATTTACTGTAGATTAATTACAGTCTTTGCCGTAAGTAGAAATGTTAAATATTTGTTTTACAGAAAAATGTATTTCAATCATTCAATTTCATAAAAGCAAATTAAAGCCACTTAAAGGATCGATTCCTGGGTTGTATAATAAAAACTTGTTGACTAAACAGTAAGCGTGTTTATATAATAAAAAGGCTGTTCAGGAAAAAAGTTGCATTTATCAATAAAATAAAACATGTCAGAAGCCTATTAGCAAATTCATTTTCCACAATAGGGTGTATTCGTTTTATTTTAATTATAAAATAACTAATTATTCACTGCGACTATTTTCTTTCTTTTTATTAGTTCCGAATAAGATTAATATTTTTTCTTTGATTGGATTTGTTGTTCATTCTTTTGTCGCTACAGTACACTGTGTGTGCGAAAATAGGTCATTCTTTCTTTGTTTGTCGTGCAAGGCAGTTGAGGTTTGAAGTTATTTGTTGTTTTTAGTAATTAATTTAAATTTAAGTTTAAATAATATAATACATTTATAGTAAGACACTATTTTGTTCTTTTATGTCTGTGGAGTGTGTTGGAACAAAGGTTTTTAACATTGAGAAAGTAATATTAGGGGGTTTCAATTTAAGTGTGTTGTGCGTATACATTATCTTTTTATGAATTGTAAGATAAATATTTCGGTGTTTTATGTCATGTTATAACTTTTGTTGTTAATTTATTAAATGATATTATATCTGCATTTCAGAGGTTCGCAAGGGTCTCATTGTGGAGGGATTCAATGATCATATTCATTTCACCGATCAAGGGAGCCAGTCAGCGTTCATTCCCAGGGATGAACATCTCTCGGCTGGCGCATCAAATAGCTGATATTAGTTTCATACAGCTCAGCTTCATTTTAATTCATTTGGGGACATATAATGTGGCTAGAGGGGATAGTGTTCAGTGCATGTGCAGTGCATTTGCTCATCTTTTAGCGGGAATTCGATGTCGCAATCCTAACATTCAAATAATAATTTCGTCAGTACTCCCTCGTCCGGTGGAGGATGTGGTGTCAAAGTCAGTTATATATGAATTAAATTCGTATCTGGAAAAGATCATCCCGAAAGATTTGAAGTTTCTATTTATTAAATCATAAAGGCCATTTTGTTTCAAAGGAAATATTAAGAAGTATTTGTATGCTCGTTTGGATAGAGGGCTGCATTTAAATTAGGAGGGGACCAATTCATGATTGAGAAACTGTTCGCTCGAGGTTATTTTAAATTGGTAACATATATAAGGGGAGATGAGTCGTGTTTTTTTCTCATATAGTTTATCTGGGGCTTATTTCCCTTAGATAGTGTGTTACATTTTAATGTGGTCTAGACTTTTTCTGTTGAAGTTTTTGAATATATATATATTCTTTAAATACATAAAATTTAAATCCGAGTATTATTTTTGTCGCACCTTGGAAAAGCTTATCAAATATCACCTTAATAAACCTTACCAACTACTTGTAATTGATTGGTAATTTAAAATCATATTCAGTGGCGAAAAGAGTAAGCGCTTTCATCTTCACATATTAAGATTATGTTTACTTCATCCAAATTCCATGCCCAATAAAACAATAAATTCTTGAGTGTAGAAGTAAAAACGATAAACATAGCTTATCAAAGTAATAAATTACACACATGTTACCCCAAACACTCGATTATATTTTAAGGTGTCCGACCAACAGATAATGAACAGTTGTGTACTCTGATCGCTCCGTTTGTTTTGATATTAAATTTTGATGACCCCATACAATTTTGATTTCATTTAAAATTATTTGCTACTGATTATTATTATGTAAGATAAATTACGGAAAATACATTATACATAAAGATATCCTAGTTTGTATTGTTGCTCCTAATTTTAACTGAAATCAAATGTAAACGACAGGTTTTTGAATCAAAGGCCAAACAATCAAATCTTTTATGTTATATATTTTTTTCAGTATTTTTCCACAAACATTTTTCTTATTAATCTGCATACAAAATTATTTCTAATTATACAAAAAAATATATGGTGTAAGCAGGCATTAAAAAACCAAGTACGTGTGGGTCAGATACCTTGCAATTGATGAAAGGTTAGTGTCTTATGATATTTCTCTTGAAAAAGATGTACCTTGCAATATAAGTGACGCTATCATTTTAAATTGTAATCGTTATAGTCGGAAAAAATATAGTGAACTAATTTACAGTGAATCGTAGGAATTATAAATGGAATAAAACATTTTCAAATACTGCAAAGTCTAAAGGGGCACTTTAAAGGTTGATGCAAAAAACTTTGTTTTAAATTTAATGTATTTTTATTTTTAACTCATTTCACTTCAATGATCAAAGCAAACGGAAAGCGTATGATTCGAGTACAGATAATACAATTTAAGAGATATTTTGGTGCTATTTTAAACAGGGAATTACTGGCCACTTAACTACGAATTCAAAACCCATTTATATAGGCTAATGTTGTTTTATCAGTACACAAATCAAATGTTTTTTTATTTTGATTATTTAAGTCAAATGAGGTAAACATAAAAATTCATTTAAAGTTAGAAAAACATTTCTCTATTGTGCGCCTCGAACCCAGTATTCAAATGATGCTAGTTATATAAAAGTGATTCTGAAGGCTGTAAAATGTGTAGAAAAATTATACTAGCAATAACCTACGTGATTTTAGTACTGAGATTTCAAGGATTCCAGGCAAAAGGGATTATTTCCGAAACGGTAGGAGTTTTTTCATTAAAGTAATGGTTGCGAATCATTTTATGTTCTCGTATATGTAGTTACATATATGTATATATAGCTAACAGTTTTAATTGAGCTTAAAAAGATTCGCTCATGTTTTGTAAAATGCACTTTTTTATGACCTCATAAAGTGCCGTTATCATAAAAAGAGTTAAATCTAAGATACTGACCGCTGGAACTCTTCAACAAATGTTGATACAAGCTCAAAATGTGTCTTTAAAGGCCATGATTTTAAATATCGTTATTAACGCGATTAAAAAAGGGCTTGAAGGTTAACTAATGTATGTATGAGTTATTGTGGGCATACGGTTTGGGTGCCAGTTTTTTTTTTTTTTTGACTGTACTGGCGTGAGTTCGCTTCAAACTACAATCATTGTTTTATTCTTAAACATTTTTTTCGCCTGAAAAAAACATTAGCGACTCCCTTTAAAATCGTTTTCGAATTTTCACGTTGCACATATACTAGTAGTCTCGCTAAAACTCGCCAAATCCCGTTGCTCGTTCTATTTTGTTTATGTCATACTAAAGTTGTACACATACTAGGATTCAGCCTCCTCATACATGCACCAGGGTAAAATCTTGGGAATCATGTTTGTAGTAATAAAGTTGGGATATGTATAATTTAACCTTTAACTATCCTCCGAAAATATCTTTTGTGTAAGACCGGTTCATCCAAACCCTTGAGTTGGGTAATCTGCGGATACTCGGTAAATCTCGTTTTCGAAAAAAAACTACGCTCAGGTTGAGATCTTTTTCCTTGGGCATAATCTAAACTTATAATCTGGAAACGTTAAGCTATGAGCAATGCAATACAGATATCTGCATTAAATACAGCAAGCTTTATAATCGTTGATATGAAAAACTTTCGCCATCATGTGGTTTTGAATTCGCGATCAGATATTTGGCTGATTATTTTTTTATCGTTTTATATCGTCTCGGGAAGGGATCAACATACATACATAATCAAGTTGTCTACAGAAATATAATCAACTATCTCTGTCTGACCAAGTTCAAGATGACCAACCCCAGAACATTAGCATAAATAACGATTGACCGAATTTCAAATGCGCACATAAACATACTTGAACTTATTCAAATCGTTATGGACCATGATAAAATACGAGAGACTGATTCGCCTAGACAATTTACATAAACAGCTACAATATTGTGAATTTTTAATACTTAGTGGCCCCATGTCATTTTGGTATCATATAAATGGGTTTACAGGAAGACTATAATAATATCAGACATGTTGAATAATCGGTCATTTCACATCCGATTTCAGTTAAAGAATATAATTAAATACAAAGTTAATCTATAATGTAGTTTCATCCAGTTACATGTACTTTGCATGTTAGTAAGCATGCATTCAGTAAACAATACCATTTTAAATGATACAAAGAATAAATGGGGTAACATGGCATAACATTTAACATTACAACCTAAGAGATTAAAACTTTAACATTGCAGCCTGTGGGATAATACAAATTAAACATTACGGCCTATGCGATATTAAAACTTAAACATTACGGCATATGGGATATTAAAACTTAAACATTACGGCATATGGGTTGATAACACTGACATTAAGTCCCATGAGATAATAACTATTTAAAATTACGACTCATGGGATGATAACACTTAAACATTACGGCTTATGGGATAATAAGACTTTGACATACGACCCGTGAGCTGTGACCTAGACAAGTCCACTGTTAGATTCCTTAATAGGTTTGGAATTGTTTTAGAGTTACCTTTTTTAGAGTTATGAACCTTTAAGTTTATAACTACTTATTTATGGAAGCTATTCGTTGCCAATAGTCCAGACGTGTATGTGTGTATTTTATGTTTGTAACATTGATGATTTACCAATGTACATTTTACAAACGCAAACTCATCGGTTGTATGTTTACATTTCACACTGTACATTTTCATTTTTTATTGTGCCGATTGCAGTTTTATTCTCGTTGCATCTATTCAACAGAAGGTTCAGTCGTGTTTATAGAGTCGTTTATGGTAAACACTTGTAATTCTGTGAAAGTCACATGCCGATTTTTACATTGCGGCTTGTAGAAGACAGATTTCAGTTCGTAGTTTTTCAAAGTACATTGTATGGTGGTGACTTTTCATTCGCAGTTGAACATGTTTACGAAATGAATTTAATTTTATTTATAGATAGCTCCGCCTTAACCATGTCTTAACTCCTCCTTACGTCTTTCGGAAATTTCCGCTATCACTCGGCTCTATTTAAACCAATTATGAATACTTTGGACCATGGACATTGCGAACCTTATTATGGACATTACGAATCATCTATATTATGACACTATGGACTATGATTTGGAAACAGGATGGATTATAAATTATTTCATGTCGAATAAAATAATATATGATATTACAACATGTTTTTGTCTGTATAATAGTAATAAATACGCACATATGACATGAAATGAGATGTATGCAAAATGATACTTGATTCAAACACAACAAAATGTAAGTCTTTAGCATTAAATTATACTTAAAGAATGAAAAGTCCCATTGTCTCATTTTTCTTTAAAAGCTGCACTCTCACAGATTGACCGTGTTGACAACTTTTTTATTTTTTGTTTTGGAATGAGCCAATTTTTGCATAAATGTCTGTATACCAGTGGTATTAGACTGCTGACAAAAGATCAGATACAGTTTTTCAGTTTTACGTTCGCAAATTGATGTTTTATGGCTAAAAGTGATACTACAATAACGTTTTAAGAAGAATGAAAAATGTCGGCAGTTTTCCAAACAATTTAGATCTGTTTTATTGTGAGTAATCTTATTATTTGTATAGAAAGTATTGCTTCCAAAATTAGCCGAGTCTGGGACAAAAAAAGGTTGTCAAAACTGTCAATCTGTGAGAGTGCAACTTTAAATTACTATAAACACTATTTTAAATTCTACCATTAGAGGACATTTTCTTGCCTTTTTGCAATGTTTAAGATTGCAAGTAATATTAGATAATTTAAAATTTACGAAGAAAAAAATCTGAATTTTCATTAAGTTGAAATTATTCACTAAGATGCCCCAGAGGTTTCTTACCTGGTAGCTGGAACTGTATGGATAAAATACACTAAGATTACAACTTCATATAACTCGTACATTATACTGTAACGAATATTGTTTTATAAGTAATTAATAAAGTATTTTAATGATGAAGTCATTTTTTTGCTAATAAACAATTATTACTTGCTGCTACCTTTTATACCCCACCCACACTCAACAGTCAGGGCTTTTTTCACATTTAGGTGAAGCGGCCCTAGCCCTTTTGGAGGGGAAAATCGTTTGTTTGTCGAATCTAAGCCTCACGGTATCTAATTTTTCATGTTCTTGAAATCCCCCACTTGATTGTTATGGTTCACAGATCCCGTAATTCATAACTGGGGGACACAAGTGGGTTGGAGGACTGTTCTTCCATCCACATGGATATTTTGTTTCAATGATGTATTGAAATTAAACGTTTACACCATACATGCTTATTAAGATAGTAAATGTATAACGCCAGACAAAATTAGGTGGATATCATTATGATGTCCATCAAAAGTTTCGTGGGTTTGCTGGAGCAGGTTTTGAACAGGGACTTGCGTTAGAGGGGTGTTACTTAGGGGCACAACTTTTTGGACATGATCCCTCGAGTGGGCATGACATTAATATATTTTTAAAATGTGGGAAGTGGGGTTTAGGGGTACTCCCCCTAGAATATTTCAAATATTTTTAGTCTGAATTGGTGCATTATGGCGTAATTAAGTACTTTTTTCTGAGAAATATTGACAATCAAAATTAACCTTTAAGTTTACTTGCGGGTCAACTGGGGGGGGGGGCACAGGCCCTACCGCCACCCCATCCCCCACTGAACGACCCGCCCATGGTCCACTTGTAACTAAAATAAATGAACAATTTTTGCTTGCTTGGGTATATAAGTAAAAAAAAACTGACAGTGGCAGTATAAATCTGGGTCCGTGAGCCCAGCTCAGATACACCCAACTGCAATTGACTAAATAATATGGTGATTTATAACCCATTTAGGAACATTGATCGTCAAAATAAAATAAGAGATGAAGTTAATTTTAGTTTTTATTTTGAAATAAGAGAGAGTACTCGGACTTACAACAGGGAATTTACAGGAGGTAGGCGAAGATGTTATCTCCCTTGCTTGATTCGACGGAAATAAACGAAAGAAAATCCAATTCGTTAGCTCCGCCCATTCACCTTTGTTTCTTTCGGTGACATTTACCATATAAGGTATAGGCGAAATCGTCTATCCTTGTAATTCTGAACTTGTCAATTCACTTTTGTAAACCTGGACTTGTTGGACTGCAAATGTGCATTTTACGATTGCGAGTGTCGACTTTAGGATTGCAGTTTTACATATGCATTATTCGGCTTTCTAAATTACATCATCATATTGTTAAAGGCAAGTTATACGATCTATGTTTTAGTGAGTTTATACAGGGTAGATCTGACAAATGTACATTTTGACTACTATAATGACAAATGACAAATCAATACGGAAAAACTGGCGAATAGAAACAACAAATAGCACGTATACATTGACAAATGTAAGAGATATTTAGTACGATTAAGAAGCACATTGTGGGAATTACAGGTCTGGACTTTTGGCAACGAATAGCCTCCATACCTATTAGATTGCTTAACACAGCCAACACTTAGTTGGGAAATATACTGCAGTAGTTAGCCTAAAGGGGTCTTATGCGAGTTTAACTCCGTTGAGGGTTGTTCAATTTTACCAAGTCCGTCTATTGAATTATGTATTCATATCATCATTGAAACGTAAATAAATCTGACATAACGTGAATTTGATTGTTGTTTTAAATAAAATTAATTTAAATTTCTATCACGTATACGAAGAGACTGTTGGTTGCTTCCCTTGCATACTGACATCATGCCAGTGATCATTATTGCTTTCTTAAGCAACCTTAGAACACATTTTATTTTTTTTTTAGCTCTAAAGATGTCTCGCAATCTGTGTAAACCAGGTCCCAAGCAAAATGTTCATTGGTACATTGTTTTGCCAAAGTGAAACATAAAGTTGAGTAAATTTAAAGAAACTTGTTATTAAATTTGATTTGAAAGGACAAAAAGAAAACATTTTTTTGTGCCGGAGTATTACATATTATACAGTCAACAATTTATTGAGGATATTTGGATGGTATTGTATTCAAATAAGAACTATATTAAACAACACAAGATTTAAATTCACTTTTTGTTACAACTATTCAAACTCTCATATTACGGTAACTGAACTGAATCATTTAAAATTGTAATTAAGCACAGCTTTCAAATACATATTAACAAAACGTGAATAAAAGATAAAGCGCAACACAAAATGAAACTCTTTTTTCTCCAAATCTTTCGGACAATATTCTCGATAGCTAGGTTCTGATACAGCATTTTAGTGTCAGCAAATGGTCAATTATACAATGGAAGAAACAGGGACAAGGATAATAGACACAACTGTTATGAAATCAATACATTTAATTAAGTGGGAAATGAATGCAGACACATCATTAAGTAACATTAACATACATTTACCAAGTTTTGGCATCCTCGCATTGCATAAGCAATATTAAGTTAAATTATTATAATTATACAATAAATTATGTATGAGTCCCTTTTGCTGAGTGGTTATGCTATTTATTTGTTCTTGACGTAACAAGCGTAGGTTCACCCCTGATTAAAACCTGACTTTATTTTCATACTTTCATTGTAATTTGTCCTGCAATTTCGGTACCAAAGAGTTAACTAATTTTTTCAGACACATTACCTGGAAAATGATTATATGGTGCCAAGGAGGTACGAGTCCCTTTAAGAATGACAAAGTGTTTTTACAATCAGCTAGATATAAACAAGTTCATTTTTTTCCACATATACAATATGATTAGCAAGTAATCATCATATGTGTGTTTTTGCTTCACTGCCATCTTGTAGGACGATTGGCTTATATACTACTATGTAGTAAAGTGACACCATGGCATTACCAATATTGTTTATTTTGTAATGCAAAATTCACCATTCAATTTTTTTTGTGCAGTTCAATTTTTTTTTTCTAAAACATATATTACTGTTTGGGGAAGGCATTTCATGGGCACATGATGCATTTTGTCATTCCAAAATGCCATCCAGCATTTCTAATGGTGTTTAGCTTGGACCAGGTGAAAACCAAATAATAGGGGTTGAAAAGTCTTTGGTTTAGGAGTCAAAAAGTCTTTAATATTGTTATTAAAATAATTCAACTAGGGGTTGAAAGGTCTTTGATATATGAGTTAAAAAGTCCAAACAGGTAGGGGTTGAAACGTGTTTGAAATACCGGGGTAGGGGTTTAAACGTCTAAGGGTTGAAAACTGAAATGTGTTCTTTTTTAGAAGGGTTGAAAAGCCTCTTGGGGTTGAAAGGTACTGCTCCCCTGCAGAACAGTGTGTATGAAATAAACTATTATCTTAGGTAAAACATTTCATATGGCTTTCCATCAATTAATTACATCTTCATTAAAAATCAAGACAATGGTACATTTTTTTTGTGTAAAGGTACTGACAACCGAAATAAAATTTTCAAGCGTAAAACTTAGTATAGCTTTGGTCCCAAAATGAATAAATTCTTAGTTGTTTGTAACCACATCTTAATCGATTAAAAATGGCGTCCGAGGAGAAGAAACTTGTGTAAAGATATTAAAAAAATGGAAATTGTGTCACTGGTTGAGTTAGAATACTTCAGGTAATTTTTGATATGATTTATTGCATTCAAATTCATTAAAAGATGCTTAAATCTTATCGTTAAGATATCGGCACAGAAATGTTAGCTTGGAATTGGATGGATACAATGTCAGGACACAGGTAAACAATAAAAAAACTTATTTCTAAATAAATAAATAACGGTATTCTTTTAAGAAATTAAGGAAAGTTGAAATGTTTTCCCATTAAAATTTATTGCCAGAACCTCCAATTGGATTAAGCCCATTGCCAATGTTACCAATTGGAAGATTCCAATGGGACAATGTTCCAATTGGAGTTTTCCAATTTCCTGATTTCTCCCATATTGAATAGTGGGAAATATCCAATTGGAAAAATTGGTCGACGGGATTTTTTTTTACAAAAAAATGATTAAAAGTACTATAAACGCACTTTTTCTAGATAACATTTTAACCATTAATGATTGTTATTTATCACTAATTTCTTTTTTGAAAATGTGGGATAATTTTCCAACAAAAAAATGTTGGGCTGATTTTCCAATTGGAAAAACCATTTTCCAATGGGAAGGCCATTTTCCAATGGGAATCCCATTGGAAAATTTTGCTTTAAATGCAGAAAAAACATATTTCTAAATCAAATTTCAGGAAACAAAAAATATCTCTTATAAGTATTACCTAACACATTTAAAAAAAAACAAAAATAAAAAACATTGGGTGGAAAAAGAAAATAAGTTTGCAAAAATTCCGGATTGGCAAACTTAATCCGGATGCTGTTAATAGCTGATGATGTTGATAGCGATAGTCTGCTTTGTAGGAAGTATATAGTTCTGCTAATGCCAGTCTGGATGGCTGGCTTACTGCCTGCCTGCCACCCTGTCTGTCTGTTTCACATATGATATCATGGTATTTTTTTTTATTTATTCCTCTTATATATCGTAGTTCAGTTAAGACTTGTTAACATTGTTATTTGCAAATGTTTCTAAAGGGTTTTTGTGCCAGTTACATGTTTTACTGCTGTTGATTTTCATGTGTCCCGAATGCGCACTCACAATTTCGATCGCACTGTTTATCATCCAGTTTGAAAGCAGCATTTCTGTGACAAATACATGAATGACTGTTGTGTCAAAACTAGTCTAGTGTTGACTGGCTACATATAGATGTTGCATGAAATTGCATATACTTCGAACAATATTGTGATGTATATTCCCCTCCTTATATGTTAAAATTTATATGTCTGCCACTACCAGTTCTATATCTTATTTGTTGCAATTTGTATATAATAGTTATTTCTGACGTTTGGCTAAGAATCACTTTACAATGTTATTGATTGCAAATTATTTTTGATTTGCGACACTTTTTATATTGATGTTGTGAAGTCGTTTGTGCCATTTATGTTCCACTTAAAATTCAACAAATATTTCTTAAGTGAAGAAGTAAACATAACCAACACAATGCTTTTGATTTCACCCATAACACAAGCCCACGGTCTCGTGCATTATCGTGCCAACAAGATTGACTAAACATAAGGTTATGTATTTCTTCACAAACGTGGTAATACAAATCAAGTTCAACAAACATACTTACATGTGATCAGATAATACGTATTTCATATAATATAAATGTCTTGTATTGTGGCTTTTAATATTGTTAATTTACCAAATGCAATGTTCTGTTTCTAATCATCTCGCAGCACATGAAAACGGGTATAATGATATTGATTAACAGATAATCAAAACTGGCCACAACCTTTCTGCCAGCGAACCAGTGAGCAATCTAATTGATTTTTGGCAAACATTTAATAGACTTGACAAAATAAATCAAGGAACTGTTTATCTGATTTCTTCTCGTAACAATTTCAAAGCGGGTGAAAATGATAATTGCAGGATGTTCACACAATGTTTGGCATGTGCTCGCTTTACATTTCTTCTTACTGTACCAACCACTTAGGCCAACCTGTTTTATTTGTATGTGTATCGTTAAATCCTTTACATCTACTTAAAAGTGTAACTGATTTCATAGAATGATGCAGATTTACTGAAGTTAAAAAGCAATTGAATATCAACTACGTATGATATCAAAACAAGTTATTTCGTCAATTAGAAATACACATCTTTTAGACATAAACTAAATCTAAAAAATACAAATTCTGTCGTCGGTCAAAATTGTCTTTGGTAATAATCTATGCGGTATCAAAGTATAATTTGGACACTCTCCGAGACCGGAGCACAGGCGGACGAGACGCATATGAATAAGGCGACTATAGATTAATTGCTAGATTTACATAAAAATGTTGAACTAGGGTCTGTATGCGTATCGGTCCGGTACTGTCCGGGAATGGCTTTTATTTAAACCTACGGTGTCGATGTTTAAAATTCACGTGTTCGTGGCTCGTCTAGAAGCACATGTATGTGGTCCTTTTAACAATAAGAAATTGCAGACACACATATTCAACGTTGAAACAGTCATCTAAGAAAAGAAAAGAAAAAAGAATATGTCATTCCCGCCAACATTTCATAAAAAAAAATGGATGAAAATCTAGCAATTAATTTATATTGACATACAGGAAGGCGCTCCATTGATCCATTCTCGGATACATTTGACACGGAACGGTTGAAAGTTTTGAAGGTATGGTACTACAATGGTCAACACATTTGTGCGAACCAAAACATTTCGTTAAAATCCAATCAAATACATTTTTAAGCAACCATTTGTTTTGGTTATAAAAACTTTTGGTCATAAGTATTGTTTGCTTGCTTAAAACTTATTAGATAATTTGTTTTATAAAAACGTGTTGACATGCTCTTAGAAAAGAATGTAACCTACATCTTATATATTTTATCAAACACATATTTTAGTTATAAAATGTCAACTCTCAAAATCAGTTCTGTCCCTGATTTCTCGATACTTTGGAAGGTAAACAGACTTAAATGGCTTATTTTTTAGCAAATTTTCTAACTTATACCTGATTTTGATAAACAAAAGTTAGTTATTCATGATTTTTAGACAGATAACTTTATTAAACAGTCATAAAAAATAAAAAGTGAATATTTAACAAATCGAAGAGGAACATATATAGTGTGCATAATCCTGTTATAACAGATTAAAATAGTTTCGATAAATTGGCCTCAGGTTATCGCTATTTATATATCGATGTGCAGTCTCTGTTTATTGCTTATTCGTTACAGGCTGCTCTGATTAGAAGAAAATCCCAGTGGCATTGAGATTTAACTCCAGAATATAATAAATGAACCTAATTCATCAATCAAATAAGTAATAAAGCACTCCCGATCACAAATGGCATTAACCTGGTAATATGCTAGTGTTGTAGCAGTAAAATATTAAGAAAAGGTATCATTCAGTTCTAAGGAATGCATCTGCTGAAAGCTATAATGGAGAAGCAATTTGCAGATATTTATCAGGCGGTGCTTGAACTTACGATTTTATCTCCACTTCTGCAAAATATGATTGCTCTACCAACATTAACATATAACAAGCAGCATCGAACGACATTCTATTAAAGATATGTTGATTGAACTGAACAAATTTATTATTCCTATTAAGCATATCATTTGGAAGCACTATCAACATCTTAAGTTGCCGTTAGCTATAAACAGCATTTGTATTGATTACACATTTTTGAGTCAAAAGTGATATTCATCACTTTATTTAGAATCGATTTATTGATATTCGTTTAAATTAAAATAAGTTTTTGTCTTAACTTTTCTTCTAATACTTTTTAAATCTGATCTTATCTAAATGCATCTATTCCAGGTTCTGTGTATCATTTATGACAGGTTATTTGATTTGCGAAAAAAAGGTGTTATTTTATGTCAACAGTCATTAAGATTTAAATGAATCGAAAGGACCAGAAAATAATTAACTCCATTGTGGACGAACAATAGTGCGACGTTTGACCTTTTTACCTCTACCTTTAATGTGCATTGATTTGTATTAACATTTATTCAAGTACACACAATTAGGACTGTGATAAAAAAGGTGGATGGGGTACAGAAATGCACCTCTTTGCCGTTATTATACAGTTCATACCAAACAACTCATCGATCATACGGTTAGTACATAACAACACACTGATTATCAAGTTCATACCAACCACACCATAAAAAGCACATTTTACGAACGGCTCGTTCGCTACGCTCATTTCGCCAATTCTTAATCATTCAGTTTTTAATTCATGTCATCTAACTATTACATAAATCACCTAAAAGCATTTGATAAAACAATATCTTTGTCCACTTGTTTGAGAATTTTCTTATTAAGGAATAATACAGTGAGACTTCTTGCCCTATAGTGACCAACAAGTCAGCCCACAAATACTGAACAGACCGAAGTCGAAGGATGAGATCGTGGACTGACTAAAAGATCACTTCATAGGTTCGAACTTAAATAAGATTTTGTTTTCTTCATGGAATGAAATCCAAATTTTTAAAAGAGGCCAATTTAAGTTCAATCGACAGTCTTGTTCATACTGGTACCCTTAAAGTAATGTTAATATGTAAATTATCAGCGGTTAATCACCACTAGTCTTCAGTGGGCATTATAAAGAAAATAATAACTGGTCAAATATCACGATGAAAGTTATACTGGTTAAAGGTGCGCTGTCACTTATCTAAGTAAAGAATGAGTATAAGTTTGTGAGCTACAATATATGTGAAAAGAATGTTTGTAAGCATACTATCAACACTTTCAATAAAACGCCAGGACACACTATTCATTAGATGTACCGGCCATTAAATGGTCAAAACATGACTCTTAATCACCTTTTTGTAATTATTTCTTGTTCAATCTTTTCCAAACTATTACAAAGGTTTATTAGAGTGAACACTCATGCAAATGACAGACAGCCACATTTCGACAAGCTTTATTATTGGCCTTGCCTTTTCAGAAGTTCATACTAGATTATATTTTTTAAATGACGTCATCCGATTCAATACTGAGCCATATAACCCTATCAACACCAGCCCTGCAAATAAATAGTACATGTGTAAGCCTTTTCCATTCCAAAAAGAGGGCCTTCCATGCAGGTGCCATATTACATTTGTGGAACATGATTTAACCGCCTCCTTCGCATTACCTACATTTCGATTTAGCGCAGAAAAGACAAGTGACCTATTTTCTATTTAGTGCCATACTTTGGCGTCGGACGTTTAGGACCAAAATGTAGGTGTTTTATGACATTTTATTATGTGTGCTCACATAGACAATTTACACAACAGTCAATGTGGTATGGAAGTATGTTTTGGTGAGTAATTACGGAACAAACCAGGACAAATCATCGCAAACATGAAAAGAAAAGTTATCCTTGCAAATTTGTCTATCACATGAGGACAGATCGTTCTAAAAACAGTTAGACCAGCTTTCAATATAAATGCTCCCATTACTAGCAATTGTTAAGTACCCAATTTTCGTCTGCATCCAAGCTTCCATTTAAGTGTTGCTCCGCTCCAAAGAAACTATGCAATAAATAGTCTTAACTTAGAAAAATGTAAATCCAACGTCAAATAATTAATATACGTGTATCTTGTGTCCAGAAATGAAGGAGTTTACACTGTCGGCCCACGCGTGCTAGCACCGGCTTAGAAAGTTTTCCATTTGAACAGTCATAAAGATAATATATTAAATTATCCCAAACAACCAGAAAAAAAAACTACATTGAAGACGAACAATAGTGCGACGTTTGACCTTTGTTCCACTAGCTTTAATGTGCATTGATTTGTATTGACATTTTAAAAAAGGTTGGGCAGTGATAAAACAAGTGGATGGGGTTACAGAAATACACCTCTTTGCCGTGATTATACAGTCCATACAAAAAAACCTCATCGATTATACGGTTATTACATGACAACACATTGATAATCAAGTTCATACCAACATCACATATTACGAACAGCTTGCTACACTCTCTCCGCCCATTCATAATCATCAAGGTTTTAATTATTGTCATCTAACTATTACATAAAAAGCATTTGATAAAACACAATATTTGTCCGCTGGTTTGAGCATTTTCATGCAGTATTTACCAATTAAGAGATAGTTCAGAGTACCTCCGTGCCCTATAGTGACCGACCAGCCAGCCAACAAATATTGAACGAGTCTAAGCCAAAGTATTAGTTTGAGAACTGACTGGAAGGTCACGAGAATGCCAGATTGCCGGAAGTGATCTGTACTATTTTTTATATTACCGGTCACTTTTTCTTTATGAGGCCCGATAAATTACATGATGAATGTTATACTGTTTAAAAGACCGCTGTGACTTATATTTGTAAAGAATGAGTATAAGTATGTGAGCTATACTATATGTGGATAGAAGGTTTACAGGCATACTTTCAATACTTTCAATAAAAAGCTAGGTCAAAATATTCATTTAGATGTACCGGCCCTTTAATTGTCAAAACATAACCTAACTTACATTGTATTTTCCCTTGCCCAACCAGTTGTTATCCAAAATAGACTAAACATAAAACAAATGTTTATAAGAATAAACAGTCAAGTAAATGATTGCCTGTCATATGCCAATATGTGTTTTAGAGTTATTGGCCTTGCCCTTCTGAAATGAGTTCTAGTCTAAATTTTATGTCTTTATTGTCTTCATCAAATTCAAAACTAAGCCATATAACTCTAGCAACAAAAACCCTACTAATAAATAATACTTCTGTTAGCGTTTTCCATCCCAAAAAGAAGTCCCTCCAAGCAGGCATCATATTCCATTTGTGTTAAAAGATTTAACCGATTTCTATGCGTAACCTATTGATAATAGGATATGTCCATCTTGTAACATTTTAGAAGATGAATTCCACTTTCTTTTTGAATGTAACATGTATACCGATATTATACAAAGATACTTACCTCGATACTATTGTCGTCATCCAAGCATGTATAAAACAATTGCGCTTTTTATGTCAAAGAATGTTAATGTAGTTAAAAATCTTGCAGTTTTTGTATTTAGAGCTTTTGAAATAAGGAACGAGTTAACTAGGTAGCGTAATAATTTATAAAGAGTTTAAGCCTTGAATTTAAACGCATATTACTTTCATTTCTTTGTGTGTATAGTTTATCTATGTGCTATACATGCTCGAATACTAAATGTTTTTACATTTGAACTATTGACTATGATCGACATAAAAATATATATATGAATATGTATCAGCTTGTGCAATGATCAAGGGTCATTTCGACTTATTTCATTGAAACCATGTATTTTAAATGTTTGAAATGAAATAAAAATTTGTTCTGTTCCTATATTTCGGTTTGGTGCAGAAAAAAGTTACCTATTTTTTTTTTGAGCGCCATACATTGGCGTCGGACGTATAAGACAAAAATTGCAGCCGTTTTATGACATCGTTTTATGCGTGTTTACGTAGACAATTTCAACAACTGTCAATATTGTATGGAAATACGGCGTGGGGAGCAATAAAGGAACAACAATGACGACAAATCATCGCGAACATGAACAGAGTAATTATCCTTGCGAATAGGTTTATCATATGAGGACAGATCGTTCTTAAACCAGTTATACCAGCCTTCAATATAAATGCTCTCATTACCAGCAATTGTTAAGTACCCAATTTAAGCCTGCATCCCAGCTAACATTGAAGTGTCGCTTGGTTCCAAAAATAATGTGCAATAAATCGAAAAATATAACCAAATTTAGCTCTATTGATATAATTCGCATTGAGTGTCACAAGAAAATAAAATATAGTTATAGAAGCAAAGATTCTCTCTGTGAGTCTCCCATTCAGTGTCTCTCGTTGAGTGTCTCTTTCGAGCCTACCTATTATTGCCTCATGAGAGTCTCTCGTTCACTGTCTCTTGGAGTCTAACGCTCACTGTCTTTTGGGAGTATCTCGTTCAGTGTCTCTTGGGAGTCTGGCGTTCAGTGGTTCTTAAGAACCTCTCGTTCAGTGGTTCTTGGGATTTCCTGGTCCAGTGTCTATTGGGAGTCTCTCGTTCAGTGTCTCTCGGGAAGCTCTCTTTCAGTCTTTCTTTAGAGTCTCTCTTACATTCTCTCTCTCGAGTCTTGCATTCGGTTTCTCTTCGAAGTCTCTTGTCCAGTGTTACTTGGGAAACTCTCGTTCAGTGTCTCTTTGGAGTCTCTTATTCAGTGTCTCTTGAAATTCCCTCATTCAGTGTTTCTCGGGAGTCTCTCTTTCAGTGTCTCTTGTAAGTCTCTCGTTCAGTGTCTCTTGTGAGTCTCTCGTTCAGTATCTCTCGGGAGTCTCTCGTTCAGTGTCTTTCGGGAGTCTCTCGATCAGTGTCTCTCAGTAGTCTCTCGTTCAGTGTCTATCGGGAATCTCTCGTTCAGTGTCGTTTGGGAGTCTCTCATTCAATGTCTTTTGTGAGTCTCTCGTTCAGTGTCTCTCGGGAGACTCTCGTCCAGTGTCTCTTGGGCGTCTCTCATTCAATGTCTCTCTCTCGTTCAGTGTCTCTCGTGAATCTCTCGTTCAGTGTCTCTCGGGAGTCTATCGTTCAGTGGCTCTCGGGAGTCTCTCGTTCAGTGGCTCTCGGGAGTCTCTCGTTCAGTGTCTCTCGGAAGTCTCTCGTTGAGTTAGATTCACATTGTGCCCGTTTAAATCATTTCAAACAAAAAAATAAGGAAATTGGTATGGTGTCCAGCTCGTGATCAAGCAATGGTAAACAACGAAAGGATTGTGTGAAATACTAAGATATTAAACGTATTCAATATTTTACATTCATGAATTGATTGTTGTCGAAGACCAATTTTACACAAAATTGTACATGTGTTTTTAAAAGATTGGAATTATTTTGTCTGGATTATACAGCTATGAGCAATGGAATACACAACTCTCCCTTGGATACTACAAGTGATTTGTTTATTTAGCCAAAACCATAATCGCCAATATTAAAGAAATTCACCATCATGAGGGTTTAAATTCGCGATCAGGGATTTTGGCTTATTTATTTGTTATCGTTATGTTATCATCGCGGGAAGTAATCAACATAAATTCATTAGCAAGATGTCTACAGAATAAAAATCAGCATACTCTGTCTGAACAAGTTCAAGATGATAATCATCATTACATTAGCATGTTATAAACAGTGAGTTTATCAACATACACCGTCTAATCAAATCGCGAATGAAAACATTAACATACTTGGAACTATAGTTAATGAAGGTAAATATTTAAGGACTCCATAGTCGTTTAATATTTGTGCGTTTTCAGCTATTCAATATACAGGTACGATTTTGTTATCAGTAATTAATATATTTCATAAATGCATTAATAAGTAAGTAGATATAGGTTTATCACTCAAAATTTATGTCTGTTATACATGTGTATGCATTGATTTTAAATACGAGTGTCACTAGAACAGTAAAGGATCCAATATAATTAAATTTAAAATGCAAGAATTTAACTATAAATATAGTTTCAGTAATTTATGTTTCATATTTGTGAGAAGTAAGCAGTACCTTTTAAAATGATACCAACAGTAAATACGGCTACATCGCATCACGGCCAATACCAGATTATTCCGCATCGGATTCCTTAATTGAATGCTTGAGAGTATGCAGACTTTAAAAAGTTTATGTACATATACTCATTGAGTGATTTTCTGCGTTTAAACATTGATTCTGTAACATGTATTCATACAAAAATATTCTTGACTGTTTTAAGTGGACTTCATTATTGTTTTAATAAAATCGCAGTCTTATAAGAAGTGTTAATGAAATCGACAGCTCGATTATTTCCCCTTTTATGCCATTGATGTTTGGATACTGCGCCATGGGAGACTGCGCTTTGAAGAGCTACATTCATAACAATGTGACAAGGATGGTGGATTTAAATACGTAATTTAGAGCTGTGTAAACCCTAAGGTAAATGCTGCTTTTAACAGCTGTTAAAACTCATCATTTTAGACGATAAAGTAATTGGATATTGTTCTGACACAAAGTAATTTTAGAAAGTGACACTTTTCATTATTTTCAAGTACAAGCAATGTTAAGTTTCAGCCACGAGGCTGAAACTACTTAAGTTAGAGTTATGAAACTTTAATGTATATCTTAGGTACAGTACAACCCTGTATATTTAAAGGTACAACCTTGTATAATGATAAATTATGTCGTATTATCTTATTTTGTTAGGAATCGTGATGATATTATTGACGCTAGATCACATGGAACTAGTTTTTTGAGAGAATTCTAAATTTAAGAATTATACATTTTATTATATGTCTTCTCTGATAATTTTCGTGTTAAAAACCGAGCATAATCAAACGCACTTTTTGACATTTCAACCAACGCAACTGGACTTTCAATGTACACGGCATTTACTGGAATGAAGTCAAAATTCCCATTAAAGATTTAGGGCGTTTTTGTTGATAACCTGCGCTGCAAATGTTTGAATCGAAACATAATGGCTCACCAAGCTGCTTTACATGAACGGCGGGCTTCCGATAATTCGTACTTGTGTGTGACCTCTTTAAATGTCAACATCTTACGTTTAGCTATATGCAGCTATAATAACTATAATGACTTATATTGCCACTTTTAAACATTGCCTCTGTCTGTACATAGATATTTCTGTACGCGTCCAAGTATATTGAAATATCGGGAATTATTGCAATAAAATACTGATACAGTTCTGAATAGATTGCGTGCATTTTGACGAGCATTGTATTATATTTTTCAAATAGCACTTACTTACCCATCACTATATATCTTAATTCGTGTAGATATTCCATGCATTTAAAAACAACCGCAAAAAGCCCATATCCGATCACACCATAACACAGAGATTTGCTTATCCATTTGTCCATAAAAACAATTGATTTGTCAAACTCCAGCAAACGTCCTGGATGTCTATACGTCTATTATTTTCCTTCTGTTTTTTCCCCCTTTTTTCATTTTAAACATTCGGCTGCTTTGCATAAAGATTAAATTTATCATAATCCTAACCTGTCTAGTCACAGTGCCTCATTCATAAATTTCATTCATAAACTTTTGACGCTTTGTTTTATAAAGGTAATCATGTCTTATTATAAAATTATGCGCTGTATAATGCCAACTATCTTTTATAAAATGTAATGACAATTTCCTAATCTATGTCAATTAAGTAAACGTCTCCTGATAATAACGCAAATAGTGTGCTGTTTTATTTTCAATATTTGATCAACCTAACACGCCTTTAATACTTATGAATACTTATATTTTAACCTATATGTAATTCTCACTGTTCCGGTCGGGATTTAACAATACCAAGTGTGTTTATGAAATAAAGTAAATTAGTTTATTGATGTCGAATCTGTGTATGTTTGTCTTGATACCCTCATGTGATTATATGAACTGTAGCAATCATTTGCTGTTGCGATATTTTGATCTTCTTTGCAATAAAGGTAATTGTTGTTGTTGCTGTTAACGTGCATAACATATTTTTTTTTGCGACTGATACGGTTTTCCTTAAATAAATAAAATTCAAATTCGAGTATTATTTATGTCGCACCTGGGAACAGCTTATCAACTATCACCTTAATAAACCTTACCAACTATTTGTAATTAATTGATAATTTAAAATCATATTAAATGGCGAAAAGAGCAAGCGCTTTCATCTTCACATATCAAGATTATGTTTACTTCATCCAAATTCCATGCCCAATAAAACAATAAATTCTCGAGTGTAAAAGTAAATACGATAAACATAGCTTATCAAAGTAATTAATTACACACAAGTTACCCCAAACACTCGATTATATTTTAAGGTATCCGACAGATAAAGAACATTTCTGTACTCGGATCGCTCCATTTAGTTTATTATTAAATTGTGATGACCCCACACAATTTTGATATCATTTAAAATTATTTGCTAACTGATTTCTGGTATGCTAGACAAGTAAAGAACATCAGATACAATGTAACTCGAGTATTTTTTTTTGCTTCTTATTTCAACAGAAGTCGGACGCAAACGACACATCTTTTTTTAATAAAGTCCAAATAAACTTTTTTTTTTATTCTACGTTTGATAATTTCTTTTACATTTCGTAAACATCTACTTTCAAAACTGATTCGAATTATACAAAACTAATACGGGATAAGTAGGCATAAAAAATATTAATACTTGTGGGTCGGATATCTTACAATTGATGAAAGGATAGTGTCTTATGATATTTCTCTTGAAAAGAAGTAGCTTATATATGTGACGCTATCTTTTAAATTGTAATCGTTATAGTCGGGAAAATATTGTGAACTAATTTACAGTGATTCGTAGGAATTACAAATGGAATAAAACAATTTCAAATACTGCAAAGTCTAAAGGGTCACTTTAAAGGTTGATGCGAAACAATTTTCTTTAAAATTTTAATGTATTTTTATTTTTAACTCATTTCACTTCAATGATCAAAGCAAAGAGAAAGCGTATGATTCAAGTACAGATAAAATATTATTAGAGATATCTTGGTGTTATTTTAAAAAGGGAATTACTGGCCACTTAGCTACGAATTCAAATCCCGTTGTATAGGCTAATATCGTTTTATCTGTACACAAATCAAATGTTGCTTTATTATATTGGTTATTAAAGCTGCACTCTCACAGATTAAACGTTTTGACAACGTTTTTATTTTTTGTCTTGGAACGAGCCAATTTTTGCGAAACTTTATGGAAACCAGTTTATATATAAGACTGTTGACAAAAAATAGATCGCAGATTTTAATATTTAAGAAAGAAAACTGATGTTTTATGGATTTTTCTTAAACCGTTAGTAACGGTGTAAGCCATAAAACATTACCTTTTTATCAGAAATATGAAAATCTGCGATCTGATCTTTTGTCAGCAATCTTTTATCATTGGTTTGCAGATATTAACGCAAAAAATTGCTCTTTCCAAGACAAAAAATAAAAAAAGTTGTAAAAACGGTATATCTGTGAGAGTGCAGCTTTAAAGTCAAATGAGTTAAACAGAAAAAATGCATGTTTAGTTAGAAAAAAATCCTCTATTGTGTGCCTTTAACCCAGTATTCAAATGATGCTAGTTATGTAAAAGTGATTCTGAAGGCTTTAGAATGTGTGGAAAAATAAAACTAGCAATAACCTACGTGATTTTAGTACTGAGATTTCAAGGATTCCAGGCAAAAGGGATTATTTCCGAAACGGTAGGAGTTTTTTTCATTTAAGTAATGGTTGCGAATTATTTTTTGTTTTCGTATATGCAGCCACACACACACACGCACGCACGCACGCACGCACGAACGCACACACACACACACACACATATATATATAACAGTTTTAAGTTGAGCTTAAAAAGACTCGCTCATGTTTTGTAAAATGCTCTTTTATTTATGTATCATTTATATGACTTAGTAAAGTGTGGTTTATCATAAGAAAAGTTAAATCTAAGATACTGACGGCTGGAACTCTTTAACAAATGTTGATACAAGATCAAAATGTGTCTTTGAAGGCCACGGTTTGAAATACCGTTATTAACGCGATTAAAAAAGGCCTTGAAGGTTAACTAATGTATGTATGAGTCATTGTAAGCGTGCGGTTTGGGTGCCAGTTTTCTTTTTTTTCTTGACTGTACTGGCGTGAGTTCGCCCCCAACCACAGTCATTGTTTTTTTCGTAAACATTTTTTTTTATCTGAAAAAAATAGCGACATTAAAATCGTTTTCGAATGTTCACGTTAGACATTTACTAGTAGCCTCGCTTAAACTCGCCAAATCCCGTTGCTTGTTATATTTTGTTCATGTCATACTTAACTTGTACATATACTAGGATAACTTAGTTTAAAAGATTACGGCTCCACATACATGCATCAGTGTATAATCTTGGGAATTATGTTTGTAGTTATAAAGTTGGTATATGTATAATTTAACCTTTAACCTTTAACTATCCTCCGAAAAAAATCTTTTGTGTAAGACCGGTTCATCCAAACCCTCGAGTTGGGTAATCTACGGATACTCGGTAAATCTCGTTTCCCCCAAAAAACTACGCTCAGTTTGAGATCTTATTCTCTTTGGTATGAACTATACTTATAGTCAGGAAATGTTAAGCTATTAGCAATGCTATACAGATATCTGCATTAAATACAGCAAGCTTGATAATCGTTGACATGAAATTATTTCGCCATCATGTGGTTTTAATTTCGCGATCTGATATTTGGCTTATTATTTTTTATCGTTTTATATCGTCTCGGGAAGGGATTAACATACATCCATAAGCAAGTCGTCTACAGAAATATAATCATCTATCTCAAGTTCGAGATGATCGACCCCAGAACATTAGCATATAACGTCTGACCGAATTTCAAATGCGCGCATAAACATATTCGAACTTATTCAAATATTTATAGACCATGATAAAATACGAGAGACTGGTTCGCCCTAGACCATTTACATCAACAGTTACAAGATTGTGAACTCTTAATACTTGGTGGCATCATTTCATTTTGGTATCATATAAATGGGTATGCAGGAAGAATATGTTAATATCATTCTTATAAAAATATTGCAAAAACTCTGTTTTTGAGTTGGACATGTTGAATAATCGGTCATTTCACATCCGATTTCAGTTAAAGAATATAATAAAATATAAAGTTAATCTATAATGTAGTTGTAATTCAGTTAATTTGCATATTAGTAAGTAGAAAGCATGCATTCAGTAAACAATACCATTTTGAATCATACAAAGATTAAATGGGTAACATGGCATAACATTTAACATTACGACCAAAGAGATATTAAAACTTTAACAATACGGCCTATGGGATATGAAACCTTTAACATTACGGCCTATGTGATATTAAAACTTAAACATTACGGGCTATGCGATATTAAAACTTAAACATTACGGCCTATGGGATATTAAAACTTTAACATAACGGCCTATGGGATATTAAAACTAAAACATTACGGCCTATGCGATATTAAAACTTAAACATTACGGCCTATGGGATATTAAAACTTTAACATAACGGCCTATGGGATATTAAAACTAAAACATTACGGCCTATGCGATATTAAAACTTAAACATTACGGCCTATGGGATATTAAAACTTAAACATTACGGCCTATGGGATGATAACACTGACATTACGGCCTGAGAGATGATAGCACTTTAAAATTACGGCTCATGGGATGAAAACGCTTAAACATTACGGCCTATGGGATATTCAAGCTTAAACATTACGGCATAATTATAGGATGATAACACTAACATTACGGCATACGGGATGATAACACTTTAAAACTTACGGCTTATGGGATGATAGCGCTTAAATATTACGGCCTATGGGATGATAACAATTTGACATTACGACCCATGAGCTGTGACCTTTTAGACTAGTCCACTGTTAGATCCCTCAATAGGTTAAGCGATTTTTTTAGAGTTAACCTTTTTAGAGTTACTTACCTTTAAGTTTATGACTAGTACCTAAAATATTGCTTAACGCAGTCAACACTTAGGTGGGATATATACTGCAGTAGGTAGCCTAGAGGGGTCTTATGTGAAAGGTTGCTAGTTTAAAGCTGCACTCTCACAGATTAAAGTTTTAACAATGTTTTTGTTGTCTTGGAACGAGCAGTATTATGCGTAAATATCTTAAAACCTGTGATAAAAGACTGCTGACAAAAGATCGCAGATTTTCATATTTCCTCTCCAAAATTGACGTAAGTAACAGTTTAAGCCATAAAACATTAAAATTGGAATGGAAATATAAAAAATTGCGATCTGATCTTTTGTCAACAGTCTTTCATCTCTGGTTTGCATATATTTACGCAAAATACGTACACAACATTCTCCATGGCTAGGTTCTGATACCACCGTTAAGTGTTTTGTTTTCCTCTCAGCAAATGGTCAATTATACAATAGAAGAAACAGGGACAAGGATAATAGAGACAACTGTTATGACATCAATACATTTAATTAAGTGGGAAATGAATGCAGACACATCATTAAGTAGCATTAACGTACATTGACCAAGTTTAGGCATCCTCGTATTGCATAAACAATTAGTTAAATGATTAGAATAGCTGATGATGCTGATAGCGATGTTCCGCATTGTAGAAGGTATATAGTTCTGCTTATGCCTGTCTGTATGGCTGGCTGGCTTGCTGCCTGCCTGCCTCCCTGTCTGTCTGTTTCACATTTAATATAATGGTATTTTATTCATTCTTCTTTATTCTTCTTATATATCGTCGTACAGTTAAAACAACATTGGTATTTGCAAATGTTTCTAAAGGAAGGGTTTTGTACCAGTTACATTTTTACTGTTTTTCTTTCATGTGTCCCGAATGCACATTCACAATTTCGATCGCACTGTCTATCATCCAATTTGAAAGCAGCATTTCTGTGAGAAATACATGAACGATCGTTGTGTTAAAGCTGTTAAAGTGTTGATTGGCTAGAGATAGATGTTGCCTATACTTCGAACAATAATGTAATGTAATGTATATTTCTCTCCTTACATGCTATACATGTCTGCCAATGCCAGTTTTATATATTATTTGTTGTATTTTGTATAAAAAAATGTTGTTTGTGACGTTTGGATAAGAATCACTTTACAATTTTAATGATTGATTTTTTTTATTTGCGACACTTTTTATATTGATGTTGTGAAGTCCTTTGTGCCATTATATTTCACTTAAAATTCAACAACGAGTTCTTAAGTGAAGAAGGTAGCCTAGCCAATATAAGGCTATTGAATCTGGTCTGATTTTTTGTTAATTATGGAGTACAATGTTCTAGCTTAATCGTAGGCGGTATCAATGGACGAAAGAACATCTGTGCTGTATTTCATTCATGTTTGTGAAGCATAGGCTACATTTTCCTAGTGTCAGTAGGCCTACACGTACAATAACATATGAACAAATGACATACAATTTCACCTATAACACAAATCAACATTCTTGCGCATTAAAATATCATAAGTACAAGAGTGACTTAGCATAAGGTTGTATATTTCTTCAAAAACGTGGTAATATAAATCGATTTCAACAAAATTACTTCCATCTGATAAGTTCATATTTTTAGCTGTATGTTTTATTGTATCGTATGCTATACGTCATTGCTGACCAAAGCCTTGGTCTTTACGACAATGTGTTGTATTGTGGATTTTAATATTGTTAATTAACCAAATGCAATGTTATGTTTGGAAACCTTTCTAATCATTTCGCAGCATATGAAAACGGATATAATGATATTGATTAACTGACAATCAAAACTGGCTACAACCTTTCTGCCAGGGAACCAGTGAGCAATCTAATTGATTTTTGGCAAACATTTAATAGACTTGACACAATAAATCAAGGAACTGTTTATCTGATTTTTTTCTCGTAACAATTTCAAAGGGGGTGATGATTACAGGATGTTCACATAATGTTTACATTGCTTCTGACTGTATCAACCACTTAGGCCAACCTGTTTTATTTGTATGCGTATCGTTAAATCCTTTTGCACCTACTTGTAAAGTGTCACTGATTTTATTGATGTAGATTCACTGAATTTAAAAAGCAATTATATCTCAAATACGTGTAATGTGTAATTTCGTCCATTAGAATTCAAAATACACATCTTTAAGACATAATCAAAATTTTAAAAATACAAATTTTGTCGTCGGTCAAAATTGTCTTTTGGTAATAATCTATGTAGTATCAAAGAATAAATCGGACTGACACTCTCCGAGACCGAAGCGCAGGCGGACGATACACATAGAAATAAGGCGACTCAACTCAACTTTATTCAGTACATAAAGGCCTCCGGCCCAAAATACATACTGTAATATATACATCATTAATTACAATACAGTGGTGTCATTGCTTAATACAAATTGTTTACAAACTTCAATCTGCTATTTTTAACAAGTAAAAAATAAATATTGCCACTTGTCCAATAACAAAACTATTATCTGACTTTAGGAGTCTGTAAAAGGCATGTAGGTCAGATCGACCCGTGTACCAGCTAAATAAAAACTGATTTCTTACAGTAGAGAACCTTGGGCATATGAAAAACACATGAAATTCATCTTCTAATAAAAGCCTGTTCTCGTTGATTAAGCAGGACGCACATATTCTGTCGTTTCTGTCTATGTTAAGATGTCGGCCAACTTCGATATTTAACCGGTGACTTGAACACCTAAATCGCGCGAGCGCACGGACAAATTTATGTGACAAGTTTATGGAAAGATATTTTTCCGGATTTAGTAAGGATTTAACATGTTTATAGAGATCGCATCTTGAAGATGAATTAACGGTATCGTGCCATCCCTGAGTCATACAGTCGATTAAGCGAAGTTTAAATTGCGCGTTGAAAGTATTAATGTCGCCTACGTCTTGCCATAGCCAGACGTAGCCAAATCCATACTGAAATAATATTTCTCTAACTTTTGTTACCCAATTTATTCTTCCAATATCTTCTTGACGTTTTAACATAACGTAACAATGTTTAGGGTAGCGATGGTTTTGCATATGCAGAATTTTACACCAGTATTTTATACATTTTGAATAATATATCACGCAAAGTGGAGCACGACCACATTCACCTAGTGCCATACAATTATTTGTACTTATATTTAGACCGAGACTTTTTTTACAGAACGAACTTTGAGCTCGTTCGATTTCAGAGGCGTAACTACAACCCCAGATTTCCGCTCCATATGTCATAATGGGGACCACCATAAAGTCAAGCAGTTTAAAAAGTTCCTTGTTATTAAAACGACCAAACGGTCTTTCATAAGATTTGATAGCGAAAACTGCTTTCCTGGCCTGCAATGTTAACTGGTGTTTTGCATCTGACCAAGAAAGTTGGGGGGTAAAAGGTAGACCCATATATTTATACATAGAGGTTGCCTTAACATGTTGACCTTTGTATAACCAAGTTTCATAATTTCTCAACGGACCGACGTTTCGAAATACAATGATTTTTGTTTTCTTTAAGTTAACAGTCATTTCAGCGTTATCACAATATTCCGATATACGGTTAAGTTGCAATTGTAAGTTAATCGCGGTTTCTGCGCCATTTGCTACGTCGTCAGCGAATAGCAGACTTATAATGTCGGGAATATCATTTGTTATGAAAATTCCTCTATTAAAATTTTCCCTTAAATAAGAACAGAGGTCGTTTATATATAGACTAAAAATTTTCGGCGAACTCAAATCTCCTTGTCTGGTACCGATTTTGCAAGTAAATGCTTCTGATAAATTTCTCTTTTCTACTCTAACACGCGCGGTCAAATTTGCATACATTGATACAAGAACATTTAATATTTTTCCACTAATGCCTTTGCTCATCAAACTAGTAAACAGTTTTTGATGAACTAAAGAATCAAATGCCTTTTTAAAGTCGACAAACAATACGTAAAACTTCCCCCCAGGCTTTGATGTATGTTTCGTTATCATTGATTGCAAACAGAAAATATTATCTATAGTAGAATAACCCGCGCGAAAACCCGCCTGCGCCTCGTCAATTACGTCGAACTCCTCCGCCCAACGTGTAAGTCGGTCATTTATTATACCAGAAAATATTTTATACATGACATTGATGAGAGAAATGCCTCTATAATTAGATGGATCGTTTCTCGAACCTGACTTGAAAATAGGCACTAAAATGCTTTCGCACCAAGCATCTGGGAATGACCCTGTATCTAAAATTTTATTAAAAAGTATCAATAATATGGGTGCTATTTGGTCACACGTGTGCTTATAAAACTCTTCCCCTATCCCATCAGCGCCACATGCCTTGTCCGTTTTAAGTTTACTGATATTCCGAAACACTTCTTCGTAAGTAATAGGACAATTCAATACTGAATCCATGTCTTGGTTATATATACCATCCGTGTTTATATTTAACAAGTTAAACTGACCATCTTTAAATAATAGGTCTTTAAAATACCTAAACCACTCTTCATTCTTAATATTACAAGGAATTGGATAAGTTTGGCGAGCGCTAGACATCAGTAATGACCAAAACTGCTTTGGATTGTTGCTAGCTCGTAACAGTACACTATAGATCAATGGCTAGATTAACCTCCCCGACCGCCTCCTCTTTTCCCGCCGCCTCTAAAATGTTATTGAATAAAATAAAATTGTTGAACTAGTGTCTGTACTTGCCTATCGGTCCGGTACTGTCCGGGAATGGCTCTTGTTTATACCTACAGTGTCGATGTTTAAAATTTAAATATTCGTTGCTCGTCTAGAAGCACATGTATGTGGTCCTTTTAACAATAAGAAATTGCAGAATCAGATATTCAACGGTAAAACAATCATCTAAGAAAAAAAGAAAAAAAAACATGTCATTCCCGCCAACATAATAAAAAATGGATGAAAATCTAGCATTAATTTATATTGACATAAAGGAAAGCCGTTCCATTGATCCATTCTCGGATACATTTGGCACGGAACGGTTGAAAGATTTGAAGGTATGGTAGTACAATGGTCAAAACATTTGTTCGAACCAAAAAGTTTCTTTAACATCCAATCAAATACTTTTTTAAGCAACCATTTGTTTTGGTTATAATAACTTATGATCATAAGTATTGTTTGCTTGCTTAAAACTTAATAGAGAAAAGCAAACAAAACACGTGTTGACATGCTCTTAGAAAAGAATGTAACCTACATCTTATATCTTCAATCAACCAATATTTTCAGTTCTAAACAGTCAACTCTAAAAATCAGTTCTGGCCCTGATTGATCGATACTTAAGAAGCTAAACAGACTTAAATAGCTGATTTTGTTTAGCAAAATTCCAAACTTTTACCTGATTTGGATAAATAAAAAATAGCTATAATTCATGATTTTTAGACCGATAACTTTATTAAAGAGTCATAAAAAAATAAAAAGTAAATATTTAACAAATCGTAGAAGAAAAATATAATGTGCATAATCCTGTTATAACAGACTAGAATAGTTTCGATAAATTGGCGTCTGGTTATCGCTAGTTGTATATCAATGTTTTCTCTTGTGCAGTCTCTGTGTATTGCTTATTCGTTACAGGCTGCTCTGATTAGAGGAAAATCCCAGTGGCATTGAGATTGAACTCCAGATTATAATAAATGAACCTTGTTTGAAATCATCAATTAAATAAGTAACAAAGCATCCCCTATCACAAATGGCATTAACTTGGTGAAATTCTAGTGTTGTAGCAGTAAAATATGAGAAAAGGTATACATCATTCAGTTCTAAGGAATGCATCTGCTGAAAGCTATAATGGAGAAGCAATTTGCAGATATTTATCAGGCGGTGCTTGAACATACGATTTTATTTCAACTTCTGATTTTGCAAAACGTTCAGAAGGACTAACAACATCTGAAGTTTCCGTTAGCTTGAAACTGTCCATTGACAGCATTTATATTGATACAACATTTTTGAGTCAAAAGTGATATTTTTAATCATTTGTTTAAACTAGATTTATTGATAACATATTACAAATGTTTATATTAAGATTAAACTATTATGCAAATATCAGCTGCCATATGTCAATTTGCGTTTAAGATTTATTGGCCTTGCCTGTCAGAAATGGGTTCTAGATTAAATTTAAAATGTCTACATTAAATTCAATACTGAGCCATATAACCCTAGTAACAAAAAGCCTACTAATAAAGTATACTTGTGTTAGGGTTTTCCAATCCAAAGAGAGGGCCCTCCAAGCAGGCGTCATATTCCATTTGTGTTAAAAGATTTTAATTGCCTCTAATGCGTTACCTACATTTCGGTTTAGTGCAGAAAAAACAATTTACCTATTTTCTATTGAGTGCCATACATTGGCGTCGTACGTATAAGACACACATTGCAGCTGTTTTATGACATCGTTTTATGTAGGTTTACGTAGACAATTTCAACAACATTATTACAATTTTAGTTAAACGTTTGTCGCATGCGTAGAATAACAGACATATATTGGGCAGGATGTGCGACTTCTCGTTTTCGCCGCGGTCACTATCAATACTAAACTTAGTCACAGTGTTAAAAGATGGAATATCTAGATCGAATTCGACTTAATAAATCTTGACAAAGCTTATGAAATGTCCCTTTCATTGTCAAAAATTGACCCAAATCAACGTAACGTTCCTTTATTGCATTATATTTAGTAAACTGCGTATATCATGCAGGCTTCTTACGGTTAGGCTTTGCGAATTCAGTCAGGCTAAATGCCATTTACACATTTCATTAATCGTTACATTAATTTATCCGCAACTGAAATCCAAACAAAAAAGTTAATGGCACAATGAATGTGTCGGCTGCAGATCAAATGGTACAATTTGTGACGTCAGAGCACGAGCGGTGATAATATCAAAGGGGCATGGCTATGGTTTGAATTTAATTCGGTCAGTCGGATACCCTATAATCCCATTTGATTGCCATGATTTCGCCTAGGCTGGTAAGAAAATACCATACGATCGAAAAAATAATTGTCGTTTGGGAATCTTATAACAATGACCGAAACGTTTTAATTCACTATAAATATGAATGAAACTTTGATTGTACCAAAAAAAGATAAGTAAAATAAAATCCATATCCGCGTTTACTTGTTCTATTTTAAACCCACCTCCTCTTGAAGGCCTAGTTTAAGGAGCTCACAGTTGACAAGAAAATCGGTGATTTTCCTCAAGCAAATTAACAAATTTAGTTGACAATTGACTGTTTGGGTAGAACATTATCACAGATCTGTAGAAATTGAAGTGCTTGATTTGTTGTAAAAACCGATCGGGACTTATAAACGAGTATTGTATACAAAAAAACACACCAGATTTCATGGGCAAAATTGGCGGGAAAATACAGTAGTCGAAGGTGAGGAAATAATTTCAGACATTAAACAATGCTGTTCTTTTCTGACTTTTTGTAAATAATGAAACGCTTAGATAATTGATTCAACAGAAAATTGCATGATATGGAAACTGTAAAAAAAGAAAAAAAAATCCCGACCGACCGACCCTTTTTTTTCGCCATATAGCTGGAAACACAGGTATTTTTTTTGGCCTAAAACACATCAAGTTTACAATTTCAACCTTACAACATATCGCGTATACAGTTTAAATACCAGACACAATATTGCATATACAGCTAATACCAAACGATACATCGAGTTTACAGTTTATATAAATAAAAAAATATCGAATATATTTGAATTTCCTTTACGATGAAAATTGCAACAGACGAAGTCTATTTGCATAAGTATAAGTAGTAGTTGAACTGTTTATTTACTTTCAGTCTGTGTTTTGAAGGAGTATAAATAAAAGCATCTGTTCTTTCGTATAAACTGTTTATGAGAGGTGTTTACATTCCTTTTTTATTCAAAAGTCATTGGTATGTTTGGCAAGTCGGGGAAAAGGTATCTGTCTTTTGTCTAAATATTAAACTTGAGTTTGAAAACTGACATAATGCCAACCATAACTCAGTATGTCTGATGATTATGATGTGCAAAACAGTTTTGCCTGAAAGAGATAGATGTCCCACATTTAAAAAGAATATATATGATGGTGGTAGAATTTTAAATTTGGGCCCTCGCATATAAGCTTAATTATGGGCGGACCCCATCGCATCCCTTGTTCCCTTTAAGAAAAATGATTGTGTGATAACGATGAGTGACATCTACAGCGCAACAAAAACGCGACAAAAGAGGGGCCTGCCCTGGCTAAATGTTAGCCGTCTAGACTCTGTGCGCGACACATTGGTCCGATCTTACGAAGGCTCATAGCCTTGACGTTGACTATTATTATATCCGATGATAATTAGAGGAAAGTGACCCGGGTCCTTAATCACTATCATATTGAGTCTAAGTTTTATTCTAAAGCTCAGAAAACTGAATTCTCCACTGTTTTAAAATATTTATAATAACACTGACAAAAATTGTGTACCTGATTATTAAATCGATAATTTGTAAGACATACATACTCTTTACCATCTTTGATCTTATAATTGCATCTTTAACAACAATATAAAATTTTAGCTTTTTATGAGTCTGAGTCTGAAACTCAGACGCAGGACGTTAGTGAATACGGGCCCAGAACTTAACGTGCTACTTACACATGTAATGATCTCCGAAACCTATTGCCTACTAGGCTCAGATCTTTAAGAAATACTTTAAAAGGAAGAAACTGAGTAAAACTGGATTCATCGGGTTTCAATTTATATATCCAAATTCTATCAATCCGTAAATAAGGTAAACTTTAAAGATGACGATGCGTGTGTATGATGGATGGAACGTTGTGTGGGTTTAGTGATACCTTTTTGTTTTCGTGTAGTAACATTTCGGTTGTTAAAGTAATAGTAGTAATTACTCATGCATTGTATTTGACACATAATTTTGTACAATAGTGCATTAACACCCAATTTGTGATTGTTGATGGCTTAGTAAGTTAATAAAGAATTGTTACCAGTTGCCTTTAACGTCACATCACGTTTTACACAATTTGATGTTCGAAGTTTTGTCAAGCCTTTGAAATATATTGATGCCATATACATTTCAATAGTGCAAGTAAAGTGTTAACTTTTCCGTTGCGTTGAACCGAACGCATGTTACCAGGGTTATTGGTTTATATATGAAAGAATCCGTTTCAAATTAATGGTTATAGCGTTTTAATATATTGATTTGAATGTTATCTTTATACTTTATACTAAGCTATTCGATTGGCCTCCGATGAACAATACTATGAGTACTGATCCCGCCAGGGTTGATTTCGTATTAATTTACCATAAAGTAGAAATAAGGTAAAGGATTCAGGATCGAGCGCCATTTTGTCAACTAAGATCTTTTGTAACAATCGAGCTGAAATAAATTAGAACAAATCCATTTGCATTCCAAATGCATTGTCCGTAATATATCAGAGTCTGGCATCATTTAAATCAGTCAACCTTTTATTGGTCAATCTTCACCCGTTTCATCGTTCTTCAATAACTAAATTACCTAGCAAAATATTTAAAAAACACACCATGAACCAATATGCCCCGTATTAATTGAGGGCATAATTGTGTCGTTTTCCTCAAAAACCTTACTTCTGACATAAACCAATAACACCGTGCTTCTGATCGCAATTTATTGAAACTTCATATGAATATGATAGATCTGTCTAGCTACAATCTGTCATCATTGCCATGTTTTGCAACTAGATCATTATACAAATACATCATTCCCTGTGTTATTAAGTTACCAACTTGGACATTGTCTGTCGATTAGTTTTGTATTGCAAAATGTGTAAGGAACTTCGACGATTGTGTTATATCAACCATAAATTAAAACTAACCAAATTTTAAGAAATCCAGGATTCCAATGTAAAATGTTTAAAACGGACTCCAAATTGAACCGTTCAGGGCAAAGGTTCTTACATAATTGGATTGCCTGTTCCCAAAACTGGTTTTACAACCGATGGACAATTAATTACAAAGAGAGATATTTGATCCAAAGTTAAATGCAAATATAAATGATGACTTCGAATCTCACTGGGCGATATACATACAATAATTCGCAGTAGGATTTTGCTAACAACCATGATCGTGAATGCATGCTAAAAACCGTTACAGATATGTTTTTCACGTGGTGTATGTTTATCCTCTCTTATCAATAAAAGTAAAAGATGTGTTATAGCTATGTGCGTATGTGTCTGGATATGTTATGTGTTATGCTATTTATTTTGGCTACTTCATAGCATGTACCAAAACTAATTTACGGATTGGTTATAAGTCTGTCGCATGTGCAGAAAAACAGATGTATTGGGTGAACGGTGAACGGTGTCCGACGTCGTTGTAGTTGCGGTATTACATTCATGCCCACTGTTGTATTCACTGTTTGCCTAAACGTAATCACAATATTTAAAGGTGTAATACCTCGATCTAGTTCGATTTTAAGCAATCTTTACATATCTGTTTTACCCTTATCTCTGTACATTCAACGTTCCTCAGTCATTTTGCCTGATGTTGACCAAATTGACTACCAAAGAATAAGTCAAACTTCAATTGAAGCCCTGCAAAAGAGAAAAATGCTCTTTAAAGAGACATGCTCATAATTTGTTAAATACACTTTTTTTACAAATACAAGTAAGACAAATCATAAGGATTATTAAAACTCCCTAATTGTATGAAAGAGTTCTCATGGGTGAGCGGTTTTGTTGTCAGTGGTCTATTCTTTTCTTCATTCTACCGGCGTTTGTTTGCTCCCCACTAAAATCCGGTTTTTAATCCTTTAAATGTGTTTTTGTTTTGCAATAACGGTATCAAAGGTTAAACTAAATTTATAATAATAATAATAATAATAAGAATAATAATAATACTACTACTACTACTACTACTACTACTAATAATAATAATAATAATAATAATAATGTTTTCAGAGCGTTACCATTAACAAAGAACATGAGTGAGTGCCATTAAAGTAAATGCCTTTTGAAAAGTTAATATCATATTATTAATTTTAAATTTCTTCAACAAATTTAGAATCTCAGCCATATCACGCAAGAATCACCAGCTCTACTAATAATTAAATTTGTTTTAGCATTTTCCATTCCAAGTAGGTGACATTCTCAATTTGCCGAGCACTAGTTATTTATTTAACCATATAGGCTTTAAATGCCTCCTACGCTCTCTATACATTTCGGTTTAGTGCAGAAAAGACAAGTTACACATTTTCTTTCGAGGGTCGTGCATTGGCGTCGGACGTATACGATATCATATTCTATAATGTATTTTTATGTAGGCAATTTGCTCATCTGTCAATATAGTATTTAAATACGGCGGGGGGGTAATTACGAAACAATCAACGAAGACCAATTATCGCGTAACAAAACAAAGAAGCTGTCCTCACAAATCGGTCTATGACGTGAGGACAGATTGTTCCAGAAACAGTTATACCAGTCTTCAGTCTAAATGCTCTCATTACAAGCACTTGTTAAATACCCGTTTTAGACCTGCTTGCATTCACGTTTCCGTTGTATTATCGCTCTGATCCAAATAAAATGTGCAATAAATAAATTATTGTCTAAACTAAGAAACATACATATATAAAATGTAGTTTTAGAGCGCTTTTGTTAGAATATGTCTTTATTGTTGCGATCAACAATATTCTTTAATAATTTATGTCCATGTTCTGTTTATGTAAATACTCAATAATTGAGGAATAAAAATATATATCTACCACCACAAACCTCTATCCTCTTTTTCGTTGTCCATGAACCTTAACGTACCCTTATGCATGGATTTGGTTTACATTTGTGGCTACTGTGCTTGTCCCTGAATATGTTTATCTATTACCACCGTGAAATAAAATATGATCTTACACTAAAACGAAACATTTTTATCACTGTGTTACTAGCCGCCAATGTAAATCTCATTGCCAGTAATTGTTAAAATCCTAACTCATTGAAGTTTTCATTGTATCATTGTTCGGTCCAAAAGCCAATGTTTAATAAACTTGGAAACACAAGTATATCAAATGTTGCTAATAGCTTCATTTTCTTCATTTCTATGATAACCATTCCTATGTCATAATTATGACATTGTTTTATTTACGCATTTGTAGCATATACTTTCTAAATAATTGTGTTGTTCACAAATAAAACTTAGTCTACCAAAAGAATGCTAAACAGATGATACAATTTCGAATTCATCTGGCTGACCGATGCTAAAAGGTCAAGTTCACCCTTCACTGTATCTGATATAGTATAGCTTAAGCCTGAAAACGTGAAACGAGTTCAGTATCCGAAAACAATATTAAATTCATTTCTTTTTAAAAAAAAATATGTTTTGCATTACTCTTCTTTTTCTATATTCATTAAAGGTTTACACTTAAACCAGAATATATGTTGTCAATATTTAAACCACCTGCGAACACAAGTCAACCGCTGGTTTACCATGACCGAGTATTTTTTCTTGTTTACAGTAGATACATTAAGAAGAAAAGCCTCAAGTACTAATGAAATGCGTATGTTTATAATAAAAAAAGGAACTTATTCATAAAACGAGTAGATCTTCACGATCAAATAAATCATCTTACAGTATAATAATTAAAGTTAATAGACGATGTCGCTTTATAGACATGTTGATTTCTTCGTATTCACAATTTCGCGCCTAAATGACGTGAGAAAATGCGAACATGCGCCACATAATTATTTTCCGTTTTTACCCTGCCACCTGGTGTATTTTTGCCCCGCCACTTGGCCTGTTTTCGCCCAGGCATGTGATGAATTTAAGCATTTTTCGTGAAAATACGAAATTGCGGAAATCAGCAATGTACTTGATCAAAGAGAAGATATTTAAACTGCATCTGACATTATGTTCATGTTCCATTAATCAGAGGGTCAGATTTCTAGATTGTCCACTAAACATAGTCATCATTGCTTGAACACAAATTCCACGTTCTTTAAAAATATAGTTAATTTCGATTACAGAAACACCCACTCGTTTCATTTGAGTTTTGTAATCAAATTTAGAAATAAAAATCCTTAATCACGCCTTTGACTAAGTATGTAGAACAGACAGACCCTTGATGTGAATATAGTTGTTTATGACTGACGTATTGAATTGTCTGTGATGCGGGCCTGGTAATTGGTTAATTGAATATCTTGTTTCATGCTTTAACAGCCAATACCACGTAAATATCCAAATGTTGCCTCGTGCAAGGTGATTGTATCTTCAGATAGTCACGTAGAGTTGATTTGTTTGAACGTATTTGGGATCGGGCGGATCCTTGCTCAAGTTGGCAATGTTTAAACACGAACAGAAGGTCGCAGGTCTGCACCATGACTAACACAATGTACTAATGTCGCTTCTAGCCACTTGCGAGCTTTAAGAATAATGATCCAGGTACAATTTTGTTAAAACATACACAGTAAAACGAAATTAAGTTTTTGTTTAATTTAGCCTGCTTTTTCGCTGAAACTTGACTTTTCGAATCGACCCTACATAAACTAATACTGACCAGCACTGAGTACTACAAATTGACATGCTATATAGAATACTTGAATGTCAAAGTAAAAAAAAACACCCTGATATTTGATCAAATATTTAAATCTAATTACAAATTTGAAAAAAAAGTTTAGAAAGAATTGTATTTTTTCACTTTTATTCATTTGTCGTGAACATACCATTTTCATTTTTAAAGAGTCAACAATTAATTAACAATTATGCATAAAGCCTCATGGAAACGCCAATTTTGTTTGGTACCATGTACTTATATGATAGTATATACAATGACCAATTGTTTTATAAAAATCATATTCTAGTCACTTTAAAGAAAATTAATTTTTGAAATATTTATGATTACCAGTTCAGCAGCCATTTTGTAACCAAAAGTCTTATAATTTCAAATTTTACTATCGATTTTTTTTATTTTATCACGAATTGGGATCTGTAGTTTATGGGGCGTTAATGGCGTCTTGTGTCGATCGGGATGTTATTTTGCTTTCTCAAATGATTTTTTTTATCTTGCAAAATTTGCTTTATAAATACTCTCATATCACAAACCTGCATCCCTTTGCATAAAATGAATAAAATTTATTCTTATTATATACCTGTAATTATATTCACACTCGAAAACAAATTAATTTTATTTTAGCCCCGAAAACAACGTTTGAAGAGGGTGTATTCGAATCACTGTCATAAAATGTGTTGGATGTGTCATCCTGAGTTACGACCCATTGATAAGAATTCTTTCTTCTTTTGGTACGATAGAGTTAATAGTTTACTACTCCTACCGCTCTAGGTTTATATCTCTCTGATACTTGACCCGCATTTTAATCTCTTACGCAGTGATCTCCTCTGACAAACAGAATAGTTCTTTGCCACCATGATTTCAGCTTAACAAAAGTTTTTTTTTTAAATGTTTTATTTTCTTCTCTCTTTTTTTGGATAAGTTTAGTTTTAGCAAATTTCCATTCTTCAAGATCATTACGGTAAATTACATTTTTTATTTGAGATTAAAGATAATCTATAATCTTTACCAATATCATATTTATACAGCGGAGTGAGTTTCTAAGGTCACGTGATTTGCTTGGTGGCAGTGAAAACTGTAGTGGAAAGGAAGAAGCACTGCATCGATGTTGCCATATTATGTCTGTGAAAAATATTAGTATCTAGCCTGTGCAACGGTCATCTCGTCTTGGAGTTGCTTGCCATTGAATAGGATGTTAAAGGAGTAGAGCTACAACAAACTGTCATCGCTGAATAGTTGTTTAAGAGTAGTACAAAACAAATATTGTTGTTTTTGTTTCTTTAAATGGACAATCTATATTAAAAACATTCTAGGGCCCAGGTGTTTAACAGTCTAAATGAAAAAGGGAAACTATAGAGACAATTCATGAAATGCTACAGCGTAATTAATCATTGTTGGTCTATTGAATTATTCCGATGTCAATCTTGGTTCAGGAATTACTTTAGAACATGACGGAAGAAACCAGATGCGTAGATTTCATTCGATTAACAAAGCACTAAGTATGATAAATGTGGCAATGTTACTGATTATAATCGATGGTTTGTTCAACAATAGAATGTTTAAGCGAACATAATAATGTCTGGAAACTGAATCGCCCGAAACCTTTGGTGTTAAAATTATACCATAAGAATTTAAAATTTGCGAAAATATGTAAACGTTGTTGTTTGAGCAAGATAAGAGCTAACCTTATCGATATTCATAATAAATTATCCAGTAGACACAACAACGTTTTAAGCCATTCCCCAGCATTGAAACGTTGGTGAATAATAGTTGGTATAGAAAGTGTCGAAGACGTTCTAACGAATAATGAAGTCAATAATTTCAAAGTAAGATACTATTGCAGAAATTCATAAGTTTCTATTGATTTAGATAGTTACTAAGCTGAACACCAATATCAAAAATCTTGCGGGTAAGCAGGAGATTTTCAATTGTAACAATATATAAGTAAATCAAATACCTGAGACAGTAATCATAAAAGAATACTAAATCATTTCGTTTCTTAAGTCGTTTAGGTATCTCACTGGTTAAATAGTGATGCTTGTTATTGTATACAGGGTACTTGTGCATTTTAGTTTAAAATCGTTTTTGATTTCATAAGTATCATATATTTTTTTTAAATTTTATATAGTTTTTTTGAAAACAGAAATCTAGTACGACCTTATACTGAAATCAACATTTCTTTTAGTTTCTTTTATGCTTGTTTTTCGAGTTTTATTAATGTTTTGATTTCTTTTTCTAAAGACCCCCCCCATTTTTTTTAAAGAAACACTAACGTTGAAAATCTAAACAAGAGCAGTCACGAATTATGAACACTACTTTCATCGGATACTTGGTCTCGAACTAAGATGAGAAGTGCGGCATTTTAAGTCTTACAATGATAGTTTACGGAATCATTTCAACTTATTTATCACACTTTTCTGTGGATGTTTTCAAAACAAATGCGATAGGTATTGTATTTACTAAGATAAAAAAGCCAGGCTTCTGTACAATAAAATTAATATGAACAAAGGTTTGTCCTGCATACGCATTAAGCTGTCGTTTTCACGTGACGTTTTAACGACTTGCATTTCACACCTTGTATTCTACACTTCAAAAGATAGAGAGAGAGAGAGAGGTCACGCAACACTACAAGTCCATAAACATGTATCTACACGTGCAAAAATATATCTCCATCGGTTGCTGGAAATAATAAAATGTTTCTTGATCCTTTGTTCTACTATTTTATTAAATGTACCATATGTATGGACTGATTTTTTTTTCTAAAAAAAAGTCCTCTCAATGTTTGTTCTCAAAAGTAGTACACACAAGGATGTATCCATGCATGCATTTGATATTTTGATTATTTTCCTGTCTTAGGAATATCTTGGTATTTCAGTGCCAACAGTTATTGGCAATTGAAAATATTGCAAATCGTGTTCAAAGAACTAACACATCGTTTTGTCTTCATGTTTACGTATTAGATGTATGAGCATAACCTTTTTGTCCTCGTCGTTGATGGCGTCGTCGTGCAAAATGATAATTTTCGTCATAAAAACCGCGTTTAAGAAATTCCAATTAAAAGTGGTACGCATGTCTCCAGCGGCAATGAGCACATGTGAAGCAAGGCCGATAATTCTGGAATAAATGTTAAGCTATATATGCTTTATGATAGTCTGAGAAAGACGGGCGATGTCACATGCCCGCCGTTTAAATCAATGCTTGTCTTGAATTAGGGTCATTGTACAACTATGTTATTTAACTCGCTTATGATAGATATAAAAAAAATATATTGAGTGTTTTTTTACACGAAACATGAGTGCTCCATTAGAAATTGTTGTAGTTGTAGTTGTTGTTGTTGTTATTGTAGTTGTTATTGTTGATGAGGCTAGTACAGTACAATCGCAGCCTCAACAAAAGTGATGCCTATGGTTGCGATTCATGCTATTACCAGAGACTGTGAAACAGTATCTTCTTTTTTATTTTACCACCCATTTTATTCCAAATGTATGGATAGTATTTTCTTAGTAAAATGAAAATTGTCAAATCTTACCTCTAAATTATACATGTATACATTTATGGACTATCCGTGCATTGCAATCGTATTTTCTAGTTGAATCATGCATCTTATGCACGCGCTTTCAATAGCCGAACAGACAGCTGCGTAAATCAATGTTTTCTTTTGAAATAGCAAATAAGCGGCAGACAATTAAACTAATTTTCTGCCAATATTGGATAAGAAGAATTTGCAAAGAAATGTATTTCTTATATTCCGAGCGTAAACAACAATGAATTGTCCAAGTTAACGCTTATTTATTCTAAAGATGGTTTGCTATGCTATTTACTAACTTGAAATGAATATCCGCGCAAAATTGACAGATGAGTAAAATAAATATTTTCATATACTCCCCCCCCCCAACTACACATGTACATATAATCCCCACACCAGAAAAGGTTTTAAGTGCCGTTGTATTTTCTTCAGACATATGCTAGAGGAAGTGGATATATGACCAACTTATATTGTCGACGTTTTTGGGCAAAATAAATTTGGATGGGCGCGCGAAATGATACCATGAATTATTTTATATCAAAAACAGGAGCTTGTGAAAGGCCGACCATAACTTCTGATAGTAATTAAAGTAAGAATGAAAAACCTGAAAAAATGTGATGAAAATTGAATGAGTATGTTTCAGCCGTCTCAATCTTGCAAAAAAAACAACAACATTTTGCGTGTCTGTTACAATATAGGAAATCAAGAAAGCATTTGTCTTGCATTTATAGGCGCAGAATATAGTTTGATGCAAAAACAATGTTTAAATTCATTATCGTGTTTAACTCATTTGACTTTGATGATCAAGACAAAACCGTGCATATGATTTAGGTACAGAAAAAATATTTTGTTGATGTGTTGTCGTTTAAATGGGGAATATGTGGTATGGTAGGTATTAAATTCTAACAAACCATTCACAAAGGCAAATATTTTGCGTCAGGGTTGTCCTACGGGTAGCGGCGTAAAAAAACTCTTTTTTCAAAAAGTAGGTATTTCGAAAAGTAATTAATTTCTAATAAAAATCCAAAAATAGGCCTATAACAAAACAAAGAAAAAGTTTATTTTAGTTCTAGATCGTTTTTAATTTCACTCGTGATCATATAAAAACTATATTTCCTTTGATAATTGTGAAATACTATACAATCTAACACTTCAATTAACATATATCGTATATAAAACGGAACATCACGCGGTGTGACCTTAGTAGAATCAAACGAGCTTAACAGTCTTATTTTGTAAATGATTGTGGATTTATTTAATAATAACTTAAACTCTTTTGGGATCAAAGTCTTCACAACTGCGTCTTCTGTGTTACCTGCAGGATAGACAAAAGAAACAATCTGTGTTGGTATAAATAAAACACCAGAACACCAACACAATCAGTTCTCTAAAATTGAGAAATAATCAAAAAAGAACTAGAAATATAGCTATAAGTACTATGAGTTAAAGAATGTGATATTGGGAAATTCTCATTCTTTGAACGTTAATATGTGAAATATAAGTGTAAACTTATCTAAACAGTTTCCGCTTCTGTTTAGATTCGATCATAATTGTTGAACGTTATTGTGTTTTTAAGTTTATGTCTGGGTTAAAGGTTTTTGGAGAGATTCGCCGTCGAAAATGTTTTTCAAATCAATTTTGAACAATATATTATTGTTTGCATTGAATTGAATAACTTTTGCATGGAACATTCTGTACTGAGTCCTGCTTGAAAGAAAACGCTTCACTCCTGCACTGTAATATTTCCCATTATAACGTTCTTTCATAACAGAAAATGTTATTGACACTCAACCAAACATGACAGACATGCCAATACAAATATCAATTGAGGTGTTTAAAGGGGCTAGACACTAGATGATGCCATTTTCCGGAAATAGAAAGTTGTAAGAAATTTGAATAATATATATACCGATGTGTAGAACGCATTCAATCTTACCACAGATGTAACTCCCGCAGTTTTTGCGAATTTTTCCAAATCGGAATTTACGGGGTGTATCTACCACGTAAAAAAACAACGCCGGTTTATGTATCTGTACTAATCCAATGTTATTCACATGCTAAATATACACTATTCTAATTGGAAAGCCATTATGCGCTACATTTAGAAGAGTATACTCTTATACTGGGCCATATAACTCTAGTAACAAATACCCTACTAATAAATAATACTTGTGTTAGCGTTTTCCATTCCAAAAAGAGGGCCCTTTTAAGCAGGCGTTATATTCTGTTTGTGATAAAAGATTTAACCGCGTCCTATGCGTACCTACATTTCAGTTTCGTGCAGAAAAAACAAGTTACCTTTTTTCTATTGAGGGCCATACATTGGCGTCGGACGTATAAACCAAAAATTGCTGCTGTTTTATGACATCCTTTAATGTGTGTTTACGCAGACAATTTCAACACCTGTCAATAGTGTATGGAAATATGGTGTCGGGAATAATGACGGACCAACACTGAAGACAAATCATAGCGAACATGAAAAGAGTAGTTATCCTTGCAAATGGGTATATCACGTGAGGACAGTTTGTTCTAGAAACAGTGTACCAGCATTCAATATAAATGCTCTCATTAACAACAATTGATTAGTACCTACTTAACTCCTGCATCAAGTTTCAATAGGACTGTTGCTCCAAAGAACATGTTTAATAAATTGTATTTACTAAGACAAATATAACCAAAATCCGCTCTAGTGTCAGAATACGCCTTCAGTGTCACAATCATGTGTATGTTATGATTAATGTCATTGTTTTAAGAATTTGTTTTTTCTGTTGTTTATATTTTGTAAATATGATTTGCTTTCCAATAATCGAGGAGAAAATTAAAAATACTTCTAGTAGCAAAGTATTCCGTTCAGATGAGAGTCCCGCGTTCATTGTCTCTTGAAGTATTCCGTTCAGTGTCTCATGAGAGTCTCTCGTTCAGTGTCTCTTGGGAGTAACTCGTTTAATGACTCTCGGGAGTCTCTCATTCAGTGTTTCTCGGGAGTCTCTCGTTCAGTGTCTGTTTTGGGTCTCTCATGCAGTATCTCTAGGAACGCTCTCGTTCAGTGTCTCTTGGATTCTTCCGTTCAGTGTCTTTTGGGAGTCTCTGGTTCAGTGTCGTTTGGGAGACTCACGTTCAGTGTCTCTAGGGAGTCTCTCGTTCATTGTCTTTAGGGAGTCTCTCGTTCATTGTCTCTTGGAGTCTCTCGTTTAGCGTCTCTCGGGAGTATCTCGTTCAGTGTTTCTCGGGAGTATCTCGTTCAGTGTCTCTCGGGAGTATTTCGTTCAGTGTTTCTCGGGAGTCTCTTGTTAAGTGTCTCTTGGGATTCTCTCGTTCAGTGTCTCTCGGGAGTCACTGCAATAGCCAGAGCAATAAACGCCAATATTAAAGTTCACCATCATGCCGGTTTAAATTTGCGATCAGGGATTTTGGCCAATTTATTCGTTTTCGTTATGTTATCATCGCGGGAAGTAATCAACATAAATACATTAGCAAGTTGTCTACAGAATGAAAATCAGCTTACTCTGTCTGACCAAGTTCAAGATGATAATCATCATTACATTAGCATGTTATAAACAGAAAGTTTATCAACATACACCATCTGACCAAATCGCGAATTCAAACATTAACATACTTGATTCAATTCCAAACTTCTAGACGATAATAACATACGAGTGTAATTCGCCCTTGACCATTTACATAAAAGATGCACTCTTACTCCAAAACAAGATGTTTCATACTCAAGACAATTGTTTTAAATTACCGAAAATGATGAATACATATAAAAACCAATGGCTCTTATACAGAAAACCATGTTAAATTTGAACAAAATGTGCAAAAACACCGTATTTCTACTTGAAGGAACTATAGTTAATCACAGTTAATATTTAAGGACGTTTAGTATTTGTACATGTTCAGCTATTCAATACACAGGTACGATTTTGTTATCAGTAATTAATATATTCCATAAATGCATCATTAAGAAAGTAGATATAGGTTTATCACTCAAAATGGTGTTTATTATACATGTTTATGCATTCATTTTAAATACGAGTGTCATTTTAACAGTAAAGGATCCAACATAATCATATAAATTGGTTTACTATTTACGATAATAACATGTGTAACTATCACACAGATAAGAATATTCCAAACAAAATGCTTAAATATATTGTCAATTTACGCAACAACTTGAAGTTCATTATATGTCACAAAACACATCTACTTGTATCTCTGGCTACTATATTGTAATCTATATGGTCACCGGTGTCGAACTTGAATTCGCGTGTTTAAAATCTCTATCGTTAGCCATTTAAATTCTTTTTTCTTCTACCTGTCGTACATTACACATATGGAATTTAATGTCAAAACATGACCTTGATGTTTGCTTCCTAAAAGAAACTATTGATGTACTCCTTTTACCTTTTCACTGGTATTTTCATTCCATATTTAGAGCATTCTCGAACGGCATCCTATGAAACTGTATCTGGCGCAGTGTTAAGTATTGTTAGAAATAGACAAATTAATCATATTGTCAGGTGTGATTAATTGAAGGCGCCGTTGAGAAGGTGTCATTTGGTTATAGTGCATTTATTTTTATTTCTTTGAATAGGATCATATTCAACCTCAACTTTGTGTTAACATGGCATTCAACAGTCTCTTTACAAACTATATAGTTGTCAGTTGAAAGTCGGTTAGGTTGTTGACGTTCTAAATCATGCGGTTCTATGAAATATGAACTATTAAAAAAGGAATACTTTCATTCCCTTTTCAATTTTTTTCTCTTATTAGTATTGTGCTGGAAAACATTTCACTTTGTCAATCGCCTTTATCCGCCTTAACAAATAATGACATTGTTAGCCATCCATAAACATCCAAGGTTTATTTTCGTTGGGAAATAGCCAACGTGTTTCGATTTGGCTATGAATGTTGTAACTTCTAATGCTATATAAGCCACATGCTTTGTTTGGCCAAGGTTCCAACAAGAAAACGGGTACAACGATATTGTACAACAGACAATCACGACTGGCTACAACCTTTCTTCTATCGAAACAGTGTGGAATCCATTCGCAATCTGATGGGTTTTTGCAATGTTAAAAGGTAAACAGTCAATAGACTCTTCTCGTAACAATTTCAAAGGAGGTGCCAATGTTAATTACAGGAAATTCACATTATTGTTGGCATATGTGCAGTTTTTTACATTATTTCTGAATGTACAAACCACTAAGGCAAACCTGTTTTATTTTTATGCGTATCGCCAAATTCATTTTCAGACCTGACTGAAAAGGTGTCACTTTTTTATAGCCGATGTTAATAAGCAGCTTCATCAAGTACGAATGATGTTAAAACAAGTGCTTTTCATTACAAATCAAAGTACATAGAAACTTTTACCATAAATCAAGTAAATTTATTTCTTCTTATACGCAATTTGTCGACTGTCAAAATTACCATTGGGCCTCGATAAAGTATCTTCGTACACACTCAGAAACCAAAGCAGAGATCTTTTACACATGCAAATCAACCAATATGACGTTGAATTTATTTATCAGAAAAAAGCCGCTGGTTTGATTTGTAATCGGATACGTGTGCTACGAAACATTTTAATTACCAGTTTTGGAAGATTAGACAGGAGAATGGGCAAAACATTTGTTTGATCACAAATACAATCAAATATTTTTGTAAAGAAATCCAAAGTATCGGTTAGTTTATAATTGTTTATTGACTGCAACGAAAGAGGGTCACACTGACAACTACCTGTAACACCAGCCTAGGTAGTTTGTCATTTTCAAAAGTCATTTAAATACATTACGACCCCGGTAGACCAAAAATATATAACTACACTCAATTTCCTCAAGTTTCCATTTAATTGTTGCTCCGCTCCAAAGAAACTGTGCGTTTAAAGGTCTTAACTTAAAAAGATGTAACCAAATGCAGCTCCATTGCTAGAATGTCACGATCCCCATGTTTGTTATCATTAATGTCATTGTTCTGTAAATGTTGTTTTTGTAGCATTTATATATTGTTAGTATGCTTAACTTTCCAATAGTCGAGGAGAAATTAAATTATTTTCAGTTCTAAAAAGTCAATTCTCAAAATCAGTTCAGGATATCATTAAATTTATCGTTGTGTAATTCTCGTAAAAAGTATCCCGTTGTGTCCCTTTAAGCAAAATGTAAATGATGCAATAAACGTACCAGGGTGTTCTGATTCTAGGAAACCCTCAATGGTATTAAGAATGAACTCCGGATTTCAATAATTAAAACATGTTTTAATTCATCAATAAACTAAGTCATAAAGCATTCCTTATCGATTTTGACAGAAAACTGGTGAAATGCAAGTGCTATAGCAGTAAATACAAAATACAGACCTAAATTATTCGATTCTAATGAATGCATCTGTTGATAAATATACTACTCAAAATTTGATAAGGATCACTTGATTAGTTATTTGTGAAAACTTAACCAAATAAGCATGCTTATTTAATTTCAAAGCATTAGTTTTATCCCTTCGTAGGCCTCTAGAATGTTCGATGATTTTGATTGTATTGCTACCAGCGCGTGCACGGGCGGCACGGAAAACTGCATACCCACGAAATAAGGCTTTTTGGCATACATGTAACAACTTAAACATGTGGTCATTTCTTGTTTTTCGCTTCGTGTATTCGATTTTTACTCGGATCATCTACCACGTTGTGTTCAAAATGCCAAACAGAAGACGTTTAACTCCTGATGAAATGCATGTTGGCATTGGAATGCTGGAGGCAGGGTTGTCTCAGAGGACTGTGGCAGAACACCTGAATGTTTGCATGATGTGGAATCATTATCAAACGAATGGAAATGCTCAACATCGACATGGTGGTGGTCGTGCAAAGGCTACATCTGACGTTCAGGATCGTTACATTACAGTTTTAGCCAGACGTAACCGCTTTCGTAACGCCACTTCGTTACGTAATGACTTCCAGAACGCCACAAACGTAAGAGTTTCAACGCAAACCATCAGAAATCGTTTGCATAGTGCTGGCTTGATGGCACGACGACCGGCAATTCGCATCCCATTGACCCGATACCACATCCAGGAGCGTTTGGACTGGGCACGTCAACACGTTGGATGGACGTTAAACGAATGGACCACAGTGCTTTTTACAGACGAGTCAAAGTTTTGTATTGACTTTACAGATCGACGTTCCAGAGTGTGGAGGGGACGTAAGGAACGTTTTGCTCCTGTTTGTGTCGCCGAACATGACCGTTATGGCACGGGCTCAGTCATGGTATGGGCCGGAATCAGCATGCACGGGAAAACAGTCTTACACGTAATTGAAAACGGTACGTTGACGGATGTTCGTTATTGTAACGAGATCCTGGACGTTTATGTTCGACCGTATGCGGGTGCAATCGGTCCTGATTTTATTCTCATGGATGATAATGCGCGCCCACACAGAGCAAACATCACAAACCAATTTCTGAAAAATGCCACCATCGAGAGAAAGGACTGGCCAGCTCGTTCCCCCGACATGAACCCGATCGAGCATGCCTGGAACATGCTTCAGAAAGCTGTTTCTGATCGTCCGGTCCAGCCAACAACGGTTCTTCAGCTCAGAACAGCGCTGCAGGAGGAATGGGCCAGACTCCCTCAGCAACAGCTCCGGAGGCTTATCAGCAACATTCGGAGGCGATGTCAAGCTGTTATTGACACTCGTGGACATCACACACGCTACTAACATTGATTTAAGAAAAGTTCAAAGGTATTCTGTTGGCTTTCCAGATTTGTTGACAACCTGATATACGCCTGCTTTTGACCCCAATCATGTTTAGGAGTCCGTTAGGCTTGAACGGAATTGGTTTGGTACTGATATCTTATGACATTTGAAACCTGAAAAAATGCCATTTGATAACATTTAGTGTTGATATATCGTTTTCTTGAAATACGTATGTACTTTATATTAAAAAACATGATCCCTATCAAATATTGAGTAGTATATAATGTAGGAGAAGCAATTTTCTGATATTTATCAGGCGGTGCTTGAACTTAAGATTGTATTTCAACATCTACAAAAGCTGTTTGCGGCAATGCCCTACCAACAATTATATTTTACAAGCAGCCTCGAACGACAATATAATAAAGATATGTTGATTGAACTAAATATTTTTATTATTCCTATTTTAAGATTTATTATTATCTTCCAGATTCTGTGTTGCATTTTTGACATGTTAATTGATTTGCATTTTGTGGAAAAATAGCTCTGCGAGCTAGTGATGTTATTTTATTTAAATCCAACGTCAAATAATTAATATACGTGTATCTTGGAGGAGAAATGGATGAGTTTACACTGTCTACGCACGTTAGCACCGGCTTAGAAAGTTTTCCATTTGAACAGTCATAAAGATAATAAAATTATCCCAAACAACCAGAAAAAATAACTACATTGAAGACGAACAATAGTGCGACGTTTGACCTTTGTTCCTCTGGCTTTAATGTGCGTTGAATTATATTGACATTTTCTAAGTACAAAAAGGTTGGACAGTGATAAAAAGGTGGATGGGGTTACAGAAATGCACCTCTTTGTCATGATTATACAGTTCATACCAAACAACTCATCGATTATACAGTCTTTACAAAAAATCCTCATCGATTATACTGTTATTACATGACAACACATTGATACTCATGCCATCTGACTATTACATAACTCATCGAAAAGCATTTGATAAAACACAATATTTGTCCGCTCGTTTGAGCACTTTCATGCGGTATTTGCCAAATAAGAGATAGTTCAGAGAGCCTCTGTGCCCTATAGTGACCGACCAGCCAGCCAACAAGTATTGAACGAGTGAAATCGAAGGGTAAGTTTGTGGAATGACTGAAAGGTCACGAGAATTCCAGATGGTCGGAAGTGGTCTTTACTATTTTTTATATTACCGGTCACTTTTTTTCTTTTTGAAGCCCGATAAATGACATGATTAATTTTATACTGTTTATAATGCGAAGTGACTTATATTTGAAAAGAATATGTATAAGAATGTGAGCTTTATCATATGTGGATAGAAGGTTTAAAGGCATACTATCAACACTTTCAATAAAAAGCCAGGTCAAAATATTCATCTAGATGTACCGGCCTTTTAATTGTCAAAACCATAACCTAAGTTACATTGTATATTCCCTTGTCCAACCAGTTTTTATCCAATCTAATATAAACATATAACAAATGTTTATAACAAATAAACTTCCACGCAAATAATAGCCTGCCATATGTCAATATGCGTTTTAGAGTTATTGGCCTTGCCTTTCAGAAATGCGTTCTTGATTATATTTTACAATGTATTCATCAAATCTTATAGTGAGCTATATAACCAATTTAAAAAAGAAAAAAAAAACCCTACTAATAAATAGTACTTGTCTTAGCGTTTTCCATTCCAAAAAGAGGGCCCTTTTAAGCAGGCGTTATATTCTGTTTGTGTTAAAATATTTAACCGCCTCCTATGCGTACCTACATTTCAGTTTAGTGCAGAAAAAACAAGTTACCTTTTTTTCTGTTGAGTGCCATACATTGGCGTCTGACGTATGAAACAAAAATTGCTGCTGTTTTATGACATCCTTTTATGTGTGTTTACGCAGACAATTTCAACACCTGTCAATAGTGTATGGAAATATGGCGTCGGGAGTAATGACGGAACAACACTGAAGACAAATCATAGCGAACATGAAAAGAGTAGTTATCCTTGCAAATGGGTATATCACGTGAGGAAAGTTCGTTCTAGAAACAGTGTACCAGCATTCAATATAAATGCTCTCATTAACAGCAATTGATTAGTACCTACTTAACTCCTGCATCAAGTTTCAATAGAACTGTTGCTCCAAAGAACATGTTTAATAAATTGTATTTACTAAGACAAATATAACCAAAATCCGCTCTAGTGGTAGAATACGCCTTCAGTGTCACAATCATATGTATGTTATGATTATTGTCATTGTTTTAAGAATGTTTTTTTTCTGTTGTTTATATTTTGTAAATATGACTTACTTTCCAATAATCGAGGAGAAAATTAAAAATACTTCTAGTAGTAAAGTATTCCGTTCAGTTGAGAGTCCCGCGTTCATTGTCTCTTGGAGTATTCCGTTCAGTGTCTCATGAGAGACTCTCGTTCAGTGTCTCTTGGGAGTAACTCGTTTAATGTCTCTCGGGTGTCTCTCATTCAGTGTTTCTCGGGAGTCTCTCGTTCAATGTCTCTTTTGAGTCTCTCATGCAGTATCTCTAGGGACGCTCTCGTTCAGTGTCTCTTGGATTCTTCCGTTCAGTGTCTTTTGGGAGTCTCTGGTTCAGTGTCGTTTGGGAGACTCACGTTCAGTGTCTCTAGGGAGTCTCTCGTTCAGTGTCTCTAGGGACGCTCTCGTTCAGCGTCTCTCGGGAGTATCTCGTTCAGTGTCTCTCGGGTGTCTCTCGTTCAGTGTCTCTTGAGAGGCTCTCGTTCAGTGTCTCTTGAGAGGCTCTTGTTCAGTGTCTCTTTGGAGACTCTCATGCAGTGTCTCTAGGGATGCTCTCGTTCAGTGGTCTCTCGGCAGTCTTTCGTTCAGTGTCTCTTTGGATTCTCTCGTTGAGTGTCTCTTTGGAGTCTTCCGTTCAGTGGTCTCCCGGAAGTCTCTCGTTCAGTGTCTCTTGGGAGTCTCTTGTTCAGTGTCTCTCGTTCAGTGTCTCTCGTTCAGTGTCTCTCGTGCAGTGTTTCTCGGGAGTCTCGATCAGTTTCTCTTGGAGTCTCTCGTTCAGTGCCTTTTGGGACGCTCTCGTTCAGTGTCTCTCGGGAGTCACTCGTTCAGTTACATGTATTTTTCAAAAGATTAAAGAAGTTCACCATCATGCCGGTTTAAATTCGCGATCAGGGATTTTGGCCATTTTATTCGTTTTCGTTATGTTATCATGGCGGGAAGTAATCAACATAAATACATTAGCAAGTTGTCTACAGAATGAAAATCAGCTTACTCTGTCTGACCAAGTTCAAGATGATAATCATCATTATATTAGCATGTTATAAACAGAAAGTTTATCAACATACACCATCTAACCAAATCGCGAATTCAAACATTAACATACTTGAAAGAATTCCAAACTTCTAGACGATAGGAACATACGAGTGTGATTCGCCCTTGACCATTTACATAAAAGATGCACTCTTACTCCCAAACAAGATGTTTCATACTCAAGACAATTGTTTTAAATTACCGAAAATGATGAATACATATAAAAACCAATGGCTCTTATACAGAAAACCGTGTTAAATTTGAACAAAATGTGCAAAAAACACCGTATTTCTACTTGAAGGAACTATAGTTAATCACAGTTAATATTTAAGGACTTTAGTATTTGTACATTTTCAGCTATTCAATACACAGGTACGATTTTGTTATCAGTAATTAATATATTCCATAAATGCATCATTAAGAAAGTAGATATAGGTTTATCACTCAAAATGGTGTTTATTATACATGTGTATGCATTTATTTTAAATACGAGTTTCATTTTAACAGTAAAGGATCCAACATAATCATATAAATTGGTTTACTATTTACGATAATAACATGTGTAACTATCACACAGATAAGAATATTCCAAACAAAATGCTATAATATATTGTCAATTTACGCAACAACTTGAAGTTCATTATATGTCACAAAACACAGCTACTTGTATCTCTGGCTACTATATTGTAATCTATATGGTCACCGGCTGTCGAACTTGAATTCGCGTGTTTAAAATCTCTATCGTTAGCCATTTAAATTCTTTTTTCTTCTACCTGTCGTACATTACACATATGAAATTTAATGTCAAAACATGATCACCTTGATGTTTGCTTCCTGAAAGAAACTATTGATGTAATCTTTTTACCTTTTCACTGGTATTTTCATTCCATATTTAGATCATTCTCGAACGGCATCCTATGAAACTGTATCTGGCGCAGTGTTAAGTAATGCTAGAAATAGACAAATGAATCATATTCTCAGGTATGATTATATGAAGACGGCGTTGAGAAGGTGTCATTTGGTTACAGTGCATTTATTTTTATTTCTTTGAATAGGATCATATTCAACCTCACTTTTATGTTAACAGGGCCTTCAATAGTCTCTTTACAAACTATATAGTTGTCAGTTTAAAGTCGCTCCGGTTGTTGACGTTATAAATCATGCGATTTTATGAAATATGAACTATTAAAAAAGGGAATTCTTTCATTCCCTTTTCAATTTTTTTCTCTTATTAGTATTGTGCTAGAAAACATTCGCCTTTATCCGCCTTAACAAATAATGACATTGTTAGCCATCCATAAACATCCAAGGTTTATTTTCGTTGGGAAATAGCCAACGTGTTTCGATTTGGCTATGAATGTTGTAACTTCTAATGCTATATAAGCCACATGCTATGTTATGTTTGGCCAACGTTCCAACAAGAAAACGGGTACAACGATATTGTACAACAGACAATCACGACTGGCTACAACCTTTCTTCTATCGAAACAGTGTGGAATCCATTCGCAATCTGATGGGTTTTTGCAATGTTAAATGGTAAACATTTAATAGACTGATACACAATTAATCAAGCACTTGTTTACCTGATTTCTTCTCGTAACAATTTCAAAGGAGGTGTTAATGTTAATTTCAGGAAATTCACATTATTGTTGGCATATGTTCACTTTTTACATTATTTCTGAATGTACAAACCACTAAGGCAAACCTGTTTTATTTTTATGCGTATCGCCAAATTCATTTTCAGACCTGACTGAAAAGGTGTCACTTTTTTATAGCCGATGTTAATAAGCAGCTTCATCAAGTACGAATGATGTTAAAACAAGTGCTTTTTATTACAAATCAAAGTACATATAACTTTTACCATAAATCAAGTAAATTTATTTCTTCTTATACGCAATTTGTCGACTGTCAAAATTACCATTGGGCCTCGATAAAGTATCTTCGTACACACTCAGAAACCAAAGCAGAGATCTTGTGCACATGTAAATCAACCAATATGACGTTGAATTTATTTATCAGACAAAAAGCCGCTGGATTCATTTGTAATCGGATACGTGTGCTACGAAACATTTTAATTACCAGTTTTGGAAGATTAGACAGGAGAATGGGCAAAACATTTGTTTGATCACAAATACAATCAAATATTTTTGTAAAGAAATCCAAAGTATCGGTTAGTTTATAATTGTTTATTGACTGCAACGAAAGAGGGTCACACTGACAACTACCTGTAACACCAGCCTAGGTAGTTTGTCATTTTCAAAAGTCATTTAAATACATTACGACCCCGGTAGACCAAAAATATATAACTACACTCAATACGGACGGTAAGCATAATATTTTCAAACTCAAATGTGTCTGTTTCGTATCCACACTACTTCAGTACAAATATGGTAAGATATGGGCGCTTCAACGGTACAGTTCATGCCAAACAGCACATCAAGGACACTTTTATGACCAAACAACATAGCTTGTAAACGGTTCATATTAAAAAAAAAATTCATACAGTTGAAACTTAAAAACTCATCGAGTATACAGTTTATACTGAACAACACAGAGTATATCGTTCATACGAAACAATATAACTTGTATACGGTTCATATCAAATAACATATACTGTATACAGTTGATACCCAAAACATATCGAGTATACAGGTCAAAACAAACAACACATCGATTAAACATTTCATACCAAACAACACATCGAGTATACTGTTCATACCCAACAACACATCGAGCATACAGTTCATACCCAACAACACATTAAGTTTACAGTTCTTACCCAGCAAAACATCGAGTATACAGTTCATACCCAACAACACATCGAGTATACAGTTCATACCAAACACACAATATGTTTACATTACATAGCAAACAGCATATTGAGTAAACTTTTCTACCAAACAACACAACGAGTATACAGTTCATACTGAACAGGACATCGGTTTAAATGGGTTGATTTTTGAGGTGAACTTTGCAACAGATGAATTCCATTTGTATTAGAATAAGTCGTTTATGATATTTCCATTCATTTTCTGTCTGTGTTTTGAGGGGTCAATAAATAAAAGCATCTGTTTTTTAACATAATCTATTTATTACTGGGTGTTTGCATTTTTTTTATTAAAAATCAACGATCTGTTTGGCAAGACGGAAAACCAACCATATTAAAAATGTCGATCATTTCTCACTTGTTCTTGTTTGTTAAATCTTAGGGCAAAGAAATATACTGTGCAAAACAAATTTGTCTGAAAGAGATAGATTATCCCCATTCGAAGAGAATATTATATAATGGTGTAATAAACTTTAACGTCTGCCTGCACATAATAGCTGAATTTAGACGGACACTAATGCCTCATTGGCGCATTTGACAAAATAATTGAGCATTACCAACACCCCTCCCCACCCTCCATACCCACCACCAACAACAACAACAGTCAAACAAAGATAGGAAATGAAAAGGAAAATGGGTCAACCCCAGTTAAATGGATGCAATACGGTCGGGAAAGGCTCATAGTCTTGAGTTGGACTTTTATAGTTAGTTAAGTCTTTAAGCTTTCATTACCTCTCCATGTGTAAGTTTCCTCGTGGGCGAGCGGTTTTCTTTTCCGTTTTCTATTTTTTTCTTGACTGTACCGTCGTGAGATTGCTTTCCACTAACAAAAGTTTAATTTTATAAACACTGTATGTTTGTTTACACTTTAGGTTTAAAGTAATTATAAAAATAGTATTTTAGATGCGATGCATTATACCAAACGACTCATCCAGTTTAACGGTTTAAACCAAACAACATATCAATTATACAGTTCATACAGATTCAATATTTTATAACAAACAACATGCTGTATAGAGTTGGAACCCAACAACATATCGAGTATAGAGTTCCGAGCAAACAACAAATCGAGTAAACACTTCATATCAAACAAACAATCGAGTATACAATTCATACCAAACGACTCATCGAGTTTACAGTTCATAACAAACAACACATCGAATATCTTGAATTTCCTTTAATATGAACCTTGCAACAGACGAAGTCTGTTTGCATAAATATTCGTTGTAGCTGCATTGTTAATTTACTTAATGTCTGTGTTTTGAAGGATCCATAAATAAAAGCATCTGTTATTTCGTATAAGTATCTAAATATTATACTTGAGTTTGGAATCTGAAGTAATGCCAACCATAACTTCAAGCATAATTTTTCTGATAGCTATGATGTGCAAAACAGTTTTATTTGAAAGAGATATATTCCCCATTTAAAGAGAATATGAAATAGTGGTGGTAAAATTTGTATTGGCTGCCCTCGCCTATAAGCTTAATTATGGACGGATCCCATTGCATCCCTTGTGCCGTTTAAAGAATAATTTAGCTCCAAAAATGACTATGTAACAACGATTGGCGACATATACTGCGAAACGAAAACGAGACAATAGAAGAAAGAGGGGCCAACCCTGGCTAAATGTCAGCCATCTAGGCTCTGTGCGCGGCACATTGGTACCGTCTTAAGAAAGCTCATAGCCTTGGCGTTGACTATTATTATATCCGATGATAATTAGAGAAATGTGACCTGGTCCGTAATCACTAACATCTTGAGTCTAAGTCTCATTCTAAAGCTCAGAAAACTGAATTATCCATTGTTTCAAAATACTTATAATAACACTGACAAAAATGTTTGCCTGATTATTAAATAGATAATTTGTAAGACATACATTCTCTTTACCATCTTTGCACTTATAATTGCATTTTTAACAACAATATAAACTTTTAGCTTTTTGTAAGTCTTAGTCTGAAACTCAGACGCAGGACGTTAGTGAATACGGGCCCAGAATTAACGTGCTACTTACACATGTAATGATCTCCGAAACCTATTGCCTACTAGGCTCAGATCTTTTGGAAATGCTGAGAAGGAAAAAACTGAGTAAATCTGGATTCATCGCGTTATCAATTTATATAGCCGTTTTTCATTCACTACGTCAATAGGGTCAACGGTTTTTACAACAGATGGACAATTAATCACAAAGGGGGATATTTGGTCCAAAGCTTAACATAAATATAAATGATGACTTCGAATCTCACTGTCAGCCATGTCGTTGTATTCAACGTGAGCTAGATTTTGGATTAAACGAACCGAAGACACCACCTCCGCAGGAGGGTTTCGATAGTTTCAAAAACCAGTTTCTGTTTACATAAAACATACAATGAAACTGTTTTCATCTTTTTGTAAGCTGTCCCAACAAATACATAGTCCTCAAACCAAATATAAACCAAAACTAGTTTATTACCAACAAAAACGCCCTAGGATCCTTTTCTGAAACGGGGCCCTGGGGTTGTGCCTCTGACCAGGATTTTGAATACGGGTCTTGTCCCTGTAGTTTCCATGTTAATTAAAGTTTGATTTTTCACTCGTTTTTGGATGTTTTGTCAACCTGACAGTTTAAAAGCGATGATTGTGGTTGAGGCTAAGTTGACATAAATAATATCGCATTAAATCTATATAATGGACTATCTTTTCAATATTTCGATTTAACAAGGAATTAAAGCAAGAACATTCTTCTTTATATAGCTTTATATGCAAACTAATTAATATAATGCATAGATTTGGAAGCTATAAATCTTTCGCATTGTATGATTTTGAAAAAAAGGCGCAAGCTTTTTTGGGAAAGAAATTGCATAACCAAGTTCTTAGCAAATTTGATTAATTATTGTTCGTTCGTAACAGGCTTTTTTCCGTATGAAACTTGATATCTTTCAAATGCAGTGCTGCATGCTTTTAAGACGTATTGACATGACGTATGCATTCCAGCTATACTCGATAAAATACTGGTTAAATAGACCGACGCTCACAGAAGACATTCATTTAAAAGACAGGGATCCTGTTTATAATACAAAGATTAACGTGAAATATAGTACCAACAAGACAAGAAACATTACATAATATCAAAATATTGTCGTTGGTAAATGTTAATTTTACGGCCACAGGCCGACTGCATTCACCCTCACTTCCAGTAAAATGAACAGAGATGAACTGAATATTATCATTGGTCATAGTAAAATGAAACTAGAAATACTATTGGGCGTTGTAAAGATTGAAAAGTAAAGCTTGAAGACTTATTTGACATTGTAGGGAAATTCGAATAAAACAAAGTTGTATCGAATCAGTATCAAATACGATATGTTTAGCTTAAAAAGTTAAAGATATTTTTTTCGGAACGATTCTCTTACATAAGAAATAATACCGAAAGCATGCTAAACAGATGATACAATTTTAAAATTGATCTGGCTGACCGATAATCATAGGTCAAGATCACCTTACGCCGTATCGGACATAGTTTAGTCAAAGCCTTAATACGTTAAAAGAGTTCGGTATCGGAAAAAAGTTTGTTTGTTTTTTTCAAAAATACTGTTTTGCATTGCTCTTTTTTTCCTATATTTACTAAAGGTTAACACATAAACCAGGAACAATCTGTATTGTTGTCAATGTCCAAACCACCTGCGAACAAGAGTCAACTGCTAGTTTACCACATGACCGAGTATTATTTTAAGATAGTTCTTGTTTACAATAGATACATTAAGAAGAAAAACCTCAAGAATTTATGAAATGCGTATGTTTATAATGAAAAAAGAAAACATCTTTATTAAACGAGTTGATCTTCACAATCAGATAAATACTCTTACATTTCAATATTTAAAGTTAGGTAGACGATGACGCTTTATATGCATGTTGATTTCTTCGATTTTGAGTTTTACATGTTTTGCATTACCGAGGCTACATGACATGAGAAAAATGCAAAAATGTGGCACTTAGTTTTTTTCCGTTTTAACCCTGCCACCTGGTCCATTTTCGCCCCGCCACTTGGCCTGGTTTTGCCAAGCCACCTGATGGATCTAAGCTATTCCGTGAAAATACGAAATTGCTAAAATCAGCAACGTACGTGATAAAATAGAGGATCTTCAAACCGCGTCTGACATTATGTTCATGTTCAATTCATCAGAGTGTCAGAGTACTAGATTGTCCATTTCAAATAGCCATTTTTACTTGAATACAAATTCCACGTTCTCAATATAAGATCTATTTCAGTTCGATTACAGGAACGCCCACTCGTTTCATTTGAGATTTTAAATCAGATTTAGAAATAAAACCCTCCTTTACGCCTATGACTAAGTATGAAGAACAGACAGACCCCTGATGTGAAAATAGTTGTTTATGACTTACGTATTGAATTGTCTGTGATGCGGGCCTGGTAATTGGGTAATTGAGTATCATATTATATCCATTAACAGCCAATACCACGTAAATATACAAATGTTGCCACATGCAATGTGATTGTATCTTCATATAGTCACGTAGAGTTGTTTTGTTTGAATGTATTTGAGATCGGGCGGATGCTTAATCCAGTCGTCAATGTTTAAACATGAACAGACGGTCGCAGATCTGCTCCATGACTAACACAATGTACTAATATTTGTTGTTTCTAGCCACTTTGGCACTTAAAGAATAAGGATCCAGGTAAAACTTTATTAAAACATCTATAGTAAAACGAGGTTACGTTTTTGTTTAATTTAGCCTGCTATTATGATAAAATTGAATTTTTGAATCGAGGCTGATCGTGGTGATCTTTTAAACAATACTTAATCTACCAATCTCAAACATGGTCACACTACACATGTCTGAATATAACACATTTGTTTTAATTGATACAACTATTACTGACCAGCACATGGGTACTTCAAATTGGCACACAACATGGAAGACTTGAATGTCAAAGAACGAACAACAGACTGACATTTGATCAAATATTTAAATCTAAATACAAATACGAGAACAAAAGTATAGAAAAAATTGTATTTTATTCACTTAAATCTATTTGTCATGTACATACCATTTTCATTTTTAAAGAGTCAACAATTAATTAACAATTATGCATGAAGTCTCATGGAAACGCTTTCATTTGGTACAATGTACTGATATGACAGTATATACAATGACCAATTGTTTTACAAACATATTTCAGTCACTTGAAACAAAATTATTTTTTTGAAACATTTCAGCAGCCATTTTGTAAACAAAAGTCTTATAATTCAAAATTTACTAATGTTTTTTTTTTCTTAATTTTATCACGAAATTAGAATCGGGATCTGTAGTGTATGGGGCGTTAATGACATTTTGTGCCGATCGATATTTTCTTTTCTTTCACAAATGAGGTTTCGAACGAGCAAAATTTAATTTATACTATTATATCACAAAGCTGCATCCCATTGCATAAAAGAATTTGGTCTTATTATGTATGCATATTTATTTATAACACTCGAAAACAAATTAATTTGATTTTAGCCCCGAAAACAACGTTTGAAGGGGGTGTATTTGGATCACCATACGGTCAGTTGGTTGGTCGTTCGGTCGGCGGGAATTATGTCGGCAAGATCACTTAAAACGGATTCATACCATAGATTACACTTTTTACGCTTTGATACTTAGAACACGTTATAACTATGATAAGATGTGTTGGATGTGTCGTCCTGAGTTGCGACCCATGAATAAGAAATCTTACTTTTTTGGTACGATGGAGTTAATAGTTTACTTCTCCTACCGCTCTAGGTTTATATCTCTCTGATACTTGACCCGCATTTCCAATCTCCTACGCAGTGATCTCCTATGACAAACAGAATAGATCTTTGCCACGATTATTCCAGCTTATAAACGTTTTATTTCCTTCTCTCTTTTTTGGATAAGTTTTGTTTTAGCAAATTTCTTTTCTTCAAGATCATTACAGTAAATTTCTCTTTTTATTTGAGATTAAAGATAATTTATAATCTTTACTGATATCATATTTAAACAGCGGAGTGAGTTTCTAGGGTCACGTGATTTTCAAGGTGGCAGTGCATTGCTGTTGCCATATAAAGCCTGTGAAAAAAAGTAGTATCTAGCCTGTGCAACGGTCATCTCGTCTTTGAGTTGCTTGCCATTGAATAGGATGTTAATACATTCGAGTATGTGGAGCAAACTACACTAACATTGTAGTGTAATCTTTTATGTACCCTGTTCACAATATCACCATGATAAGTATAGTTGCCTTGTTTATTTTTGCGCTGTTCCCTGCCAGCTGATCTTGTGTCATTTGAGCTTGAACATAACTGTACACTACGGTGATATTGATGCATATTATATTATCATATAACCTTTTGGAAATTAATAATAATTTTCTTTGAAAAAAACAACAACAAATCTCTCATAGTTTATGATTTTGTTTTAAAACTTAGTTAGGCAATGACATCCTGTGACCAGGGGTAGTAATCTCTTCAGTGATAGCTCCAGTATCCTAAAAGTGTTTATTCTGAATATATGCTAATGTTCAAATGGCACACTTAAATAGCAGACATGCGAAAATAGAAGACAAAAATATTTTAAATTTGCCATTACGCCAGACTAACTTCTCTACCCTTTCGAAAGTGTAAAAACCGTCTGGGATAGAAAAACATTATTTTTATTTGGTGTAGAAGAATAACGACAATTTAGTACATAAGATAAAAGGATCCAATATCAAGCTGTTGGGTAACTGTTATAGGACAAACAATTGCCAAAGCCTTATTCAAGTAGGCGTCAATAAAACCATAAAGGAGTAGAGCAAACAGTCACAGCTGAATAGTTGTTTAAGAGTAGTGCAAAACAATCATTGTTGTTTTTGTTTCTTTGGATGGACAGTGTATGTAAAAATGATTATAGGGCCCATGTTTTTAACAGTTTTCATAACGAAGTCACCTAGTCACCCAACTCTGTCTCGCAATAATGAATACAAAAATGCTATAGCGTGATTAATCATTGTTGGTCTATTACATTATTCCGATGTCAATCATGGTTAAGGAATTACTTTAGAATGCAACCAGATGCGTAGATTTTATTAGATTAACAAAGCACTAAGTATGATAAATGTGGCAATGCCATTGATTATAATGGATGGTTTGTTGAAAAATAGAAGGTTTGAGCGATCATACAATGTCTGGAAACTAAAAAGCTCGAAACCTTTTAGGTTAATATGGAAGCATAAGAAATTCAAATTTGTGAAAAGGTGTAAACATTGAGTTAGAAAATATACTAATCCGATCGATATTCATAATAAATTATCCAGTAGACAAAACAAAGTTTTAAGCCATTCTCCAACATTGAAACGTTGGTGAATAATGGTTGGTATAAAACGTGTCGAAGATGTTATAACGAATAAAGATAACTCAATTTATAAGGAAGATACTATTGCAGAATGTTATTAGTTTCTTTTGATTTAGATAGTTACTAAGCACAATAGCAGGCTGCATACCAATATCAAAAGTCTTGCGGCTTATGAGGAGATTTTCAAAGCTAACAATATATAAGTAAATCGAATACCAGAGACAGTATTCATAAAAAAATCCTAAGTCATTTCGTCCCTAAAGTCGTTTAAGTATCTCACTGGTTATATTGTTATACTTATTTTTGTATAGAGGGTACTTGTTGACTTAGTGTATTATCGTTTTTGATTTCATAAGTATCATAGAAAAAAATAGTATAGTTTTTTTTCAAAAGAGAAATCGAGTACGACCTTTTTCTTTTTCCAAAGATCCCCCTTTTTGAAAGAAACACTACCGTTGACAATTTAAACAAGAGCAGTCACAATTTATGAACACTACTTTCATCATCGGATACTTGGTCTCGAACTAAGATGAGTAGTGCGGCATTTTAGGTCTAACGATGATAGTTTACGGCATCATTTCAAAATATTTATCCCACTTTCCTGTGGATGTTTTCAAAACAAATGCGATAGGTACTGTATATATTTACTAACATAAAAAAATCCAGGCTTCTGTGCAATAAAATTAATATGAACAAAGGTTTGTCCTGCATACGCATTAAGCTGTCGTTTTCACGTGACGTTTTAACGACTTGCATTTCAAACCTTGTATTCTACACTTCAAAAGATAGAGAGAGAGAGAGAGGTCACGCAACACTACAAGTCCATAAACATGTACCTACACGTGCAAAAATATAGCTCCATCGGTTGCTGGAAATGATAAAATGTTTCTTGATCCTTTGTTCTACTCTTTCATTGAATGCACCAAATGTATGGACTAATTTTTCTAAAACAAGTCCTCTCAATGTTTGTCCTCTAAAGTAGTACACACAAGGAAATATTCATGCATTTGATATTTTCCTGTCTTCGGAATATCTGAGCATTTCAGTGCCAAAACTTATTGGTAATCGAAAATATTGTAAATCGTGTTCGGAGAACTAAGACATATATCAAGATCGAAATCGGAAGTTTAGATGTTTGTAGATTACCTATGCCACGAAATTAACCATAAAACGGTATAAAATATCATTTCATTAATCTATTCAAATAATTAACATAAGTGTTACCATTATAATTTGTTTTTGGTCTGCGCGTTTACGTATTAGAACTATTAGCATAGCCTTTTTGTCTTCATGCAAAATGATAATTCTTTGTCATAAGATGAAACCGCTTTTAAGAAATTCCTATTAAAAGTTTTACGCATGTCTCCAGCGACAATGCGCACAATGGAAGCAATGCCGATAATTCTGGAATAAATGTTAACCGAGATGTGCTCTATGATAGTCTGAGAAAGATAGGCGTGCCTGTCGTTTAAATCAATGCTTGTCTTGATTTAGGGTTATTGTACAACTGTGTTACACAGCTTTCGAAACCTTAGTGCTCCATTATAAATTGTTGTCTTTGTAATTGTTGATGTTAATGTCGTTGTTATTGTTGATATGGGTAGTACAGTTAAATCGAAGCCTGAACTAAAGTAATGCAAAGAGTGTGATTCAGTATCTGGTTTTTTTACCACACTTTTTATTCCCAACGGAGAATATTTTCTTAATATAATGAAAATGGAAAATATAAATTCTAAATAAAACATGGATACAATTATAGACTGAACGTGCATTGAGATCGTATTTTCCAGCTGAATCTAATTAAAAGAAACAAACATTTTCATCAGCCGAACATACAGTTGCCTAAATCAATGTTTTCCTTTTGATATGAATGCTCTTCTATAGCAAATAAGCGTCAGACAATTAAATCAATTGGATGAGAAGAAATTGCAAAGAAATTTGTTTCTTATATTTTGAGCGTAAACATCACTACATTTTCCAAACCCACGCTCAATCCTTTGATAACTTGCTTGTTTTTTTACTTGACATGAATACCCGGGAGAAATTGACAGATGATCGAAATATTTATATTTTAACAATCATTATCATTTGTTAAATCAGTTTGCTTACATGTTGTACTTTGCTCAAACAAGGTGGTTTTAAATTTGTGCCACAGTTTTTCTTTACAGACACATCATACCCACCCTTTCCGCATGTACATGTATTCCCCACATTTACATTTTAGAACCGCGTACAAAACTAATTTCTTACCATAAAAAGTTTCAAGTGCCGTTGTATTTCCTCAGACATAAGCTAGGAAGTGATTTTATGATCATATTAAAGTGTCGACGGTTTTGGGCAAAAATGACTTTGGAGGAGCGGTCTAAATGACACAAAAACACTATGTATTATTTAATATCAATAACAGGAGGTAGTGAAAGGTCGACCATACATTCTGATAGTAATTAAAATAATAATTGAGGTGAAAATTGAATGAATATTTTATGTTTCAGCCGTCTAGAACTTGGAAAAAAAATACATTTTGCGTTTTCTGGTACAATATAAAAAAAACAACAGGAAAGCATTTATCTTGCATTTATAGGCGAATGTTATAGATTGATTCGAAAACAATGTTTAAATACATTATCGTGTTTAACACATTTGACTTTAATGATCAAACCAAAACCATGTATATGATTTAGATACAGATAGCAATATATCGTTGATGTTTGGCACTTATCAACTGGGGAATATGTGGTCAGGTAAGTTAATTGTAACAAACCATTCACAAAGGCAAATATTTTGCGTCAGGGGCGTACTATGGGTAGCGGCGTAGAAAACTCTCTTTTCAAAAAGGAGGTTATTCGAAAAATAAATCAAATCAAATTTAAATAAAACTCCAAAAATAACCCTAAAAGAAGCAAAACAAATTGTTTATTTTAATGTAAGATCGTATTAAATTTCACTCGTTATCATATAAAAATCGATATTTTCACTCGTGAACTAATAAACGATCTTACAACAAACTTAACAAATATCCTCTATAGAACGGAACATAATGCGGTGTGACCTTAGTAGAATGAAACAAGCTTAACTGTCTTATGTTGTAAATGAGTGGTTTTTTTTATAATGACATCAAGTCAAACTCCTTTGGGACCAAAGTCTTCACAACTGCTTCTCCCGTGTTACATGCAGGAAAGACCATGAAATAACATGCGTCGATATAAATATAACACAAAATTCAGTTATCTAAAATTGATAAAAAATCGAATCAGAAGTATAAAAACAGATATTAAAATATGGGTTTTAGAATGTGCTATTGAGGATGCTTCATTTTTATAACGTTACATGAAAAACAAGTATACAAACAGTTAAACTTTATCTAAACAGTTTCCGCTTCTGTTTAGATTCGATCATAATGATTGAACGTTAATGAGATTTTAAGTTTATTTCTGGGTAACAGGTTTTTGGAGAGAGTTGCCGTCGGAAATGTTTTTCAAATGAATTTTGGAACAATATATTATTGTTTTGCTTGAAAAAAACAAACGTTTTACTCTTGCACTGTAATATTTCCCATTATAACGTTCTTTCATAGCAGTAAATGTTATTGACACGAAACCAAAAATGACAGACATTACAATACAAATATCATTTGAGGTGTTTAAAGGATCTAGACACAAGATGATACCATTTCCAGGAGATAGAAAGTAGTCAAAAATTTGAATAAATTAAATACCGATTTGTAAAACGCATTAAATGACACCACACAGGTCACCTCCGCAGTTTTTGCGTATTTTTCCAATTCGGTATTTACTGGATTTGTCTATCACGTAAATCTTAGTAATTGAAAAAGAAACGTCGGTTTTTGTATCTGTACTAATCGAGTGACATTCAGATGCTAAATATACACTATTTAAATTGGGAAACCATTATGCGCTACTTTTGAAAGAGTAAACTCAGCTGAGACAGCGACACAATGTTCTTTTTATCGCGCAAATAATGAATACCTAGCCTCATACTAGTTCATATGGATATTTCTAGGCTTTAATTGAAAACAAACTGCATTTGCCGGTTTTGGGACCATCTGCAGCCAATTGTATAAACAATGGTAAAAAATTACCACGGTAAGTAAAACCACCGGTAAATTCCGTGGTAATATTACCATGGCGGTAAATACGTTGTATAAAAAAAATACCAAGGCAGTAAATTTACCAGGGTATATTTTACCAAAATGTCCCATAATGCAATAGATTGACGTCATTTTCCCGCACAGCTGTCAGATTGGAGGTATCTTTTTTTATAAAAAAAATGTACGTCCACATTCCATTTTAATTTATAAAAAACCTAAAGGCAGGTTTAATGGCAAAATTCATTAAATCGGTCCAACAAGTTACATGGTAAATATTCAACAAAACAGTACAAAGTATTTATATGCTACTCCCGTGGCTGATCAATAAAACACATGCAACACTTTAAGGAGTAGGTTTATTCTGAATTCAGGGGTGTTACTCTTTACTTCATAAAAAACGGTCAACGAATATCGCAGGAAAATGCGAACATTATTGCAATGATGTACAATTCATAATGACACAATGTATCTGAAGATTTTAAAAACAGAAATTAACTGACAAGAAATTACACATGCTTACACAAAATACAAAAAAAATATCTTTGAATAAAATTTAATGGCATCGTCCGTTTTTCTCACGCTGACACGTAAGGAATTTATAGTCAGTTTCAACTTGTCATAGAAATGGTGCACTGAGTTTCATAGAATTTATTCTCATTTAAGTGATCAATAATTCATATCATTACTCTAATATGTACTATTGATTCAGTATTCCATGTATTTGTTAATTAAAGCTGGGGGTCCATTATTATATTTTTAACTGAATTATTGCTGAAATTAGAAATATATGTAAGCAAACACCACTGATTATTTAAGTGTCAAAACAGACACATATTATAAGTTAACTTGATTTTATATCTCCTATGTAAAATTTCATTTCTTGAAGAATTCCATTTATTAAATGCTGCATGCAACCACTTTGCAAATTCATAAGATTATTAAACTACAAGCGACATTTGTAAAATATATCAGTTATATTTCAGCTTTAAAATTAATCCGTGCGCCTGTCAACAAGACCTGTCAATCACTGCAAAATAATGAGACGTCATTTAAATCAGCGTTCACACTGAAATCACGCCTTTGCATATGCTAACAGTAGATGTGACTATATGCGCATACGCAGTCATAGCATTTTTTATTCATGAAGAGTTGTCTTCAACAATAAGTAACGATTAGTAACACTAAGGAGGTTTCCAACTGTTTGCGAAATAACCAAAATGTATTTTATTAATATGTGTTTATTATGAGTAGCACTATTTTAGCCAAAACACTATGGATTTCGCAAATTCAATTTTAAACAGGAAAAAAAACATGCCGATAAAAACAAACGTTATTTTCTTTACACTTGGTCAAGTTTCATTTATATCAGCTCAATAATGCAGTTTTCTCAACTTATTTTGATTTTTTAATTCTATTTAGTGTGACAATAATAATTTTGTTCTTCTTTTCACTCTAAGACAATTTAATTAAGGCCTTTAAACGATATATTCAATTTGTACTGAGTGATTTCACTAACCAAATTTTTTTGTTTTTACTATATTTTACGTTCCCTCGTTAATAAAAGCATATTATCAAGCGCATCTGTCAATGAGCTATCTCCGTATTTCAAGGTAAATAAAAAGCTTCAACAGAGATTGATCCTATCTAAGCTGTTATATATCACTTATTTCATCTGCCGGATTCTCTCAGTAGCGTAATTAAAACAAAAGTTTGATAGGAGTCAGGTTTCGCAACATACTAGTTTCAAACCAAATCATTTCCATATTTTAATTGTAATTTTAGTCCCGAGGATGGATTATTCGAAAGCATTAAATACGCTTACATTTACGTATTAATTCTTATTTTTCGTGCACTTATCGGTATGAACGATCTGCCACGAGATTGCACTTTAATTATAAGCGCTAGTGCTTCTTAGAAAGTTTTAAAAATCGTGACCAATCCTTATATTTACATTTCCCCCTTTTCATTTCATTACTTTTTTGTGGAAATAATGAGTATGGTTAATCAAGCATTAATGAAGGGAGTTGTTTTTCGTGTTTCTATCGCAACTTTGCCTAAAGAGCTCACAAAATATCAACCTTTTCGTGTAGAATAAACATTTTTATCGTACACAAACGCAAGTGCGAATGTTAATATCATTGTGTAAATACACAATTTATCGGTGAAACGACCAAATGTTTGGCTTATGTAATGTGCCGGAAAGACACTCACTTATTTGAACGAATCAAATTCTCAAAACCTTATTTTATTGTACAATCTATAATAAAGAGCTTAAATGGTACCACTGGTGAGATATATTGCAAATACAATGTTGAACAATATTATTGTCAAAAACCACTTCCTTAAAGATAATATTTGAATTTTGCGCAATAGCATTTACACTTTAAATGTATTTCAAGCAAAGTTTCGACTTATCGGAAAAATATTTCTTTGATAATCGGACAACTTCAGTCGATTTAATCCGCTATAGTATTTGCACTATACTTCTAGGTCTGATAAGTCTCAATTTGCAAACGTCATACAATCACTTTCATTGGCACTTGGCGTTGCAAGAGTTTGACGCATGGGGATTTCTATGCCACTTTAATCCACTAAATCAATTCTCATTTATCCGAGGTTTGATAATGATAAATCTGAAGTTGTACGCATAGCATCAACACTCAAGATTGGCAAAATCGTGTTAATTCATATGCACTCGTTGTTCGCATGTCGATCAACTTTCCCTCAACAACACCAACACCGACTCGTCAGCGAATGACATTTGCAATATCGTATAGCGCTGAATTGACATTTGAAGAGGCAAATTCAAACATTGCTGTTTATTATTCACAATATGCTTTGGTTACGATTCAACCGGCCAAAATAATCGTTGATATGAATTAGGCATGTACAACGGCACGGTGACAAACGAGAAGATTTGAAAAGCTGAAAACAACTGTTAAAAAAACTGATAAAATCATCCTTCTTTTCAGAGTCTAATTGTTTGCGACCACACTTTGTTTAAATAGTTGACAAATACTTCCTTATGTGGTTTATGCAAACAGGATTTAAACATAGATATGCGTTCTTTCCCAATAGTGTGCCTAATATAAAACATTACTGTATTGAGATCTTGTTTTTTATAAATGATTTTGTTTTATAAATAATGCAACATAGGAAATATGCACTGATAAGTATGTCTTTGGAAATAGTTCCATTGTACTCTTGTATTATCTGTTAACGTTAGTCGATTAAAATATGTACACTTAATATGATAAAAAATCTAATGAGTTTTGATGTATGAAAGCGGAACCCGAGCTTAACTATATGTTTTAAAATTAGTGTAAGTTCAATTCGGTGTTTATCAGATATTTGAACAAACAAATTTATTTCTTGAAGACCGGTCAACCTCAAGCAGCACAAAAACCTCCTACAAACCCACACACGCACGCCACACACTCATAAAACAAAAACAAATTGTAGCTTTGATATGATTGAAACGAACGGTAGCTCTATTACCCATTATATTTCACAGTGTTGTCTTAGTACCCATATGACCAAAAGATCATTATACCCACGGTTAGTACAGTTTTTATAGTTGCTCTTATTTAATCATCTGACAGTGGAGGTAAATTGACCTTGTTGAAAATATCTGAAGTACAAAATTTAGGCGTTTGTTATTTTTTCGATAAAACATTTCACCACACAAAACAATTAAACTTATTATCAAATTTATCACCCAAATTCCCTTGTTGATCGAATATTTCAAATATCATATCTACTTTAATATTTTTCTAATATTCTACAATCCAGATGAAGCAGAACACCAATATATTAGACTTATGAAATAAGTAAGGAACAACGAATATTATCACGATCGTAATTGAGTCGTTTTCTTGTCAATAAACTGTCCGAGCCACTATCATACTGTTTTAACTGTTCTCGTGACCTTAAAAGGACATTTTGTGTACACCAAGTATATACACACATAAATATGTAAATGTAGAATTTGTTTGTTTTATAATCCATACAATTTACACTCTTCCCATACTATGTTTGGTCTGTTTATAGACTCACCCACTGAACAACACAATGACAAGAAGTTAAAGTAATACAAGTAAGGCAACAAGAAGTTATGCTATTAAAAGCTCTCCACCCGATTCGTCATCACACCGATTATTCAGAATTTTGTTAATGTTAACAACTTTGTTAACGGCATCCTTGATTACTTTAAAGTGTGAACTAATTTTAGCATGCTCATATATCTAGATAAAACACGTAAGATTGATACTAGTGTCTTGAACCTTTAATGCAAAACTGTTACTCACATGTGAGTCATTTTTAGTTCCTGATGAGTTATGATTTAAAAGTTAACAACGACGACCTTAACGTTGTTATTAATTTGAACGAAGTTCTGAACAATCAGCTGATTGTTTATCAATGGAGGCTTAGAGAGTTAGGTATCCAATAAATAACAATTATGTGTATTTTGAGTACCTCGTGAAATAATATTTGTGTGGCATAATTTTAAAGTGTGTTATGTTTAGTGAAGAATAAATACAATATATACCGAAACAAATATTACGGATAAGCTTCTTTATGCCTTGAAACATTGCAAAATATGGCAATTTACTCCCGATTTCATATGATAATAAACAAAACCACAATCATAAATATCTTTGTATTTAGTGGATATTTGTTAATATTTTGCATACTATTCATCAGCAAACAACACACTTTCAAATGATTCCAGGTTCACATCGGTTCAAAAGTCATTAATGGCACTGACGCGAAAAAATGACACATTTAATTGAACATTGAATACCGTAGTGACACTTGAAAAAAGGATATCGCTTCATTTAGGGTAGATGGCGCTGGCAATGTTTTTGTATTTTTTATTTGCTGTCAATAAACAGCTTTAACCATTGTTTTTGTTTCTGTTAATAGACAGTCTAAATAAACAAGATTCTAGGCCTATGTATTTAGCACTGTATGGAGTTTGCCACATAAAACCTAAGTAGTAGTATCTGGCCTGTCCAACGGTCATCTCGACTAAAAGTTGCTTATTCTTGAAAAGTATATACACACATTCAAGGTTTAGGAACAAACTACTCCAACAGTTTAAGAGTTATCCCTACTGTATCATGTTCACAATATCACCATGATTAATATAGTTGCCTTGCATATTTTCCGCTTGCCCATGCAAGCTTATCTTTGTGTCATTGGACCTTGAACATAACTGTACATTATGATGATATTGATGTATTTTATATTAGCCTTAGTAAGGCAGTAAGAACATCTGTGCTGGGGTAGTAATCTCTTCAGTGATAGCTCCAAATTCCTATATAGTGTTTATTCTGAATATTGGCTTATGTTTAAATGACACACTTTAATAACAAAAATGCGAACATAGGAGACAAGATTTTTACCCTTGCGAAAATCATCTGAGATTGTAGAACGATACTAATTTTGTGTGAAAGAATAACCACGATTTAGTACATACTATGAAAATGATTTTAGAGCCCATATTTTTAACAGTTTCAATAACGAAACAAAAACTGTAGAGACAATACCTGGGTCACCCATCTCTGCCTCACAATAATAAATGCAAAGAAAATGCTACAGCGTGACTAATCATTGTTTGTCTATGAAATTATTCCCATGTCAAACGTCGTTTAGGTATAATTTTAGAACATGACCAAAGAAACCAGATGCGTAGAGTTCATTCGATTGACAAATCACTAAGTATGATGAATGTGGCAATTTCTTTGATTATAATCGATAGTTTGTTAATAAATAGAAGGTTTAAGCGTATATAATATTGTCTGGAAACTAAAAACCTAGAAACCTTTGGGCTAAAAGTGGCAGCATAAGAATTTCGAATTGCGAAAATATGTAATCATTGTTTGAGTAAGAAAATATGTTAACCCGATCGATATTCATAATAAATTATCCAGCAGACACAACAACATTTTAAGCCATTCTCCAACATTGAAACGTTGGTAAATAATGGTGGGTATAGAAAGTGTCGAAGACGTTATAACGAATTAAGTTAACTAAATGTTATGAACATCTCCTGCTAAAACAATATTTAATCAAAATAGGCTGAAAGGGAAATCATTAATTTCTTAGTAAGACTGCAGAAAGTTATTAGTTTCTACTGATTTAGATAGTTACTAAGCACTATATCAGGCTGCATACCAATATCAAAAGTCTTGCGGCTAATGAGGAGATTTTCAAAGCTAACAGTATATAAGTAAATCAAATACCTGAAACAGTATTTATAAAAAAATCCTGAGTCATTTCGTTACTTAAGTCGTATCTCACTAGTTATATGGTTATGCTTGTTTATGTATACAGGCTATTTGTTTTAGTATAATATCGTTTTTGATTTCATTAGTGTAAACAAATATTCAATATAGTTTTTCCTATGATCACAATACGACATTAAACTGAAATCAACATTCTTTTCTGTTTCTTTTATGCTTATTTTTCAAGTTTTATTTTATTTAATTTCTTTCTCTAGAAATCCCGTTTTTTTGAAGAAAAAAAACCAACACAACAACTACCGTTGACAAATTAAAGAAGTACAACCCAATTTATGAACACTATTTTCAACGGATACTTGGTCTCGAACTAAAATGAATAGTGCGGCATTTTAGGTCTACCAATTATAGTTTACGGAATTATTTCAACATATTTGTCACACTTTCCTGTGGATGGTTTCAAAACATATGCGATAGTATTATATTTACTAAGATAAAATATCAAGGTTTTTGTCCTACATACGCATTCAACTTTTGTTTTCACGTGACATTTTATCGACTTGCAATACATACCTTGTATTTTAAAGGAGAGATGGAGGTCACGCAACGCTACTTGTACTCGTACTTGTCCATATAAATATATCTACACCTGCAAACAATAATTACATCGGTTGTTGTAAATGATAACATTTCTTGATATTTTGTTCTACCATTATACTAAATGCATCATATGCGTATATGTACTGAATGTGTTGTTTTTTTTCTAAAAAAATGTTCCCCTCAATGTTTGTCCTCTAAAGTAGTACACACAGGGATATATTCATGCATTCGATATTTTGATTCATTTCCAGTCTTCGGAATATCTGGGATGTTCAGTGGCAATAGAAAATATTGTAAATCGTGTTCGAAATCGGAAGTCTTGATGTTTGTAGAACACCTATGCCACGTGTTTAACTATAAAACGGCATCAAATATTCTTTCATTAATCTATTCAAATAATTAAACATAAATATTACCATTTTAGTATTGGGGTTGGTCTGCGTGTTTACATATTACAGCTATTAGCAGAGCCTTTCTGTCCTCGTCATTGATAGCGTCGTCATGCAAACTGATAATAATTTGTCATAAGATTAAACCGCGTTTCAGAAATTTCCATTTAACGTGGTACGCATGTTTCCAGCGCCGATGCACAAATGTGAAACAAGGCCAATAATTCCGGAATAAGTTTTATCCTAGATATGCCTTTTGGTCATCTGAGAAAGACTGGCGATGCCACTTGCCTGCTGTTTAAGTTAATGCTTGTCTCGAAATAGGGTCAGTGTACAACTGTGTTACTCAGCTTTCTAATGTTATATGAACAAATGTATTGAACGTTTAAAGTCGAATCCTAAGTGCTCCATTATAAATTGTTTTCGTTGTAGTTGTTGTTGTTGTCGTTGTTGTCGTTGATATCGGTAGTACAGGTAAATCAAAACCTGAACAAATGTAATGCCTTCCGATGGTTGCTATTCATGCTTTTGGCAAAAACTGTAATTCAGTATCTTTTTTATTTTACCACACTTTTTATTCCCAATGTATGGAGACTATTTTCTTAGTATAATGAAAGTGACAAAATATAATTTAATTAAAATTCTAATGTATACATTTATAGACTGTGCGTGCATTGAGATCGTATGTTCTAGCTGAATCATGCGTCTAATGAAAATATTTTTTTCATCAGCCAGACATACAGTTGCCTAGATCAATGTTTTCTTTTGATATGAATGCTCTTCTATAGGAAATAAGCGTCAGACAATTAAATCAATTGGATGAGAAGAAATTGCAAAGAAATTTGTTTTTAAGCGTAAACATCACTTCTTTTTCCAAACTAACGCTCATTCTTTTGATAACTAGCTTGTTCTTCCACTTACGAACTTGAATTGAATATCAGGGCGAATTAGCAGATGAGTAATATATTTGTTTTATTGAAAATCATTACCACTTATTTAATTATTTTACTTACATAGTGCACGTCGTCCATAATAAGGTGGCTTTAAATTGTTGTAATTTCTTCAAACAGAAGCTAGAGGAAATGGATATATGACCATTTTAAAGTGTCGACGGTTTTGGGCATAGTTCAATTGAACGGGCGGGCGAAATTATTAAATGTATCATGTACATATATTCTTTGTATTCTTTTATATAAAAAACAGGAGCTGGTGAAGAGCCAATAACTTTGAAAATAATTAAAATAAGGATAAAAAAGCCCGAACAATTGTGCTGTAAATTTATTAGTTTAATGTTTGCATGAAAAATACATTTTGCGTTGTCTGATACATAATGGAAATACAAGAAAGTGTTTGTCTTGCATTTATAGGTGCAGAATCAAGGTTGATGAAAAATAACTTTTAAATGCATTATCATGTTTAACTCATTTTACTTTAATAATCAAAACAAAACCATGCATATGATTTAGGTACGGATAAAAATATATTGTTGATGTTTTGGCGCTTTTTTAAACTGGAGAATATGTGGTCAGGTAGTTATTAATATAATATCAAAACATTCACAAAGCCAAATATTTTTATCAGCTATAAATTTGCGACACGGGCGTACTACGGGTAGCGGCTTGGAAAATCATTTTTTCAAAAAAGAGGTATTTCGAAAATAAATTCAATTCTATTAAACTCTAAAATTAAGCCTAAAGGAAACAAAACAGATTGGGTTTTTTAGTGTAAAATCGTTTTTAATTTCACTCCTAATTATATAAAAATCTTTATTTTCTATGACACTCTACAAATATCCTCTACAGAGCGAAACATAATACGGTGTGACCTTAGTAGAAACAAACGAGCTTAACAGTCTTATATTGTAAATGATTGAGGTTTTATTTAATGACATCAAGTAAAACTCCTTAGGGACCAAAGTCTTCTGTTACCTGCAGGAAAGACTAATGAAACAATATGCGTCGATATAAATTAAACACAAGATTCAGTTATCTTAAGAGGTATAAATACAGATATTTTAGCAATGGGTTTTATAATGTGTTATTGAGGATGCCTCATTTTTATAATGTTATGTTAAAAGTAAGTATACAATTATCCAAACAGTTTTCGCTTCTGTTAAGATTCGATCATAATGATTGAACGTTAATGTGTTTTCAAGTTTATTTCTGGGTTAAATTCTTTTTGGAGAGAGTTTCCGACTGAAATGTTTTTCAAATGAATTTTGGAACAATATATTTTTGTTTGCATAGAATTGATTAACTTTTTCATGGAACATCCTGTACCGAGTCCTGCTTGAAAGAAAACGCTTTACTCTTGCATCGTAACAATCCTCTGTATAAGGTTCTTCCATAAGTGGAGAAAATGTTATTGACACTAAACCAAACATGACAACACAAATATCAAATGGGGTGTTTCAAGGGTCTAGACACTAGATGATACCATTTCCAAGAGATAAAAAGTTGTCAGAAATTTAAATGATATATATACCGATGTGTAAAGCACATTTAAAAACAAATGTCGGTTGATCTATCTGCACTAATCAAATGACATTCACATGCTAAATATACACAATTTTAATTGGAAAACCATTATGCACTACTATTAGAACAGTAAACTCAGCTGAGACAGCGGCACAATGTTTAGTTTATCACGCCAAATGATGAATTTCTAGCCTCATACTAGTTCGTATTGATAATTATAGGCTTCAATTGAAAAAAAATACTGCATTTGTCGGTTTTGGGACAATCTGGTGTCCAGTCCCTATAAGTGAAGGAAATGGCGATTGGAAGAATGAAATTTCTTCTCTTCTCTATTTATTTCGTGCAAACAAGAACTTAGGTGTCCGTTAAGAAACTGTTAGTAGAATATACCAAATACACATAAATGTTTTGGGGTATCTGGATGATAATTTTATAAATAAAATACTAAGATTGTTCACGAAGTAGCTGTAGGTTAATATTTTAGTGATTAAATTGTACTTTAGGGAATAATGCTTCTAAACTTATCTATGATACGTAGAAAAATAATTAATACCTATTTAATCTGTTTTATGCACTGTATCTACGTATTTTAAAATGGCCTTGACAAGCACAATTTAACCGCTGTGCATGCAAACATAAAGCGATGGGTTGATATTTATAAATCTGCGAAGGTCATTTCTTATCTAAGTCGATTTTCTAATTCTGGCAATAGCCTTGTGTAGAAATGTGTAATTGTTTTAACATATTGTGCTTACATATTTAGCAATAAAATTAATTACAAAATCGTTTCAAATATTATCATAACTATTAAGATAGTATTTATGATGACCGGCCTGATACCGAACTTAACAAACATGAGTTTTTTTTCAATGACTTAATAAGATGTTTTATGAAAACATCCGGTTCTAAAAAGCTCTACAATACGTCATTTATAAAATGCTATAATTCTGAAATTGGAACATTATGTGGAAGTACCACCTCGGTATTCTCGTTACATTGTTGTGTCAAATATTTGAAATTATAAGAGCGTCTCAAAACCGTCATAACAGATTTTAGCATGCACAATTACATACTTCAAAACATTTAGTATATCTCACATTTCGTTTATTGCTTTTTGGCAATGTAACAAAGCCAATAACGTTAAAAATTATATTACGTTACTTTTCATATATTAATACATTATTTATGCTAACTAAAAATGGAAGACGATTAACTTCCATATGGGTGCTAGATATGTCCATCATAACCTCCTAGCAATTTATTTTCGAAAGAAAATCATACTTTTTACGATATGACTGGATGTTTGTAGCTGTTATAGCGAAATAAATAAAAAAACGCATTTTATGAATATGTGATTATAATGGCTAACGCTATTATAGCCAAAGCAATATAGATTTCGTCAATTCAATTTTCAAACTGGAAGAAAAAACATGCCGATTAAAACAATTTCCTTCATCCATCGGTTAAGTTTTATCCATATTATTTCAATAATGCCGTTTTCTCACCCTATTAATATTTTTAGTTTCTATTTAGTTTCAAAATAACAATTTATATTGATTGGAGCATATCATCAAGTGCATCTGTCAATGAGCTATCTCCGTATTTCAAGGTAAATCAGCTAGTGATTGATCCTATCTAAGCTGTTATATATCACTTATTTCATCTGCTGGATTACCTCAGTAGCACAATTTAAACCAAGATTTGATAGGATCAGGTTTCGAAACATACTAGTTTCTATCCCAGTCATTTTCATATTTTAAACGTAATTTAAGTCCCGAGGATGGATTCCTCGATAGCATTGAATACCCTTCAATTTAAGCATTTATTCTATTTTTCGTGCACTTATGCAGTATGAACGATCGGCCACGAGTTTGCACTTTAATAATAAGCGCTAGGGCTTGTTAGAAAGTTTTAAAAATCGTGACAAATCCTTATATTTATATTTCCGCCTTTTCATTTCATAATTCTTTGTGGAAATAATGAGTTTGGTTAATCAAGCATTAATGAAGGGAGTTGTTTTTCGTGTTTCTATCGCAATTTTGCCTGAAGAGCTCACAAAAAATCAACCTGTTCGAGCAGAAAACATTTTTATCGTACACAAACGCAAGTGTGAATGCTAATATTATTGTGTACATACACAATTTATCGGTGAAACGACCAAAAGTTTGGCTTATGTAATATGCCCGAAGACATTCATTTATTTGAACGAATCAAATTCTCAAAACCTTAATTTTATTTTACAATCTATAATAAATAGCATAGATTATGCCACTGGTAAGATATATTGCAAATACAATGTTTAACAATATTATTGTCAAAAACCACTTCCTTAAAGATATTATATGAATTTTGCGCAATAGCATTTAAACTTTAAATGGATTTCAAGTAGAGTTCCGACTTATCTGAAATATATTTCTTGATAATCGAAACAACTTCAGTCGATTTATTCATCTGTAGTTTTTGCACTATACTTCTAGGACTGATCAGCCTCATTTTGTACTAAAACATCGTACAATTACTTACATTGGCACTTGGCGTTGCAAGGGTATAACGCATAAGGATTCCTGTCTCACTAAAATCCACTAAATCAATTCTCATTCATCGGAGATTTTATAATGATAAATTTGAAGTTGTACGCATAGCATCATCGCTCTTGTGAGCCAGAATGAGAGAATCGTGTTAATTCAAATGCACTCGTTGTTCGCATGTCGATCAACTTTCCCTCAACAACACCAACACCGACTCGTCAGCGAATGACATTAGCAATATCGTATAGCGCTGAATTGACTTTTCAAGAGGCAAATTTAAACATTGCTGTTTATTAACATATTCACGATATGCTTTGGTTACGATTTAACCGTAAAAAAATCGTTGATATGAAGTACGCTTGTACAACGGCAAAGTGACAAACGAGAAGATTTGAAGAGCTGAAACCGATTGTCCTAAAAACTGTTAAAATTAAACTTAAAAATTAAAATAAAATCTATCAGAGTTAAATTGCTTTGCGACCATAATTTGTTGAAATAGTTGACAAAGACTTCGCTAAGTTGGTTTATGCAAACAGGATGTAAATAGAAATATGCTTTCTTTCACAATAGTTTGCTTCATATAAAACATTACTGTACTGAAATTTTGCTAAATAAATATCCGTGAAGCAAATCATATTTGTTCTTCATAACTGATTTTCTCTGATATACAACAGCTGAAATATGCTCTGGCAACTATGGTCTTTGCAATATTTCCACGATATCTTTGTAATATCTGTTAACGTTAATCAAATAAACATTAACACTTAATATGATAAAATAATCTAATGAGTTTAGAAGTTTGAACAGTGAACATGAGCTTACCTATATGGTTTAAAATGAAAATATGTTCGATTCGGTGTTAATCGGATATTTCAACAAACAATCGTGTTCCTTGAGATCCGCTTAACCTCAAGCAGCACAAAGCGCTCCAACGTACGCACGGACACACGCCCCCCACTCATTTAACAAAAAAACAAATGGTGATTGTAACTTTGATATGATCGAAAAGAACGGTAGCTCTATAACGCATTATGTTTGATAGTGTTGTCTTTTTACCCATATGACCAAAAGATCATAATACCTGCGGTAATTACAGTTTTTTATAATTGCTCTTTTTTCATCAGTAATTGGACGTAAATCGACCTTGTTGACACTATTTGTAGTACAAAATTTAGGCGTTTGTTATTTTTTTGATTAAACATTTCATCACACAAAACAATTCTACTTATAATCAAATTAATCACCCAAATTCCTTTTCTTGTTGGTCGACTTCTTTCGAAAATCATATCTACTTTAATATTTTTTTCTAATATTCTACAATCCAGATGAAGCAGAACACCAACATAAAATACTTGTGAACTAGTGTAAGGAAAAACTATTATTATCATGATCGTAACTGAGTCTTTTTATTGACAATAAACTGTCCGAGCAACTATCATTCTGTTTTTACTGTTCGCGTGACCTTAAATACTACAGTTTGAATACACCCAGTATATACACAGCCATGTACTATTTGTTTATTTTATAATCCATACAATTTACACTCTTCCCATATTATGTTTGGTCTGTTTATAAACTCACTCACTCAAAAAAAAACAATTACAACTAGTTGAAATTATGCAAGTAAACCGACTAAATGTTTTGCTATTCAAAGCTGTCCCTGTGATTCGTTCTTGCACCTGTTGTACATAATTTTTTTAAAGTTAACAACTTTGTTAACGGCATCCTTGATTACTTTAAAGTGTGAACTAATTTTAGCATGCTCATATATCTAGATTAAACACGTTAATTTGAAACTTGTGTCTTGAACCTTTAAGGCAAAACTGTTACTCACATGTGAGTCCTTTATAGTTCCTGATGATTTGTGACAACGATGACCTTAACATCGTTATTAATTTGAACGAAGTTCTGAACAATCGACTGATTATTTTTCAATGAAGGCAAAACGATTTGAGGTATCCAATGAATAACAATTATGTGTATTTTGAGTACCTGATAAACTCATATCTGTGTGGCTTAATTTCAAAGTGTGTTATGTTTAATAGTGAAGAACAGATACGATCTAAACCGAGACAAATATCACAGATACGCTTCTTTATGCGTTGAAACCTGCAAAATAAACCACACACATAAATAACTTTGTATTTAGTGGATATTTGTTAATATTTCACATACTACTCATCAGCAAACAACACACTTTCAAATGATTCCAGGGTCATATGGGTTCAAAAGTCATTAATGGCAATGACGCGATAAAATGACACATGTAATTGAACATTAAATACCGCAGTGACACTTGAACAAAGGATATCGCTCCATTAAGGGTAGGGGGCGTTGGCATTGCTTTTGTATTATTTAATTGCTGTCAATAAACAGCTTCAACCATTGTTTTTGTTTCTGTTAATAGACAGTTTAAATAAACAAGATTCTAGGCCCATGTTTTTATCAGTTACCATTACGAAACGGAAACCGTAGAGACAATTCATGAGTCACCCAACTCTGTTTCGCATTAATGAATACAAAAATTGCTACAGCGTGATAAATCATTGATGGTCAATCAAATTATTCCGATTTCGGGTTTAAGATTTAGTTTTGAACATGCGTACATTTCATTCGCTTAACAAAGCGCGCGTGAGTGAACATTTGCGCAAGTGTGATGAATGCGGCAATGACTTTTATTAAAATCGATGGTTTGTTGAAAAATAAAAGATAAAACCGAAAATAAATAACATAGATATTGTCCAGAAATTAAAAAAACTCGAAACTTTTTGGGTTCAAATGGCAGCATAAGAATTTCAAATTTTCGATAATTTGTAAACATTCTTTGAGTAAGATACTAAACCAGCAGGATCGGTATTCATAATAAATTTCCCAGCAGGTACAATAACGTTTTAAGAAATTCTTCAACATTGAAACGTTGGTGAAAATGATTAGTCTCGAAAGAGTTCCTTATGTTTAACTCATTACCTACGGCTTAAGGCTAAAGGCGGTGACCCCATAATATATGGACTGGGATATTTTGATGCATATGTGGTCTGTCTGTGTTTACGTTTGTTGTTTGTCTCTCATTCTCTGTTGGACATTTACCCTGTACACTTAAACAGGTTACTTTTTAATTATAGAGGACAGCTCTAGTTTGTTTTAGTAGAGGCATAAACATGTGTGATGTACTTCATACACGTTCCAGTAGGCTGCGTTTGTTGAGTGTCAGTATGCCAAAACATACAATACGAGTTTACCAAAATGAACTTTATGTGAACCTGCCACTTGTATTTGCACAGGAAGCGACACGTTCATGTATAGGTAAATGCAATGGTTATCTTGAAATCTTTTTTTTCTTTACTTTACGAAACAAAAGTGTATAGCATTGATGCAGTTATAATTTATAACAACCAAGCAGAATGTTAGCTATTATAAAATAATTTATCTACCATGCTTTTCTACTACGCTGTCGGCATCCCAGATTTGATGTATGTCCTTGATTGATAGTTATCACCGAGCCAGATATGTTGATTTAAGCCTGATACTACGGTTTTACCAACATCTCCACATTTTCGCGCATTGTCCTACCAACGAAAGTGACTTACCATACGATAATACATATGTTCACAATCGTGGTAAAATTAGTTCAACAAAACTATTATTTTCTGTTAATACCTATTTCTAGTAATACGTTTGGTTGTTTCCGAATGTTATTTAAGGAATGAATTGTGGGCTTGATGTCATTATCGGGTAATAAACGCAACTGGGCTGGTCAAAGAATGACCATCCCAATTGCGTTCATATACCCGATAATGACATCAAGTAATAGTTCATTATTTCGTTCAAAATAGTTAAAAAAGTTCATTTCATTTAAGAAAATATTTCAGTACTCCTTTCTTACCCATTCTGTTATTAGAACGACCCAACCGTAAGCGGAAACATGTTATCAAATGACGTCACAATAACACGGATCTCTGTAGATCAACCACTTGAAATCACTTTAATACGTAAAATTGATACATTTATGGCAACAATACATTCAACATATCATAAATTAACACTTTCTTAAATGTCCATTTATATTTTAGGGGACTTTTTGACACAATACAAACAATAACAAGATCAATAGTTGTCATGTATATTGTTTTGCGATGAATTGCAATCCGAACATATCCGAAGATGATGCGTTCATCGATTGATAAACGCAATTGCCGCAGAGGTGTTCATATAAGGAATTAAAGTTTAGGTGTAAAAATACTGCTTTGTCGACCAAAGTTTTGCTCTTTACGAGAATGTGTTGTATTGTTGCTTTTAATATTTTGTATTAACCAAAGGCAACGTTATTTTTGGAAGCCTTTCTAATCATTTCGCAGCACATGAAAACGGGTATAATGATATTGATTAACATACAATCAAAACTGGCTACAACCGTTCTTCCAGCAAATCAGTGAGCTATTTAATTGATTTTTGGCAAACATTTAATAGACTTGACAAAATAAATCAAGGAACTGTTTATCTGATTTCTTCTCGTAACAATTTCAAAGGGGGTGGAAATTATGATTACAGGATGTTCACATAATGTTTGGCATGTGCTCACTTTACATTTCTTCTGACTGTATCAACCACTTAGGCCAACCTGTTGTATTTGTATGTGTATCGTTCAATCCTTTGTTTTACTGAAAATTGTAACTGACTTAAAGGCAATGTAAATAAGCAAATGAAAGTTATGAATTAAGTACGTATGATGTCTAAACAAATATTCTAAAGTTTATTAAAATTAATTTCGTCCGTTACAAATCAAACGAAAATTTTCAGTTCTAAAAGGTCAACCCTCAAAATCAGTTCAGGACATCATTAAATTTATCGTTTTGTAACTCTCATTGAAAGTATCCCGCTGTGTCTCTTGAAACAAAAAAGTAAATGATGCAATACACGTACCAGGGTGCTCTGATTCGACGAAAACCTCAATGGTATTAATATTGATATCCGGATTTTATTAATTGAAACATGTTTTAACAATTCATTGAACTAAGTCATAAAGCATTCCTTATCGATTTTGACATTAAACAAGTGTTATAGCAGTAATTAAGGATACAGACATACATTGTTCGATTCCAATAATTGCATCTGTTGATAACTATAATGTAGGAGAAGCAATTTTCTGATATTTACCAGGCGGTGCTTGAACTTAAGATTGTATTTCAACATCTACAAAAGCTGTTTGCTCTACCAACAATTATATTTTACAAGCAGCCTCGAACGACAGTATTATAAAGATATGTTGATTGAACTAAACATTTTTATTATTCCTATTTTAAGATACGTTATGGAAGGTATATTTTTTTGGACCACTAATAACATCTTAAGTTTCCGTTCGCTTAAATTAACTGATCACTGACAACATTGATTTTGATAACTCATTTCTGAGTAAAAATGATATTTTTATTTCAATATATTTTTTTTAAATTAGAAAAATGTAACCAAATTCAGCTTTATTGTTAAAATACCCATTGAGTGTCGAAATCACCATATGTATGTTATCATTAATGTTATTGTTCTATAAATGTTGTTGTTGTTGTATATATTTTGTAAATATGATTTGTTTTCCAATAATCGAGGAGAAAAAAACAACTTCTACTAGCGAAGATTCTCAATGTGAGTCTCTCATTCAGTGTCTCGTCAGAGTCTCTCGTGCAGTGTCTCTTTCGAGCCTGCCTTGCATTGTCTCTTGTGAGTCTCTTGTTCAGTGTCTCTCGGTAATCTCGCGTTCATTGAGTCGGGTCTCTCCTTCAAAGTCTCTCTTCAGTGTCTGTTTCAGTGTCTCTCTTGGGTCTCGTTTAGTGGTTTCTTGTGAGTCCCTCTTTCAGTGTCTCCTTCGGGTCTTTCGTTCAGCGTCTCCAGGGAGTCCCTCGTTCAGTGTATCTCAGGAGTCTCTCGTTCAGTGTCTCTCTTCAGGCTCTTGTTCAGTGACTCTCGGAAGTCTTACGTTCAGTGTCTTTTGGGAATCTCTCGTTCAGTGTCTCTCGGGGGGTCTCTCGTTCAGTGTTACTTGGGAGTCTCTCGGTCAATGTCTTTCGTTAAGTGTCTCTCGGGAGTCTCTTCTATTGGGAGCCTCTCGTTCAGTGGCTCTCGGGAGTCTCTCGTTCAGTTTTATTTGGGAGTCTCTTGTTCAATGTCTTTCGTTAAGTGTAACTCGGTAGTCTCTCCTTTATTGCCTCTTGGGAGCATCTCTTTCAGTGTCTCTCGAGAGTCTCTCGGTCAGTGTCCCCTTGGAGTCTCTTATTCAGTGTCTCTCGAGAGGCTCTCGTTCAATTTCTCTTTGGGGTCTCCTTCAGTTTCTTTCGGGAGTCTCTCGTTCAGTTTCACTCGTGAGTCTCTTGTTCAGTGTCTCTCGGGAGTGTCTAGTTCAGTGTCTCTCGGGAGTCTCTCGTTCAGTGTCTATCGGGAGTCTCTCGTTAAGTGGTTTCTATGAGTCCCTCTTTCAGTGTCTCCTTATGGTCTTTAGAGTGTTTCCTGGAAGTCTCTCGTTCAGTGGATCTCAGGAGTCTCTCGTTAAGTGGTTTCTATGAGTCCCTCTTTCAGTGTCTCCTTACGGTCTTTCTAGTGTCTCATAAAAGTCTCTTGTTCAGTGGATCTCGGGAGTCTCTCGTTAAGTGTCTCTCTTCAAGCTCTCGTTCAGTGTCTCTCGGGAATCTAACGTTCAGTGTCTTTTGGGAATCTCTCGTTCAGTGTCTCTCGTTAAGCTATTGGTAAGTGTCTCTTGGGAGTCTAACGTTTAGTGTCTTTTAGAATCTGTAGTTCAGTGTCTCTAGGCAGTCTTACGTTCAGTGTCTCTTGGGGGTCTCTCGTTCAGTGTCTCTTGGGAGTCTCTCGTTAAGTGTCTCTTGGGAGTCTGTCGTTTATTGTCTCTTGTGAGTCTCTCGTTCAGTGTCTCTTGCGAGTCTCTCGTTCAGTGTCTCTCAGGTGTCTCTCGTTCAGTGTCTCTTGTGAGTCTCTCGTTTATTGTCTCTCGGGAAGCTCTCGGTCAGTTAAATTCATATCGTGCCCCTTCAAATCATTTCAAACAAATACAAATGAGCAAACTGGTATGGCGTCCGGCTCGTGATCAAGCAATGGTAAACAATAAAAGGAATGCGTGAAATACTTAGATATCAGACACATTCAATATTAAGCATTTATAAATTTATTGTTTCAAGGAAATGATACATGTATTTTTCAAAAGATTGGAATTATTTGGTCTGGATAATACAGCATTGAGCAAAGCAATACAGAACTCTGCCTTGGATACTACAAGTGATTTGTTAACTTAGCCAGAACAAAAATCGCCAATATTAAAGAAATTAACCATCATGAGGGTTTAAATTCGCGATCAGAGATTTTGGCTTATTTATTTATTATCGTTATGTTATCATCGCGGGAAGTAATCATCATAAATACATTAACAAGTTTTCTACATAATGAAAATCAGCATATTCTGTCTGACCAAGTTCAAGATGATTATCATCATTACATTAGCATGTTATAAACAGTGAGTTTATCAACATACACCGTCTAACCAAATCGCGAATTCAAACATTAACATACTTGATTCAATTCCAAACTTCTAGACGATAATAACATACGAGTGTGATTCGCCCTTGACCATTTACATTAAAGATGATTTTTTGACTCCCAAACAAGATGTTCCATACTTAATACAGTTGTTGAATTTACCGAAAATGATGAATAAGTACAAAAAACAATGGTTATTATACATGAAACCGTGTTTTATTTGAAAGAAATGTGCAAACAAACAAGGTAGTTTTACCTAAAGGAACTAAATTTAGTCACTAAAATATATAAGGACTCACTAGTATAGATATTTGTTCATTTTCAGCTATTCAATACACAGGTACGATTTTGTTATCAGTAATTAATATTTTCCATAAATGCAATATTTAGTAAGCAGTCAAAGGTTTATCACTAAAAATTATGTTTTTATGTGTATGCATTGATTTTAAATACGAGTCACACTTTAAAAGTAAAAGCAAGAATTTATCTAATGTATAATGTAGTTTCAGTTATTTATGTTTTAGATTTGCAAGAAGTAAGCAATACCTTTTGAAATGATACGAACAGATGATACGGTAACATGGCATCACGGCGAATACCAGATTATTCGGCATTGGATTCCTTAAATGAATGGTTGAGAGTATGCAGACTATAATCATTGAGGGATTTCTTGCCTCTAAAAACTGATACATGTTTTCATACAAAAGTATTCTTGAGTGTTTTAAATGTATTCCATTATTATTTTAGTAAAATCCCAGTCTTATATGAAATGTTAATGAAATCGACAGCTTGATTATTTCCCCTTTTATGCCATCGATGTATGAATACAGCGCCATGGGAGACTGCGCTTTGAAGAGCTACAGTCATAACAATGTGGCAAGGATGGTGGATTTTAATACGTAATTTAGTGTTGTATAAATTCTTAGGTAAATTATCCCTTTAACAGCTGTTAGAACTCATCATTTTAGACGATAAAGTAATTTTGATATTGATCTGACACAAGGTTATTTTAGAAAGTGATACTGTTCATTATTTTCAAATACAAGGAACGTTATGTTTCAGCCACGAGGCTAAATGTCGCAGAAGTAAAAATACTTTCACAGGAATACAATAATATGTGTTTTGTCGTTAAATGTTGACAGGGACCATTATTCAAGTTAAGTTATTTAAGTTAGAGTTATGAAACGTCAATGTATATCTAAAAGTACAGTTCAACCTTGTATTATCTATGATAAATAATGTTGTATTATTATATTTTGTTAGGAATCGTGACTTCATTTTTGACGCTAGTTCACATGGAACTAGTTTTTTGAGAGAAAACTAATTTTAAACAATATTTGTAATCTGTCTCCTCAGATTATGCTCGTGTTAAAATGAACATTATCAAACGCACTTTTTGACATTTCAACCAACGCAACTGCGATTAAATTGTACACGGAATTTCCTTGAATGAAGTCATAACTCAATCCCATTAAAGATTTAGGGCGTTTTTGTTGATACCAAAATAGTTTGGGGTTTGGTTTGAAGAGGTTCGGCGATTTGGAAACTAGAAAACCTGGAAAACTTGTGCTGTAAATGTTTGGATCGAAACATTGGCTCACCAAGCTTGTATACATGAACGGCGGGCTTCCGCAAATTCGTACTTGTTTGTGACCTCTTTAAATGTCAACATTTTTCGTTTATTTTTTATAGCTATATCTAGCTGTAATAGCAATAAATTAATAATATAGGCACTTTTTAACTTGCCTCTGCCTGTGATTGATATTGTTGTACGCGTTGAAATATCAGGAATTATTAAAATCAAATTATCATATAGTTCTGGTGCATTTTGACGAGCATTTTATAATATTTTTCAAATAGCACTTACCCATCACTATATATGTTTTTCGTGTAGATATTCCATGCATTATAAAACAACAGGAAAAAACCCATATCCGGTAACACCATAACACAGAGATTTGCTTATTCATTTGTCCATAAAAACAATTGATTCGTCAAACCCAAGCAAACGTCGCGGATGTCTATACGTCCGTAATTTTCCTTCTGTTTACTTGTTTTCCTTTTTTCATTTTAAACATTTGGCTGTTTGCATAAAGGTTAAATTTATTATAATCCTAACATGTATTGTCACAGTGCCTCTTTCATTAATTTCATTCATAGATTATTGATAGTAACCCGTGGTCCTCGTTCTTATTTTGTTATGATTGACCTTTTACCCCAAAAAAGGGTCAAACAATTACAGATAATTATTTTGAAGTTATTATAATTGTTTTGTTTTATGAATAAATCATCATGTATTTTGAATATATAATCTGTATGATTACCCGCTTTGTTTAATAAAGATAATCATGTCTTATTATAAAATTATGCGATCTATAATGCCAACTATTTTTCATAAAATGTAACGAGAATTTCCTAATCTATGTTATTTAAGAAAACGTCTCCTGATAATAACGCAAATAGTGTGCTGTTTTTATTTTCAATATATGCAAAACCTAACACGCCTTTAATCAAATACTTATGAATAATTATATTTTTAAATTGAATAATTCTAATTCTCACTGTTCTCGTCGGGATTTTACAATACCACGTGTGTTTATGAAATAAAGTAAATAAGTTTATTTATGTCGGAACTGTCTATGTTTGTCTTGATACCCTCACGTGATTATTTAATAGTAGCAATCATTTGCTGTTGTGTTATTTTTATATTCTATGCAATAAAGGTATTTGTTGTTGTTGCTGGTAACGTGCATAAACTAAGTCAGTTTGCGGCTCACACGGTTTTCCTTAAATAAATAAAATTTTAATCCGAGAATTATCTATGTAGCACCTTGGAAAAGCTTACCAACTATCACCTTAAGAAAGCTTACCAACTACTTGTAATTAATTGATAATTTGAAATCATATTTTATGGTGAAAAAAGCAAGTGCTTTCATCTTCACATATTAAGATTATGTTTACTTCATCCAAATTCCATGCCCAATAAAACAATAAATTCTTGAGTGTAAAAGTGAATACGATAAACATAGCTTATCAAAGTAATAAATTACACACATGTTACCCCAGGTACTTGCTTACATTTTAAGGTGTCCAACCAACAGAAAATGTATAGTTTTGTACTCCATTTATTTTGATATTTAATTTTGATGACCTCATACAATTTTGATATTGTTCAAAATTATTTGTAACTGATTTCTAGAATGTTAGACAAGTAAAGAATATCAGATACAAAGTTACTCTAGTATGTATTTTTGCTTCTTATTTCAAAAGAAGTCGGACGCATTTTTGAAGTCCAATAAAACTTGTTTGTTATATTATGTTTGGTATTTTTCTATATTTCGTATACATCTAAAAACGCAATCAAAACTGATTCGAATTATACAAAACTAACATGGCATTAGAAATATAAATACTTGTAGGTCGGATACCTTACAATTGGTGAAAGGTAAGTGTCTCATGATATTTCTCTTGAAAAAACATGTAGCTTATATATGTGACGCTGTCCTTTTAAATTGTAATCGTTATAATCGGGAAATATATAGTGAACTGATTTACAGTGAATCGTAGGAATTATAAATGGAATAAAACATTTTTAAATCTAAAGTCTAAAGGAGCACTATAAAGGTTGATGCAAATACTTTTTTTTAAAATATTTTATGTATTTTTATATTTAACTCATTTAACTTCAATGATCAAAGCAAAGGGAAAGCAATGATTTCACTATAAATAAACAATATTAGCGATATGCTGGCGCTTTTTTAAACAGGGAATTACTGGCCACTTAACTACGACTTCAAAACCCATTTATAAAGGCTAATATTGTTTTATCAGTACACAAATCAAACGTTGTTTTTTGTTTTGATTATTAAAGTCAAATGAGTTAAACATAAAACTGCATTTAAAGTTAGAAAACAAATCCTCTATTGTGCGCCTTGAACCCAGTATTCAAATAATGAAAGTTATATAAAAGTGATTCTGAAGGCTGTAAAATGTGTGGACAAATAAAACTAGCAATAATCTGCGTAGTTCTAGTACTTAGATTTCAAGGTTTCCAGGCGAAGGGGATTATCTCCGAAACGGTAAGCGTTTTTTTTTTTCATTAAAGTAATGGTTTCGAATCATTTTATGTTCTCGTATTTTTAGCCACACACACACACACACACACACACACACACACACACACACACACATATATATATATATATATATATATATATATATATATATATATATATATATATTTATAAAACAGTTCTAAGTTGGGCTTAAAAAGACTCGCTCATGTCATAGGGTATGACTTTTAGATTTCAATAAAAGTTTTACAAATATATTTAATCGTATTTTGTTAAAATACCCTAATTCTTATTTATTACTCCGCCCCATAAATTATCAGGTTTGGTAACTTTTACATATAGTGTAGTGTAGTTTTTTATATATCGAGTTATAGTATATATTAACAAACTACACTACATTTAGTTTGTTCATCATCCGAATGTTATTATCAGAATCCTTATCAATAAATGACAGCTTCTTCAACTGTTGTTCTAACTGTTTTTCTTTTCCCCTTAACACTTTCAACTCTTTCTTTTTTGTTTAACTTTTGCGACTGTTGCAACTTTATTTTCTCATCTCTTAATCTGACTAATTCAAGTCTCTCATTATCACTCATTTCCTTTCTTTCTCTTTCTTTTATTGCTATTTCCTCCTTTTGAATTTACCTTTTCATCTTTCTAAGCTCTCTATCAAACATGTAATGAGCCATCTCTAATCTAAATCAGCACTGTATTAAATTCACTTTATCAATGTTAATACACAGTTCACTTGGCACTTATCTTAACAAAATAACCAATTATTTCATTTCATACACAAATTCACTTTTCACTAAACATAATCATTTCACAGATACATAAGATTCACATAAACACAATGTAATAGCAATCCAAAAATAAATGAATGGCAAACAATTTACAACATAAGAACACAATCTCATACAATCAAACAATGCTATGCACATAACATGTCATACATTAAATCATAAGACTCAAACAACACCACATCTATTCATCTTAAGTAGTAAATTATGGTATCATGTAACCTCAAACAAATATGGTACCGATAACTTCCCTTGTTACTGTTCTACCTTATAAATAACCTTACATTTATTATAAATCAATCTTATTCAAGTGTACCATCACAAACTTCAATTATTAAATTCTTAATTTAGTATTCCTGATTAGATTTTATTTTCAAAAAAATTCTTGCTCAACATCGATTTACAATTATCAGACAATTTAACAGTCACATCACTGACTGACATATGCACAGACACTAATATTTCCTTTTGAAAAATTATTCTGCCGAAACCTGGAATTTAAATCGGACACTCATGTTTTGTAAAATGCACTTTTTATGACCTTATAGTTGAGTTAGCTCCCAACTACAATTATTGTGTTTTTTTTGTAAACGTTTGTTTCGCCTGAAAAAACATGAGCGACTCCTTTAAAATCGTTTTCCGAATTTTCACGTTAGACATTTACTAGTAGCCTCGCTAAAACTCTCCAAATCCCATTGCTCGTTCTATTTTGTTTATGTCTTACTAAACTTGTACACATACTAGGATAACTTAGTTTAAAGATTACGGCTCCACATACATGCATCATTGTAATATCTTGTGAATCATGTTTGTTGTAATAAAGTTGGGATATGTATACTGTAACCTTTAACTATCCTCCGAAAAAATCTTTTGTGTAAGACCGGTTCATCCAAACCCTCGAGTTGGGTAGTCTGCGGATACACGGTAAATCTCGTTTCCGAAAAAAAACTACGCTCAGGTTGAGATCTTATTCTCTTGGGCATGAACTATACTAATAGACGGAAATGTTAAGCTATGAACAATGCAATACAGATATCTGCATTAAATACAGCAAGCTTTATAATCGTTGATATGAAAAACTTTCGCCATCATGTGGTTTCGAATTCGCGATCAGATATTTGGCTTATTATGTTTTTATCGTTTAATATCGTCTCGGGAAGGGATCAACATACATACATAAGCAAGTTGTCTACAGAAATATAATCAACTATCTCTGTCTAACCAAGTTCAAGATGATTGACTCCAGAACATTAGCATATAACGTCTGACCGAATTTCAAATGCGCGCATAAACATACTTGAACTTATTCAAATCTTTATGGACCATGATAAATTACGAGAGACTGGTTCGTCCTTGACCATTTACATCAACAGTTACAAGATTGTGAACTCTTAATACTTGGTGGCCTCATGTCATTTTGGTATCATATAAATGGGTTTACAGGAAGAATATGTTAATATCATACTTATAGAAATATTAGACATATTGAATAATCGGTCATTTCACATCCGGTTTCAGTTAAAGAATATAATTAAATATAAAGTTAATCTATAATGTAGTTTTATCCAGTTACTTTGTATATTAGTAAGCATGCATTCAGTAAACAATACCCTTTTGAATGATACAAAGAATAAATGGGGTAACATGGCATAACATTTAACATTACAGCCTAAGAGATTAAAACTTTAACATTGCAGCCTATGGGGTATTAAAAATTAATCACAACGGCCTATGCGATATCAAAACTTAAACATTACGGCATATGGGATGATAACTTTGACATTACGGCCTATGGGATAATAACACTTTGACATTACGGCCTATGGGATAATAACACTTTGACATTACGACCCGTGAGCTGTGACATTTTAGACAAGTCCACTGTTAGATCCCTTAATAGGTTAAGCGATTTTTTTAAAGTCATGTTTTTAGAGTTACCTACCTTTAAGTTTATAACTAGTACTTAAAAGATTGCTTAACGCAGTCAACATTAGGACATATACTGCAGTAGGTAGCCTAAAGGGGTCTAATGCGAAAGATTGCGAGTTTAAATCCGTTGAGGGATGTTCAATTTCTACCAAGTCCGTCTATTTAATTATGTATTCATATCATTATTGTAAATAAATCTGACACAACCTGAATTTGTTTTGATGATTGTTCTTAATAAAATTTAATTTAATTTCTAACGTTTATACGAAGAGGCTGTTGGACGCTTCCCTTGTATACTGACCTCAGACGAATTTAGAACATATTTTTATCTCTAAAGATGTCTCTCAATCTGTGGAAAGCAGATCCCAAGCAAAATGTTCATGTATGAGGTACATTGAAACATAAAGTTGAGTACATTTTAAGAAACTATCTTGTTATTGAATTTGATTTGAAAGGACAAGAAGAAAACAGTTGTTTTTTGCGAGAGTATTACAGATTATACATTCAACAATTTATTGAGGATATTTGGTGGTATTGTATTCAAATAAGAACCATATTAAACAACAAAAAAATAAATTCACTTTTGTTACAACTATTCAAACTCTCATATTATGGTTACACTGAGTGCAATTGTTTTCTTAACTAAATCACTTACAATTGTATTTTGTCAATTAAGCACAGCTTTCAAAAATACATAACAATGTGTGAATAAAGATAAAGCGCAACACAAAATAAAACTATTTTTTCTCCCAATCTTTTCCATAACATTCTCCATAGCTAGGTGCTGATACCACAGTTAAGTGTTTTGTTTTCGTCCCAGAAAATGGTCAATTATACAATGGAAAAAACAGGGACAAGGATAATAGAAACAACTGTTACGACATCAATACATTTAAATAAGTAGGACATTCATACAGAAATATCATTAAGAAACATTATCATACATTAACCAAGTTTAGGCATCCTCGTATTGCATAAACAGTAAGTTAAATGAATAGAATAGCTGATGATGTTGATAGCGATGGTCCACATTGTAGAAAGCATATAGTTCTTCCAATGCCTGTCTGGCTGACTTGCTGCCTGCCTGCCTGCCTGTCTGTCTGTTTCACATTTGATATAATGGTATATTTATTTATTCTTCTTTATTCTTTATTACATATCGTCGTACAGTTAAAATAACATTGGTATTTGCAAATGTTCTAAAGGAAGGATTTTGTACCAGTTACATTTTTACTGTTTTTCTTTCATTTGTGCCGAATGCACATTGACAATTTCTATCGCACTGTCTATCATCCATTTTGAAAGCAGCATTTCTGTGAGAAATACATGAACGATCGTTGTGTAAAAACTGTTATAGTGTTGATTGGCTACAGATAGATGTAGCATATACTTCGAACAATAATGTTATGTATATTCCCCTTCTTATATGTTATATATGTCTGCCACTACCAGTTCTATATATTAGTTGTTGTATTTTTTATAAAAATGTCGTTTGTGACGTTTGGATAAGAATCACTTTACAAAGTTAATGATTGATTGGTTTTTGCGACACTTTTTATATTGATGTTGTGGGGTCGTTTGTGCCATATATATATTATACATTATAATTCAAGAACGATTTTTTAAGTGAAGAAGTAAACCTAACCAATATAGGCTAATGAATAAAACAAAATTGTTATACTAAATGTAATACATTTTTTTCTATATAAAGCACAGAAGGTGCTAAATTGTAGTTGGTATCAGTGAACGCATGAACATGTGTGTTGTATTTCATCCATGTCTCATAAGGCTGCATATTCCGAGGAGTATCAGTATATACATATTGGCCTTTCTTCGACTTTTAAGGCATCCCGGATTTGATAGCAAGCCTGGAGTGTTGACACCAAGTCAGATAATTGTGTTGATTTAATCCGAATACTATGTTTTCACCCATAAACACAAATCTTCATTCTAGCGCATTATTGTGATAACGAGAGTGACTTATCAAAACGTTATATATTTCTTCACAAACGTTGTAATATACTAGTGAATCAAGTTCAACAATAGTACCTCCATCTGATATATTTCCAGTTATACGTTTAAATGTATCTGATGTTATATTTTTTTTTGACCAAAGTTTAGCTCTTTATACGAGAATGTGTTGTATTGTGGCTTTTAATATTTTTTATTAACCAAATGCAATGTTATGTTTCTAATCATTTCGCAGCACATGCAAACGGGTATAATGATATTGATTAACTGACAATCAAAACTGGCTACAACCTTTCTGCCAGCGAACCAGTGAGCAATCTAATTGATTTTTGGCAAACATTTAATAGACTTGACACAATAAATCAACAAACTGGTTACCTGATTTCTTCTCGTAACAATTTCAAAAGGGTTGAAATTATAATTACAGGATGTTCACATATGTTTGGCATGTGCTCACTTTACATTTCTTCTGACTGCTAAAATCACTTACTAGGCTAACCTGTTCTATTTGTTTGTGTATTGTTAAATCCTTTTACATCTACTTGAAAAGTATCACTGATTTTATAGATGTAGATGTAGTTTTACTGAAGTAAAACGGCAGTTATATCTCAAATACGTATGATGTCCAAACAAGTATTATCATCCAGTAGAATTCAAAATACACATATTTAAGACACAAACTAAATCTAAAAATACAAATTTTGTCGTCGGTCAAAATTGTCTTTTGGTAATAATCTATGTAGTATCAAAGAATAAATCGGACAGACACTCTCCGAGACCGAAGCGAAGGCGGACGATACACATAGAAATAAGGCGACTATAGATCAATTGCTAGATTAGCATCCCCGGCCACCTCCTCTTTTTCCGTCGCCCCTTAAATGTTATTGAATGATATAAAAATGTTGAACTAGTGTCTGTACTTGCGTATCGGTCCAGTACTGTCCAGGAATGGCGTTTATTTATACCTACGGTGTCGATGTTTTTATTATTTTCCAGGTTCTGTATCATTTTTGACATGTTATTTGATTTTCATTTTGTTGAAAAATAGCTCTGCGAGCCAGTTATTTTATGTAAATCAAAACGTAAATCAACGTCAAATAATTAATATACGTGTATCTTGTATCCAGAAATAGAGGAGGTAACACTGTCAACGCACGCTAGCACCGGCTTAGAAAGTTTTCCATTTGAACAGTCATTAAGATTTACATGATCCGAAAGGACCAGAAATAAGTAACTACATTGTAGACAAACAATGGTGCGACGTTTGACCTTTTCATTGCTAACTTTAATGTGTCTTGATTTATATCAACATTTATTTAAGTAAAAAAATGGAATGAAATTACTTGTAAAAGAAGCACATTTAAATTCAGTCGACAGTCTTGTTCATACTGGTACCCTTAAAGTAATGCTATGTAAACTATCAGCGGTTAGTCACCACTAGTCTTTAGTGGGCATTATGCAGAAAATAGTAACTGATCAAACATCATGATGAAAGTAATACTGGTTAAAGGCGCGCTGTCACTTATCTACGTAAAGAATGAGTATAAGTTTGTGAGCTAAAATATATGTGAACAGAATGTTTGTAAGCATACTATCAACACTGTCAATAAAACGCCAGGTCACACTGTTCATTAGATGTACCGGCCATATACCGGCCATGTACCGGCCATTTAATTGTCAAAATATGACCCTTAATCACCTTTTATGCTCCTTATTTTAAACATTTCTTGCGCAATCTTTTCCAAACTATTACCAATGTTTATTAGAGTGAACAATCATGCAAATGACATGCAGCCACATTTCGACAAGCTTTATTATTGACCTTGCCTTTTCAGTAGTTCATACTAGATTATATTTTTAAATGACGTCATCCGATTTAATACTGAGCCATATAACCCTATTAACACAAACCCTACAAATAAATAGTACATGGGAAGACCTTTTGCATTCCAAAAAGAGGGCCCTCCATACAGGTGCCATATTAGATTTGTGAAACATGATTTAACCTTCCCTACGCGTTACCTACATTTCGATTTAGTGCGGAAAAGACAAGTTACCTATTTTCTATTTAGTGCCATACTTTGCCGTCGAACGAAGAGGACCAAAATAGCAGCTGTTTTATGACATTTTATTATGTGTGCTTACATAGACAATTTGCACAACTGTCAATGTGGTATGGAAGTTTGGCGTGGGGAGTAATTACGGAAAAAAACAACCAAGACAAATCATTGCAAACATGAAAAGAGAAGCTATCCTTGCAAATCGGTCTATCACGTGAGCACATATCGTTCTAAAAACAGATAAATCAGCTTTCAATATAAATGCTCCCATTACTAGCACTTGTTTAGTACCCAATTTTCGTCTGCATCCAAGTTTCCATTTAACTGTTGCTCCGCTCCAAAGAAACTGTGCAATAAAAAGTCTTAACTTAGAAAGATGTAGCCAAATGCAGCTCTATTGTTAGAAAATGCATTGAATTTCACGATCGCCATATGTATGTTATCATTAATGTCATTGTTCTAAAAATGTTGTTTTTGTAGCATTTATATTTTGGTTATATGTTTTACTCTCCAATAATCGAAAAGAAAATAGAATATTTTCAGTTCTAAGAAGTCAATATATATGCAAAAAGCTACAGAAACATGTTCAGTAGCAAAAAGGTTAAACATAAACCCGGTTTAGTAGCAATGGGCAACGCCAAAGACATAGAACACAAATTCACAAACAAAAAACATAGAACAGCACACAACTAAAAAACCCTAAAAATCAGTTCAGGATATCATTACATTTATCGTTTTGTAACTCTCGATGAGAGTATCCCGCTGTGTCTCTTGAAGCAAAAAGTAAATGATGCAATAAACGTACCAGGGTGTTCTGATTCTAGGAAAACCTCAATGGTATTAAGATTGAACTCCGGATTTCAATAATTGAAATATGTTTTAATTTTTCATTGAACTAAGTCATAAACCATTCCTTATCGATCATGGCATTAACCTGGTTGAATGCAAGTGTTATAGCAGTAATTATAAAATAAAAACATACATTATTCGATTCCAATGAATGCATCTATTGATAACTATAAATTAGGAGAAGCGATTTGTAGAAAGTTATCAGGCAGTGCTTGAATTTAAGATTTTATTTCCACTTGTGCTCTACCAACATAATTATTTCACAAGCAACCTCGAGCACAGTATATTGAACATATGTTGATTGAATAAGATATCATTCCTATTACAAACTATGTTATGAAAAGCAAATCATTTGGAAGCACAAACAACATCAAAAGTTTCAATTGCCTTAAAAGTGTTGATCGAAAGTATTTATTTAAACAAACAAAATCTAGTAAAAAAGAGTAGTTTGTGTTTTCTTGTATGTTTATAAAATGTTCTATTTATTTTGAATTAATTCATTGATGATAATTTACTTTGATATGCCTTTATGTCTTAACTTTTCTGATAATGTTATTTAATTCTTATCTTATTTAAATGATTTTATCATCTTCCAGGTTCAATGTTCCATTTTATACATGTTGTTTGATTTGTTGTTTTTTTATCGAAAAATAGCTCCGTGAGCTGGTGATGTTATTTTATGTAAATCCAACGTCAAATATATATTAAACTTGTATCTTGTATCCAGAAATGGATAAGAAAACACTGTCAACACACGATAGCACCGGCTTAGATTTTTTTCCTTTTTTACAATCATTAAGATTTAAATGATCCGGAAGGATTAGCAAATAAAATAGAAACTGCATTGTGGACGAACAATGGTGCGACGGTTGACCTTTCTTTGCTAACTTTAATGTGCATTGATTTATATTCACATTTATTTCAGTACAGTGATAAAAAAGGTGTAAGGGTGTATAGAAATGCAGCTCTTTTCCGTGATTTTACAGTTCATACCAAACATTAATCGATTATACGGTTAATACGTTAATACATAACAATACATTGATTTTCAAGTTCATACCAACAACATATATTGCGAACAGCTCGCTACGCTCACTTCACCTATTCTTAATCATGTTAATCATCAAGGTTTTTATTCATGTCATCTAACTATTACATAAATCACCGAAAAGCATTTGATAAACATTTGTCCGCTCGTTTGAGCATTTTCGTGCGGTATTTACCAATTAAGAGATAATTCAGAGAGCTTCCGTGCCCCAGAGTGACCGACAAGCCATCCCACAAATATTGAATAAGTCGAAGTCGAAGGATGAGTTTGTGGACTGACTGAGAGGTCACACGAATGCCGGATGGCCGGAAGTGGTCTTTACTATTTATTTTTACGTTATCTACGTACATTTCGGTAAAGTGCAGAAAAAAACAAGTTACCTTTTTTTATTTAGTGCCATACATTGGCGTCGGACGTACAGGACAAAACTTGCGGCTGTTTAATGACATCTTTTTATGTGTGCTTTAATACATAGACAATTTCAACAACTGTCAATAGTGCATGGAAATATGACATTGGGAGTATTTACGGAACAACAATGAAGACAAATCATCGGGAACATGAACAGAGTAGTTATCCTTGCGAATGGATCTATCACATGAGGACAGATCGTTCTAGAAACAGATATACCAGCATTCAAGATAAATGCTCTCATTACCAGCAATTGTTAAGTACCCAATTAACGCATGCATACAAGTGTCCATAGAATTGTTGATCCAAAGGAAATGCTTAATAAATTGTATTTACTTAGAAAAATATAACCTAATTCAGTTCTATTTTAGAATACGCTTTCGGTGTCACAATCATGTTTATATTATGATTTATGTCATTGTTCTAAGAATGTTTTTTTGTTGTAAATATTGTAAATATGCTTTGATTTCAAATAATCGAGGAAAAAATTGAATATTCTCCTAGTAGCAAAGATTCTCCGTTTAGTGTCGGAGTCTCTCGTTCAGTATCTCTTTTGAGCCTCTCTTGCATAGTCTTTGGAGAGTGTCGCGTTCGTAGTCTCTTGGAGTCTTCCGTTCAGTGTCTCTTGGGAGTCTCCCGTTCAGTTTCTCTTGGGAGACTCTCCTTCAGTGCTTCACGGGAGGCTCTCGTTCAGTGTTTTTAAGGAGGCTCTCATTCAGTTTCTCTTGAGGGTCTCTCGTTCAGTGTCTCTTGGAAGTCTCCCGTTCAGTGTCTCTCGGGAGCCTCTCGTTCAGTGTCTCTAGTGAATCTCTCGTTCAGTGTCTCTTGTAAGTCTCTCGTTCAGTGTATCTTATAAGTCTCCCATTCAGTGTCTCTTGCGAGTCTCTCATTCAGTGTCTCTTGCGAGTCTCTCGTTCAGTGTCTCTCGGGAGTCTCTCGTTCAGTGTCTCTTTGGAGTCTCTCGTTCAGTGTCTCTCGGGAGGCTCTCATTAAATGTCTCTTGTGAGTCTCTCGTTCAGTGTCTATTGTGAGTCTCTCGTTCAGTGTATACTGTGAGTCTCTTGTTCAGTGTCTCTTGTGAGTCTCTCGTTCAGTGTCTCTTGTGAGTCTCTCGTTCAGTGTCTCTTGGGAGTCTCTCGTTCAGTGTCTCTTGGGAGTCTCTCTTTCAGTGTCTCTTGTAAGTCTCTCGTTCAGTGTCTCTTGTAAGTCTCTCGTTCAGTGTCTGTTGTAAGTCTCTCGTTCAGTGTCTTTTGGGAGTCTCTCGTTCAGTGTCTTTTGGGAGTCTCTCGTTCAGTGTCTTTTGGGAGTCTCTCGTTCAGTGTCCCTTGTGAGTCTCTCGTTCAGTGTATCTTGTGAGGCTCAAGTTCAGTATACTTTTGGTGGCTCTCATTCAGTGTCTCTTGTGAGTTTCTCGTTCAATGTCTCTTATGAGTCTCTCATTCAGCGTCTTTTGTGAGTCACTCGTTCACTCTCTTTTGGGAGTCTCCCATTCAGTGACTCTTGCGAGTCTCTCATTCAATGTCTCTTGTGAGTCACTCGTTCAGTGTCTCTTGTGAGTCACTCGTTCATTGTCTCTTGGGAGTCTCCCATTCAGTGTCTCTTGTGAGTTTCTCGTTCAATGTCTCTTATGAGTCTCTCATTCAGTGTCTTTTGTGAGTCACTCGTTCACTCTCTTTTGGGAGTCTCCCATTCAGTGTCTCTTGCGAGTCTCTCGTTCAATGTCTCTTGTGAGTCACTCGTTCAGTGTCTCTTGTGAGTCACTCGTTCATTGTCTCTTGGGAGTCTCCCATTCAGTGTCTCTTGTGAGTCTCTCGTTCAATGTCTCTTGGGAGTCTCTCGTTCAATATCTCTTGGGTGTCTCTCGTTCAGTGTCTCTTGGGAGTCTCTCGTTCAGTGTCTCTTGTGGTCATTCGTTCAGTGTCTCTTGTGAGTCACTCGTTCATTTTCTCTTTTGAGTCTCCCATTCAGTGTCTCTTGTGAATCTCTCATTCAATGTCTCTTGGGAGTCTCTCGTTCAATGTCTCTTGGGAGTCTCCCATTCAGTGTCTCTTGTGAGTCTCTCGTTCAATGTCTCTTGGGAGTCTCTCGTTCAATGTCTCTTGGGAGTCTCTCGTTCAGTGTCTCTTGTGAGTCTCTCGTTCAGAATCTCTTGTGAGTTTCTCTTTCAGTGTCTCTTGAGAGTCTCTTAGGAGTCTCTCGTTTAGAGTCTCTTAGGAGTCTCTCGTTCAGTGTCTCTTGGGAGTCTCTCTTTCAGTGTCTCTTGAGAGGCTCTCGTTCAGTATCTTTTGTGTGTCTCTCGTTTAGTGTCTTTCGGGAGTCTCTGATTCAGTGTCTCTCTGGAGTCTCTCGTTCAGTTAAACTCATATTGTGCCCCTTTAAATAATTTCAATCATATAAAAATTATTTTTTATATTTAAAACTTGGTTAGTAAAAGATTGATGGAGACTTAAGAACTTGGTTGAAAATATGCGTCTCTTTTTCCTAAAAAAATCAAGTACTTTTGAGCTGAAAATGAAGACACAGTCAATTTTTCCCTTGAATACATGAGTTGGCGTTCTTACCATAATGATAGTCCCGTCATTAAATAAACGGTGTTACTTTTGACATTAATAGTGTAGACACAGTCTATTTTTTTACAGAGTTGTCTTTCGTACGTTTGTTTTCGCAACGTTTCTGGGCACGTACTAAAGTGCTAGCGAGTTAGCTGACGATATAGAAATAGAGTAGAGTTGTTGACCAATTGCTGACCATATAGACAAAGAAGGAAAAAAAAAGTTTTGAAATTAAAGATTTTTTAAGAATTATTTTGTTTAATTTATTTTATATACTCCTTAAAGTGTACGTAAAGACGGATTTTTGTGTATTTTTATTGAAAATGGCAGTTCATTGAAATGAAATGAGTATTTGTTTTTGCTGGTTTGGTGAAAAGATGAGAATATATCACGGATTAAATTACTTTTTTAGGTGTTTCATTTACAATTGTTTGAACCAATTATTTTTATTGTAAATGTAGCTTTAAATGTTAGCCTCACAACTTGTGGAAAACTATCTGCACTACATCAAAGAACGATTATAGCATAGTGAAAACAGATTTATCACACTCAAACAAAGTTGCAATATTAAAACCCAGTGACGTCAATATCTGAGTTGTTGTTCTTTTGCTTTCAATGGTTTGTACAAATGAATTAGTTCATGTATATGGAAAGGAATTACTTTAAACCCATTGACAGCTGTGCTTGTGCAAAAACTGTAACTTTGGTTTGTCTTATTTATGTCTTTTCCCGAGTAAGCGAGAGATATATTGATTTAGTGCTGTCTGTCTGTCACAAAACTTTGTCCCCTGTAAAACTTATAGTTGTACTAAAACCTGGAAGAAGTGTTTAATATAAACTGTAGTTGTGCATTGACTAATATTTTAACAAAATAGGTCTCTTTGAATTCCTTCATAGCCTTGACTCGACATCAGCTATCACCAACTTCAAAATATTTACATGGTAGATCTGTTTGTGGGCCCGCTGTGATACTTTGTATCACAGTTTTTCTTGTTTATTTGTTATCGTTATGTTATCATCAAGGGAAGTAATCAACATAAATACATAAGCAAGATATCTACAGAATGAAAATCAGCATACTATGTCTGACCAAGTTCAAGATGATAATCATCATTACATAAGCATGTTATAAACAGTAACTTAATCAAATATAAAATGCAAGAATTTATCTATAATGTAGTTTCAGTAATTTCTGTTTCATATTTGTTAGAAGTAAGCAGTACCTTTTGTAATGAAAATAACAGTAAATACGGTAACATGAATCCCCATCGGATTCCTTAAATGAATGGTTGGAAATATTCAGACTTTAAACAGTTTATGATTTAATCATTGAGGGATTTCCTTCATTCAAAATTGATACTGTGACATGTTTTCATACAAAAGATTCTCGTAAGAAATTTTAAAGACAGACAGCTCGAATATTTCCCCTTTTATGCCATTGATGTTTGAATAACGCGCCATAGATGACTGCGTTTGGAAGAGCTACATTAATAACAATGTGACACGAATGGTGGATTTTAATACGTAAAATTTAAAGTTGTGTAAAGGGCCTAGTTAAAACATTCTATAAGTGCCCTCCCAAAAAACAAAACAAAAAAATACCCCCCTCCCCCCAAAAAACGTGTATTTGTACACAATCTCTGTTAATTGATCTTAATCTTACTGCCTAATTGGCTTATCAGATCTCCAATCGGAGTATCCTTCTGTTCAGTTTTCGATGATTTATTATAAAAATGGGTCCCTAATGGCCTTGAGCCAATGAACCAATACACAGTATATTGGCCCCTACTGTGACACCAGTGCGGTTAGCACACTATGCACAGCAGGGGATTATCATGCCGAACATTCCTTCAACTATGCCTTAAAGGTAAATGCTGCCTTAAATATTCATCATTTTAAACGATAAAAAAAGATATTTGTCTGACACAACGTGATTTTAGAAAGTGACACAGTATATTATTTTCAAATACAAGCAATGTTTAGTTTCAGCCACGAGGTAAAATGTCGCAGAATCATCGCAAAGTCATCATTTTGTCGCTAGTTCACATGGAACTAGATATTTGAGATAAAACTAAAGCAAAATGTATTTTTTTTATCTGTCTCCTCAGATTTCACCATCGTGTGAAAAATGAGCATGATAAAACGCACTTTTGAACATTTCAACCAGCGCAGCTGCATTTACACGGCATTTCCTGGAATGAAGTCGTAACTCAATCCATCTAAATATTAAGGGCGTTTTTGTTGATACCAAAATATTTTGAGGTTTGGTCTGAAGGGTTTCGGGGACTTGGAAAGCAGAAAACCTGTAAACCCTTTGTATAAAGTATAAAATGCATGGTTATGTGTAAAATTTCAATACGATGATCTAGCTTCTGCATGTAGTCATTATTTCTTATTTTCTTCAAGCAATGACATTGCACATTTTCGTTTGCCTGCTTTAACTAAATTGAGTGTCAACACACGTGTTGGATCACTCTCCGCCATGTTGTTGTTTTTCAAAGAGAGCAAGTTTTCGGATGGAACGAACGGATGAAACCGCCTCAGGATGGTTTTTCGATTGTTTCAAAAACAGGTTTCGGTATTCGTAAAAAAAAACGATAAAACTGGTATTTATTTAATTTGAAACTGTCACAATAAATACACAGTTCGTGACGACAATATAAAACCAAAAATTGTTTAGTACCAACAAATTCGCCCTGAGTGTATTTATTTCAATTATAAACACAAATCAGCAATTGACAAAATTTGAAATAAAATATGTTTGATAAAACAGTTCGTCCATTCAAAGAAATGCTTTCAAATACTAGTAGTACGTTTAAAATGTTAATAACTTGAATTACCATTAGCGTGTTATAGGGAGCTCTCAACACGTGATATAATGCTTATACGGGTTTAGCTAACAACAGTAGCGTCAAACGGTTTATTCAATAAAACGTGCTGTTACTGTTAGATAAACAATAAGGGAATTTTATACGCATTTAATACCTGTTTTCCGTTGATCTATAAATAGTTATCAGTATAAATAAAAAATATATTTTAATGTTTCAAATATTAAATAAAATAACACTTTGAAAATGTTCACCCTTTATGTAATTTTATCCCGCTCACACTTCCAAATTAAACACCAACGTGCAAAGGCATTGGACACATTTTCAAAGACGTCATTTCAGAAATGACGTAACGTTCGCATGCAATATGGCATGAGTTTTCTGAAAATCCACAATTCAATGTCATTTTATGTCTTTTTAAGCCATATAGTATAAAGGAAAAATGTTTGTTTCAATGTAAGATCGCAATATATTTCACCTTGTAAACAGAAAAGGAACTATTTTACTCTTGGCCTCGCCACTAGTGAAATATAGCTTTTGGAGTTTAATCGATGAAATATATTACTTTCTTACACTTTAACAAACACGCATAAGGTATATAGTTCGTATGTGTATATATTTGATGACATTAGCATATACTGACAAAAGCAATACACATTCAAAATCCTATAATATATTAGCAAATTCCGCAACAATTTGAAGTATATGTACCACAACACCTCTACTTGTATCTGTCAACTATATTGTAATGTATATGGTCACCGGCTGCAGAACTTGGATACGCGGGTTTGAAATCTCCACTGTAAGCTTTTATATTCTTTTTTTGTACCACCTGTCGTATCATTACACATCTAAGATTTAATGTCCGAACTTGATCAACTTTATATTTGCTTCTCAACAGAAACAAAAACCGTGTCTGGCATAGTGTTAAGTTAATGTTAGAAATAGATAAATGAATCATATTGTCAGGTGTGATTAATTGAAGGCGCCGTTGAGAAGGTGTCATTTGGTTATAGTGCATTTATTTTCATTTCTTTGAATAGGATCATATTCAACCTCACCTTTGTGTTAACATGGCATTCAACAGTCTCTTTACAAACTCTATAGTTGTCAGTTTAAAGTCGGTCAGTTTGTTGACGTTCTAAATCATGCGGTTCTATGAAATATGAACCATTGAAAAAAGGTATACTTTCATTCCCTCTTCAATTTTTTCCTTTTTCTTTTTAGTATTGTGCTAGAAAACATTTCACTATGTCAATCGCCTTTATCCGCCTTAACAAGAAATGACATTGTTAGCCACCCATAAACATCCAAGGTTTATTTTCGTTGGGAAATAGCCAACGTGTTTCGATTTGGCTATGAATGTTGTAACTTCTAAAGCTATATAAGTCATATGCTATGTTATGTTTGACCAACGTTCCATCAAGAAAACGGGTACAACGATATTGTACAACAGACAATCACGACTGGCTACAACCTTTCTTCTATCGAAACAGTTTCCAAACAATTTGCAATCTGATGGATTTTTGCAATGTTAAAAGGTAAACATTTAATAGACTGATACAGAATCAATCAAGTAACTGTTTACCTGATTTCTTCTCGTAGCAATATTAAAGTAGGTGCTAATGTTAATTACAGGAAATTCACAGTATTTTGGCATATGCTCATTTTTTACATTATTTCTGAATTTACCAACCACTAAGGCAAACCTGTTTTATTTTTATGCGTATCGCCAAATCCATTTTAAGACCTGACTGAAAAGGTGTCACTATTTTATAGCCGATGTTAATAAGCAGCTTCATCAAGTACGAATGATGTTAAAACAAGTGCTTTCCATTACAAATCAAAGTACATATAACTTTTACCATAAATCAAGTTAATGTGTTTTTTCTTATGCGAAATTTGTCGACAGTCAAAATTATCATTGGGCCTCGATAAAGTATCTTCGTACAAACACAGAAACCAAAGCAGAGATCTTGTACACATGTAAATCAACCAATATGATGTTGAATTGATTTATCAGAAATAAGCCACTGGATTTATTTGTAATCGGATACGTGTGCTACGAAACATTTTAATTACCAGTTTTGGAAGATTAGAAATGAGAATGGGCAAAACATTTGTTTGATCACAAATACAATAAAATATTTTTGTTAGGAAATCCAAAGTATCGGTTAGTTTATAAATGTTTATTGACTGCAACAAAAGAGGTGACACTGACAACTACCTGTAGCACCAGCCGAGGTAGTTTGTCATTTTCAAAAGTAATTAAAATACATTAAACGACCCCGGTGGACCAAAAACAGATAACTACACTTAAACGGACGTTAAGCATGATATGCATGAAGATGGCAGGTGATCTTACAGTGCATACCAAACAGCACTTAAACGATACAGTGCATACCAAAGCACATCGAAAATACAGTTCATGCCAAACAGCACATCTAGGATACTTTTAATACCAAACAACATAGCTTGTATACGGTTCATATCAAATAACATATAATGTATACAGTTAAAACTTAACAACACTTCGAGTATACAGTTTATACTAAACAACAAAAGTAAACAGTTCATACTAGACAACACATCGAGTATACAGTTCATACTAAACAACACACCGAGCATACTGTTCATACTAAACAACACATCGAGTATACAGTTCATACTAAACAACACACCGAGTATACAGTTCCTACTAAACAACAAATAGAGAATACCGTTTATACGAAACAACATAGCTTGTATACGGTTCATATCAAATACCATATACTGTATGCAGTTGAAACCCAACAACACATCGAGTAAACATTTCATACCAAACAACACATCGAGTATACTGTTCATACCCAACAACACATCGAGTATACAGTTCATACCCAACAACACATCGAGTATACAGTTCATACCCAACAACACATCGAGTATACAGTTCATACCCAACAACACATCGAGTATACAGTTCATACCCAACAACACATCGAGTATACAGTTTGTATCCAACAATTAATCGAGTATACAGTATACCATTCATACCAAACAACACATCGAGTATCCAGTTCATACCCATCAACACATCGAATATACAGTCATACCAAACAACACAACATTTTTACATTACATAGCAAACAGCATATTGAGTAAACTTTTCAAACCAAACAACAAAACGAGTATACAGTTCATACTGAACAGGACATCGGTTAAAATTTGTCGTTTTTTGAGGTGAGCTTTGCAACAGATGAATTCCATTTGTATTAGTATAAGTCGTTTATGATTTTTTCATTCATTTTCTGTCTGTGTTTTGAGGGATCAATAAATCAAAGCATCTTTGTTTTAACATAATCTATTTATTACTGGGTGTTGGCATCTTCTTTTATTAAAAATCAACGATCTGTTTGGCAAGACGGAAAACCGTGTATCTGTTTTGTTTCTATATTATTCCTTCAGTTTGCATATTAAAAAAATGTCGATCATTTCTCACTTGGTCTTGTTTGTGATATCTTAGGGCAAAGAAATATACTGTGCAAAACAAATTTGTCTGAAAGAGATAGATAATCCCCATTCGAAGAGAATATTATATAATGGTGTTATAAACTTTAACGTCTGCCTGCACATATTGGCTGAATTTTGACGGACACTAACGCTTCCCTGGCGCATTTGACAGAATAATTGAGCATTGCTACCACCACTCCCCACCCATCCTTCCCACCCCAAGAACAACAACAACAACAAACAAACAAACATAAGAAATGAAAAGGAAAATCGGTCAACCCCAGTTAAATGGATGCAATAAAAGCTCTGTGCGCTTCATATCAGTACGGACGGGAAAGGCTCATAGTCTTGAGTTGGACTTTTATACCATCTGATGAAAATCAGACCCATGAACAAGACCAGAACTTTATATTTCCCTAAAAAATGAATTCCGAACCATTTGCCTAGTAGACGTAGAAAATTGTGAAAAGCTGAGAGATAAAGTAACTGAGTAGAACTGCATTTATTGCGATATCAATTTATTTATCTATCCATTTTCATTCAATCCTCTCCGCCTGTCAAATGCAAGGTTGTTGATGCATGTTTATGGTGGATTGAACTTTGTGTTGGCTTAGTGGTACCGTTTTATTTCGTGATAATTACATAGCAGTACTTATAGTTATAGTGGTAATTTCTACTGTATTTGACACATAAGGTAATGAGTTCATGAACACTCAATTTAAGGTTATTGATGGCGTTGTCTACAATTGGTACCGATGCCCTATAACATCATGTGTTGCACAAAATGATTTTCAAAGTTTTGTCATGTCTTTGAAATATACTTGTGCAATAAACATTTCAGTAGTGCATGTAAACATTTAAATATTTTTGCACACTTTTAATAGATAGGGATCTACCACTGACCAATTAAAGGTAATGGTATTTTCATGAGAGTAAACTTAAAAATGAGTATAATACACAGCATTGATGTATTTCATATTAATGATTGTAGCAGGTTAATACATTGTTTTGAACTTTATTTTGATATATTTCTTCGTTATTTTAATAACCTTCAATATTGGACTTAGACGTGTCATCATGATACCCACCAGGATTCCGTTCTCATTACCCTATCTAAATATGGAAACAACTATAGGTGTAAGAAAACGGGGTCAAGTGTGATTCTACCTACTGTCAACTTTTGTTACAAACGGGTTAAACTAAATTCGTATACATCAATTTGAAACTGATAGATAACATTATTTGTAATTGCATTGTCAATAATATTTCAAATTTTTGAAACAACATGAATTGATGTTAAAGACCGTATCAGATACCATATATCTCTCTTTATATATGTTTCACACAGAGTATGTTAATTTTGTTAAAAAAAGTAAAAAAAAAAAATGATTATATTTTTTACATTGTGTGTGCGTATGTGTCTCGATAATTTGTTCTTTGTGCGTGTTGTTATTTATTTTGGCTACTCCATAGCATGCAGCTACATTATTACAATTTTAGTCAAAAGTTTGTCGCATGCGTAGAATAACAGACATATATTGGGCAAGGTGTGCGACCTCGTCGTTCTCGCCGCGGTGTCAACATTCTTTTCCACTCTCTAAGTTCATGTCAATTATCTATACTTAACTTAATCACAGTGTTAAGAGGTGTAATATCTAGATCGAATTCGATTTTATAAATCTTGACAAAGCTTTTGAAATAGCTTTTCATTGTCAAATATTGACCCAAACTACCGCACCCCTCCTCAATCATTCATTGCCCTATAGTTACCAAATGAATACATAGAGAGGCAATTAAAAGCTTGACATTATGCAACATGCTTTAAAGGGACTTGCTCATGTGTTGTAAAATAAACGTCTTATGACGACATAAAGTGTGGAAAATCATAAGGATTGTTATAACTAAGATGCTTAGAACGATTTTTAAATGCCTAAGTAACGCTGTTTAAAGTCTTTAAGGTATTATTATCCCTCCATGTGTAAGTTTCCTCGTGGTCGAGCGGTTTTCTTTTCCGTTTTCTATTTTTTTCTTGACTGTACCGGCGTGAGATGGCTTTCCACTAACATAAAATTAATTTCATAACAAATGTTTGTTTTTTGCACTTTAGGTTTAAAGTAATTATAAAAATAGTATTTTAGATGCGATGCATTATACCAAACGACTCACCCAGTTTAACGGTTTAAACCAAACAACATATCAATTATACAGTTCATACAGTTTCAATGTTTCATAACAAACAACATGCTGTATACAGTTGGAAACAAACAACATATCAATTATACAGTTCATACAGTTTAAATGTGTCATAACAAACAACATGCTGTATACAGTTGGAACCCAACAACATATCTAGTATAGAGTTCAACGCAAACAACAAATTGAGTAAACACTTCATATCAAACAAACAATCGAGTATACAATTCATACCAAACGACTCATCGAGTTTACAGTTCATAACAAACAACACATCGAATATCTTGAATTTCCTTTAATATGAACCTTGCAACAGACGAAGTCTGTTTGCATAAATAAACGTTGTAGCTGCATTGTTAATTTACTTAATGTCTGTGTTTTGAAGGATCCATAAATAAAAGCATCTGCTATTTCGCATAAACTATTTATTAGTGGGTGTTAGCATTCCTTTTTTATCCAAAGTCCTTGCCCTGTTTTGCAAGTCGGAGAAAAGGTATCTGTTATTTGTCTAAATACTATACTTGAGTTTGGAATCTGAAGTAATGCCAACCATAACTTCAACCATATTTTTTTCTGATAGTTATGATGTTTAAAACAGTTTTATTTGAAAGAGATATATATTCCCCATTTAAATAGAATATGAAATAGTGGTGGTAATTTTTGTATTGGCTGCCCTCGCCTATAAGCTTAATTATGGGCGGATCCCATCGCATCCCTTGTGCCGTTTAAAGAATAATTTAGCTCCAAAAATAACTATGTATCAACGATGGGCGACATATACTGCGAAACGAAAACAACAGAATAGAAGAAAGATGGGACAGCCCTAAATGTTAGCCGTCTAGACTCTGTGCGCGGCACATTGGTCCGGTCTTGAGAAGTCTCATAGCCTTGACGTTGACTATTATTATATCCGATGATAATTAGAGAAATGTGACCTGGGTCCGTAATCACTTACATTTTGAGTCTAAGTTTTATTCTAAAGCTCAGAAAACTGAATTCTCCATTGTTTCAAAATATTTATAATAGCACTAACAAAAATGTGTGCCTGATTATTAAATAGATCATTTGTAACACATCCATACTCTTTACCATCTTTGTTCTTATATTTGCATTTTAACAACAATATAAAATTTTAGCTTTTATGCGTCTGAGTCTGAAACTCAGAGGCAGGACGTTAGTGAATACGAGCCCAGAACTTAACGTGCTACTTACACATGTAATGATCTCCGAAACCTATTGCCTACTAGGCTCAGATCTTTGGGAAATGCTGAGAAAGGAAGAAATTGAGTAGAACTGGATTCATCGCGCTTTAATTTATAGACACATTTTCATTCACGCCGTCAATAGGGTCCACTTAAAGTCAGCGATGCGTATGTATGCTGGATGGAACCATGTGTGGGTTTAGTGATACTCTTTTCTTTCGTGGTAAAAACATAACACTTGGTTTAGTAATAATGGTAATTACTTACATATTGGACACTTAATCATGTACAATAGCGCATTAACACTCAAATTGAGAGCCAATTATTACCAATTCTCGATTACATCACGTTTTTCACAATATTATGTTCCAAGTTTTGTGAAGTCTTTGAAGTATGTTTGAGCAAAAACATTTCAATAGTGCAAGTAGATAGTAAACGTTTCCTTGGCGTTGAATCGAATGCATGCCACCAGTGCTATTGGTTTACTCATGAAATGATTCGTTTCAAATTAATGGTTTTAACATATTGATATATTGTTTTGAATGTTATCTTTATAATATTTCTATGCTATTGTATTTACTTTCGATGAAAAAGACTATGAGAACCCGTTCTATCAGGGGTTCGTTCTTGTTACCTTTGCACAAAGTAATAAATAAGTTAAAGGATTCAGAATCGAGCCCGATTCTATCAACTAACAACTGTTGTAACAATCGAGCTAAAATAGATTCGTATAAATCCATTTGAGACTGTTATGCAGGGTCATTTGCAAATGGAATGTCTGTAATATTTCAGAGTCTGGCATCACTTAAATCAGTCGACCTTTTACTGGTCAAACTTCAACTGTTCCACCGTTCGTCCATAACTAGATAACCTAGTAAAATATATAAAAAAACACACCATGAACCAATAAACTGCGTATGAATTGAGGGCCTAATTTTGTCGTTTACATCAGTTACCTTTCTTCCGACACAAACCTATAATTCCGTGCTTCTGACCGCAATTTCTTGCAACTTGCAAATTATTATGAGAGATCTGTCTGGCTACAATCCTTCATCATTGCCATGTTTTGAAACAAGGTCATTATAAAGATACAATAATTCCCCGTGTTATTAAGTTACCATCTAGGACATTTTGTGTCGAATAGTTTTATATTGCAAAATGTGTACTGAACTACCGCTACTATGTTATATCAACAATAAATTAAAACTAACCAAGTGTTAGAAATCCAGGATTCTAACGTAAAATGTTACAAAAGGCCTCTAAATAAACTGTTCCGTGCAAAGGCTCCTACACAATTGGTTTTGCCTGTTATGAAAATTGGTTTTACAACAGATGGACAATTAGTTACAAAGGGAGATATTTGGTCCAAAGGCTGCTAAACACAAATATAAATTGTGTCTTCGAAGATCACTGGGCGATAAACATACAATAATTCGCCGTCAGATTTTGTTAATAACCAGTATCATGAATGAATGCTAAAGACCGTATCAGATATGTGTTTCACTTATCTTTACCAAACTGAATACCAATGAATAAATTAGCCTTCATTGAAAGCCTACAAAAGCCTGCAAAAGAGCAACATGTTTTATAGAGACTTGCTCATAATTTGTAAAGTGGACTTTATATGACAAAAAGTGTAGCAAATCATAAGGATTGTTATAAATAAGATACTTACGGCTGGGATCCTTAGAAATTGTTGATAGCTGCCCCTATAATGTCTTTGAAGTTCATAAGTTTAAATGGCGTTACTTAAGCTTTCAACAAAATACTTAAAGGTTCAATTATCGCTCATTGTATGTAACAGTCCTCCTCGTGGGCGAATGGTTTTATTGTCAGTTTTCTAAAAGTTTTTTGATTGTACACGCGTTTGTTCGTTACTTACTAAAACCAGGTTTTGTATTCTGTAATTGTGTTTTGTGACAGTTTCGGTAGTACAAGATAATAATGATTTTATGATATTAATGTTTACAAACTGAGCATAACAAAATGTTCGCTAAAACACATGAGCATGTGCCATTAAAGATAATGATCTTTCCTTTTGAAAAGTTAATACATACCATGCTATATCTTTAAAATGTGTTCAACAAATTAAAAACTGAGCCATATCACCATAGAATCACTTCCAAACTAATGTTTTATTTTAGTTTAGCATTTTCCATGCCAAGGAAGTGACATATTCAATTTGTCGAACACTAGCAATATAATAATTCAACCATATAGGCTTTAACCGCCTCTTATGCTCTCTATACATTTTGGTTTAGTGCAGGAAAGACAAGTAACACATTTTCTTTTGAGGGTCGTGCATTGGCGTCGGACATATATCATATTCAATTATGTATGTTTATATAGGCAATTTGCTCATCTGTCAATATAGTATTTAAGTATGGCGTGGGGAGTAATTACGGAAGAAACAACGAAGACCAATCATCACGTAACTGAACAAAGAAGCTGTCCTCACAAATCGGTCTATGACGTGGGGACAGATTGTTCCAGAAACGGTTATACCACTTTTCAATCTAAATGCTCTCATTACAAGCACTTGTTAAATACCCATTTTAGACCTGCCTGCATTCACGTTTCCGTTGTATTATTGCTCTGATCCAAATGAAATGTGCAATAAATAAATTATTGTCCAACCTAGGATACACAGTCGATGTACTATATATGTAAGTATTCAATAATTGAGGAATTAAAATATATAACTGCCAGCACAGATCCTCAACGAGAGGCTCCTTTTCAGTGTCCACACAGTCCCCAAACCAAATATAAAACCAAAACTAGTTTACTACCAACAAAAAAACGCCTTTTTCTGAAACGGGCCCTTGGACTTGTGCCTCTGAACAGGATTTTGAATACTGGCCTAGTCCCTGTAGTTTCCATTAAAATTTTAGTTTGAATATTTACCCGTTTTGGGGTAATGTTTTGTAAACCTGACAGTTTATGAGCGATGATTGCCTTTGAGGCTATGTTGACATAAATAATATCGCATTCATTCTATATAATGAGTTATCGTTTCAATAGTTTGATTAAACAAGGACTTAAACAAGAATATTCTTCTTTTATATAACAATACAAACTTATTAATATAAAAAAAGGTTTTGGGGGCTTAGAGCTTCAGCATTTAATGATTCGGAAAAAGGCAATCTTTATTGCAAAAGAATTTGCATAACCAAATTCTTAGCGAATTTGATTTATTGTGGTTCATTTGTAAAAGCCCTTTTTCGTATGAAACTTGATATCTTTCAAATTCAGTGCTGCTTGCTTTTAAGTATATTGACATGATGTATGCATTCTTGCTGTAATCGATAAAACAATGGTTATATAGACCGACAATCCCAGTCAAGCATTTAAAAGACAGGTATTTTATTTAAGGTACAACATTTCCAATAATAGGCCGACTGCATTCATCCTCCCTTCCTATAAAATGAACAAAGATGAGCTGAATATTATTTAACTTTTCATTGGTCATAATAAATTGAAACTAGAAATACTATTGGGCTTTGTAAAGATTGAAAAGTAAGGCTAGAAAACTAATTTTACATTGTAGAGAAATATGAACAAAACAAAGTAGCATAGAATCAGAATCGAATATGATCATTTTAGGTCTGTGGTTGTTAAAAATTTATAGATTTGTTTTCGAAAACGACCCTCTTACATAAGAAAGACAGATGATGGTTAAAGGTTAAATTCTACCGAAAGAATGCTAAACAGATGATTCAATTTCGGATACGTTAAACGAGTTTGGTATCCGAATAAGTTAAAAAAAAATCACTTTTGAATAGCTCTTCATTTCCTATATTTATTAAAGGTTAACACTTAAACCAGGAACAATCTCTAGCGTTGTCAATATGTAAACCACCTGCGAACACAATTCAACCGCTGGTTTACCTTGACCGAGTATTCTTTTCAAAGATAGTTCTTGTTTACAATAGAAACATTAAGAAGAAAAGCCTCAAGAACTAATGAAATGCGTATGTGTTTAATGAAAAAAATTGAAGACATCTTAAGTTTATAAAACAAGTTGATAATCACGATCAGATAAATCATGTTACAGCTGAAGAATTAAAGTTAGGTAGACGATGTCGCTTTATATGCATGTTTATTTCTTCGATTTTGAGTTTTCGCATTACTGCGCAGACATGACATGAGAACAAATGCGAAAATGCGCCACATAATTATTTTTCGTTTTTACCTTGCCAGCTGGTGCATTTTCGCCCCGCCACTTGACCTCTTTTCGCCCAGCCATGTGATGGATTTAAGCATTTCCGTGAAAATAAGAAGTTGCTGATATTAGCAAAGAGAGGATCTTTAAACTGTCTTACATTATGTTCATGTTCAATAAATCAGAGTTTCAGAGTACTAGATTGTCCATTAAACATAGTTCTGTGGAAATATAATTCATTTCGATTACAGAAACGCCCACTCGTTTCATTTGAGATTTTTAATCAAACTTGAAAATAATAAACCTTCTTTATGCCTTTGACTAAGTATCTATTTCAGTTCGATTACAGAAACGCCCACTCGTTTCATTTGACATTTTAAATCAGATTTAGAAATAAAACCCTCCTTTACGCCTATGACTAAGTATGAAGAACTGACAGACCCCTGATGTGAACATAGTTGTTTATGACTTACGTAATGAATTGTCTGTGATGCGGGCCTGGTAATTGGGTAATTGAGTATCATATTATATCCTTTAACAGCCAATACCACGTATATATCCAAATGATGACTCGTGCAAAGTGATTGTATCTTCAGATATTCACGTAGAGTTGTTTTGTATGAACGTATTTGAGATCTACACCAAGACTAACAAAATGTACTAATATGTGTCGCTTCTAGCCACTTGCGCACTTAAAGAATAAGAATCCAGGTACAATTTTATTAAAATAGCTATAGATAGTAAAACGAGCTTAAGTTTTGGTTTAATTTAGCCTGCTTTTTCGCTGAAACTTGACTTTTCGAATCGAGCCTGATCGTGGTGATCATTTAAACAATTCTTAATATAACAATCTGAAACAGCGTCACACTAACCATGTCTGAATACAACAAACTTTTCAATAGATAAAACTAATACTGACCAGCACCAAGTACTACAAATTGACATGCTATATAGAATACTTGAATGTCAAAGTACAAAAAAAACCCAGACATTTGATCAAATATTTAAATTTAGATACAAATATGAAAACAAAAGTATAGAAAGAATTGTATTTTTATCACTTTTATTCATTTGTCGTGTAAATATCCTTTTCTTTTTTAAAGAGTCAACAATTAATTAACAATTATGCATGAAGCCTCATGGAAACGCCAATTTCGTTTGGTACCATGTACTTATATGATAGTATATACAATGACCAATTGTTTTATAAAAATCATATTCTAGTCACTTGAAACAAAATATTTTTTTGAAATATTTATGATTACCAGTTCAGCAACCAAAAGTCTTATAATTCCAAATTTTACAATCGATTTTTATTTTATTACGAATCGGGATCTGTAGTTTATGGGGCGTTAATGGTGTTTGGTGTCGATCGGGATGTTTTGTACTTTCTCAAATGATTTTTTTTTTTTATTTAGCAAAATTTACTTTATACTCTCATATCACAAACCTGCATCCCATTACATATAAGAATAAATTTTATTCTTATTATATATGTGTAATTATATTCCACACTCGAAAACAAACTAATTTTATTTTAGCCCCGAAAACAACGTTTGAAGGGGGTTTATTCGAATCACCATACGGTCAGTTGGTTGGTCGTTCGGTCGGCGGGAATTATGTCGGCAAGATCTCTTAAAACGGATTCATACCATAGATTACATTTTTTACGCTTTGATACTTTACTTTTTATACGTTATCACTATGATAAGATGTGTTGGATGTGTCGTCCTGAGTTACGACCCATGGATAAGATTTCTTACTTTTTTGGTACGATGGAGTTAATAGTTAAGCCGTCGTTTTCACGTGACATTATATCGACTTGCAATACACATCTTGTATTTAACACTTCAAAAGAGAGAGAGGTCACGCATTGCTACTTGTCCATATAGATATATCTACACGTGCAAACAATAATTCCATCGGTTGTTGTAACGTAAAACGTTTCTTGATCGTTTGTTCCACCATTTTATTGAATGCACCATATATATGTACTGAATGTGTTTTTCTAAAAAAAAGTTCCCCTCAATGTTTGTTCTCTAAAGTAGTACATACAAGGATGTATTCATGCATTTGATATTTTGATTCATTTCCTGTCTTCGGAATATCTTGGAAATAGAAAATATTGTAAATCGTGTTCAAAGATCAAAATCGGAAGTTTATAGATGTTTGTAGAAGACGTTTGCCACGTAATTAAGCATAACAACGTATTTAGTATCATTTCCTTAATCTATCCAACTAATTAAACATAAATATAACATTTTAGCATTTCGGTTGGTCTGCGTGTTTACGTATGAGAAGCTTTAGCATAGCATTTTTGTCCTCGTCGTTGATGGCTTCAACATGCAAAATGATAATTCATTGTCATAAGATAAACCCGCGTTTAAGAAATTCGAATTAAAAGTGGTACGCATGTTTTCAGCTACAATGCGCACATGTGAAGCAAGGCCGATGATTCTGGAATAAATGCTAACCGATATATGCTTTATGATAGTCTGAGAAAGACGGGCGATGTCACGTGCCTGTCGTTTAAATCAATGCTTGTCTTGAATTAGGGTCATTGTACAACTGTGTTATTTTACTCGCTTATGATATAAAAAAAACTATATTGAATGTTTTTTACACGAAACATGAGTGCTCCATTAGAAATTGTTGTAGTTGTAGTTGTTGTTGTTGTTATTGTAGTTGTTATTGTTGATGAGGCTAGTACAGTACAATCGCAGCCTCAACAAAAGTAATGCCTATCGATGGTTGCGATTCATGCTTTTTTTACCAGACATTTTATTCCAAATGTATTGAGAGTACTTTCTTAGTAAAATAAAAATGATCAAATATTAATTCTAAATTATATATGTTACTGTGTATACATTCATGAACTATACGTGCATTGCGATCGTATTTTCTAGTTGAATCATGCATCTTATGCTTACACTATCAATAGCCGAACATACAGCTGCCTAAATCAATGTTTTCTTTTGATAGGATTGCTCTTAAAAAGCAAATAAGCGGCAGACAGTTAAATTAATTTTATGCCAATATTGGATGAGAAAAAATTGCAAAGAAATTTATTTATTATATTTAGAGCGTAACACTGAATTGTCCAACTCAACGCTGATTTATTCGATAACTTGTTTGTTATGCTATTTACTTATATGAAATGAATATCCGGGCAAAATTGACAGATGAGTAAAATATTTTTATATTCTCATCATCCCCCACACTCCGCATGTACATGTTATCCCCACGTCTACATTTTTAGAATCGCATACAAAACAATTTCTTACCAGAAAAGGTTTCAAGTGCCGTTGTATTTTCTTCTGATATATGCTAGAGGAAGTTGATATATAACCAAATTAAATTGTCGAAGTTTTTGTGCAAAATAAATTTGGACGGGCGGGCGAAATGATTACCATGAATTATTTTATATCAAAAACAGAAGCTGGTGAAAGACCGACCATTACTTCTGATAATAAGAATGAAAAACCTGAACATTTGTGATTAAATTAAATGAGTATGTTTCAGCCGTCTCAATCTTGCAAGAAAAATACATTTGCTTGTTCTGGTGCAATATAGAAAAACAAGAAAGCTTTTGTCTTGCATTTATAGGCACAGTGTATAGGTTGATGTACATGATGTAATGTTTAAATGCATTATCGTGTTTAACTCATTTGACTCGATCAAACCAAAACCATGCATATGATTTAGGTACAGATTAAAATATATCGTTGATGTGTTGGCGCGTTTTAAATGGGGAATATGTGGTCTGGTAGGTATTAAATTCTAACAAACCATTCACAAAAGCAAATATTTTGCCTCGGGGGCATCCTACGGATAGCGGAGCAGAAAACTCTCTTTTCAAAGAAGGGGGAATTCGAAAATTAATTCATTTCTAATAAAAATCCAAAAATAGGCCTATAACAAAACAAAGAAAAAGTTTATTTAGTGTAAGATCGTTTTTAATTTCACTCGTGATCATATAAAAACTTTATTTCCTATGACAATTGTGAAATACTATACGATCTTACACTTCAAATCAACATTTATCCTCTATAGAACGGAACATCACGCGGTGTGACCTTAATAGAAATAAACGAGCTTAACAGTCTTAATTTGTAAATGATTGTGGTTTTATTTAATAATATGAACTTAACCTCTTTTGGGATCAAAGTCTTCACAACTGTTTCTTCTGTATTACCTACAGGATAGACAAAAGAAACAACCTGTGTTGGTTTAAATAAAACACAAGTATCAGTTCTCTAAAATTGATAAACAATCGAAAAAGAGCTAGAAATACAGCTATAAGTACTATGGGTTAAAGAATGTGCTATTGAGAAATTCTCATTCTTTGAACGTTAATATGTGAAATACAAATATAAAATTATCTAAACAGTTTCCGCTTCTGTTTAGATTCGATCATAATGGTTGACCGTTAATGTGTTTTTAAGTTTATTTCTGGGTTAAAGGTTTTTGGAGAGATTCGCCGTCGGAAATGTTTTTCAAATCAATTTTGAACAATATATTATTGTTTGCATTGAATTGAATAACTTTTGCATGGAACATTCTGTACTGAGTCCTACTTGAAAAGAAAACGCTTCTCTCCTGCACTGTAATAATTTCCTTTATAACGGTCTTTCATAAGAGAAAATGTTATTGACACTAAACCAAACATGACAATACAAATATCAATTGGGGTGTTTAAAGGGTCTAGACACTAGATGATACCATTTTCCGGAAAATAGAAAGTTGTCAGAAATTTGAATAATGCATATATCGATGTGTAAAACGCATTCAATCTTACCTAAGATGTAACTCCCGCAGTTTTTGCGTATTTTTCCAAATCGGAATTTACGGGGTGTATCTACCACGTAAATAAACAACGCCGGTTTATGTATCTGTACTAATCCAATGATATTCACATGCTAAATATACACTTTTTTTAATTATAAAGCCATTATGCGCTACATTTTGAAGAGTATACTCTTATACAGGGCCATATAACTCTAGTAACAAAAACCCTACTAATAAATAATACTTGTGTTAGCGTTTTCCATTCCAAAAAGAAGGCCCTTAAAGCAGGTGTCATATTCAATGTGCGGATTATGATTTAACCGCCTCCTATGCGTTACCTACATTTCAATTCAGTGCAGACCTACATTTCAATTTAGTGCCGAAAAAAAACAGTGTTATCTAATTTCTATTGAGTGCAATACTTTGGCGTCGGACGTATAAGGCAAAATTTACAAACGGTTCATGACATTTTATTATGTGTGCTTACGTTGACAATTTGTACAACTATCAATATTGTATAGAAATATGGCGTGGGGAGTAATAACGGAACACACAACGAGGACCAATTATCGCCTGCATCCAAGTTTCCATTTAATTGTTGCTCCGCTCCAAAGAAACTGTGCGATAAAAGGTCTTAACTTAGAAAGATGTAACCAAATGCAGCTCCATTGTTAGAAAATGCATTGAGTGTCACGATCACCATATGTTTGTTACCATTAATGTCATTGTTCTGTTAATGTTGTTTTTGTAGCATTTATAAATTGTTAATATGTTTTACTCTCCAATAATCGAGGAGAAATTAAATTATTTTCAGTTCTAAAAAGTCAACTCTCAAAATCAGTTCAGGATATCATTAAATTTATCGTTGTGTAATTATCATGAAAAGTATCCCGTTGTGTATCTTTAGCAAAAAGTAAATGATGCCATAAACGTACCAGGGTGCTCTGATTCTAGGAAAACTTCAACGGTATTAAGATTGAACTCCGGATTTCAATAAGTGAAACATGTGTTAATTCATCAATAAACTAAATCATAAAGCATTCCTTATCGATTTTGACAATAAACTGGTGAAATGCAAGTGCTATAGCAGTAAATATAAAATTCAGACCTAAATTATTCGATTCTAATGAATGCATCTGTTGATAACTATAAAGTAGGAGAAGCAAATTTCTGATATTTATCAGGCGGTGCTTGAACTTAAAATTGTATTTCAACATCTACAAAAGCTGTTTGCGGCAATGCCCTACCAACAATTATATTTTACAAGCAGCCTCGAACGACAGTATAATAAAGATATGTTGATTGAACTAAATATTTTTATTATTCCTATTTTAAGAAACGTTATGGAAGGCATATTATTTTGAACCACTAACAACATCTTAAGTTTCCGTTCGCTTAGATTAACTGTTCACTGACAACATTGATTTTGATAACTCATTTTTGAGTAAAATGATATTTTTATTTAAATATTATTTTTACTTAGCATCGATTATTTGATACTCATTTAATTTAAAACAATTTATGTCTTTACTATTCTGCTAATATTACTTAATTTTAATCTTATTTAAATGCATTTATTATTATCTTCCAGATTCTGTGTTGCATTTTTGACATGTTTATTTTGTGGAAAAATAGCTCTGCGAGCTAGTGATGTTATTTATGTAAATCCAACGTCAAATAATTAATATACATGTATCGTGAATCTAGAAATGGAGGAGTTTACACTTTCTACGCACGTTAGCACCGGCTTAGAAAGTTTTCCATTTGAACAGTCATAAAGATAATTAAATTATCCCAAACAACCAGAAAAAATAACTACATTGAAGACGAACAATAGTGCGACGTTTGACATTTGTTCCTCTGGCTTTAATGTGCGTTGAATTATATTGACATTTTTTAAGTACAAAAAGGTTGGACAGTGACAAAAAGGTGGATGGGGTTACAGAAATGCACCTCTTTGTCATGATTATACAGTTCATACCAAACAACTCATCGATTATACAGTCTATACAAAAAAAAAACCTCATCGATTATACTGTTATTACATGACAACACATTGATAATCAAGTTCATACCAACATCACATATTACGAACAGCTCGCTACGCTCTCTATGTCCATTCTTAATCATCAAGGTTTTAATTCATGCCATCTGACTATTACGTAACTCATCGAAAACATTCGATAAAACACAATATTTGTCCGCTCGTTTGAGCATTTTCATGCGGTATTAACCAAATAAGAGATAGTTCAGAGAGCCTCCGTGCCTTATAGTGACCGACCAGCCAGCCAACACGTACTGAACGAGTCTAATCGTAGGGTAAGTTTGTGGAATGACTGGAAGTCACGAGTATGCCAGATGACCGGAAGTGGTCTGTACTATATTTTACATTACCGGTAACTATTTCTTTTTGAGGCCCGATAAATGACATGATTAAATTTATACTGTTTATAATGCGAAGTGACTTATATTTGTAAAGAATTTGTATAAGAATGTGAGCTATATCATATGTGGATAGAAAGGTTAAAGGCATATAGTCAATACTTTCAATAAAAAGCCAGGTTAAAATATTCATCTAGATGTACCGGCCTTTTAATTGTCAAAAACATAACCTTAATTACATTGTATATTCCCTTGTCCAACCAGTTTTTATCCAATCTAAACTAAACATATAACAAATGTTTATAACAAATAAACTTCCACGCAAATGATAGCCTGCCATATGTCAATATGCGTTTTAGAGTTATTGGCCTTGCCTTTCAGAAATGCGTTCTTGATTATATTTTACAATGTCTTTATCAAATCTTATAATGAGCTATATAACTAAATTAAAAAAAAAAAAAAACCCTACTAATAAATGATACTTGTGTTAGCGTTTTCCATTCCAAAAAGAGGGCCCTCAATGCAGGCGTTATATTCTGTTTGTGTTAAAAGATTTAACCGCCTCCTATGCGTACCTACATTTCAGTTTAGTGCAGAAAAAAAACAAGTTACCTATTTCTATTGAGTGCCATACATTGGCGTCGGACGTATGAAACAAAAATTGCTGCTGTTTTTTGACATCCTTTTATGTGTGTTTACGCAGACAATTTCAACAACTGTCAATAGTGTATGGAAATATGGCGTCGGGAGTAATGACAGAACAACACTGAAGGCAAATCATAGCGAACATGAACAGAGTAGTTATCCTTGCAAATGGGTCTATAACGTGAGGACAGATCGTTCTAGAAACAGTGTACCAGCATTCAAGATAAATGCTCTCATTAACAGCAATTGATTAGTACCTACTTAACTCCTGCATCAAGTTTCAATAGAACTGTTGCTCCAAATAAAATGTTTAATAAATTGTATTTACTTTGACAAATATAACCAAATTCCGCTCTAGTGTTAGAATACGCCTTCAGTGTCACAATCATGTTTATGTTATGATTAATGTCATTGTTTCAAGAATGTTTTTTTTTGTTGATTATATTTTGTAAATATGATTTGCTTTCCAATAATCGAGGAGAAAATTAAAAATACTTCTAGTGGCAAAGTGTTCCGTTCAGTGTCTCCTGGGAGTCTCTCGTTCAGTGTCTCTTTCGAGCCCCTCTTACATAGTCTTTTGAGAGTTTCGCGTTCATTGTCTCTTGGAGTATTCCGTTCAGTGTCTCCTGAGAGTCTCTCGTTCAGTGTCTCTTGGGAGTAACTCGTTCAATGTCTCTCGGGAGTCCCTCATTCAGTGTTTCTCGGGAGTCTCTCTTTCAGTGTCTCTTGTAAGTATCTCATTCAGTGTCTCTATGGAGTCTCTCGTTCAGTATCTCTCGGGAGTCTCTCGTTCAGTGTCTCTTTGGAGTCTCTTATTCAGTGTCTCTTGTAAGTCTCTCGTTCAGTGTCTCTTGGATTCTTCCGTTCAGTGTCTTTTGGGAGTCTCTGGTTCAGTGACTTTTGGGAGACTCACGTTCAGTGTCTTTAGGAAGTCTCTCGTTCATTGTCTCTTGGGAGTCTCTCGTTCAGTGTCTCTCATTCAGTGTCTCGATGGAGTATCTCGTTCAGTGGTCTCTTGGAGTATTCCGTTCAGTGTCGTTTGGGAGTCTCTTGTTCAGTGTCTCTTTGGAGTTTCTTGTTCAGTGACTCATACGAGCCACTCGTTAAGTGTATCTCGGAAGTCTCTTATTCAGTGTCTCTTGTTCATCGTCTCTTGAGAGTCTCTCGTTCAGTGGTCTCTTGGGAGTCTCTCGTTCAGTGTCTCTTTGGAGTTTTTCGTTAAGTGTCTCTCGGGACGCTCTCGTTCAGTGTATCTCGGGAGGCTGTCGTTTATTGTCTCTTTGGAGTCTCTCGTAAAGTGCCGTTTAGGAGTCTCTCGTTCAGTGATTCTCGAGAAGCTCTTGTTCAGTGTCTCCTTGGAGGCTCTTGTTCAGTGTCTCTTGAGAGTCTCTCGTTCAGTGTCTCTTGGAAGGCTCTCGTTCAGTGTCTCTTGGGAGTCTGTCATTCAGTGTCTCTCGGGACGCTCTCGTTCATTGTCTCTTGGAGTCTTCCGTTAAGTGTCTCTCGGGAGTATCTCGTTCAGTGTCTCTCGGGAGGCTCTGGTTCAGTGTCTCTTGGGTGTCTCTCGTTCAGTGTCTCTTTGGAGTCTTTCGTTCAGTGTTTCTCGGTAGGCTCTGGTTCAGTGTCTCTTGGATGTCTCTCGTTCAGTCTCTCTCGGGAGTCTTTGGTTCAGTGTCTCTCATGGACCTCTCGTTCAGTGTTTCTTTGGAGTCTCGCATAGAGTGTCTGTAGGGACGCTCTCGTTCAGCCTCTCTCGGGAGTCTCTCGTTCAGTGTCTCTTGGGAGTCTCTCGTTCAGTGTCTCTTGGGAGTCTCTCGTTCGGTGTCTCTCGTTCAGTGTTTCTAGGGAGTCTCTCGATCAGTTTCTCTTGGAGTCTCTCGTTCAGTGTCTCTTGTGACGCTCTCGTTTAGTGTCTCTCGGGAGTCACTCGTTCAGTTACATGTATTTTTCAAAAGATTCTAATTATTAGGTCTGGGTAATTCAATACAGAACTCTGCCTTGGATACTAACAGTTACTTGTTAAGTTAGCCAGAGCAATAAGCGCCAATATTAAAGAAGTTCACCGTCATGTGGATTTAAATTCGCGATCAGGGATTTTGGCCAATTTATTTGTTTTCGTTATGTTATCATCGCGGGAAGTAATCAACATAAATACATTAGCAAATTGTCTACAGAATGAAAATCAGCATACCCTGTCTGACAAGTTCAAGATGATAATCATCATTACATTAGCATGTTTAAACAGTAAGTTTATCAACATACACCATCTAACCAAATCGTGAATTCTAACATTAACATACTTGAAACAATTCCAAACTTCTAGACAATAGTTACATACGAATGTGATTCGCCCTTGACCATTTACATAAAAGATGCACTCTTACTCCCAAACAAGATGTTTCATACTGACTACAATTGTTTTAATTTACCGAAAATGATAAATACATATAAGAAACAATGGTTCCTATACAGAAAACCGTATTAAATTTTAACAAAATATGCGAAAAAACACCGTTTTTCTATTTGAAGGAACTATGGTTAATCACAGTAAATATTTAAGGACGTTTAATATTTGTACATTTTCAGCATTTCAATACACAGATTTTGTTATCAGTAATTAATATATTCCATAAAAGCATCATTAAGAAAGTAGATATAGGATTATCACTCAAAATGATGTTAATTATACATTTGTATGAAATCATTTTAAATACGAGTGTCATTTTAACAGTAAAGGATCCAACATAATCATATAAATTGGTTTCCTATTTACGATAATAACATGTGCAACTATCACACAGATAAGAATATTGCAAACAATATGCTATAATATATTGTCAATTCACGCAACAACTTGAAGTTCATTATATGTCACAAAACACAGCTACTTGTTTCTGCCAACTATATTGTAATCTATATGATCACTGGCTGCCGAACTTGAATTCGCGTGTTTGAAATCTCCATCGTTAGCCTTTAAATTATTTTTTCTACTACCTGTCGTATCATTACGCATCTAAGATTAAATGTCCGAACTTGATCACTTTGATATTTATTCTCAAAAGAAACAATTGATGAACGCCTTTTACCTTTTCTCTGGTCTTTTCATTTTATATTAAGAGCGTCCTCGAACGGCATCCTATAAAACTGTGTCTGGCACAGTGTTAAGTTAATGTTAGAAATAAACAAATGAATCATACTTTCAGGTGTGATTAAATGAAGGAGGCGTTGAGAAGGTGTCATTTGGTTACAGTGCATTTTATTTTATTTCTTTGAAAAAGTTCATATTTAACATCACCTTTGTGTTAACATGGCATTCAACAGTCTCTATACAAACTATATAGTTGTCAGTTGAAAGTCGGTCCGTTTGTTGACGTTCTAAATCATGCGATTCTATGATATATGAACCATTAAAAAAGGTATACTTTCATTCCCTCTTCAATTTTTTTTCTTATTAGTATTGTGCTAGAAAACATTTCACTTTGTCAATCGCCTTTATCCGCCTTAACAAATGACATTGTTAACCATCCATAAACATCAAAGGCTTATTTTCCTTGGGAAATGGCCAACGTTTTCCGATTTGGCTATGATTTTTTTTAACTTCTAATAATATATATGACACATGCTCTGTTATGTTTGACCAACGTTCCAACAAGAAAACGGGTACAACGATAGTGTACAACAGACAATCACGACTGGCTACAACCCTTCTTCTATCGAAACAGTGTGGAATCCATTTGCAATCTGATGGGTTTTGCAATGTTAAATGGTAAACATTTAATAGACTGATACACAATCAATCAAGCAACTGTTTACCTGATTTCTTCTCGTAACAATTTCAAAGGAGGTGCAAATGTGAATTACAGGAAATTCACATTATTTTTGGCATTTGCTCATTTTTTACATTATTTCTGAATGTACAAACCACTAAGGCAAACCTGTTTTATTTTTATGCGTATCGCCAAATTCATTTTAAGACCTGACTGAAACGGTGTCACTATTTTATAGCCGATGTTAATAAGCAGCTTCATCAAGTACGAATGATGTTAAAACAAGTGCTTTCCATTACAAATCAAAGTACATATAACTTTTACCATAAATCAAGTTAATTTATTTCTTCTTATTTGAAATTTGTCGACAGTCAAAATTATCATTGGGCCTCGAAAGTATCTTCGTACACACTCAGAAACCAAAGCAGAGATCTTGTACACATGCAAATCAACCAATATGACGTTGAATATATTTATCAGAAAAAAGCCGCTGGATTCATTTGTAATCGGATACGTGTGCTACGAAACATTTTAATTACCAATTTTGGAAGATTAGACAGGAGAATGGGCAAAACATTTGTTTGATCACAAGTACAATCAAATATTTTTGTGAAGAAATCCAAAGTATCGGTTAGTTTATAATTGTTTATTGACTGCAACGAAACATGGTGACACTGACAACTAAACAACCTGTTATACCAGCCGAGGTAGTTTGTCATTTTCAAAAGTTATTAAAATACATTAAACGACCCCGGTGGACCAAAACTATATAACTACACTTAACACGGACGGTAAGCATGATGTTTTCAAACTCAAATGTGTCTGTTTCGTATCCACACTACTTCAGTACAAATATGGTAAGATATGGGCGCTTCAACGATACAGTTCATGCCAAACAGCACATCAAAGACACTTTTAATACCAAACAACAAAGCTTGTATACGGTTCATATCAAATAACATATAATGTATACAGGTGAAACTTAACAACACATCGAGTATACAGTTTATACTAAACAACACATAGAGTAAACAGTTCATACTAAACCGCACATCGAGTATACAGTTCATACTAGACAACACATAGAGTATACATTTCATACTAAACAACACACCGAGTATAAAGTTCATACCAAACAAAACACCGAGTATACAGTTCATACTAAACAACAAATAGAGTATATCGTTTATACGAAACACTATAGATTGTATACGGTTCACATCGAATAGCATATACTGTATGCAGTTGAAACCCAAAGCATTTCGAGTAAACCGTTCGAAACAAACAACACATCGATTAAAAATTTCATACCCAACAACACATCGAGTATACAGTTTATATCCAACAACACATCGAGTATACAGTTCATACCCAACAACACATCGAGTATACTGTTCAAACCCAACACCACATCGAATATACAGTTCATACCCAACAACACATCGAGTATTCAGTTCATACCCAACAACATATTGAGTATACAGTTCATACCCAACAACACATCGAGTATACAGTTCATACCCAACAACACATCGAGTATACAGTTCATACCCAACAACACATCGAGTATTCAGTTCATACCAAACAACACATCGAGTATTCAGTTCATACCAAACAACATATCGAGTATACAGTTCATACCAAACAACACATAGAGTATACAGTTCATACCAAACAACACATCGAACATACTATTCATACCAAACAAGATATCGAGTGTACAGTTCATTACAAACAACACATTGAGTATATAATTCATACCATAACACATCGAGTATACAGTTTGAAGCAAACAACACATCGAGTATACAGTTCATATCAAACAACACATCAAGTATACAGTTCATACCAAACAACACATCGAGTATACAGTTCGAAGCAATCAACACATCGAGTATACAGTTTATTCCAAACAACACATCAAGTAAACAGTTCATACCAAAAACACATTAAGTATACATTTCAAAGCAAACAACACATCGAGTATACTGTTCATTCCAAACAACACATTGACAATACAGTTCATACCAAAAACACATCGAGTATAAAGTTCGAAGCAAAGAACAGATCAAGTATACAGTTCATTCCAAACAACACATCGAACATAGAGTTCATACCAAACAACACATCGAGTATACAGTTCATACCAAAAACACATCGAGTATACAGTTCATACCAAAAACACATTGAGTATACAGTTCATACCAAACAACACATTGAGTAAACTGTTCATACCCAACAACACATCAAGTATTCAGTTCATACCCAACAACACATCGAGTATACAGTTCATACTGGACAACACATTGAGTATACAGTTCATACCAAACAACACATTGAGTATACAGTTCATACCAAAAACACATCGAGTATAAAGTTCGAAGTAAAGAACAGATCGAGTATACAGTTCATACCAAGCAACAAATCAAGCATACTGTTCGAAACAAACAAAACACATCGAGTATACAGTTCATACCGAACAACACATCGATCATACAGTTCGAAACAATTAACGCATCGAATATACAGTTCAAAACAAACAATACATCGAATATACAGTTTATGCCAAAGAACACATTGGGCATACATTTCGAAAGAAATAACACATCAAGTATACAGTTTATACCAAACAACACATCGAGCATACTGTTCGAAACAAACAAGACATCTAGTTTACAGTTGGTGCCAAACCACACATCGAAAATACAGTTCATGCCAAACAACACATCGAATATAGAGTTCGAAACAAACAACACATCAAGTATACAGTTCGAAACAAACAACACATCGAGTATACAGTTCGAAACAAACAACAAATCATGTATATAGTTTGAAGAAAATAACAGATAGAGTATGGAATGAATATCCATCAGCACATCGAGAATACATTTAATACCAAACAATACATCAAATAAACAGTTCATACTAAACAACATATCGAGTAAACAGTTCCTACGAAACAACACATAGAGTATAGATTTCATACCAAGAAACCACAACGTATTTATATAACATAGCAAACAGCATATCGAGTAAACATTTCATACCAAACAACACATTGAGTATACTCTTAATACCAAACAGAACATAGGTTAAAATGGGTTTTCTTTTTAGGTGGACGTTGCCACAGACGAATTCCATTTGCATAAGTATAAGTTGTAAATGATTTTTTCATTCATTTTCTGTCTGTGTTTTGAAGGGTTAATACATATTAGCTTCCGTTCTTTAACATAACATATTTATTACTGGGTGTTTGCATTCTGTTTGGCAAGTCGGAAAACCAAATATCTGTCTCGTGTCTATATTTTACTTTTGAGTTTAAAAAATGACGATCATTACTCACTTGGTCTTCTTTGTTATATCATAGGGCCAAGTTGGATATACAAAAATGTACTGTGTAAAACAAATTTATCTGAAAGAGATAGATTATCCCCATTCGAAGAGAATATTATAGTATGGTGTTATAAATTTTAACTTCTGCCTGCACATATTGGCTGAATTTAGACGGACACTAATGCTTCCCTGGCGCATTCGACAGAATAATTGAGCATTACCCCCCCCCCCCGTCCACCCCCACCACCACCACCACCCCAAGCCACCCCCTAAAAAAACAACAGCACCAAACAAACAAACAAAATAAATGAAAAGAAAAATTGGTCAACCCGAGTTAAATGGATGCAATAAAAGCTCTGTGCGCTTCATATCGGTACGGTCGGAATAGGCTTATATTCTTCAGTTGGACTTTTATACCATCTGATGAAAGTCAAAGCCATGAACTTGACCAGAACGTCATATTTCCCTGCAATATGAATTCCGAACCTTTGCCTATTAGACGTAGATAATTGTGAAAAGCTGAAATAGAAAGTAACTGAGTAGAACAGCATTCATTGCGTTACCAATTTAAATAACCATTTTTATTCAATCCTCTCCGCCTGTCAAATGTAAGGTTGTTGTTTCGTGTTTATGATGGATTGAACTTTGTGTTGGCTTAGTGTTACCGTTTTATTTCGTGGTAACTGTATAACAGTTCTTATAGTAATTGCTACTGTATTTGACACATAAGGTTATATAAGAGTTCATGAACACTCAATTTGAGATTATTGATGGCTTTGTATACAATTGGCACCGCTGCTTTATAACATCATGTTTTTCACAATATGTTTTTCAACGTTTTGTCAAGTCTTTTAAATATACTTGTTCCATATACATTTCAGTAGTGCAAGTAAACAGTTAAATATTTTTGTACATTTTTAATAGCGTTGGATCTACCACCGACCAATTAAAGGTTATGGTTTCCGCATGAGAGTAAGTTTGAAAATGAGTATAATCCATAGCATTGATCCATTTCACATTATTGATTATAACAGGTTGAGAAACTGTTTCGGATTTTATCATTAAAATATTTCTTGTTAGATGTTTAATTACCTTCAATATTTGATTCCGATCTCATTACCCCACCTAAAACTGGAAACAACTATTGGTAAAAGGAAACAGACTCAAGTGTGATTTTATCCACTATCAACTTTTGATACAATCGGGCTAAAAATATCGTTTGATTGCTTCCTCTAAATCCCGGTTTCTATTTATACTTTTGTTTTGAATTTCAGTTAAAAATAATAATAAAATTAGTACTTTCAGATGCATTACCGTAAACATAAAATAGGTCCAAAACCATGAGCAATTTCCTTTGACGTTATTGACCTAGCTTTTACAAACGTTCATACTTATTATATCTTTAAAATGTGTTAACAAAAAATCTATACCGAGCCATATCAACCTAGTATCACCAGCCCATCTATTAATTAAAGCTTCTGTTTTAACATTTTCCATTCCAAAATGAAGGCCTACCGAGAAGTCGACATATTCAATATGCGGAAGACTAGTAATATATGTATTCAGCCATTTTAAGCTTTCACCGCTCTCCCTTTACTTCGGTTTCGAGCAGGAAAGACCAGTTTCATATTTTTTATTGAGGACCGTTCCTTGGCGTCAGACGTAAAAGAAAACAAAGAAGCCATTGTATCACATTATATTATGCATGGTTACTTAGACATACAAATGCATCATACCAGTATACTATCCATACAAAACAATACATCGGGTATATCGTTTAAACCTTACAACAACTCGAGAATACAGTTTAAACTAAACAATACATCGAGTATAGAATTCATACCAAACAACATATCGGGTATACAGTCTATACCAGACAACATATCTAGTTTGCAGTTTATACCTAGCAACACATCGAACATATCATTCATACCAAACGAAAAATATATTAAACAGTTTAAAACAAACAACATATCAAATATACAGTTCATACCAAACAACACGTCGACTATACCAGTCGTTCATAAAACACATCGAGTGTACAGCTGAAACCAAACAATATACCCAAGCATATAGTTCATACCAGAAAACATGTATAGAAAACAGTTCATACCAAGTGACACATCGAGTATACGATTTATAGCAAACGACAGATTGAGTTGCAGTTCATACTATACAACACATCGATTAAAATTGGATTGCCTTGAACCTATAGTAATATGAACCTTGCAACAGACGAAGTCTCTATGCATAAGTATTAGCTGTAGTTGAATTGTTTGTTTACTTTCTGTCTGTAGTTTGGAGGATCCATAAATAAAAGCATCTGTTATTTCGCATAAAATATTTAGTAGAGAGTGTAAGCATTCCTTTTTTATTCAAAAGTCATTGCCCTGTTTGGCAAGTCGGAGAAAAAATCTGTTTTTGTCTAAATATTATACTTGCGTTTGGGTTTTGAAGTAAAGCCAACTAAAACTCATTTTTATCTGAAAGTGATAGATGTTACCCATTTAAACAGATTATGATATGATTTTGATTCATTTTTTTAATATTAACCCTCGTCTATGAGCTGAATAATGGGAGGACCCCATCGCATCCCCACGCCGTTTAAAGAATAAGCTAGCCCCGAAAAATGACTGTGTAACACGATGAGTGCCATCTACATGCATTACATAAAAACGAGACAAGAGAAGAAAGAGGAACCAGCCCCGGCTAAATTTTGGCCGGTTAATCTCGGTGCGCGGTACATTGGTTCGGTCTTAAGAAGGCTCAGAGCCTTGACGTTGACTGTCATTATATCCGATGATAATTAGAGAAAAGTGACCTAAGTCCGTATTCACTTGCGTCTTGAGTGTTATACTCAGGCTCCGAAAACTGAATTATCAATTTATTTTTTTACAATATAATTTTTACAAAAGATGTGTGCCTGATTGTAAAATATATTATTTGTAACACATACATAATCTTAACCATCTTTGCTCCTATTATTGCAGTTGTAACAACAATATACAAATAAGTCTGAAACACAGACGCAGGATGATAGTGAGTACGAGCCAAATACTTACAATTCTACTTATTCAGGGAATGATCTCAAAACATTTTGCCTACTAGGCTCAGATCTTTGGGAAATGCTGAAAAAGGAAGAAACTGAGTAACACTTGATTCCTCGCGTTATCAATTAAACACTAATTATCATTCAATACCCCCGTCAATAAGGTCAGCTTTAAGGTTGGCGATGCATGTTTATAGTGGATGGAACCACTTGTGTGTGTTTTAGTGATAACGTTTTGTTTCGTGGTTATAACATTACGGTTGTTAAACTCATAGAAATAATTACTCATGTTTTGCATTTGACACATAATTTGTACAATAGTGCATTAACACTCAATTTGAGATTGCTGATGGCTTAGTTAGTTGATATAGAATTATTACCAATTCTCTATAACATCATATCACGTTTTTCAAAATTTGATGTTCGAAGTTTTGTCAAGCCTTTGAAATGCGTTTGTGTGAAATACATTTCAATAGTACAAGTAAACAGTTATCTTGGCCGTTGCGTTGAATCGAACGCATGTTACCAGAGTTATTGGTTTACCCATTAAAAATTTCGAATCAAATTAATGGTTATAAATATTGATATTTTGTTTTGAATAGTATCTTTATAATGTTTGTAATCAATTGTATCTACTTTCTACGTAAAATATTATGAATATTTATCCCACCAGGGTTTAATTCTCATTAGCTTTCCATAAAGTAGAAATCGGTCAATGGATTCAGGATCGAGCGCGATTCAATCAACTAAAAACTTTCTTTAAAATCGAGCTAAAAATTCGTATCAATCCACTTGAGATTATTTTATGCAGATCATTTGCAGACGCATTGTCCGTAATAAATCAGCGTCTGGCATGCAACATTTAAATAAATCAACCTTTTATTGGTCAATCTTCACTCGTTTAATCGTTCGTCCACAACTAAATAACCTAGTAAAATATATAAAACACACCATGAACCAATATACCTCGTATGAATTGAGGGGATACTATTGTATCTTACATCAATTACCTTACCTTTGATACAAACCTATAATAGCGTGCTTCTGACCACAATTATTTGCAACTTGCATATGAATATGAGAGATCTCTCTGGCTACAATCTGTCATCATTGCCATGTTTTGCAACTGGTTAATTTTACAAACACAATAACTCCCCGTGTTATTAAGTTACCAACCAGGTCCATGTCTGTCGATAAGTTTATTCTGAAAAATGTGTTCTTCGGCTACTGTCTTATACCAACCATTATTTAAAACGAACCGTGTAAAGGAATCAATGATGCTAAGGTTAAATGTTAAACAAACGGCCCCCAAAATGAACTATTCCGGGCAAAGGCTCTTACACAATTGGCTTTGCCTATTCCCAAAACTGGTTTAACAACAGATGGACAATTGATTGCAAAGGGAGATATATGGTTCAAAACTAAACAGGAATAAAACTTTGAATCTCAATAGAGATATGCATACAATATTTTGCCGTCAAATTATGTTAACAACCAGGATAATGAATGCATGCTAAAAACCGTAACAGATATCTGTTTCGCGTAGTGTATGTTTATCCTTTCTTTGCCTGTCCTGTTATTTTATTTTGCTTCTTTATGACATGTACCAACATCCATTCAAGGTTTGGTTATAAGTCTGTCACATGCAAAGCATATAATTTAAAAAGGGGCCACGGTGTCCGACGTCGCTGTATCACACTTTATGTCTTCTCTTGAATTCATGTCCACCTTTTGACTAAACGTAATCACAATAATAAGAGGTGTAATATCTCGATCGACTTCGATTTTAAGCAATCGATACACATCTTTGTGGCCCTAATACCTGTCCTTGCAACCTTCCTCCGCCATTTTGTCTTATCTTTGCGAAACTGAATACCAACGAATAAATTATCCTTCATTGAAAAACTGCAAAAAAGCAACATGCACTTTTTATGACAAAAATATTCATCTAAACAACATATCGAGTACACATACACATACACATAAAACAATGTAGTGTCTAACATAAAAAATGATTATCAAACTATTAAAAATATCAAATGCATGAATACATCTTTGTATTTCATAGTTGAAATTATATAAAAAGCCAGGCTCCTGTACAATAAAATTAATATGAACAAAGGTTTGTCCTGCATACGCATTAAGCTGTCGTTTTACGTGACATTATATGGACTAACAATACACACTTTGTATTTCAAAACTCAAAAGAGATAGAGGTCATGCATTGCTACTTGTCCATATAGATATATCTACACGTGCAAACAATAATTCCATCGGTTGTTGTAATGATAAAACGTTTCTTGATCGTTTGGTCTACCATTTTATTGAATGCACCATATATATGTACTGAATGTGTTTTTTCTAAAAAAAAAATCCCCTCAATGTTTGTTCTCTAAAGTAGTACACACAAGGATGTATTCATGCATTTGATATTTTGATTCATTTCATGTCTTCGGAATATTTGGGCATTTCAGTGCCAATAGTTATTGGCAATATAAAACATTGTAAATCGTGTTCGAAAAACAAAGACATCTATGCCCGAAATCGGAAGTTTAGATGTGTGTAGAAGACCTATACCAAGTAATTAAGCATAAAACGGTATATAGTATCATTTCATTAATAAATACGACCATCTTAGCATTTCGTTTGGTCTGCGTGTTTACGTATTAGAAGTATAAGCATAGCCTTTTTTTCCTCGTCGTTGATGGCTTCGCAATGCAAGATAATAAGATAAGACCGTGTTTAAGAAAATACAATTAAAAGAGGTACTCATGTCTACAGCGACAATGCGCACATGTGAAGCAAGGCCGATAAATTTGGTATAAATGTTAAACGAGATATGCTTTATGAAAGTCTGAGCAAGATGGACGATGCCACGTGCCTGCCGTTTAAATCAATGATTGTCTCGATTAAGAGTCATTGTAAAACTGTTGTTCAAGACACTTATGATATATAAAACATAAATTGAATGTTTTTACACGAAACATGAGTGCTCCATAATGAATTGTTGTAGTAGTAGTAGTTGTTGTTGTAGATGTTATTGTTGATGTAGCTAGCAGAGTAAAATCGCAGCCTGAACAAAAGTATACATATCGATGGTTGCGATTCATGCTATTACCAGATACTTTGATGCAGTATCTTTTTTATTTTACCACACATTTTATCCCAAACATTTCGAGAGAATTTTCTTAGTAAATTATCAAATATTTATTCTCAATTATATATGTATAGATGTATTGACTGTACGTGCATTGCGATCGTATTTTCTAGTCGAATCATGTATCTACTGCACACTATCAACAACCGAACAGACAGTTGCCTAAATCAATGTTTTCTTTTGATAGGAATGCTCTTCAAAAGCAAATAAGCTTCAGACAATTAAAACAATTTTATGCAAATATTGGATGAGAAGAAATTGCAAAGAATTTATTTCTTATAATTCGAGCGTAAACAACACTGAATTGTCCAAATCAACGCTCACGCAAATCACTTGACATGAATACCCGGGAGAAATTGATAGATGAGTAAAATGAAAAAAAGAAATCATTATCATTCACTTAATCATTTTGCTTACATGGTGTACTTTGCATAAAATAAGGTGGTTTTAAATTTGTGCCGCCATTTTTGTTTGCAGACTCATCATCCCCCACCCCCTACTCCTCATATATATGTATTCCCCACGCTTACATTTGAAAAATCACATACGAAAAGGATTTCATACCAAATAAGTTTTCAAATGCCGTTGTATTTTCTTTAGACAAAACTAGGGGAAATGGATACACGACCAAAGTAAAGTGTCGATTGATTTCGGCAACAAAAGAATTTAGATGAGCGGGCAAAATGATACAAAAAACGTTTTCCTTAAGATCATAAACAGGAGCTGGTGAAATGCCGAATATAACTTCTGATAATAACAAAAATACGAATGAAAATCTTCAACAATTGTGATGTAAATTGAATCTCGAACTTGCACGAAAAATACATTTTGCGTTGTCTGATACAATATAGAATAACAAGAAAGCGTTTGTCTTGCATTTAAATGCGCAAAATATAGATTGATGCAAACACAAATAAAATACATTATCGTGTTTAACGCATTTGACTTTTATTATCAAGACAAAACAATGCATATGTTTTAGGTACAGATAAATATATATTGTCGATGTGTTGGCGCTTTTTAACTTGGGAATATGTGGCCACGTAGGTATTAATCAAAACACACTATTCACAAAGGCTAGTATTTTATCAGCTTTAATTTTGCATAAGAGGCGTTCTATGGGTAACGGCATACAAAACTCATTTTTCAAAAATGAGATATTTCGAAAATAAATTAAATTCTAATAAAAATAAGCCTAAAAGAAACAAAACAAATTGTTTATTTTAGTGTATGATCGTTTTTAATTTCACTCGTTATCATATATAAAAACTATATTTTCTATGACACTAGTGAACTAATAAACACTAAACTTAACAAATATCCTCTACAGAGCGAAACATTATGCGATGTGCCCTTAGTAGAATAAAACGAGTTTAACAGTCTTATATTGTGAAAGATTGTGGTTTTATTTAATTATAACATAATATAAAACTCCGTTGGGACCAAAGTCTTCACAACTGCTTCTCCCGTGTTACCTGCAGGAAAGACCAATGAAACAACATGCGTCGATATAAATAAAACACAAGATTCAGTTATCTAAAATTATTATTGATAAACAATCGAATAAGAACTAGAAATTCAGATATTAAAACTATGGGTTTTAGAATGTGCTATTGAGGATGCCTCATAGGTCTAACGTTAATATATGAAATATAAGTATACAATTATCTAAACAGTTTCCGCTTCTGTTTAGATTAGATCATAATGATTGAACGTTAATGAGTTTTTAAGTTTATTTCTGGGTAACAGGTTTTTGGTGAGAGTTGCCGGCGGAAAGGTTTTTCAAATACATTTTGAAACATTATACTATTGTTTGCATAGTATTGAATAAGTTTTCAATGGAACATCCTGAACCGAGTCCTGCTTGAAAGAAAACGCTTCACTCTTGCAAAGTAATAATCCCCTTTATAACGTTCTTTCATAGCACTAAATGTTATTGACACTAAACCAAACATGAAAATACAAATATCAAATGAGGTGTTGAAAGGGTATAGACACTAGATGATACCATATCCAGGAAATAGAAAGCTGTCAGAAATTGAAATAAGACATATACCGTTGTGTTAAATGCATCCGCACATGTAACTTCCGCAGTTTTGCGTATTCTTCTAATTCGGAATGTTCTGGATTTGTTTACCACTTAAATCCCAGTAAATGTAAAAAGAAACGTACGTTTTTGTATCGGTACTAAACAAATGACATTCATATGCTATATATACACTATCACTTAGCTGAGACAGCGACGTTATGTTCTTTTAATCACGCAAAATGATGAATTACCAGCATCAAACTATTTAGTATGGATTAGTCTAGGTTTGTTATGAAAAAATACTGTATTTGTCGTATTTGGGACAATCTGGTGTCTATTCCCTTTAAGAGAAGAAAATGGCGCTTGGAAGATCGAGCTTTGTCCTCTTCTCTATTTATTTCGTGCAAACAAGAACTTAGAAATTTCTTTAAGAAACTGTTAGTAGAATATACCAAATTCATAGAACTTTTATGGGGTATTTGGGCGATTATTTTATAAATAAATGCTAAGATGGAGCACAAGGTTCAAGATGAAGCTGTAGGTAAATGTTTTAGTGATTTAATTGTACTTATGATAATAATGCTGCTAAACTTTCCTGTGATAATTAGAAATACAATAAAGATTTATTTAATCTTTTTTATGTACAGGGTTTACGTATTTTTGAATGGCCTGGACAGGCACAATTTAAACGCTGTGCATGCAAAAATAAACTAATGGGTTGATATTCATAAATCTCCGAAAATCATTTCTTAATTAAAGTCTATTTTCTAATTCTCTGAATATCATGTTAAAAGAAATGTACATGTAAGTGTCTTATTATATTGTTTGTATAGCAATAAAATTAATAACAAAATTGTTTCAGATATTATTAAGATAGTATTTATTATGACAAATTTTATAACTGAACTGGAAAACTGAGTTTTTGAAATGACTTAGGAAAATTTATGAAAAACATAACGGTTTTACGAAGGTCTAAAATATGACATTTAAAGAATGCTTTAAATCTGCAAATTGCAACATTAGGTGGACGTACCATCTCAGTATCCTCGTTACATTTTGAGTCAAATTACTGTAATTATTAAAGCGTGTCAAAACCGTAAAAACTGATTTAAGCATGCACAATTACATACTTCAACTAATTCAGTATAATTCACATTTCATGTGTATTGCTTTTTAGCAATATTACAAAGCTACTCACGTTAAAAATTATATTCGTCACTTTTCATATAAGACATTATGGAAACTTTAAATGGAAAGCGATTAACTTTCTTATGGGTGCTAGATATGTCCATCATAACTTCCTAGCAATTTATTTTCGGAAAAAATCCTACTTTTTACGATATGACTGAAGGTTTGTAGCTGTTTTCAAAATAACCAAAAAGGCATTTTTAATGAATATGTGATTATAATGGCTAACGATTTTGTAGCCCAAACAATATGGATTTCGCCAATTCAATTTTTAATATGGAATAAAAAAAACATGCCGATAAAAACAATTTCCTTTATACTTCGGTTTAGTTTTATCCATATCAGCTCAAAACTGCAGTTTTAAGACCTTATTTTGATTTTTAGATACTATTTAATAGTTTCAAAATTACAATTTAATTAGTCTGTCCACTCTAAGACAATTTGTTTAGACATTTAAACGCTGTATTCAGTGTGTAAGGAGTGTTTTGCATTAAACAACAATTTTGTTCGTACTATATTTGACGTACACTCGTTGATAAGAGTATATCCTCGGGTGCATGTGTCAATGAGCTATCTCCGTATTTCAAGGTAAAAAAGCTTCAACAGTGATTGATCCTATCTAAGCTGTTATATATCACTTATTTCATCTGCTGGATTCCCTCAGTAGCATAATTAAAACAAAGATTTGATAGGAGTCAGGTTTCGCAACATACTAGTTTCTAACCCAATCATTTTCATAATTTAACAGTAATTTAAGTCCCAAGGATGGATTCCTCGATAGCATTAAATACGCTTACATTTAAGCATTAATTTTTATTTTTCGTGCACTTATGCAGTATGAACGATTGGCCATGTGTTTGCACTTCCACTATAAGCACTAGCAATTCTAAGAAAGTTTGATAAATCGTGACCAATCCTCATATTTCCTTTTCATTACATAATTCTTTGTGTAAATAATGAGTTTGGTTGTTATAATTTAAGCGTTAAACATGAGTGTTATTATGCGTGTTTCTATCGCAACTCTGCCTATAAAGGTCACAATAAGTAAACCCATTCGTGCATAATTAACAGAAATAGTTTATCGTACACAAAATCAAGTGCGAAGGTAATATCATGATGTAAATATACAATTTATCGATGAAACGACAAACAGTTTGGCTCATGTAATTTCAAGCAGAGTTTCGACTTATCCGAATAATATTTCTTTATAATCGGAACAACTTCAGTCGATTCAATCCTCTGTATTATTTGATATTATTACTGATAAGCCTCATTTTGCACTCAAACGTCATACAATGATTTGCATTGGCGCTTGGCGTTGGAAGGGTTTGACAAATAGGAAGTTCTATTCCACTTTAATTCACTATATCAATTTTCCTTCATCAGAGGTTTGATAATGATAAATCTTCGGTTGTACGCATATCATCGTCGCTCTTGTGAACAAGTTTGACAAAATCGTGTTAATTCAAATGCACTCGTTGTTCGCCTGTCGATCATTTTTCCCTCATCAACACCAACACCGACTCGTCAGCAAATGACGTTTGCAATATCGTATAGCGCTGAAATGACTTTTGAAGAGGCAAACTCAAACATAACTGTTTATTAACATATTCACAATATGCGTTGGTTACGATTCATTTGGCCAATAAATCGTTGATATGAATTACGCTTGTACAACGGCACAGTGACACACGAGAAGATTTGAAGAGCTGAAACCGACTGTTCAAAAACCTGTTTTGAATAAAAATAATCCTTCTTTTTAGAGTTAAATTGATTTGCGACCACACTTTGTTGAAATAGTTGACAAAGACTTTGCTAAGTTGGTTTATGCAAACAGGATTTAAACATAAATATTCGTTCTTTCCCAATAGTGTGCCTCATATAAAACATTAATGTACTGAGATCTTGCTAAACAAATATCCGTGAAGGAAATCATATTTGTTTTCATAAGTGATTTTTTCTGATAAATACTGCAACAGCGGAAATATGCACTGATGAGTATGTCTTTGGCAATAGTTCCACCATACCTTTGTTTTATCGGTTAACGTTAGTCAATTAAAAAAATCTAATGATTGTAGATGTTTGAAAGGGGAACCCGAGCTTATAACTATATGGTTTAAAATTAATCTATGTTCGATGCGGTGTTAATCGGATATTTGAACAAATAAAGTTGTTCCTTAAGGACTGGTCAACCTCAAGCAACTCAACGCTCTCCCACGTACGCACGCACACACGCCCCCGCTAACACTCATTAAACAAAAAAGATGATTGTTGCTTTGATATGATTGAAACGAACGGTAGCTCTTTTACACATTATGTTAAACAGTGTTGTGTAATTACCCAGACGACCAAAAGATCATTTTACATACGGTTATCAAAGTTTTTATATTTGCTCTTTATTTCATCTGAAATTGGACGTAAATTGACCTTGTTGACAATATTTAAAGAACCAAAATGTTTTCAATAAATTTAATCAGATAAATCAATTAAACTTATTATCAAATTAATCACCCAAATATCCTTCCTTGTTGGTCGACTACTTTCGAAAATCATATCTACTTGAATATTTTTCTAATATTCTACAATCCAGATGAAGCAGAACACCAATATATAAGACTTATGAAATAATGTAAAGCAATATACGATTTTCTTGTTATTATACTGTCTGAGCCACTATTATACTGCTGTTTACTTCCCTCGTGACCTCAACGTTTATTAGAACTACAAGTTGAAGACATTTCCTATGCACTCAGTATACACCACGGAGCTAAGCGCTGACTAGAAACGCTTCATGAGCAAGCAATGTCCTCCATACGATGAGCGCCGGAATGCCACAAGCACCAGCTGCAGCGATTTCATCTCAACCTTCCGTTCCGGTTCTTCTTGCCCCACTCTCTAATGTATTGGTTTCACGTCCGACTTTCACTTCCATTGTGCCATTAGCAGAATCTGAATTTGATGCTTCCCCTTCACCAATGGCAACAACTGCAACATTCAGTTAGCCATCAAAAATGACATAACACATACTAATAATTTAATCCAACATGTACAATTTCAGTTTCAAGCCATAGGGCTCTTTCTTTTTGCTCCTTAACCGGGTGTATTTTTGAAATTTCGACTACTGGGCTTGACCCTGTAGTTTTCATTGTATTATTGAAAAATGTATATTTCAAAAATTCGGAAAGTGTGTAAATGGTTTGCATTATTTTTTGTCCGCTGCAATGTAATATGTAAACCTGATAGATTTTTCTATTTACAGAATGGAAGAAGAATGGCTGTAAGGTTTTTTTCTTAAATGAAATTAAATGGTAGTTTTAAACAATTCTGGAAAAAAACTGGGGTCAATTTAAAGAATGATTGCGTGATTGATATCATTATCGGGGATATAAGGGGTTTAAGTACGCGTATAATCCCCAACAAACTTGATTCATTCCATTAATAACTTGTTGTAATACTTTATTGCTTGTTAGTATTGATACTAAAGGATGACCCTTTATGATTATATTCATTGTAGTATATTGTACTTCATGCAACATAAAATGCTTAAACTATAATTAGAAAAACTGGGAGATGACGCCTGTTTTAAGCTTAATTAGCACTTCATCAAGAATTGCTAAGACCAATAGATTCTAGCGAAGCAGTGACTTAGACCAGTATCAGTTTTCCGAGCGAAAGAAGAAGATTTCGTCTGCTAGTGATCAAAGCGGTTAAGTGTCAATGAATTAAAGGTTTTAGATTCGATTAAATAATTTCATATCAATCTTTTCACATAAAACGATGGTTACATCTTCAGCTGGCATGAAACTAATATGGTTAACGGAAGCTAAGTTTCATGTTTGTTCAACGTCTTATTGAAGAAAAAGGATTATATCGCTTGTCTTAGAGGAAAGCTATTTAAACGAGACATTAATTTAATAACAAACAGTGTCATGTTTTAGAATTTTAGTAACGTCTCTTAAAAAATGTTTTTCATGAATACAGCAAGCAAAACATTCAAAGCGCCGTTACGGAAATAATACACAAAATGAACAGTTTAGGACCAGCATTAATTGTTTTATTTGTTCGTTTGGAGTATATACGTGGCGGTGGAATAGTTTCTGAGATGGTATTTTCATGTACAGTTTAGTTGCTTATGCTCTTGTTCCCCTCGATCATACCAAGATAAATGGAGTAAATAAAATGAAAACCACTCAATTGTTTTAGCTGTCTGTTAAAACACTCCACATTCCTGTGTTATCTAAAATACATTTTTATTCTTCCAACTAGCGCTAAGGAATTTAAAATGCTTCTAGCAAAAGCATGTAAAACTAATAATTGTATAATGATAATAATAATAATGTAATTAAAACATTTTTCAAATGAATGTGCACCTAGGAGACGATTAAACTATAAACTTTCCAGTGAACTGAGAAAACGGATTTTGCTTTATTTTGTTGAACCTTTTTTCACACAAGACCCTGTCAAATAATATAATACTAATTTGGTATTGAAAACCAGCTAAATTGTTGGTCAGATACCAAAACCATTATTTTTTAATAACAATTATGTCTAATATTTAAGACAAAAAGCAGAACATAAAAATCAAAGTAAGACTTATAAAATCATGTAGGGCAATACACACGTTTAATATAACAAACACACTCGAGTCGTTTTATTGTCATTATACTGTCTTAGCCACTGTTATACAGTTATTCACTTTTCTGATGACCTAAACAATTATTAGAACTACAAGGTCAAAGACATGTTGTATATATCCAGTGTAAACATACTTAGAGCTTACGGATTAGTGTGTTTATTTTATAATCCATACAATTTACATTCTTCCAATTCTAACCTAAAACATTAAGTTCATAACCTGACGCACTGAAACAAGAACGACAAGCAGTTAAAGAAATACAAGTAAAGCGGCTGGATGTTTTAACAGTCAGCTGTCACCGCTATCAATTAGTCTTTTCATTTAAGGCTCCGTGACTTAAGGAATTCGATGAACAATTATGTGAATTTGGTGACCCCGAATCATTGTGGCATAATTTTAAAGTAGTTATAGTACATACGAAGAACACAAATTTAAATTATCTATATTAAGTGATCATAAATGCAACATATATTTATCGGCAAACAATACCATTTCAAATGATACCAGAATTAAACAGCCCAATGACATTTGAACCTAGGATTTCTCTTTAGTCGGGGCTAGTCTTTGACGGTGTTTTTTTATAGTTTTTGATAAACAGTTTTAATTACTTTGTAATTTCTTAAAAATACTGTTTTCTAGTTGAACTATGAACATTATTTAAATAGATTTATATGTCAATTGTGACATAACCTTGAATAACACCGCTTTTTACATTCCATCAAGTCAATTTACTATTAAAGAACATGGAATAAAAATGCTATTCTCATACATTGAAGAATTAATTTACTGCTACCGAAGCATTTTTCTTCCAGGATTAATGTGTTGTAGTTCATTGACCTTTTATGCAATCTATAAAGCTGAAACTATACTTATAAAAAGTAAGACAAAGTAAGTGATCAATCATGTCCTATGCTTTATAAACTATTTCCACTTCAGCAAGAAATTGTCAGACCTCTAACGAAGAAATGTCGTTCAAAAGTATCAGTTTTTTTGAACGAGGGTTAAAGACTCATTCTGTTAGTAAGCAAGGCGTATTAGTTGCAATTATTTATAGGATTTATATTTGATTATATCATTACATTATTTCATATCCGTCATTTCACATAAATGATAATTATTTCTTCAGAAGACACAGAAACTTGAACGCTTAACAGAATTTAAGTTACTTGATTGATGAATTTCATATTGAAGCAAACGAGAAAACATTCTATACAACGGGAATTTCTGTATACATGCATATCAATTTTATAATAAACATGTTTATATTTAAGAATTGTACGAACGTCGTTACATACAAAATGTAAAAACAACAACAAAAAACAAACAATTTAATAGTACAACAAGCAAACTGGAAGTTTAAACAAAACTAAGTATCGTCGTCAACAGTAATGTCGTTGATGTTCTGATTTTTATTGCGACCAAATAAGCATAACATGTCAATTTAAAACAACTTTGTATGTTCGTACACAGTGAAGTTATTAATTGTCTAATTCTGCACGATCAGTTCTGGGAACAGATGTGTTTTTTCAGAGTTGACGCATTTTTCACAAGCTTTTATATTTTGCCTTCTCATAAAGGATGTTGAATAAATATGTTCTGATTGAAAAATATATGGCAACATTTATTTTCTATCAAGTACAAAAAAAATCAAGAAATTAACGAAAAACACCATTTTCACCTTTTCAACATGTTTTTACAAATGTTTGGTAAGATACGTATAACACAATACATTTGTTTATATATTTATATATAATACAGATTACATAAATTTTCAAGCATCATTTTCCTTGCTTATATTTTGAAAATTTACTTGGCCAAAAATAAATATTCGTGAATCATGCCCTTTGTGTAAAAACATAAACCATTTGGTTTGTCCATTATAGAATTGGATCAATATTAAAGTGATACTCGTTTACAGAGAGAAAGGCAGTGCAGTATACTTTCAAAACAATACAGGCTATATCTATATTGAGTGTGCCGTCTGCATGATGTTTCATTGTTTCTTCATCTCTTTCATTTAAATGGGATGGTCTCTCATTTTTCTGCTGCTTTTAAATATGCTGGGTCTATACTGATCTACGTAATTTGCCTGAATTTTCAAATGTTAAAAAAAACCACTATGCTATTATGTTGGTAAAATTTGTGTGCCTAATGGCAGATTATTTCATTTGTAGATAAACAACGTTTATTATCTTTCTTCTTGTAATAGCCGATATTGCAAAAAAATAATGAATTTTCTTTTCGGCCACTGGCTGAATATTTTTGTTGACCCTGTTTATTTCACAGAAGTTGAATAAATGTTTGGCTGCTCCGGGCTAACTGAAGTTTCCATTGCATATCTCTGTGATTGTGAACCATCTAATTTATGAAAACCAAACATCGATCATTCCTTAGGAGAATGGTGCTACCTTCAATGAATCAAACACAGGATGTTACGCAATTATCCTTGAGAATAATATGTACATTGAAGCGTGTTTGAAAAGGTGATGCCTGGTAAGCCGGTAAAATGTTGATATTATCGGAAGCATTGTATCAGTGGGAGAAAACATATTTCAGGATTGATATGATTCTTCCTGCGTTCATGCAGTATTAATGCTCGGGAGGGATTTTACAAATCTATGAAATCATAAAGTGCATGAGCGCTCCTTGTTATATTTGCAAAACGCGCACCAGCTTTTAACTGCATGACAACAAAGACACTACGAATCATTTAATCTGTTTACATTGGTCTCCTGTTAGTCTTATTGTTTTGAATATCATATGTGAAGCGTTTGTGTTTAATAATGGAGATATATCAGCATTTAAGGTATGCAAAATGGAACGGAGGATATCGAATATGCGTTTACAATATTTTAAATGACAATGTCCATTCGGAGTAAAATAAAATATCAAATGATATCAAAATTCTGAATGCTTCACTCTAATTAAACTTCTATTTCAAGCGCAATGTAAACTACTAACAATGTAAATCTACAATCAATATTATTGGTATTGAAGAAAACTCATCTTGAGGTTTATTTTATTTGAAAGGTAAACATAAGTATGTACCACAAACACTTAACTTGAGTATAATATTCGTAGTTAACGGTCAGACAACTACAAAAAAACTTTAAACACTATGGCAAACGGACATTTCAGTTATGAGTCGAATACGAAAACCGATAATTCGCTCATTCAATAATTGGCAGTAATTTGCTTTCTGACCGCCATACTGCTGTCACTTGGATGTTTAACGTTCCGAAGGCATATCAATTGTGTTTGTTCCAATTATCCTATCTTTACACATTGCTTAAGGGTTGCTTTGCAAAGAGCAACCGTTGTGCAAGATTGGTCCTCACAATACAATATGTTGATTTTAGATTTTGATTGCTGCATTCAAGTAACGCTGAAAGGCTGTTCTATCACATCGAGATTTAATTGTTTAACTTATTGCTAAATGTCATACACCTTTCATACGATTATTCTAAGGAATGGAAACTTCATTGATTGTTCGTAACGATTTAAAGACTTTATTACAATAATACAAAGGTAACTACAGAAAAAAAGCAAAGTATCGAAACTATTAAGGGAAACGTTGTTTACAGGCAAATGACTTAGGCCTAATATGCGTTAAATCACACTGTTTGCAAAACAACACGAAACATCAGCACATGAATTGAAATATCTACAACATTATATAAAATAAGATGACAATCCAATACTTCCAAGTCTGGTTAACCCTGGTACACTTACACCGAGCTTCATCAATAAAACCTTATGCTTAGTTTGATGACGGTATGCAGTGGATGATCCGGGTTTTAACGTTAAATAGGCCGATATTTTTGTCGCAATTAAATGCGTCCACCCTTTAGAGAGGAACCAAATAAAATAGGATCCAACTGTAAAATTGTAGGCTGCGAAATCCACCATATAAAGATAGGTTAATATTAATATTAAAATGTGCATTCGGGGGACATGTATGCATATGTTTTGTTACAATATTGACATCAAGTCCCTAGGTTTTATATTTTTATATACCGCTCGTGGCATATTTACTATGGGTGCCGACAATGAACTTTACACCAGAAGAGTAGAGGAAGTACAGTACGTTTAAAACAAGAAGATATTGAAGCTCATGCCATTTCAAAGGAGCAGAGTTTAAAACGAAACACAGGATAATAATGCAGTCGAGAAAATGAATATTTTATATTCATTGACCTGTATTTTTGTGAAGATAGATTGTCTGTTATTCACGGAGTATCAGATAAATATTGAACCACAATTGCAAACCTCAAGATTTCTTCCTAATAACATTATGCTTGCAACATTTCTTTAATTAACAATTCACTTATTTAACAACTACTTCTCAAGCAATTTCATGAAATTTATGCGATTGCGTTTTTTTCTAATTGATATCATTCTTAAGACAACATTAATAATCGCTTTTTAAAGCTTCTCTGTCATCATTTATCATGTTAATCTTTGAACGCTTGACATTTCAACAACGAGTTATAGCCATTAATATCAAAGTAGTTGGAAAGTTTGATACAAAATTGTACCTTAAGTAAAACGTAGAAGACAATACTATTTATTCATAGTTCAGAGTTTTGTTTCAAAATTTTTATTATTAAATGGACAAAAATGTTACCGAACTTATCGATCTTTTGAATTTCTACATTTATATAATTACCATTATTCTAAGTTTATTCAATAAACATGTAACTCATGTCACAATTCATAACAATAAGAGTTTTAATATAAATCATATGACACAATATTGAGAACGAGACTAGTCTCTGACCATGGGAATTTAAATCAGAGTAGATGTAAACATCAATATATTACTAGTCATAATTACTTTTGCTTAATCCATCTACTTACCATAAGTTAAACTTATGACATAAGATATTGGAGGAGGCATTCAGAAAAAAAACAATTGCAAATTTTCATCACTAACATTTTAGCGTTATTTCTGTAATCAGTTTACATAACTTTTCATACTGTATATTATAATTTGAATTTATCCTTTGCACAACTTGGTTTCAATTAACAATGTTTGGGTATCGTATGCATTTCCTATCAATACAGCGTGTTCGTATAGCATTAAATTTCTTACGTTCTTACAGATAAAGAATAAATTTTTATATAAAAAATGGAACTATAGATCCGCCTTATCATAGATATTACGTGTTTTAGATATGTAGGTAAAAATACAGGATTCTTTAAAGACTGATTTTAGTCCGAAAAATACAAATTTATGTGTAAGTACCCAATCTGTATCTTTGTTACGTTGTTTCGTCAAATAGACTAAACGAGCTTTTGAATACCATTAAAACAGGTCTTAGCATGCAAACTTATATAATTCCGCTTCTATAGTAAACATTTCGCTTATTGCTCTTAACAATGCAACAAAACTTATTACCTTACACATTATATTATTAATCATATAAGGTAGTATTTATGGTAAAAGAAGAAATGTAGTCTGAAAGACGCTTAACTTCCATCTGAGGGCTAGAAATTTCCAAAACAACTTCTTAGGAATTTTGAAATAACCTTAATGTATTTAAGTGATTGCAATGGGTAACACTTTTGTAGCCCAAACCAAATATATTAGATGTTTAGCGCGAATTCAAATTTTAAATGGAATAATAAATCATGCTGTCAAAAAGATACACACGTTATTTCATTTATACCTCGAATTACTTTCATCCATATCAATTAATTAATGCAGTTTTCTCACCTTATTTTGATTTTGATGATGATTATGATAATGATGATGATGATAATGATGATGATGATGATGATGATGATGATGATGATAATGATGATGATGATGATGATGATTGATGCTGATGCTTTTGTTGCTGCTGCTGCTGTAAGTGCTGATGATGTTGATGATTGGTGGGATTTTAAACATAGATAAATCAACGATCCCAGTACATAAATCCTATTAAGATTAAAACATACAGTTTAATTGGTCTGTTTACTCATAACAATATAATTTAGGCAGTAAAACGCAATAATCATTTTGAAAGAAGTGCTTAATACCCAACAACAATTTTTGTTCTTACTATAGTGGAGTACATTTGTTGATAAGAGCATATTATCCGGTGCATCTGTCAATGAGTTATCTCCGTATTTAAAGTTAAAATAGCTTTAACAGTGATTGATCCTATCAAGGCTCTTATACATCACTTATTTCATCTGCTGGATTCCCTCAATAGCATAATTAAAACAAAGAATTGATAGGAGTGAGGTTTTGCAACATACCAACATTTTGATATCTTTAACTTAATTATAGTCTGAACGATGGATTTGTCGGAAGCATTACATATGCATACATTTAAGGGTTAGTTCTTATTTTCCGTGCAGTCATGCAGTATAAACTCTCGGCCACGATTTTGCACTACCATTCATTCATTCATTCATGGAGACAATTGAAAAGGCAAGCTCAAACATTGCTGTTTATTAATATATCTACAATATACATTGGTTACGATTCAACCGTTTTAAATCGTATATATGAATTACGCTTGTACAACGGCACGGTGAAAAATGAGAAGCTTGAAGTGCTGAAAGCGACTGGTCAGAAATACTGTGTGTTAAATAAAATGATCCTTTTTTAGTTTTAAATTGCTTTACGATAATGCTTTGTTACAAATAGTTGACAAAGACTTTGCTACGTTGGTCTAGGCAAACACGATTTAAATATAAATATTCTTTCTTCTCCAATAGTGTGCTTCAAACAAAACATTTCTGTTCTTAGATCTGGCTAAACAATTATCCGCCAGACAAATCATATCTGTTCTTGATATCTGATTTTCGCTTATATAAAATGCAACAGGGGAAATTTACACTGATGATAATGTCTTTGGCAATAGTTTTATACCTTTGTGTTATAGATAAAAATATACACACGAAAGATAACAACAATATAATAAGGTTAAATGTCTGACAGGGGAGCTTGTGCTAAACATTTTTGTTTAAAGAAATAGATGTTCGAATCGGAGTTAATCGGACATTAGAACAAATAAATCTTCTTCTTGAGGACTGCTCAACCTAATTAAGCAGCACATGCACGCCCCTCCCCTCAAACATACATTTAATAACTATTATTGTAGATTTGTTATGATTGAAAGGAACGGTAGCTCTATTACCTGTCATGTTTAGTAGTGTTGTATAGTAACCCATATGATTATGGTAAACTTTGAAAGGTATGATTGCTGAGTGCTCAATATGTAAACAAATGACCAAAATAACATTATACATAGTTATGGTTATTCATTTTTAATATTTGCTCTTTATTTCAGCTGAACTGGACGCAAATTGACCTTGTTGAAAATCCGTACCAAAATAAGGCGTTTGTTATATTTTTGAGAAAACATTTTCTCACTCAAAACCCTTTTACTAATTATCAAATTAATCACCAGGCATCGGCAATTCCCTTTCTAATGGGTCGTTTACCAAAGCGAATCGTATGTGCTTTATTTTGTTCTAATATTCTACAATCCAGAAGAAACAGAAGCAGAACACAAATAATAATACTTATAAAATAATGTACAACAATATACGACTATAATCACGATCACACCTGAGTCGTTTTTCTGGTCGTCATACCATCTGTGCCACTGTTGTACTGCTGTATACTGTTCTCGTGACCTGTACGTTCGTTAGAAGTACTTTGAATACATTTTGTATACACCCAGTATACATACACCTAAAAGCTTGGAATTATTTGATAAAACATACAATTTACATTCTACCCATTTTATGTTTGGTCTGTTTATGAACTCACTCGCTGAAACAGGAATTACAGTAGTTGAAGTAATACAAGTAAGGCGCCTAGATGCTGTAAGCTGTCTCCGCTATCCGTTATAGGCCGATTGTTCAGAATTTCGTTCTTGATTACTTTAAAAACTTTGTTGTAGAATGTTTATTTATTTAGATCAAATGCGTACATCTGAAACCAATGGTCGAACCTTATTTGAAATACTGTAAATAACTCGAATTTTTTGTGAGTACCTGGTGACCTCCATAGCTCTGTGGCATAATATCAAAGTGTGTTATGTTTACAAATACGATGTATAACGAAACAAACATTACATATAGGCATATTTATGTCTTGAGAGAATGCAAAATATGGCAGTTTACTTCCGATATCAGGTCATATAAGGAACAAAAGCATTAAGTGGATATTTTTGCATATATTTTACATACTGCTCATCAGCAAACAACATACTTTCAAGTGATTCCAGGTCACATGGGTTCACAAGTCATTAATGACAATGACGGGATAAAATGACACACTCAGTTTTACATCCATTAATCTGGTGACACTTAAAAATAGAATATCGCTATTAAAATTTGTACACCTCAGCTTCTATTCCATAAATGAACGGTCTTTCGGCAATTGCAAATATATTCAGATAAAGCAACATTTTCGGATTTGCTCGGATCGATCGCGAATAATCCAATATATTTATCAATGTTCATGTCTGATTATCTGAATAAAGTTTCCCTGCGGATAAACATCAGGAAGCCAATCGCTGACCAAAAAAGGTTTATGAGCAATGTCTTCCATACGATGAACGCCGAAAAAGCAACTGTAGCAATTTCATCTGATCCTTCTGTCCCGGCTATTCTTTCCCCACCAACTTATGGTTTGGCACTGCCACTGTGTCATTTGTTGAATTTGAATCTGATGATTCATCTCAGTTTTTACAGGTTTCTCCGATTACAAAGACTGCTGCATTCGGATAGCCATCCATAAATAACAACACATACACTAATAATCTAATTCAACCTCTGGAATTTTATTTCCATGCCACCATGACATTGGGTTCTTGCCTTGTGCACCTAAACATGGTATTCTCTTGATTCTTTGACTACTGGGCTTGTCCCTGTAGTTTTCATTGTCGTATTGAAAATTGTGTTTCTTGTTTTTGCTTGTTTTTTGTCAACATGCCACGAAAAACTAAAATCAACATGTTGGAAAGTTATTATGGCTTGCTAGATGTATGTTGTAAGATAAAATGAGATTTTATTTTTGCACTATTATGCGTCTGTAGCAATACAATATGCAAACGGGAAATATATTTCTTGTTCACAGAGTTAGTGAAAAAGAATATCTGTTAGGTTTGTTTTCCATAAATGAAATTAGGTATTTTGTATTAACTCTGGAAATAAATAATGAATTGGTGTAAATTTAAAGTAAAAACTGCGGTGATTAATGTCATCATCGGGCCTATAAACATAGTTTTCTGGTTTAAATACGCGTAGAATCCTCAACACGCATTATTCATTCCAATCATAAATTCTTGTAGAACTGTATTGGTTGTTAGAATTGTTATTAAAGGATTTCCATTCCAGAATATATTTATTGTAGTGCATTGTAATTAATGCAATATATAATGCTTTAATATATTAGCAAAACTTAGGAATAAGCTAGAGATCAAACCTGCTATATGCCTTATTAAATATTGGCACTTCTTCAAGAATCGTTAAGACCAATAGATTATAGCGAAGCCGTGTCTTACACCAGTATCAGTTTTTCGAGCGAAAGGATAGGACCCTCTCTGCTAGTGATCAAGGCGGTTTAGTTTCAATAATTTATAGGATTTATATTGGATTACATAATTTCATATCCATCATTTCACATTAAACTATGGTTACTTCATCAGCTGGCATAGGAACTACAATGATGAGCCGAAACTTTTTGAACGTCTCATAAAAAATGTTTTTCATCAATACAGCAAGCAAAACATTCAAAGTGTCATTACGAAAATAATACACAAACAATGAACAGTTTAGGACCAGCATTTATTGTTTTATGTGTTCGTTTGGAGTTCATACGTGGAGGTGGAGTAGTCTCTGAAATGGTAGGTTAAGTTTGTTCATCCGCAGTATAGTTGCTATATGTTCTGATTCCCCTCGATCCTAACAAGATTAATGAAAAAATACCACTAAATAGTTTTAACGGTCTATTAAAACACTCCACATTCGTGTCTTATCTATAATACAATGTTTGTTCTACCCTGCAGCGTAACGAAAATACAAGCGCCTGTAGCAAAAACATGTTAATTTAGTAAAGATTATTCCGTCTTGTTTATGCTATACGAAAATTATTCAATTTAATGTGCACCTAGGAGACATTTCAACAATAAACATACCGGTCAATAGTATTTCGTCAAAATTCATCCGAAATGCTGTTATTTAAACGCGTAATGATAGTCGGTGAAGCAGAATTTAATCAAATTTGAGCGGGTTGCCATGTTAAAGGGGAAAGTGCACAAGCCTTTTCTAGGCCAACTAAATCTAACAAAACACAGAATCCATTGTTAAATAGTCATATTTGAGACAATTTCTTTTATGAACCTTGAATAATATCCATTTTCACGGTCAAAATATAATTTAGAAAAACATAATAAATAATATGTACTGATTGTAAACATGAGATGATTTTGCTATTTCTCATGTATTTAAGAACTGTGAAGTGTTTTCGGAATGGCCGCATCCTTCACCAGCGTTGACATTTTGCCTTCATTTAGCGTGTCTTAATATGCAAAGTATGTGGAATAACTGTGTAATAAAAATGTGTGCTTGTAAAATATATGGCCACATTCAATTCCTTCTATAAAACGAATGAAAAATCGTAAATTCGGCAAAAACATACCCCTTTTACCTATTTAAAGTGTTTAAAGGCCGCATGTTCCAGGCCGCTTGCCTACAGGCTAAAGTACCGTAAATCATATTAAGGTATCGTCAAATCTATTTTGTGTAATGACATGTTTAGAGAATTAATGCGCCGGTGTTACAAAATAAAACATATGTGGTTATGCGTATTGAAATAGTGCGAATGATTGAAATACCACTTTATTTAAAATAGGTTGATGATATTGCATTGTTTATGTAAACTGAAAGCAGGCCGAAGATTCTCAAGTATAAATCTTTGTGATGAACCAAAGGGAAAAGGCGTTGACTAAAATACACTGCCCTATTTTATACGCTACAAACGTTTGAAACGTTGTCAGCCAATATCAGGTTATATTAAACAAAGTCATACAACATATAAAACTGCGATATGAAAGCAATATATGTCATTGTACCGATGTGTGTATATGTTACTGTTATGAAACTAGCCAATTGTATCAAACATTCATCCATTTACTTAACATATTCTTAAAAAATGACTGGCACTTATCTGTAAAGGTATTGGGTCTTTCGAAATATTTTTGAATTCGATTTTATTACGTGTCAAGAGACATGTAAAACAAAATTCAGGCTTGTCGCGCGTACAACCTTTCAACGCTTTCAGCGCTTTCATTACAAATGGTTTGGTGAAATAGAATACATAATAATGTGGACCGAAAATAGACCTTCCGGAACCAACCTACCCCTTTGCATGATAACCATTTGGCTTGTTCTTTACGACTGTGTATCAATATTAAACTAATGATCGTTTACGATATAGGCTGTAATCGTTTAAAATATCTTTAAAACAACTAATTTTAGAGGAAAATGTGTGCCTTATTGTATAATTTATTATTTGAAGTTACAGTAATTTACCATCGTTGATCTTGACATAGCCTTTCTACAACAAAAAATGAAATTTTGCATTTCTAAGACTTCGTCTGAAGTACAGACTGATGATGTTAATAAATATGGATCTTACATTTTTCACAGTTCTTGTATCGGTATTAGGCTGTTCCGGTTTTGGCTGTAGTTTCCATTGCATCGCTGTAGTTGTGAATCTTTTAAATAATGTAAACTTTTACACCGACCACACATAAGCAGAATGACGGATAAAAGTGTGCTACTTTTGAATGACTCAAACCCAGGAACTTACGCAGAGTATGATTGGTCAATAAGATCAAGATGCCCGATATACTGAAGTGTGAATTGTTATTGCCTGGTTTTCCAAAAAAACTGTTTCTCTGTATGTGAACCGTTTTATGAGTGGAAGAAAAAGGGGTTGATTTGAATACATCCTGCTTGCATGCAGACAAAATGCTCGGGTGCGCTTTTACAAATTCATGAAATCATAAAGGACACCATTGCCTTTTGGTAAGTATGCAATATCGCGCCCGGGCGTCCATATTGCTTGCAAACACAAGCGTTACGAATCAGTTAGTCTGTTTGCATGTGTCGCTGTTAATTTTAATTGTTTTATATATTATATGTTATGTATATATACTTAAGGAGATAATTATGTTATCGGCATTTAACATTTATGGAAAGGAACGGCGGATATTCCGAAATGTGTTTACCGGAGAATGATGTCGCGCTTGTCAGATCAGAGTGCATCAATGGAACAAACAATGATGTCATATCGCCGAGCGGTTCATACAAAATTGACGTCAATTTATCTCTATTTAAATTATAAGCATAATATAAATTGAAAATAAGGTTACATCATCAAACATTATTTGTTTGGAAAAACATATAACGTTGATTTTTTTATATCTGAAATAAACTTGTAAAACAAAAGAATGTACCACGAAAAGTGAATATATGTTAACAACCAGAATACTACAATTACTACAGATTGTATGCAGAATCATTTAATACTATGGCAAATTTACCTAACTCATTTACAAGTCAAAAACAAATTAAGCCTGTTCTCTTATTCAATAATTGGCAGTCATTAGTTTTCTGACCGTCCTGTTGCTGTCATTTGCATGTTTAAATATACCACGGCATGTCAATTGTGTTCGTTCCGCTGAGTCTACGTTGACGCATTATTCAAGAGTTTGCAGGGAGAAACCGTTTTGCATGTTGGACCTCCCAGTTTATTTTATATTTTGATAGAAGCATTGAAGTTACGCTGAAGGCTGTTTACCGTTCAATAATGCATTGGTATTGGAGTTATTAGGTTTATTCTTTAGAATAGATACTTGAACGTTTCGGCGTTTTGTTAAGAATATGCAGATGATGTGAAACATAATAAAAAAGGAGAAAATTGAAATAAATAACAAGAATACAAACTGCCATAACCTTATCAGTAATGTATATTCGGTCATTTATCAAGTTGGTTTGTTCCGGATACTCAGGTTTTCCCCTTAAATGAATAACACATTCTCGTGTGAACTCGTGCCAACGAGAGTGATTATTATAATGTTGTGATAACTTGTTTCGCAATCGTTTTAAAATATATAAGTTTATACTATTTCAACTGAAATAGAACGTAAATTGACTTCATCTTTGAAATAAAAAAAAACACACACGCACAAAAAACGGATTTTGTTATATTTTTGGAAAAATATGTCTTCACACAAAACCCTGTCAAATTATATAAAAATAATATGGCATCGAATTTGTGGGTCAGATACCATTGTCTTTAATAACAAGAATGTCTAATATCTTAAATAGAAAGCAAATCATTATTATCAATGTACGACTTATAAAACTATGTAAGACAATGTACATTTAATATTACGAATACACTCGAGTCGGTTTATTGGCATTATACTGTCGCAGCTACTGTTATACCAATGTTCACTTTCTTTTCTCATGACCTTAACGTTTATAAAAACCTCAATGTCAAATACATGCTGTATACATCCAGTGTAAACATACTTAAAGCCTATGGATTAGTTTGTTTATTATATAATCCATACAATTGACATTCTTCCCATTCTTACATAAAACATTAAGTTTATAACCTGACGCACGGAAAGAAAAACAACAAGCAGTTAAAGAAAAGCAATTACGATGCTTAAACAGTCAGCGGTCACCGCTATCAGTTACTCTTTTCATTTAAGGCTTAGTGACTTAAGGTATCCGAGGTAAAGTTCTGTGAATTTGGTTACGCCAAATCATTGTGGCATAATTTAAGTGGTTTTAGTTGATCGAAAGAACAAAAACACAACGTGTATTTAGTGATCGTATATGTAATGTTTTACTTATAGGCAAACAATACCATTTCAAATAATACCAGAATTAAACATGCAGATGACACTTAAACCTAGGATATCGCTTTAGAAAGTTCTAGGGTTCTTTGACAGTGTTGCATTTTTGGCATTGCTGTCAATTAACAGTTTAAGGTATAGTTAAACTTATGCACATGTCATTATTTTGCCCGCCCCCGGGGGGGGGGGCTGCGGCGGGCTGACCCAGTGGAATTTGACATATTGAAATGTTTGAAGTCTAAATCCCCACCCTAGAGACAAGGATTTTTGTCTAAATCCCCACCCGTGAACCTGCTTGGTGCATCAAATGCCCCGGGGGTAGGGGAGAGGGTAAATATCTAAAAGATCAATCAATAAATAAAGCTGCTATCAGAAAAACAATGAAAAGAAAAAAATACAAGACAGTACAAAGGCACATCATTAGGAAAGTAATGAATCCAGAGTAATGGGCCTTTGAAGTAAGGTAGGTATAGTCCCAATGAATATATATATATGTATCAATTTCAGTTTAATAACTTTGATAGTATTCAAATAATTACACATGGAAGAAACTTATAAAATGGGTATTTTCAAGTAAATAAGGGGCATAATTCTGAAAAAATGCATCCAGGGTTATTGGCCTTCTTAGTATGGTAGTGGTAGTCCCACTAAATACCCGTACCTAGTTTCAGTTGAATATCTTTGATAGTATAGAATGTATAAGACTTTTAAAAAACTTTAACCAATGCGGACACGGACGCACAATTGATCGTATAAGCTCTTATTTTCCTAGAATAGTTTAGCTACAAAATAAGTCCAGTTACCTAGTTTCTGACTCCACATGACCCAGTTTCTATGGGGATGGTAAGCATGCTGACCAAGATTAATTACGATTGAACCATATCTGTGGCCTCTTAGAGAGCTAACACTAAAAGTTGAGGACACCAGACTTGCGAAGACAGACATTGACCGATCACAATAGCTTCGTGCTCAGGTGAGCTAAAAAGTTACAACACTTAAACTTCTTATTTTATTTTAACAATAAATTTAACACAAAAAGTCACTATAAAGGACATTCTTCCTCCTCCTGCGGCTAAACCTGGACACTTCCACATTTATACCTGAAATAGAGGGAATTTTATAATCTTTAAGGTTTCAAACTTGATTAAGTTTCATTTAAATTGGACCAAAAATGCTCTAAGATTTGACCTAGAGACTTAATTTTTGACCCCTCATGACCCAATTTCGAACATGATCTAGATTTTATAGAGATAAACATTGACACTAAGTTTCATAAAGAATGGGCCAAAAGTGTGGCCTCTAATGTGTTCACATTCTTTTTCTAACATTTGACCTTGTGACATAGTTTTTGACCCCGCATGACCCAGCTTTGAACTTGGCCGAGATTTCAGCCATACATTCTGACCAAGTTACATGAAGATTGGAAAATCATAGCTCACCATGAACACAAAGCTACAAAAAAATCACAATCTGGTGCACTCTCCTGAAGAGCCTGGATAGGAGCTGGAGCCTAATTGGGAGCTTGAGCCTGGATAGGAGCTGGAGCCTAATTGGGAGCTTGAGCCTGGATAGGAGCTTGAGCCTTGATAGGAGCTTGAGCCTGGATAGGAGCCTGAGCCAGGATTGTTTAATAATTAATAATTCGGTAGCACAACTTAACAAAGATTTCCAACATATATTTTGATAGATAAAACAATAGGTTGTTTTTAATTCTATTGGAACAAAAATGGTACTGAATTTTGTTTTTTGTTTTTGTTGAAAACACATTATTTTCTCAAAAATCTGCTAGTAGTCTATCAAACTAATCATGGTGGGGAATCACATGATATGGAGACTACATGACATGGTATCGCAGCAATTGATAATCCGTCAGATTCAGGTGTCCACGTGAGAATTTTTGTCAATATCTCTTGTTTAACAGAAAGTATTTTGTTGAGAGTATGCGTAACTGACAGGACTTTCAGTAGCCATCAGTGACATTATAAACAGCATTGTACTTTCTCAGGAGAATCCACCAATTTTAAGTTTAAAGAAACATAATGCGTTTGTGAGTAAAATTTCAATTACTGAATAAACAGACCATGATCATCCTCTTATGGAAGAAAATGGCTCATTTTCGCATTACTTTCCTTCAGAAATTATTTTTTCATCCAAACATACCTCCAATTATTACACTTGCGCTTACATTAGCGCAATATATTTATAGTGCATTTCGAAGATTTTCTTTTATGTCTTCAAGAAATCCAATGCAAATTTTTACATCAGAATTTTACTGGATGTCATTGGAATGAATACTCTTTCATTTCAAATAAAGTTTACAAATGCATAATGGGACTTTAAGATACCATGTTACGTGGTCACCATGTCAATGATTCCCCACCATATCAATGATAAAAAACACACATTTAGACCACAGAAGTGCAATACCCCTTATGTTTTGTATGGCTTTCAGAAAAAAAGAGATTTTTTGGCCTCAGACTCATTTAATGTTGAGGCAATCATTTACGAAATTCCACTCATAATGTGCCCAAATACCTTTCGCGGTCACTCCCCTTTTTTATTGTGTGGCGTCGAAATCCCCGTTTCACGGGATGTAAAAACCGGCCAAAATCTATTTTCCGGGACCCGGATTCAATAAGTTTGTCAAATTCCCGCCTTTCAGGAATGGTGTTCTGTCTAAAGCCCCGTGTATGCCCGCCGCCCCCCCCCCCCCAGGCGGGCAAAATATTGACAGGTGCATTATAGCATACTTTAAATTAACTTTTCTATTGATATAACGTTGAGTAAAACCGCTTATTACTTTCCATAAAGTCAATTTACTATTAAAGAACATGGATTAATATTGCTATTCAAATACATTGAAATAATTTACTGCTGATTAAGCATTTTTCTTCCAGGATTTATTTATTGGAGTACATTGTCCTTTATGCAATCTATAAAGCTTAAACCATACTTATATAAAATAAGACTAAGTAAGTGATCAGTCATATCTTAAGCTAAATAAACTATTTGTACTTCAGTAAAAACGTGTCAGACCTATAGACTTTAACGAAGCCGTGCCGTTGAATAGTATCGGTTTTTTAGCAAAAGGAAAGGACTCGGTCTGTAAGTGATCAATTCGTATTAGTTTCAATTAGTTATAGGATTTACACTCGATTACATCATAACATTATTTCATATTTTATATTTTTCAGTTGACTTAAACGATAATTACTTCTTCAGCTGGTATAGAAACTTTAACACTTAACAAACTTTAATTAACTTGATTGTTTAATTTCTTATTGAAGCAAAGATGAAGAAAGCTATGTAAAAGGGATTTTGTGTATACATTTATAACAAATTCATTTTAGAATTTTACAAACGTCTCATACAAACTATAAAATAACTAAAATGCAATTTATGAGTACATACAGCAATATAGAATTTAAACGAAACTAAGTAACGTTTTTTGTATTTGTATTTGTTATTTGTAGCAAATAAACGGGAATTGTAAAAAAATGTTAAATATTATAATGTTCTTCCACAGTGAAGTTTTTGGATTTGACACATTTTTCAAAAGCTTTCATATTTTGCCTTCTCATGAAAGAATGTTGAATAAATATGGTTTGATTGAAAAAGAAATGGCCACATTTATTTTCTACCAAGTACATAAGCAATCGCAAAATTTGCACAAAAAACATTTTTACCTCTTAAACATCTTGTTTTCAATTTTTGTTTGTGAATTATAACACATTGCATATATTTTTATATATTTATGTAAGACCGATATTTGATTATAACTTTAATTTTCAAGCATCATTTTCTTGTCTTATATTTATAGAATTGGGTTTGTTCATATCAGAGAGGATCAATATAAAACTGATACTTGTTTACAAAGAGAGGCAGTGGCAGTAGATTTTCAAACAATAAGGGTTAATAACTATATTGAGGTTGCCGTCTGCATGGTGTTTCATTTCTTTCATTTAAATAGGATTGTTTTTTCTCTGCTGATTTTTAACGTGCTGGGTCAATATTGGTTCATGTATAGAGCCTGGATTCTCAAATATTTAAAAAGATCTATGATATAACAGTTTTTGGTAGAAGTAGTAGTTTTTGTTTGCCTGATTGTAAAAGAAATTATTTGTACATAATTTTAAATATATATTTCTTCTTGTAATAGCCTTTTTCCATTAAAATTGAATTTGCTTTTCTGCCTCTGACTTAAGGTGTTTATGACTGATACATTTCACATTACTTGTATAGGTATTTTGCTGCTTTTTGGTTTAGCTGGGATTTCATTTGCATATTGCTGTAATTTTGAATCATGTTATTCATGAAAATAAAACATCGATCACTCCTTAAGAGGAGGTTGCTACCTTCCAATGGATCGAACACAGGATGTTACGCAAGTATCTTTGAGAATAATATGAACATTGACGTCTGAAAAGTTGATGCCTGATAGGCCGGTAAAAAGGTTGATATTATCTGAAACATTTTATGAATGAAAGAAAAACATATTTCTGGATTGATATGGTTTTTCCTGCGTCCATGCAGTTTTAATATTCGGGAGAGATTTTACAAATCTTGACGTCATAAATTCAGTGCGCGCTTCTTATGATTTTTGCTTTAACGCGCCCAACTTTCATATTGCATGAACAAACGGACAATTCAAATCATTTAATCTGTTAACATTGGTCTCTGTTTTTTAACATACCATATGTGAAGCGTTTGTGTAAAATTCAGGATATATATATATATCAGCATTCGACGTATGTCAATTAGAACGGAGTATTTTGGTTATTCGTTTACTTTTTTAAACAAATGACGTTGCTTGTCCAATGAGAGACCAGCAATGAAATAGAAAATGATGTCATTATTTTGAGTGCTTCTTTCTAAATGAACGTCATTTTCAAACGCAATGTAAATATAAAATCTGATTGATCTGCTTGCTTTGTTTGTATCTAAACAAATATTCTGTTATTTTCTGTTCAGTACTGTAATAACAATCGAATGGCTGCTAAACAGAAACACTGTCAAAAAGGTGCACTCACCTTCATTTTTGTTTAAAGCAATTTTATATCTATATCATTATAAGACGCGAAAACCGAATGACAAAGTAAATTTGCATTTTAAAGTATTGGCATTGAAAGACAACTCTTTTTTAGTTTATATAATTTAATAAAGACAGGTTAAACACAGAATATGTACCACAAACAATTTACTTCAATATAATTTTCGTAGTCTACGATCAGAAAACGTCAAATACAGCAACTTGTATAGAAAAACCTTTAATACTACGGCAAATGTTTTTTTTGTCATGAGTCGAATACGAATAACGTCAGTCCGTTCTTTTAATAATGTTCAGTCATTTGTTTTCTGACCGTCACTCGGATGTTTAACTTTCCCACGGCATATCTATTGTGTTTGTTCCATCTATTATTTCTTGACACATTGCTTAAGGGTTGCTATGCATAGAGCAATCGTTGTGCAAGGTTGACCTTAACAATACAATATACTGATTTTATATTTTGATAGCTGTATTCAAGTTGCGCTTAAAGGCTGATCTATTCCGTCCATATTTCATTGGTATTGATAATATTCGTACAATTTCTATACAATTATATTTAGGCATATACACGTAAACATGTGTGCGTTTGAAATTTTAAGGCACTGATGTTTTAACAAAAATAAAATGGAAACTACAGGAACAAGCCAACTTGCCAAACTATTAACGAAAACACGCACATGGTTTAGGCCTAATATGCATTAAAAACAACACATACATACATCACATGCAAATAATAACAATATTATAGAAAACAAGATGACAACGGAATACTTAAAAGTCTAATTTGCCCTGATACATGGAAATCGGGCTTCATCAATTAACCCTTGCGTTTAGTCCGATGACGGTATGCATTGGATGATCCGGAACTTGACGTTAAATAGAGTGAGCTTTTGGTTGCAATTAAACGCGTACACCCCTTACAAAGGAACCAAATTGACTATGCTCCAACTGTGACATTGGACGCTGTGTAATCCATCTTAAAAAGATAGGTCAATATTAGTCTAAAAAGTGCAATCGGGGGAAATGCTTGCATATGTTTTGTTACAATTTTGACTTCACGTCCCTAGGTACCATTTATATATACCACTCTTGGCATATTTACTGTGGGTGCCTACAAATAACTTAACACCAGAACAACAGAAAGTACAGTACATTAAAACAAATATATATTGAAGCTCATGCCATTTCAAAGGAGCAGAGTTTGAAACAAAACACAGGATGATTATGCAGTCGAGAAACTAAATATTTTATATTCATTGACCTGTCTTTCTGTGAAAATAGCTTCTCGATTATACACAGAGTTTCAGATAAATATTGAACCACAATTGCAAACCTCAGGATTTATTTAATAACATTATGCTTGCAAACCATCAATATTTCTAAGGAGAGAGGTATATATATATATATTACCTCTAAGCTATCTCCTCAATCCTTAATTAGTATGTATGTAATGTACGTATTTGCTAAATGTACTTATATAGAATAAATACTGTTTAAACCAATATTTCGTAAATTAACGATTCACTTAATATATAACAATTTACTTATCAATCAATTCCACATCATGCGATGGCGTCTAATCGATACAATTCTTAAGAAATTATTAATCGCTGTTGAAGGCTTCTCTGTAATCACATATCATGTTGATATTTGAACGCTTGATATTACATCCACGAGTTATGGCCTTTAATATCAAAATAGTTGGAACGTTTGATACAAAATTGCAGCTTGCGGAAAAACGTAGAAGACAATACTATTTCTTTTTAATTCAGAGTTTTGTTTAAAAATCGTTTTTATTGAATGGACAAAAAAGCTACCGACCTTATCGATCTTTTGAATTTCTACATTTATATAATAACCATTATTACAAGTTTATCAAATATACATGTAACTCATGTCACAATTCATAACAATAAGAGTTTTAATATAAATCATATGACACAATATTGAGAACGAGACTAGTCTCTGACCATGGGAATTTAAATCAGAGTAGAATTACACATCAATACATAACTAGTCATAATTACTTTTTCTTTATCCATCTACTTACCAGAAGTTAAGCTTGTGACAGAAGATATTGGAGGAGGCATTCAGTAAAATGTCCATCAGTAGCACTTTAGCATTATTTCTGTTATCAATTTACATAACTTTTCATACTATATATTATAACTTGAATTCATTCATCCTTTGCACAACTTTGTTTCAATTAACAGTGTTTGGGCATCGTATGCATTTCCTTATCAATACAGCGTGTTCGTATAGCATTACATTACTTCCATTATTACAGATAAAGAATAAATTCTTATATAAAAACTATAGATCCGCCTTATTAAAGATATTACGTGTTTTAGATATGTAGGTAAAAACTACATGATTCTTTAGAATGATTTAAGTAAGAAAAATGCAAATTTATATTAAAGTACACCATTTGTATCTTTGTTACATAGTTTTTGAAAATAATTGAGATTATACAAGTGTCTGAATACCATTTAAACAGGTGTTAGCATGCAAACTTATATAATTCCGCTACTATAGTGAACATTTCGTTTTTTGCTTTTTACAATGTAACAAAAACAATTACCTTACAAAATATATTATTAACCATATGAAGTATTATTTATGGTAACTTAAAAGAAAAAGAGTAGTCTGAAAGACGTTTAACTTCCATCTGAGTGCTAGAAATTTCCAACACAACTTCCAAGCAATTTATTTTTGGAAAATATTCGTTTTTAAGATATAACTACTATGGCGAATCACAGCTGTTTGTGAAATAACCATAATGTTTTTAAGTTATTATAATAAGTAACGCTTTTGTAGCCCAAATCAAATATATTAAATGTTTAGCCAAATTACTTCCATCCATATCAATTCAATAATTCAGTTTTCTCACCTTAATTTGATATTTGATGATGATGATGATGATGATGATGATGATGATGATGATGATGAAGATAATGATGACGATGATGATGATGATGATGATGATGATGATGATGATGATGATGATGATGATGATGATGATGATGATGATGATGATGATGATGATGAAAATGATGACGATGATGATGATGATGATGATGATGATGATGATGATGACGATGACGATGATGATGATGATGATGATGATGATGATGATGAGGATGATAATGATGCTGATGATAATGATGAGTAGGAGGAGGTGGAGGAGGAGGAGGAGGAGGCTGATGATGATGATGATGATGATGATGATGATGATGATTAGAGTTTAATTGGTCTGTTTACTCATAATAATATATTTAAGTCAGTAAAACGCTATAATCAGTTTGAAAGAAACGCTTCATCCAACAACAATTTTTGTTCTTACTATAGTGGCGTACATTTGATGATAAGAGCATATTATCCGGTGCATCTGTCAATCTCCGTATTTAAAGTTAAAATAGCTTCGACAGTGATTGATCCTATCTGAGACGTTATATTACTTATTTTATCTGCTGGATTCCCTCTGTAGCTTAATTAAAACAAAGAATTGATAGGAGTCAGGTTTTGCAACATACCAGCATTTCGATATCTTAAACTAAATTAAAGTCTGAACGATGGATTCGTCGGAAGCATTATATATGCTTACATTTAAGGGTTAATTCTTATTATCCGTGCAGTCATGCAGTATAAACGCACGGACAAGAGTTTGCACTTCCATATATTCATTCTTTAATGAAGACTGTTGAAGAGACAGGTTCAAACATTGCTGTTCATTAATTTATTAACATTATGCATTGGTTACGATTCAACCGTATTAAATCGTATATATGAATTACGCTTGTACAAAGCTACGATGACAAATGAGAATTTTGAAGTGCTGAAAGCGACTGTTCAAAATACTGTGTACTTTTAAAAAAATAACTTTTTTTAGTTTTAAATTGCTTTGCGATAATGCTTTGTTAAAAATAGATGACAAAGACTTTGCTAAGTTGGTTTATGCAAACATGATTTAGATACAATTATTCTTTCTTCTCCAATTGCGTGCTTCAAACAAAACATTTCAGTACTTAAATCTGGCTAAACAAATATCCGCCAGACAAATCGTATCTGTTCTTGATATCTGATTTTCGCTTATATAAAATGCAACAGGGGAAATATACACTAATTATAATGTCTTTGGTGATAGTTCTATACCTTTGTATTATATGTTATCAATTAAAATATACACACGAAATATAACAACAATCTAATAAGGTTAAATGTTTGACAGGGGAACCTAAGCTAAACGTTTTTGTTTAAAAAATAGATGTTCGAATCGGAGTTAAGTGGACATTTGAACCAATTAAACTTCTACTTGAGGACTGCTCAACCCAATTAAGCAGCACATGCACGCCCCTCCCCTCAAACACACATTAAATAACTATTATTGTAGCTTTGTTATGATTGAAAGGAACGGTAGTTATATTACCTGTCATGTTTAGAAGTGTTGTATAGTAACCCATATGATTATGGTAAACTTTGAAAGGTATAATTGATGAGTGCTCAATATGTAAACAAATGACCAAAATAACATTATACATAGTTATGGTTATTCATTTTTAATATTTGCTCTTTATTTGAGCTGAAACTGGACGCAAATTAACATTGTTGAAAATCCGTACCTAAATAAGGCGTTTGTTATATTTTCGAGAAAACATTTTCTCACTCAAAACCCTTTAACTTATTTAAATTAATCACCAGGCATCCGAAATTCCCCTTCTTGTGGGTCGTTTACCTAAGCGAATCGTATATGCTTTATTTTCTAATATTCTACAATTCAGAAAAAAACAGAAGCAGAACACAAATAATAATACTTATAAAATAATGTACGAACAATATACGACTATTATCAAGATCACACCTGAGTCGTGTTTGGTCGACATACCATCTGTTTCACTGTTATACTGCCGTATTCTGTTCTCGTGATGACCTTACGTTAGTTAGACGTATTTTGTATACACCCAGTATACACACACCTAAAAGCTTTGGATTATTTGTTTATTTTATAATCCATACAATATACATTCTACCAATTTTATGTTTGGTCTGTTTATGAACTGTCTCGCTGAAACAATAATGACAAGTAGTTTAAGTAATACAAGTAAGGCTAGATGCTGTAAGCTGTCTCCGCTATCCGTTATTGGGCGATTGTTAAAAAATTCGTTCAAGTTAGCAAGGCTGTTAAATGCATCCTTGATTACTTAAAAATGTGAACTGTTTTGCAGCATGCTCATATATTGAGATGAAATGCATACATCTGGAACCAATGGTCGAACCTTATTAAACATGTTGTAAATTACTCGATTGTGAGTACCTGTTGTCTAGTGATGAAACGATTATCGAGTACAATCGATAAATCTTCGCTGACAATGCTATCGATAGTGGTTGTCCAAAATCGATGTCGCTTATGTTACTTCCGGTAACTACGTATGTTTGTGTTGTGGTAAAAGTCGAGTAAATGTCAATTTTCTTTACGTAAAATTATCGTTTCGTTGAGTTTATTTTAACCAGGGAGGCAACTATCTTACACAAATGCGGTGAACACTTTTGCTTAAAAACTTACAAACTCTCCCAAAATTACAAAATGTTTTTACTTGTCTCGATGCATTCTGTTTGAAACCTTTTTTGGTATCGTTTGTAATAAACTAATTTACATTTTTATGTGAAAGTTTTATCAAATAAAGATATTCTAATAAAATGTTCAATATAATAGGTTATTGAAGGTTAAGTTTGTTCACAAATATCTAATATGCTTATGCTTTTACATGGACAAAATGCTAAGATAACTTACTTGATCCGGTGTGCATCATTTTGCATACATACTGATGCAAAAGGTATGACTATAGCATCACACGTACTGATTCTAGGTTTAACCATTTAAATGATCATAATGAAACAATGTATAAAAATGTATTACTTACTATAAAACTTTTGAGTATTGTCCAATAGTAAATCGAAATGCTTGGTCCGAATCGATTCGATTATCGATAGCAAATGGAGTCCGATTGGCAAACACAACTGTTGACCTCCCTAGCTCTGTGGCATAATATTATAGTGTGTTATGTTTACAAATACGATGTATGCCGAAACAAACATTGCATATAACTATCTTTATGCCTAAAAAATGCAAATATGACAGTTTACTTCCGATTTCAGATTATATAAGGAACAAAAGAACACACTTATACGTTTGTATTAAGTGCATATTTGTTCATATATTTTACATATTACACACTCTTCAGCAAACAATATATTTTCAAGTTATTGCAGGTCACATGGGTTCACAAGTCATTAATGGCAATGACGGGATAAGCTCAGGATAACTCAGTTTTACGTCCAATACAAATATAATATCGCTTCATTCGGGGATGGGGGCGTTGGTACTGTTCTCAGTAAACAAATTGTATCACTGCTATGCAATTAAATTGCTATTCACATACCTTGAATGAAATTTACTATTAGATATTTACAACTTAGCTTCTATTCCATAAATGAACGTCCTTTCGGCAATTGCGAGTATATTCAGATAAACGCAACATTTTTGGATAAACTCGGATCGATCACGAATAATTGTATATTTATATTAATGTACATATCGGAATAACGCCTCCCTGCGGACAAACATCAGGAAACAAAGCGCTGACCAAAAAGACTTCATGAGCAATGTCCAACATACGATAAACGCCGAAATATTACCAGCTGCAGCGATTTCATCTGATCCTTCCGTACTGGCCTTTCTTTCCCCACCCATTTATGGATTGGCACTGCCACTGTGTTATTTGTTTAATTTGAATCCAGTGATTCCTCTCAGTATTCACAGGTTTCACCGATGGCAACAACTACAGCATTCGGACAGCCATAAATAAATGACATAACACACACTCATAATCAGATCGCACATGCGGAATTTCATTTCCATGCCATCTAGCTATTGGGTCCTTGCCTTGTGTACAGCAGTCGGATAGTCATTAATAATTGACATAACACAAGATATTAATCCGATCGCACATGCGGACTTTCATTTCCATGCCATCCTAATATTGGGTCCTTGTCTTGTACACCTAAATATGGTATGGCTTGTCCCTGTAGCTTTTATTATAATTTTAAAAAATATGTTTATGGTTAATTATTGAATGTTGTCAACAGGCCACGAAAAACTGATATCAATAATGAAATTTATAATGGCTTGCTTAATGTATGTCATAATTAGCATTTCAGTTTTACGATAAAATAAATTTTATTTTGGCATTATTTTTGTCTTAATGTGCAAACCGGAAATGTCTTTCTTTTCACAGAATCAGTGAAAAGAATGTGTGTAAGGGTTTGTATTTTCAAATTTTATCAATTTTGGAAATAAGTAATCAACTGGTGAAAATTTACGAATAGAACTGCGAGATTGATGCCATCATCGGGGGTATAAACATAGTTTGTTTCTGTATTGAATACGAAAAATTCTGAACACACTTTGTTCATTCCAGAACTCTTATAGAACTTAGTTCCAGTCAGAACTTCTTGTACAACTGTATTGGTTGTTAGAATTTGTATGAAAGGATTTCCATTCCAGACTATATTTATTGCAGAGCATTGTACTTCATGCAATATATAAAGCTTAAATATATTTACACACACTAGGAATAAGTTAGAGATCAAGCCGGCTCTATGCCTTATGAAATATTGGCACTTCTTCAAGAATTGTTAAGACCAATAGACTCTAGCGAAGCCGTGTCTTAGACCAGTATCAGTTTTTCGTGCGAACGGAAAGGACTCCGTCGGCTAGTGATCAAGGCGGTTTAGTTTCAATAAATTATAGGATTTATATTGGATTACATAATTTCATATCCATCATTTCACATTAAACTATGGCTACTTTATCAGCTGGCATAGGAACTACAAGGATAAACGGAAACTTAGTTTCTAGAATGGTAGATGTTTTATTGACGAAAATGATTATATCACGTGTCTAAGTTAGAGGAAAGCTATTTAAACGAGAAATTAATTTTATAATAAACATGTATATGTTTTAGAATTGTTTTAATGTCTGATAAGAAATGTTTTTCATAAATACAGCAAGCAAAACATTGAAAGAGTCATTACGCAAATAACACACAAACAATGAACAGTTTAGGACCAGCATTAATTGTTTTATTTGTTCGTTTGGAGTATATACGTGGAGGTGGAATTGTCTCTGAAATGGTAGGTAAAGTATGTTCATCCACAGGTCAGTTGCTTATAAATCTTGAAAAACATATTAAAGGATCGATTTGAATCTTTCATACAATTATGCAGTATTTACGCTTCATCTAACATGAAATTATTATGCGCACCATTGCATTTGAGGAAATTTGCAATATCGCACCTGAGCGTCCATACCGCATGAAAACACACAGTTTACTTATCAGTTATTTGTCTGTTTACATTAGTGGCTGTGTATTTTAATTGTTTCATGTATCACATTTCAAGCATATTTACACAAGTAAGGAGATGAATATATTATCCTCATTTAACATATGTGGAAAGAGACTGCTTTTATTCTAAAACGTTTTTACCGTTGTTAAAATGACGCGGCGCTTGTCATATCAGAGTGCAGCTAAGGAATAACCAATGACGTCATTAAGCCGAGCGGCTAACGTCAGTTTTTCACTCTGAAAACTATAAGCACAATCTTTAACTAAAATTGTGTTATATCCTAAAACAGTATTGGTTTTAAAAACGAATAATGTGAAGATTATTTATCTAAGGTAAACCTGGAAAAACAAAAACTGTACCGCCCAAAGTGAAAAAGTTAGCAACCAGAAAACTGCAAAAACGACAGATTGTATACAGAATCAGCTAATTTATCTAACTCATTTATTTGTCAAATATGTTTTAAGTCTGTTCGCTAATTCAATAATTGTCATTTGTTTTCTGACCGCCCTATTGCTGTCACTTAGATGTTTAACAATACCACAGCATGTTAATTGTGTTCGTTTCACTGAGTCTGCCTTGACGCATTGTTCAAGGGTTGCTATGCAAAGAGAAACCGTTTTCTCATGGTTGACCTCACGGATAATTTTATACTTCGACGGCAGTTACGCTGAAGGCTGCTTTACCATTCAAGAATGCATTGGTATTGATTATCGTCATGCGTTTTTAGGAATATTCTTAAAAGTTGAAACTAGAGCATTTTTGCGTTTGCGCGTTTGGTTCATAACTAAGAAAGTACAGCATGTTTAAAATATGCAAACAAATAATGACAATGAAAATAAGGAAATAAAGAACAGGCATACAAACTGCCATAACCGTATTTGTTATGTATGTCATTTTTCAAGGGGGTTTCCTCCGGGTACTCCGGTTTTACCCACACATCAAGTCCACACCCTCGCCTTAAATCGTGCAAACGAGAGTGTTTAATATACTGTTGTAATATCTTGTTACACAGTCGTTGTTAAATATTTATGATTCAACTGTTCATTTTGGCAAATTTTGATAAAAATAAAAAGAACACACACCTTTTTAATGTGTATTTAGTGATCGTATATGCAATTTTTTACTAAAAGGCAAACAATAACAGTTCAAATAATACCAGAATTAAACAGCCTTGTGACACTAAAAAACTAGGATATCGCTTTAGTCAGGGCTAGGTTTCATGAAAGTGTTGATGTTTTCATTGCTGTCAATAAACTGTTTCATTTATAGTTAAACTTATAACATACTTTAAATTAAACTTTCGATTGACATAACTTTATTTGAGTAAAACCGCTTGTTACATTCCATGAAGTCAATTTACTATTAAATAACATTGAATAGTATGAGATTTTTGAGCGAGGGGAAAGGACTCGATCTGTTAGTGATCAAGTGATACTAGTTTCAATTATTTATAGGATTTATATTTGATAGCATTATTACATTATTTCATATCTGTCCTTTCATATTAACGAAAATTACCTCTTCAGCTGGCATGCTTTTAACGCTTAACAGAATTTAGATTACTTGATTGTTAAATTTCTTATTGAAGCTTAGATGAAAAAAGCTATATAAACGGGATTTTCTGTATACATTTATATACATTTTAGAATGTTACAAACGTCTCATTAAAACAATAAACTAACTAAAATGAAATTTATGGGTATATATATATCAAAATGGATTTTAAACAAAACTAAGTATCGTCGTCCACAGCAAAGTTGTAAATATTCTGATTTGTTATTTGAAGTGGATAAACGAAATTGTAATTTTAAACAAATATTATGTTCTTTCACAGTGAGGTTTTTGGACTTGATATATTTTTCAAAAGCTTTCATATTTTGCTTTCTTAAGAATGTTGAATAAATATGTTTTGATTTAAAAAAGAAATGGCCACGTTTATCTACATGAACAATTGCAAAATTTGCAAAAAAAACCCCAGCATTTTTACCTCTTAAACATCTTGTTTTCATGTTTTGTTTGTGAAATATAACACATTACATATTTTTTTATATATTTATGTAAGATTGATATTTGAATATAACATAGATTTACAAGCATCATTTTTATGGCTTATATTTATAGACTTGGCGGGGCTGAACATACAAATTCGTGATCTTTACCCTTTGTCTGAAAACATATACCATTTGTTAATATCACCGTGGATCAATATAAAACTGATACTCGTTTACAGAAGAAGGCAGTGCCAGTAGATATTCAAAACAATACAGGTTAATAACTATATTGAGGTTGCCGTCTTCATGCTGTTTCATTGTTTCTTCATCTGTTTCATTTGAATGGGATGGTCGCTGATTTTAAATGTGCTAGGTCCATATTATTGTTTGTCTTGATTCTGAATTCTCAAATGTTTAAAAAGATCTTTGATATAACATATTTTGGTAGAAGTGGTTTGCCTGATTGTAGAAGAAATTAATTGTACAAACATCATTTTTAATATATATTTCTTCTTGTAATAGACTTTTTTGCATTAAAAATAAATTTGCTTTTCTGTCTGAAGGTGTTTTTTGACCTTGTACATTTCACATTACTTGTATAGGTATCTGGCTGCTTTTGGTTTAGCTGCGGTTTCCATTGCATATTGCTGTAATTATGAATCATGTAATACATCAAAACAAAACATTGATCACCTTAGAAGAATGTTGCTACCTTTGAATTATTCGAATACAGGCTGTTACGCAATTATCTTTAAGAATAATATGTACATTGATGCATTGAAGGGCGGTAAAATGTTGATATTATCTGAAGCATTTTATGAGTGGAAGAAAAACACATTTCAGGATTGATATTATTTTTCCTGCTGTTTTAATGTTCGGAAGCGATAATACAAATCCATGAAGTCATAAAGTGCTTTAGCGCTTCTTGTGACATTTGTAATGACGCGTCAAAGTGTTGTAATGCATCCAAACACGGACAATACGAATCATTTAATCTGTTTACATTTGCCTCTGGTTATTTCAATTGTTTTAAATATCATATATGAAGCGTGTGTGTAAACATTAAGTTATAAATCAGCATTTTACGTTTGGAAAATGTGACGGAGGATTTCACAAATTCGGTTTCGTTTATTTAAATGACGTTGCTTGTACAATTAGAGTATAGCAATGAAACAGGAAATGATGTCATAAACCTGAATAGACGTCTGTTTCGAGCGCAATGAAGAAATAAAAAATATAAACTACTAGCAAAGTAAATTTACATAGCTTTTTAGTATTAAAAACAACTCATCTCTAAGTTAATTTTATTTGAAATAGAATAAAAACAACAAAAGTATATACCACAAACAGTGAAATTCAGTGAAATATTCGTAGTAAGCGATTAGATAACTACAAATACAGATTGTACACGAAAAACATTAAACACTATCGAAAACGGACTTTTAAATTATGAGTCGAAAACGAACTACGTCAGTTCGCTCATTCAATAATTGGCATTCTTTTGTTTTCTGACCGTCGTTACTGCTGTTACTCGGATGTTTACGGTTCCGAAGGCATATCAATTGTGTTTGTTCCATTTATTCGTTCTTGACCCATTGCGTAAGGGTTGCTTTGCAAAGAGCAATCGTTGTGCAGGTATGCTAGGTTGACCTTCACAATACAATATGTTGATTTTATGTTTCGTTTGCTGCATTCAAATAACGTTGAAAGTATGTTTTATCAAATCATGATTTAATTACAATTGCTTTGTTGCATACACTTTTCATCCGATTAGTAAGTATAACGCTAACGATTGTGTCTTTGAATAAACAGGCACATGGCGTATAACTAATATGCATTAAACACAAACAGCTTGCACAACAACACAGACATACATCACGTTTATTGGGCTATCTTCAGTATTATATAAAACAAGATGGCATTTTAAAGTCTATATAATATTTGTACTATAACACCGGGCCTCGTCAATAAAAACTCGTTGTTCAAGGTTGACCCTCGCAAAACAATACGCTATTTTTATAATTTGATTTCTGCATTCAAGTTGCGCTTAAAGGGTGATCCATTCCGTCTAGATCTCATTAGTATTGATAAACTTCGTACATTTTTCATACGATTACCTTTAGGAAAATAAACGTAAACTTGTATGCATTTGAAATTAAACACTGATTTTATAACGATACTACAATGAAAACTACAGAAACAAGCCAAATAGCCAAAATATTAACGGATAAAGGCACATGACTTAAGCCTTATATGCATTATCAAAACAACACAGACATACAGCACATGCATTGAAATATTAACAGTAGTATATAAACCAAGATGACAACTCAGTACTTAAAAGACTAATTAATCCTGGTACATGTACACCAGGCTTCATCAATAAACCCTTTTGTTTAGTCCGATGGCGGTATGCAGTGGATGACCCGGAATTCGATTTAAAATGGGGTCAACTTTTGGTCGCAATAAAACGCGTACACCCCTTACAGAGGAACCAAATAAAATAGGCTCCAACTGTGATATTGGACACTGCGTGATCCATCCTTTAAAGATAGGACAATATTAGTATTAAAATGTGCATTCGGGGGAAATCTTTGCATATGTTTTGTTACAATATTGACATCACGTCCATAGGTACCATATTCTTATATACCACCCGAGGCATATTTACTGTGCGTGCCGACAATGAACTTTACACCAGAACAACAGAGAAAGTACAGTAGTTTTAAAACAAGTAGATATTGAAGTTCATGCCATTGCAAAGGATCAGAGTTGAAACATAGCACAGGATAATTATGCAGTCGAGAAAGTGAATATTTTATGTTCATTGACTTGTATATCTGTGAAGATATATTCTCGATTATACACGGAGTTTCAGATAAATATTGAACCACAATTGCAAACCTCAAGATTTATTTTTGATAACATTATGCCTGGAAACCTTCAATATTTCGCTAATTAACGATTCACTTAATATATAACAGTTTACTCATCAATCCATTCCACTTCATGCGATAGCATCAAATCGATACAATTCTTAAGAAATTATTAATCGCTGTTGAAGGTTTCTCTATCATCACATATCATGCTAATCTTAGAACGCTTGATATTACATCAACGAGTTATGGCCTTTAAAATCAAAATAGTTGGAACGTTTAATACAAATATAGCTGAAGGAAAAACGTAGAAGACAATTCTCTTTCTTCTTAATTCAGAGTTTTGCTTAAAAATTGTTAATATTGAATGGACAAAAATGTTAACGAACTTATCGACCTTTTGAATTTCTATATCTGTATCATTTCCACTATTCCAAGTTTATTAAATGTAACTCATGTCACATTTCATAACGATACTAGTTTTAATATAGTTCATATTACATGATATTGAGAACGAGACTAGTCTGTGTCTATGGCAGTTTAAATCGGACTAAAACTTCACATAAATACATAACTAGTCATAATCACACTTTTTTACCCATTTATTAACATTGGTTTAGACATTGAACGAGGCCATTTGAAAAACGATTGCACATGTCCGTCAAACAAATTTTAGGATTATTCCTTTTATCAATTTACATAACTTTATACTGTATGGTATAACCTGAACTTATCCATTGCATAACTTTGCTACAATTAACAACGTTTGGGTATCTTATGTATTTACTATCTACATAGCGTTTCCGTATATTATTAAATTCCTTACATTCAGACAGATAATGAACGAATTCCTATATAAGAATTGAACTACAGATCCGCCTTACCATATATATTAAACGTGTTTTAGATATGGATATGGGATAAGGGATAATAGCTTTTCGCCGATATCTTTCCTTGACTAAACATAATTTGAGATTGATACGACATATCGATACGTACATGTATTAGCGATATGTATATGTAAGTTAATGTTGCAAAATTTCTGACATGCGTTTAGGGGATATTGATTGTCAAATATAATTTAATAAATAAAAAACAATAATAAACCAGTATTTTTTTGCAATATTTAAATCACTGCAAATAAATTATTCTTAAATAGTTTTAATCCCTAACCAAAGACAAGATATTTGCAAAACTTTTTTTATGTTAATTAAAAGGACAGTATAACGTAATTCATGTTTATCAGTGACAACATTGGAACATATAAAAAGTATTCTCATTTGCGGTATGAAGAGGCCTTTACCTAGACTTCAAAGCCATTAAATAGGTGTTAGCATGTAAACTCATATAAATTCGCTAATAAAGTAAACATTCCGTTTATTGCTTAAACAATGTAACAAAACTAATTACTAATTACAAATTATATTATAAATCATATGAAATATTATTTATGGTAACTAGTTTCTAACCCCAGCATTTTGATATCTTATACGCAATTTCAGCCTGAAAGATGGGTTCGTCGGAAGCATTACATATACTTACATTTAAGGGTTAATTCTTATTTTCCGTGCAGTCATGCAGTATAAACGCTCGGCCACGAGCTTGCACTTCAATTCATTCATTCGTTAATGAAGACTGTTGAAGAGGCAAGTTCTAACATTGCTGTTTATTAATATATAATCAATTACTTTGGTTACGATACAACCGTTTTAAATCGTATATATAAATTACGCTTGGACAACGGCACGGTAACAAACGAGAAGTTTGAAGTGCTGAAAGCGACTGGTCAACAATACTGTGGGGGAAATAAAATTAACCTTTTATTAGTTTTAAATTGCTTTGCGATAATGCTTTGTTAAAAAAAGTTGACAAAGACTTTGCCAAGTTGGTTTATGCAAACATGATTTAAATACAAACATTTTCTTTCCCCCAATAGTGTGCTTCAAACAAAACATTACTTAACTGAGATCTGGCTAAACAAATATCCGCCAGGCAAATCATATCTGTTCTTGATATCTGATTTAGCTTATATAAAATGAAACAGAGGAAATATACACTGATAATGATATCTTTGGCAATAGTTTTATACCTTTAAATATGCGTCTATCAATTAAAATATACACGGGAAAGATAACAACAATCTAAGAAGTTTAAATGTCTGAAAGGGAAACCTGAGATAAACTTTATTGTTTGAAAAATAATGTATGTTTGAATCGGAGTTAATCGGGCATTTGAACAAATGAAACTTCTACTTGAGTACTGTTCAACCTAAAGCAGCACAACGCGCGCACACGCATATTCACGCCCCTCCCACAAACACACACTATACAAATCACACTATTACTGTAGCTTTGTTATGATTAAAAGAAAAGGTAGCTCTATAACCTGGACATGTTTAGAAGTGTTGTCTAGTAACCCATATGATTATGGTAATTTTGAACGGTATGATTGATGAGTGCAGCATATGTAAACAAATGAACAAAATAACATTATTCATACATTTTTAAAATTTGCTCGCTCTTTATTTCATCTGAAAATGGACTTTAATTGACCTTGGTGAAAATCTGTACCAAAATTAGGCGTTCGTTTTATTTTCGAGAAAACATTTCCTCACTCAAAACCCTTTTACTAATTATCAAATTAATCACCAGGCATCCGAAATGCCCTTCTCGTTGGTCGTTTACCTAAGCGATTCGTATATACTATATTTTTCTTATATGCTACAATCAAGGAGAAGCAGAACACAAATATATAATACATATAAAATAATATACAAACAATATACGACTATTATCACGATCACACTTGAGTCGTTCTTTGGTTGCATACCATATGTGCCACTGTTGTACTGCTGTATACTGTTTACGTTCGTTAGACGTACTTTGAATACACTTTGTATACACCCAGTATACACGCACCTAAAAGCTTTGGATTATTTGTTTATTTTATAATCCATACAATTAACATTCTACCCATTTTATGTTTGGTCTTTTTATTCACTCATATATTTATCAATGTTCTGATAATCTGAATAAAACTTCCATGTGGACAAACATCAGGAAACCAAGCGCTGACCAAAAACGCTTTATTAGCAATGTCCTCCATACGATTAACGCCAAAAAAATACCAGCTGCAGCAATTTCATCTGATCCTTCTTTCCCGGCTAGTCTTTCCCCACCCACTTATGGTTTGGCACTGCCACTGTGTCATTTGTAAAATTTGAATGCGATGATTCCTCTCAGTTTCCACAGGTTTCTCCGATGGCAAAGACGTAGCATTCGGAGAGCCATCCATAAATTACATAACAAACACTTATTATCCGATCCAACATGCGGGATTCCATTTTCATGCCACCGTGATATTGGGCCCTGTGCACATTTTTTTATTGATCGACTACAGGGATTGTCCCCGTAGTTTTCATGGTAATAATGGAAATATTTTAACTGATTGTTTTTTGTCAAATGGCCGCGAAAAACTGAAATCAACATGTTTTAAAGTTATTATGGCTGGCTTTAGGTATGTTGTCATTAGCATTTCAGTTTTACCATAAAATGAGATTTTATTTTGGCATTATTTTTTGTCTGTAGCAATACAATGTGCAAACCGGAAATGTCTTCCTTTTTACAGAATCAGTGTCTGTATGGTTTAGTTTTCTTAAATGAAATTAGGTATTTTTCATCAATTCTGTAAATCAATAATTAACTAGTGCAAATTTAAGGAATAAACTGCGTGATTGATGTCATCATCGAAGATATAAACACAGGTGGTCGGGTTTATTTACACGTAGAATCCTCAACACACTTTATTCATTCCTATCATTACTTCTTGTACAACTGTTTTGATTTAAGTATTGATGCCTAAAGGATTTCCCTTCCGGAATATATTTATTGTAGTGCATTGTACTTAATGCAATTTATAATACTTAAATAAATTTACAAACACTAGGAATAAGCTAGAGTTCAATCCTGTTATATCTCTTGTAAAATATTGGCACTTCTTCAAGAATTGTTAAGACTAATAGACTGAAGTGAAGCCGTATCTTAGAACAGTATCAGGTTTTCGAGCGAAAGGATAGGACACTCTCTGCTAGTGATCAAGGCGGTTTAGTTTCAATAAATTATAGTATTTATATTGGAATACATAAGTTCATATCTATCATTTCACATAAAACTATGGCTACTTCATCAGCTGGCAAAGGAACTAACAATAATAAACATAAACTTAGTGTCTAGATGGATAGATATTTATTAGAGAAAAGGAATATATCACGTGTCTTACTTCATGGAAAGCTATTTAAACGAGACATTAATTTTATAATAAACATTGTCATGTTTTAAACTCCTTTGAACGTCTCATAATACATGTTTTTCATAAATACAGCAAGCAAAACATTCAAAGTGTCATTACGAAAATAATACACAAACAATGAATAGTTTTGGACAAGCATTAATTGTTTTATGCGTTTGTTTGGAGTATAAACGTGGAGGTGGAGTAGTCTCTGAAATGGTAGGTAAAGTATGTTCATCCAAAGTCAAGTTGCTTAAAAATCTTGAAAAACCTATTAAAGGATCGTTTTTAATCTTTCATGCAATTACGCTTATCAACGCTTCTACTCCAACATAAAATCTTTTAGCGCACCATTTCTTTTGAAGAAATTTGCAATATCGCACCTGACTGTCCGAACCGCATGAAATCACACAGTTTACCCATCAGCTTGTCTGTTAACATTAGTCGCTGTGTATTTTAATTGTTTCATGAATCACATGTTAAGCATTTACACACAATTAAAGAGATAAATACGTTATCCTCATTTAAGATATGTGTACAGCGGTTATTCTTAAACGTGTTTACCGTTGTTAAAATGGACGCCGCGCTTGTCAAATCGGAGTGCAGCAATGGAATGACCAATGACGTCATAAAGCCGAGCGGCTCATCCTAAACTATCGTCAGTTTTTATCTAATATAAGCACAATCTTTAACTAAAGTTATGTTATATTCTTATACAAAATTGGTCTTAAAAACGAATAATGTGAAGTTTATTTTTTTCTGAAATAAACCTGGAAAATGATGTACCACCAAAATGTGAAAATGTTAACAACCAGAACACTACAAATACGACAGATTGTAAACATAATCATTTAAAACTATGGTAGATTTATTTCATTTATTTGTCAAATTCGTTCGCTTATTTAATAATTGGCAGTCATTTGTTTTCTGACCGTCCTATTGCTGTCATTCGGATGCTTAATTATACCACGGCATGCCAATTGTGTTCCTTCCACTGAGTCTGCCTTGACTCATTGTTCAAGAGTTGCTATGCAGGGAGAAACCGTTTTTTCATGTTCGACCTTACAGTTTATTTTATATTTTGATAGCATCATTGAAGTTACGCTGATGGCTGTTTTACCGTTCAATAATGCATTGGTATTGGAGTTATAAGGTTTATTCTTTTTAATAAAAACTTGAGCGTTTGTGCGTTTTGTTAGGACTATGCAGATGTAGAAAAACATTAAAAAATAAAGAAATAATTAAAACAAAAAACAAGAATACAAACCGCCATAACATTATTTATAATGTATTTTCGGTTATTTGTCAAGTGGGTTTACTCGGGATACCCCGGTTTCCCCACAAAAACAATACCACACTCTCGCGTGAAATCGTACCACCTAAAGTGATTAATATAATGTTGGAAAAATTTGTTTCACAATCATTCTATAATATATCATTTTAAACTATTTCATCTAAAATTGAACGTAAAATGACTGTATCTTTGAAATCCAATAACAAAAATAACGGATTTTGTGATGTTTTTGGAAACATATTTTTCAAACAATAACCTGTCAAATAATTTTAGACTAATTTGGTTTCGGAAACCCACTTAATTTTGGGTCAGATAGCAAAACATTGTCTGAAATATCAACTATGTATAATATTTAAAACAAAAAGCTGAACATTTATATCCATGTAAGACTTATAAAATTATGTTAGACAACGTACGTTTAATATTACGAGGACACTCGAGCCTTTTTATTTTCATTATACTGTCGTAGCCACTATTATACAATTGGTCACTTTTCTTATGACCTGAACTTTATTAGAATCACAACGCAAAAATTATGTTGTATATATCTAGTGTAAACATACTTAAAGCATACGGATAAGTTTGCTTATTTTATAATCTATACAATTTACATTCTTCCCATTCTTACACATTTAGTTTATAACCTGACGCAATGACACAAGAACGGCAAACAGTTAAAGAAATACAAGTAATGCGGCTAGATGCCTTAACAGTCAGCTGTCTCCACTATCAATTATTCTTTTAATTTAAGGCTTAGTGACTTAAGGTATCCGATCAGCAATTATGTGGATTTGGTGACCCCAAATCATTTTGACGTAATTTAAAAGTGTTTTAGTTCTTAAAGGAATAAAAAACACAAACTTCTTTTTTTGTATTTAGTGATCATAAATGCTTGGTCCTAAATTCTCAAATTTTTAAAAAGATCTATGCTATAGCATAATTTGGAAAAAGTTTTTTGCCCGATTGTAGAATTGTTTTTGAACATGCAGACTTTTAAATGTAATTCTTCTTGTAATAGTCTTGCATTTGAATTTGCTTTTCTGCTTCTGACTTGAGATGCTTGTGGACCCTGAACATTTTGCATTACTTGTATACATATTTGGCTGCCTTTGGTTGAGATTGGGTTCTATTTCATATTGCTGAAATTGTAAATCATGTAATTTATGAGATCAAAACATCGATCACTCCTTAGGAGAATGTTGCTACCTTTAAATGATTCGAATACAAGATGTTACGCAATTATCTTTGAGAATAATATGTACATTAATGTGTGAATAGTTGATGCCTGGGAGGCCGGTAAAATGTTGATATTATCTGAAGCATTTTATGAGTGGAAGAAAAACATAATTCAGAACTGATATGATTTTTCCTGCGTTCATGCAGTTTTAATGTTCAGAAGCGATTTTACAAATCGTTGAAGTACATAAAGTACTATAGCGCTTCTTGTGAAATTGCAATGACGCGCCCAAGCATTTGAACACGGAAAATACGAATCATTTACTCTGTTAACATTTGTCTCTGGCTATTTCAGTTGTTTTAAATATCGTATATCGCGTTTGTGTAAAATTCAGGTTATAAATCAACATTTTACGTTTGGAAAATGGGACGGAGGATTTCACAAATTCGTTTTGTTTTTATTTAAATTACGTTGCTTGTACAATTAGAGTATAGCAGTGAAACAGGAAATGATGTCATAAACCTGAATAGACGTCTGTTTCGAGCGCAATGTAGAAAAATATAAACTACTAGCAAAGCAAATTTACATAACTTATAAGTATTGAAAACAACTCATCTTTAAGTTAATTTTATTTGAAATAGAATAAAAACAGCAAAAGTATGTACCACAAACAGTGAAATTCAGTGTAATATTCGTAGTAAACAATCAGATAACTACAAATACAGATTGTACACGAAAAACATTAAACACTATCGCAAACGGACTTTAAAATTATGAGTCGAAAACGATAAACGTCAGTTCGCTCATTCAATAATTGGTATTCATTTGTTTTCTGACCGTCGTTACTGCTGTTACTCGGATGTTTACCGTTCCGAAGGCATATCAATTGTGTTTGGTCCACTTATTATATATTGACGCATTGCTTAAGGGTTGCTTGGCAAAGAGCAGCCGTTTTGCAAGATTGGTCCTCACAATACAATATGTTGATATGTTGTATATTTCGTTTGCTGTCAAATTATGTTGAAAGTCTGTTTTATCATATCAAGATTTAATTGTAGTTGCTTTTCATCCGATAAGTAATTGGAACTCTAACGATTGTGTGTTTGAATTAACAGGTACATGGCGAATGACTAAAGTGCATTAAAACACACACAGCTTGCAGAACAATATAGACAGACACCACGGACATTGGACTATCTACAGTATTATAATAAGCAAAATCTAATTAGTCTTTGTGTTTAGCTCGATAATGGTATGCAGTGGATGCTCCGGAATATGTCGTTAAATGAGGCGAGGTGTACGTCGCAATTAAACGAGTCCACCCTACACGGGAACCGAATAAAATAGGCTCCAGCCGATATATTGGAGGCTGCATGTTGGTTAATATTTATCTAAAAATGTGCATTCTGGTAAAAATTTTTGCATATTTTCTTTAGCAATGATTACATGAAATATGTACCATATGCACATAAACCCACATGTGGTTTGTTTACTGCTTTTGCAAACGATGAACTGTACACCTGAACAATAGTGAGACTGCAGTACGTTTAACATAAGTAGATATTGAGATCCAAACCATTTCAATGGATCAGTTTTATATTCATTGGCCTTTATTTTGTAAAGATATATTCTAGGTTATTCAGAGAGTATCAGAGTAATTTTGAACTTCTCTTGCAAACCCCAGGATTATAATACAAACCAGAAACTGAATATTTTATATATTTTGACCTGTATATTTGTGAAGATGGACTCTCGGTTATTCAAGGAGTATCAGAAAAATATTGACCCATTATTGCAAACCTTTAGATTTACTTTTCATAACATTTTGCTTGCAAACCATCAAATCAGTATGTCAACATTTCTTTAATAAATAATTCATTTATTAAATGATTACACATTAGGCAACTATTCGAAGTTCATGCGATGGCGTTTATTTCAAATCGATATAATTCTTAAGAAACTTTACAATAATAATCGCTGTTTAGGTCTTCTTTGTCACGAATATCATGTTTATCGTTAAAAGCTTGATATTTCACCCACGAGTTACAGCCTTTAATATTAATAAACAAAGTTGGAGTGTTTAATAAAAATTTGTAACAGGAGTAAAAGTAGAAGACAATACCCTTCTTAGCTCAGGGTTTTGTTTCAAAGTTGTTAATAATGAATTGAGACAAATGTTATAATAATAATTTTGACAAGAGTGATAATAAATAAACTTCATTCTTAAAATATGAGAATGGAATAAAAGTTCCTCCTTATTATAGATATAACACCTGTTTTAGATAATGAGATGGAATATTAGCGTTTCGACGATATCGTGCTTTTACGGAACAGAAATGATACGATAAATAAAACGACGTATCGTTACGTACATGCATCTTGCTTTATTATCGACATGTATTTAGGGATAAACACTGTGTAATTATAATTTAATAAATAAAATTGTACAAATATGTTTTTTTTTTCAATATTTAAACAAACGTTGAAACTAAAACATTCTATTAACTTCTGAAAATATTATAATTCACAACCAAAGACAAGATAGTTGCAAAGCTTTTTTTCAACTGCAAGTGACGGTATAACGTTAAACAATTTATCAATGACAACCTGGGGGTATTTACCTTGTATGGCTTCTCATCTGCGGTATCTGAAAGAAGCCTTACCCTAGATTTCAAAGCCACAGTTCCAGGCGGTATTATCGCAATGGTTCTGCCGAAGTCAAGTAAATGACCTTACAATGTGCTGCGGAAAATTTAAAACAAGGTTATTCAGAGTACATTGTGTGAAGCATATTTTGTTTGTAAATAAAGGTGTCATAATGCCATTGGCTCAAATTTTATTCTTAAAATTTATTTCTTTTAAATGGAAAATGGTAAATAACTAGGTTGAAATGGGCGTTTAAAACAATTTCTTAAGAATATTGACTAAAGCGGATTTTCATACGAGATTTAAAGTGATTCTTTTATTTTATGGAGAAAAAAATGATATTGAAGATTGTTCATATATTTTTTCTAAAAAGTTAAGATTGATATTTGTGGCTTATGCCACAAACACACACACACACGATTAAGTGTGCCGTTCTTTATAGGACCATTAACATGTAAAACTTGTCAAAAGTCTTATCAAGTTCCTTTGACTTTACATAATTATATCTTTGGGGTCACCAGCCATCCTTAGTTAACATACTCAAATATCCTTAAAATTCCTGAAATGATACTTGTGTATTTTCAGGGTGAGGTGCATATTTCCAAAGAAGAGCAGAACATTGCCGTTATCCAGGAATGGGACAAATGTCGTAGGTTTCCAAAGGAGAGGTTGGCAGGTTAGTAAATCCATCGTAACTGTCATTAAGGTAACCCATTAATCATAAATACATGCAAATGCCATAATATCTTAAGTTTGAATAATTTTAGAGTTATTGTATATATAGAATGTTATTTAATAAACAAATTTATTAAATTGATATATAACCATAGTTTTTTCATTACCTTCCTTCAATATATCATATCATATTAGTAGCGTCATAAGAGTCACATTCAAAACCTCATTACGTCATAGCATAATTACTGAAGCTCAAACATAGCAAACTTATACATAACAAGAGATTCACATCGTCATAAAATCCAAACAGGCACTGAACAAGTGACTCACGTTCATATCGTCGTAGGGTACTAACTTACACTCAACAAGATGTACATAGTGTCATAGCATACCAACTGACACTCGACAATCAATTCACATCGTCATATCATACAAAATGACATTCAACAAACAAGAGACTCATATCGTCAAGGCATACTAAGGGACACTCAAGGAGAGACTTAGAGCGTCAGAAGTTACTAGCATATGCTCATATAGAGACTTACAGCGAAAAAAAAACAGATACTCAACGAGAGATTTTTAACAACATATTATAACTAACAGAAACTCAACGAGACACTCACTACGTCAAAGCATGACTCACAGAAAGTCAAGGAGAGACCAATGATGTCACATTATACTAAAATACACAAGAAGAGACTCTTCACAACATACCATATATACACTCAACGAGAGACTCACAACTTCACAACTAAAAAGACCTCAGATAAAGTTCATTCAATAAACATCGTTAGAAAACAATGGTTTGGTACCGTTTTTGAAGGATCAGTGAAGTCTGGAGTAACAAGTGATTTTTTTATGTGAAACATTCTTTACAAATCACTTCATTCGTTAACCTGGGGTGCACGGCCGGTTGCTCTGTAAGAATTCTATACAAATATTAGTGATCAATATTATATTTTGGCCATTAAAAAGCATTTTTTTCTCAAGCGCAGTCAGTCGTTATTGATCCTAATAAGGTGAAGCGGTAGCTAGCAACGCGGGCTTGCTAATATGTTAAAAAGTTACACAATATAATGTAGACCATTTAAAATCGCATCAGACAATTAAAAAATAAATTTTACACTATTCAACCATTACTTTATATTCGTAATAAACGTGTTGCTTTCCAAACAGCTGATTACAATTGTTGTAACATATTTGAACAATACAAATATTCCTGGAACCCGATTCCGTAACGACCTATCGATAAATATAACAAATTACCACAATTATTGCTGGGTGAAAAATATGCTCGCTATTATCTCTTTTAGACAAAATCATATCTAATGGCTTCGTGCCTATCTGATGCAATAGCACGTCATTATCAAGAACAAGCGGTGTAAACGGATATTAGCTACGGTGTCGATAGCTTGAGCCACTAGAAAAAACTACAAGTACTATCTTAGACATGTCGTGATACTTCAAAAGAAAGTAGTGTTGAAATTGATGTATTGCTGCATTAAGTTCCGCTGTACTGGCCCTAACCGAGTTTCGCCTACTTGTTCATTTGTGATGCTTCAAATAGTTGATGTATTGCTTCATTTATTTCCGCCAAACTCGCCTTGAACGAGTTAAATCACATATTCCAATTTAAATATTTAAATATCGTTGTCATAGTTATAATATTATATGTTCAAGTGTATGTGGGGCGGAGCAAAATATCAGACAAGAGGACACATGTTGGCACCAAAGGCTTATATTTAAAGAATGGCATAGCCGCGAGTGATTTATTTGTTTCGGTGCTCAAGTGGTGAACTATTTTGAAAAATGGTAATGAAACAAACTCTCTTTTTCTTTTTATTATATGCCTAATAATAAAGTATACGTTCAGATTTACTGCCGTTCTTCAGAGAGCACAACATAGTTTTTGCGAACGAAACAGCAGTAACAGCAACTTTAGAATTCTGTCCGAGCCCTGTGCGCCCATAAGTTTGATTTGGGCATAGGAGCGGGCTGAATTTGGTGGAGTATTGTAGTGTTTTTCCATGTTTCTTGTTTGTGATTTCTTTTGTTTTTATGTTCTATGTCTTTGGCGTTTACCCAGTGCCATTAAACCAGGATTATGTTTAAACTTTTTGCTACTGAGCTTGTTTCTGTAGTTGTTCGCATAAATATTCAAAACAATGGAAACTGTTTTGAATTGTTAATTGTTTGATTTCCTTTAAATTTACAAAGTGCAGCTGACCACTTGTGATTTACTTCACCGTATATATAAATGTTTCAGGTGATTCGTTTTTTACGATCAAATCAAGATTTTTTTATGAAAAATAGTAGAACAAAAGTTTGTCTGAGGGGTTCCCTATATCAATTTGGCAAACACTAGCCTATCTGATGTATGTGACTTCCGAGGCGTTTTTATCAATAAAGTATTGATATATCTGAAACACGTTCAATCTTTATTTGGCGAAAATACACTCTGATATCCCCGCACGTATCATTTTTCTCTTCTTTTCCATTAATCTATCGTATTACAAAGAATGACGTTAATGTCGACAATTTGTTTCCGATACACACCGAGCTTCACACAAGAATCTTAAAACGATATCAGTAAATACATGAGTAGCGTGAGCATTAGTAAAAAGCCGATGCTGTGAGAAAGACAAAAACAAAACGATCTTCAAACCGGAAGATGTTCGATTTTTCTGGTTGTGCTCTCTATTACAAATACGGATTCACACACATTTGCCATTCATCTGTTTACAATCGTTACAAAACCATTAGGCTGAGAGGGCCTTTGACAGAAATTTGAAGATGAGAAATTCAAACTTTGAATTAAGGGTGACGTTGAGTAAAACCATTCTATCCTTAAGTGTGTATGATAAAGGGAATCGTTGACATTTTATAAGGTCAGACATCGAAAACAATAGCGTTGTGTGAAAAAAGAACACACTGCATGAAACAATATCAAATCTGATCACAAGTTCGAGTTAGAAATATATTTTTAGCAATTATTTACAAATGTGACGGAATATGCTCTATATTGCCATAAATCGTAACTGTTTTTAAAATTTATTCATGATAAATCTGGAATTTCAGTTACAAAATTATGTTCGAACGATAGTTTTTCAAATATAGTTTCAAGTGAAGTACAAATATGTTAAATAACTCAGTATCAACAATTTTAAAAACAAAGCATTCCAAACATAACTATATGAGTGATTATCTTTTACGACTTGGTAAACTGAAAACAAGTATTAACTAACGTGATTCGTAATAGACTGAGAGATTAGAAACACACGTCTGTTTTATCAATTGAAACCACCGTGACATGGCAATTCAAACCTTGTTAAAACCAACCAACCTGAAAAAATGTATTAACACATCAAGGAACAAAAACCCGAACAAACAACCTTTAAACCTCTTTATTCCAACATATGTATAATGCAACGCTTTGTTAAGCAAAATATTATAAATGTTCCAGGTGTGTACTGCAATCAAACATTTGACGACATAGCCTGTTGGCCAGATACTCCAGCGGGGACCGTACAGTACATAGCTTGTCCAACTTACATACAGGGATTTTATACCGATGGTAGGTATAATATATCCATTTTTCTTACCAAAAATGGTAGGTAAAGGTTACCGATGATTAGTAAACGCTTTTGATAGGACGACGTTTAACAATTAAATTCTTCAAACTACTTTCCTTCTTTATCTTAAACATTGCATTTCGCTATATTAGTGATAAAGCAGGATAATAATACCCACATAATAGATTACATCTCACAAGAAACATACAAGACGAAACATGAGACATTAGTAATTTGTACGTCATCTGACTTATAGATCCCCTTTGAAGCATTTTAGCAAAAAATGAAAACTGTAATCTGGGTTTCATTGACAGTATATTAGTTTACACAACCCGTTAACACCACTAGCACCTGCTTAATCAGTATTTTAATGTGTACTTCATCACACAAATTGACACATAAGGAGGATGACAAGATAAATAATCTTGAAAATATTTCATGACGACATGTACATAGTTTTTACGTCCGCAATTCATTACTATGTGTATATCATACACCTGCCTTGAGTTCAGGTGCGGATATCCGTTACTCACCAAATTAACTGATTCTATTGTATCCCTATTGCTTTGCATTGCATTCACTGCAAGCAAGGAACCATCTCGAAAACAATAACTAAACTCAGGGATTTTGTTCCCATTCTATATTGTATGTTCTGCGATGAAACAGAGATACGCCACAAAAAAAAGCTAACGTCAGAGCGCGGAACCAACAACTAAAATCAGGGTGTTTTATAAAGGTGTTTGCGACTTTGTTCTCTATTATATTATATGCGCTAAGATGTAACAGAGATACGCAACAAAATAGTAAGCTTACGTAGTAAGCTAACAGATAGCCTGAACTGAACCAACAATCTTACAATCATAAACACAATCTCGCGTGTGATTAATTTAAGAGGCAATGAACTTCATTTACTTGATCCACCCATCCGTATTTTACAGGAAATGCTACGAGGATTTGTCTGCCTGATGGTAAATGGTTCGTTAATCCCGTTACAAACAGCACCTGGTCTAACTACAGTCAGTGTCTCAAACCAACCAATCCTCAGGAAGAGATTCCACAGCTTTTCATGGTAATAGGTGTTAAGGGTCTTTAGGGTCGTAACCTGTAATATTGTGCACTATATATTCAGTCGTTTCATTTACTGTTTTTCATGCACAAAACATTCAATTCAGGCTTCTTTGTTCCAAATTAGAATTGCTCTTTACATTATCATTCAATTAACACGAAGACGGATATTTCAAATGCTTTCTTGATTGCGTTCCTAGATATTGGCTATTTAACTGATAACTAGCCAATCTTTAATCTATAACAATCAAGATAATGACTCCAGATTTAGGTCTTCATATCAGCTATGCCATTCACATGTGCTAAATTTTGTTATATTCTACAGGTACACATCGTTTATATCCGTGTGATGTCAACAACCGGCTATGCCATTTCATTCTGTTCGCTTCTTCTGGCAGTTTTCATCATGGTAAAATTTAAGTAAGAGTTCATTCAGTTTTCATTTGAATTATGATACTTCTTCATATACTTCAAAATGCCTTGCATTGTGTAAGCAATGCATACGAAAAACATACATAATACAATATTCATTGACAGACTGAATAGGTGCTGTTTTATTCTTCTATTAATGTATTTTTCGGTTCGTTTCTTATCATTGAATAATTAGGAATAACACGTATTTGTGCTTTGTATTACCTGAACGATATTGTTGAGATTCATCACTGTTACCGTTTAAGCTCGTCTTTAGTTTTTATTGCCATGCCTCATGTGTAATTGCATACGTTTTACTTGTCATGTTAAATATAACTGTTATATCAAACTGGAATCAATATGAAATTTTGAACACAATTTCACACGCATGTGTGATGACAAAAGATCTGATATGTCCCTAAATGCGACTAAAACAATTTTAATATTTTGACAAAAAACCGATTAGAAATATCAGACGATATTTTATTAAGGTTTGCGGTGATCTTGTTTAAATTTAGATTTATCTTATAAGCTTCAAATGTTAGATTTTAAACCTATTAAACTTTTCTTTGCCAGGCGGTTACATTGTCCGAGAAATACTGTCCACCTTCACATGTTCGTTTCCTTTATTCTCCGAGCCATCTTGACATTTCTGAAGGACCTTCTTCTAGTTCAAGGTCTTGGTTTTGCCTTTGATCTGGAACAGACAGGAGATAAACTTGTCTTCAAGCAAGAGGGATTGGTAAGGACTTTGGATTAAATGTTTTCAATGGATTTAACAACAGCTGAATAAGTAAACATCCCATTATATTGAAGTAAAAAAGTTCATGGCCTTTTTATAAAAGAAATCTACTACTAAACTAATCGGATAATTACAATATCTTTTTGTTTCTATAAAACGTTTCTCATGTGTATGCTGTAATCATTTCTTTACTCGTATGAATCTTCCCGATGGCAACTAAAAGTGAGACCAAAGCGCAGGAACACATTATGCAAAAGTAATAGATATAAGCTTTTTACGAATGATTGCCGGAAACTTAATTACTTGTCAATGCATCAAACCTAGCTTTGGACACGCCGATGTAGTTTGTGCTTCCAACGTTTCTCTGTTCAAGTTATGTTCTGTAACGTCTGTGTTTGTTTCCCTGTGATCTTTGGCATTTAAATGATATGGCTTCAACAATCACTGGGCCACATTAAATTATCACGATTGATCAATAAAGCTCTCTAATTTGCTCTAAAATATCTTCTGTACAATTAGGTTGCCTTGTACATAAACAATCTCGCACATATTCAATTTCGCATTGGATATTTTATAGTGATTGTTTAAATGGTAAATACATGAAGCGCGATAAATTCTGTCTGAAAGAAAATGATACTTGATATATGAGCTTTATGGCTCTAATTTAACATTTTATATGTTCTCTTTAATATGATTGAATGAATCCGACACACAAAATCAACTATCCCTCCTCACAATAACTTTAAACATCTGGTGACCCAATTATTTGCTGGTTTAATTTGAAATGTATTTGCTTTCTAATTACTTATATTTGAAATAAATTACCGAAAGTACATAATTCATAAAAAATGTGTTTGTATATTAACTATTTATATTTACTAAAAACGGAAATGAATGGCATAAGTCGTAAATTTCGAAAGCAAAGAAATCGTGTTTGTTTTATTATGTTGATGTTTTTTTTTCACATCTCCGTTGTATACACATAACGCTTTGAAATGATACGAACATGACATTGGATCACCAGACCACTAAAAATCACATATGTGTGCGTCGGATGATTAAGATAGATAAACACTACGAAGACCATATAGTCTAAATTGTTTTTCAATGTTCACTATACACAGACTATACAATTCTAAACAAAATCGTTGTAGCTTGGCACTCGTCTTTAAAAAGTATTTATTTGGATATAATTTGATGCCCAAGAAAAGTTTATTTTGTATGAGCGTTTACAATTATGCTAAACATATGTACACACCATCTATAATTGCATGCGTATGTGTATAAATTAACAGCAATCGCAACTTCAGAGTGTTTTTATTATTTTCAGCATTGGGAGTGTAAGCTTCTGATAACTCTATTCCATTACGTCCTATCCGCGAACTACATGTGGATCTTGGTCGAGGGGCTATACCTTCACACTCTTGTCTATGTATCCGTCTTCTCTGAAAGAAGCACTGTACGCTGGTATTATCTACTTGGATGGGGTATGTACCATATTAAATGGCGGATGGGATTTAAACAATTACATGTGTTCAATGTTGTTATTTCCATCGCTGTGTGTTTATTGCTTATTGTAGTTCCGGCGGACTTACAAACTCGATAATGGCCCTATTACCGTCACTCATATTCAAGCTATAGTCTACTTGATTTTATTCAGATCCCACATTTTACGATACTTGTTTTTATAATTGAACAAATGAAATATTGTGTATTTATAAATGAATACATTTTGATTGCACCTTTCTTGTTTATATTAATTCAATTAAAACAAAGGCTAACACTATACCTCTTTTGTCCAAGTCAGCACAAGGTTCAAAAAGGCCAGGTCTCTGTCCATCCTTTCTACAACCCTGGGACGTTTTGCTTTTCCCCCTTCCTAATCGGTGAAATATAAGTGGCTGCGCTATGCTGTACTGTTGTTATTGCTTTATTTGAAAAAATAAAGCACTTTAAAGTTATTCTTCTGAAGTAAACCTTAGTTTCATCAATCCGTCTACAGTAATTTTATTTATCTATTGGTTGTACCATGCTTTTATTATTTGAAGAGTAGCGCTTGCACACACATTCTGAATTTCCAATCCCTTTCATGATTTAAAATGAAGCGATATAACGTAAGAATATTTTATATTGTTTCATAACATTCTAGAATTTAATTAAAATATAATGAGACCATACGTTGAAGGTAAAAACGATATAAAAAATAAGTATCTCATTTAAAATGGCAAAAGAGGCAATATCGGAATAGGTGATAGCCGAGCGTTGCTTATTAAAATTATCTTTTAAGATTGTTAATTAGCAAAATATGAAATATGTAGAAAAATAGTGTTTTGAAAACTTGTCATGTTTGGTATTACTAAATGCCAACTGATATTTTATGTTACTTTGCAGAGGATAAGTGATGTGAGTTGTGATAATATCTCAAGCCCTATTATTTCTTTCAGGGACTCCATTTCTGAGCATTGTGCCTTGGGTTATTGTCAGGATCACCTTAGAGAATATTCTGTAAGTTATTGAATTCATTTAACCATTTATATGAATTGCAATTTAATACAAAAAGTAATGGAACGAATTTAAAAAAATGTTATGAAGCGAGATTTTGATGAGTATTCGTACGTTTCAGTAACGGGTTTCATAAACTCTTGGAGTCAATGGCAACGAATGTAAGATTATATTTATTACATTACACATTCGAATGATATTCTTTTTATTTCACGGTAAAGTTTTATCTCTAATTGGTACCACATTTTGTTTTAACGTCAGTTCAAGTTATATTTACAGTAGCTTTTCAAGAAAATGCAAAGTGGTTTTAATACTGAATTCTCGGTGTAATGAAGAAATATTTCGTACCGAAAATCAAATGGTCGTTTAATACTCCAGACGGTCCTTTTTTGAAGATTTCTTTTTTTACAATTTTGAAATTTTAGGTTTTCATTAATGATTGACTTTTAAGATTTGAATTTGTGACTGTCAGATAGGCAACCACATAAGTTGAATTAATCATAATTTGACAAATCGTGAAGGAACTCACTTTATTGTCATAGTCACGTGACATAAATGATATGTCAAATAATGGATAAAAATGCTACGTTATTGCCGTTTAGTGCACGATACACACATACCAGTTGAACTGATACAGACTTTTTAACAACTTAGCTAGATAGGCACACAGGCACAAATGACATTCTCTGTCTTAAGTTTTTCCAAATAAGGAATTATTCAAAATTTATTTTAAAACTTGCTTGGCATATCAAGTATCGAGTGTTAAAGAAAATGATATTTTGATTTGCTCATTGATCATACAAAGACAAATAAAACCGTTTTAAACTCTTATTAAATTATTATAATTATAGTAGTAGTAGTAGTAGTAGTAGTAGTAGTAGTAGTAGTAGTAGTAGTAGTAGTAGTAGTAGTAGTAGAAGTAGTAGTAGTAGTAGTAGTAGTAGTAGTAGTAGTAGTAGTAGTAGTAGTAGTAGTAGTAGTAGTAGTAGTAGTAGTAGTAGAAGTAGTAGTAGTAGTAGTAGAAGTAGTAGTAGTAGTAGTAGTAGTAGTATCATTTTTACAAATATCATTATAGCAAATATTATTAAGGACCTCTGTATTTCAGCTGCTGGAATACAAATCCAACAGTGGGGTACTTTTGGATATTAAAGGGACCAATTTGGCTAAGTATTATGGTAAGATTGTTTTCCATAAAATGTGCTAACCGTCACCATTCCAAGAACCATAACATAAAAATGTCTTATCCTAAAAGCTAGGCATTGTTTATCTAATTCTATTCACTTTTTAAAATACGTTTCCTAATCTCTTTTACATTAAGGCGAAATCAATATCGTTCACAAAACTATTTTAATAAATACACATATGAGATAGGAGATAACTTATACAAAAACTAAAATGATTGAAACTATTTATTGACTTATTAACCATCCTTGATTCAAATGGACTACACTATAAAAACACTGAGTGATAAAGGTTTGACAGAGCTCGACGGCTTCCACAATGGCGCTTGCCACTAAATTCAGAGTGATCATTTACCAAATTGACGAATACATTCTCGATGGTTCCCTTTATACATTTCAAACAGATTCCTTGCATTGCATAACAGGCAGCTTTATATGTTGATCTTCTTTCAGGTAAACTTCTTTTTCTTCATAAACATCCTGCGAGCTCTGTTCTACAAACTTCATAAACCAAAGCTGCGAAAACCGTGTCCGTCAGCAGCCAGACACAATAGATACAGGTAGGTCAATATGTTGTTATATTTCTTTTATAATTACTGTAGTTTTGTCCTCCACAACATCAACACATGAAAAAGAAATTGTTCGATGATGTTCGTAAAAAGTTGCATTGATTTATAATATTCAAATTGCTAACTTAAACATTTACCAATGTCGCTGTTTTGGAAATGCATACTGTTGTTTGTGGCGTTTTGTGTTGTTTTCGTCTCTTTTTGTTTTTGTAAAGCCTTTAACCGTGTCTGATTAATCAGCATCATGTTAAAAGGTGTTCTCGATTTGTTAGATTGCTAGTTTGATATTATCGTGACTGCATTTTGCAAACTGAAAACACCAGATTAGTTTGGAGTTTCATCAAGTAATCTAGTAGGCAAATCAATACCATAAATATTAAGATTTAGTTTGGTCTCGATATCAAGCTAGTTTAAGGTAAGGAGTCCATGTCACACCAAGTGAGTCAAAATGTTTTACGGAATAAAAGATTATTGCTTCTTTAAGTGAAATATTGTTTGCATTTTATATACTGAGTTTTGAAAGCAAAATATTCAGGAGTAGCGCAGCTTAAAACATATCTGATATCTCACTGAAACCAATATTTGTTTGTGTTATTAGTGTATGCTCAAAACGCATTTAAAATAACATTTAAATCATATTTTTTGAAAACCGAGTCAAATCAATTGTCAACATCGCATCATTTGTGTGACAACAGTAAGATATCAATTATATTTCAATGATACATTTCTATAAACCTTGAAGTTGTGTTGAATCTTTATAGAAATCCAGTTTATAACAGTGCCACAAAGACGACCTATCCATATGTGAATTTTACAGAAGCTGCGGTTACTAAAAATAAGTTGCATAACCTTATAATGTCTTGATCATGTCTCGTCTTAAATGTAGATCATGCTATTGTATGGGTATATATTGAATTTATCACCATCGAAACGTCTATGTCAAACCAATAATTCAGCTTGTAATAGGCCTTTCGAGATATATGCGTTACTGAAATGGACTATATCTCCTCATTAATTGCCTCTTTATTGACAATATTGTATAATAAAAGATGATGTATTTCATGTTGACACGTAAGAAAAACATTAAAAAGAATTTATGCACATGTTATGCAAGTTTATTCTAGATTTACTTATATACACTTAGTGCTTTGATTTGCTGTGTACCGTGGGCGATTCTGCAAGCAAAGTCTCGTAATCATATTTGATGAGGCAGTTTCATATGATCTTATTGCATATGCACGACACTCATACTAATGTTTTCCTGAAACGTGTTGTGGCAAAACATCAACTCGACCTCGGTCCGGCTGCGCACTTCAAACTTAAAAGCAAAACTTAGACCACTCACCTGCGGAGACAACTGACAGTATAGGCTTATTGCATGTTATTTAATTGTAATATGCTATTTCATTTGAAAGAAGAGTTGTCTTTCATGCCTTATGCATCTTCATATGAACAAGGTTTTATCAGTCAATTTTCCGATGGTATTTTCCCATGATGTATTGGAAGAAAGTAGCGTGGTATTAACGGTGATTTGAGTGAATCAAAGTAAAGCACAATGACATTATAACCCCTTATTAATGCATTTAAGGCCAATGCCTAACAGATACTGAACGGGGAATTTGATCTAACAAAGGTGTTAAAAATCAATCATGAAAGCGATTTTGCATCTAAGCTATACAATGAAAACTCCATGTCGGGGCAAATTAGTGTTATGTCGACTGTTTGTTTCATTGCAATTATTTTAAGTTTAATATATATATATATATATATATATATATATATATATATATATATATATATATATATATATATATTGCATAACTGTGTCACCGCCTCTTAGCAGAGAGAAATATTAATAAAATGTCAATAACAAATTCATCATCATTTAGAGTATCCAATGATTGTTTTCTCCATTTCAGGCGTTTAGCAAAGGCAACACTTATCCTCATTCCGCTTTTCGGAGTTCATTACATCGTCTTCATGGGAGTCAGTGAAAATGTTAACCCAACTACAGAGGTTGTGATACTATATATAGAAATGTTCTTCAATTCTTTTCAGGTAAACTATGTCAAATTAAAATATAAATAATAAGTCCAAATTCAAGTTTAATATCACATTTAAGGTTCAATTAATTTTCATGAGAAATTTATATTTGTATAATGCTTGACAGCAATGAATAAAATGGCGTATATGTTTGCAGTGGCGCTGCAATTGAATCAAATGATAAATCCCAAGCATGCTTAGTCTGTGTTTTTCCTTACCAACAATAGATGTGATTGTGTTAGTCGCATTGTATTACACACATGACAGTATGGCATTTTATGCTATGCACCATATACCAAACTTGTATAGGTAACAAATAGCAATTGGCTATAATAAAAAACGATGATCACAAAACGCAGAGCCAACTTGAATATAACAATGCCACTTATGTAAATGTTAATATGGACGAGTACAGATGCTTTCTCATTTTTGTTGCAATCATTTGACTTTTCCATTATATAGTGATGATACTGTCTAATATTTGGTAGTTAAAACATTATTACTACGTGTTTCTTATTTTCGTTTTCTCACCACGTCAGCAAATCAACATGTTTACCAAAGTATACGTCGAGGGTCCGAGAGGTTGTGAAAAACATGCTACTACCTTGAGAAAATCTGCGTTTGAATTAAATGTCAATTGTTGTTTCGTTTAAGTATGATTTGTGTTATGAACATTTATTGAAACAACACAGTGTTTACATATATAATCGTACGGATTGATATCGAAGTTGACAAACGTATACAGTAGTGCAATAAAAGTAATTTAAGCGAGTGAAAACCTTCTTACAAAAACAACTTAAAACTCCTTTTATATCAATCTGTATGTTTCCTTTTAAACGCAACATTAAATCTAAGCACAGTTTCATGTTGTGTATTTTTCACAATTCAAACGTCGTTTGAAGAACCAAAATTAAAATGTTTGAGGTTAAGTGTTTAGCAACCATAATTCATAGATCCGTTACAACATGTAAATCTGTTATTGAAACTACCCTATAAACAATGTATGGAGGCGTTGAGGTGATTGCAGCTACTAAAAAAATGAAGATATTTGCATGATGGTAACCAAGGAAATGAATTTCAACCACTCTTTATTTATGTTTATGAATAACTTTCTTTTTTGAAATCATATCATAAGGAACTCTCAAGACATTGTTGACTGGGAAGTCTGGGACATTTTGACATAAAAAATTAATAATGTCGACTGACTTTCCTGTGAATGTTTGTATATCCAAAATCTGATAAAATCTTCTTTTGTAAAATGTTTTCAACTTCTTTCTACCCCAAAACATGTCACCAAGAATGTACGTTTCACTCCTCAAAAAGATCGTTCCTCAAAACTAATTACAACGTAAATGTTTGAAACGTTTAATTTATTACCTTCCCCGACCACCTTTGCTCTGTGGAAGGCCCTGAAATATAATAAAGCGTTTCGTTAGTAAACATATTACAAGTTGCTCAGCTGGTTATTCTCCAATTTAGGTTCATACTTCATTAGCTAACGTTAAAGTTACAATTGGTAAAACCCCTTAAATCACGTAAACGCAATTTGAAAGGTTGTGAAATCGTAAATAAGGCTATACATAACAGTAAGGTACTTAAATTTCTGAAGTTTCATAAATGGTTTAAACACAATATTTGCGATTCATTTTGTAAGTCATTTAAGCCGGCTAACGTAACTACTCTAAATTATCAACAAGAATGTTAAACATTTCAGGGATTCCTGGTTGCGGTTTTATTCTGTTTTCTCAACAGAGAGGTATGTCTATATATTTCTTTTTAACAAAATGTCATCAAGATGCAATAATCACTTGTCTTCCAATTTAAATGGTTTTTTTTTATTACTTCGATAGTAATTTGATATTGAAAAAGATACTTCTTCTCGGAATAAACTGATATATTTAAAAACAAAACATAATTAGTTTTATTTTGAAAGAGAAAATTTTTTAATGTTTGATGAAACATATTGTCTTCACTGGCACCAGATTTTCAAACTCAAACATTTTTTTAAAAAATCAAAAAAAAAATCGTATAATTCCTCACTAAAAATTATAATACCGAATATGTGAAAAAATATTGATTTTTTTTTTAAATATGCACTTTGTACTGTTTATTATACTAACATGGTATTGAACGTTTCCCTACCCGGGTCACGTAATCATCTTATTACTCAGTTCAAAAGAACTTCTGCAGATTGACAGTCATCGCAATGTAAGGACATGATATCCATCATCAAAATACTCAACCTTAACCCGCGAAGAAATTCGCCGGTCATACGATTTTTTTTTACTTAAATCCCATTTTTCTGTTTTCCTGGATTTTCTACCACCCTTAACTTCCGGTCTGTTGTTGTTTTTCGCTCAGTTTGTAACATGTGATTTGATTGGTCGAATGAAAAGGCGGCGTATTTGAAATCTCAAATCGTTAACAAATTGAAACTTTAACATTTTGGCCCTTCTTCTCCGTTATCAAGCAAATCATGAATGAAAGTCCACATGAAATATGAATTTGCAATGATTCAATGCAATGGTTATACAGATTAAGGCATATTTATAACAGAAAACAACGGTCACTCTGCACTCAACATAACAATACATTTCTTATTTACGAGTTCACTGTAATGTTAAATTCTTACTGTTCGAAACGAAGTAAAATCGATAAATATCATGAAGAAACTTTGTTGTTCTTGGTATTCGAATTACTAACCACTAACAGCTATAGGGGAACGCACATGGCGCACCCCCCCCCCCCCAAAAAAAAAAAAAAAAAAAAAAAAAAAGAAAAGAAAAGAAAAAAAAAATATATTTTTTTTTTTTAAACTATAATAAATAAAATTAAAATAAATACATATTCCTATAAATGGTTAAAAAAATTCTAGTACACAGTACTGATTTCCAGGGGCGTAGCTAGCCCTCTCTTCATGTGGATTCATGATTGTGCTGGGGGGGGTATGTACATTTTGAAAACAATGGAGCAATCTGGTGTATTCTGGGCGTTATTAGGTCCTTTAGTACTTGTAAATTGACAGTTTAAGGATAATAAATCAACAAATTTATTTTCTCGGCATATCTTTTCTACAAAATAGCAAACAAATAAGGTTCGATAATGTGAAAAACACTCAGATTGTCTTACAGAAGTCTAATTGTCTGTCATTTTATGCCATTGAACTGTATAATTACATACTCGATGACAATGTCCATGTGTCTGTTACATCATGTACTCAAACAAACATAGTGATTCTGTAGCTTTGGCTAAACTGTTTTTTTTGTCAGAATCATGTGGATTCAGCCGTGTATTTCGCTTATAGGCAGCTACGCGCCTGGTTTCTACCTACCAAACAGACTTGGCTGTTAAGTTATCAACTTTCATCACAATCAAGCAAATTAATCTATATATATGTTTTATTAGACAAATCTTGCAATATAAGTTTAAGCAATATTACAACACAACTACATTAACAACAAACATGAAATGGTTATAGTGACTTGGTCACAATTTATAGAGAGAGCAAAATAATTAATTTCCTTATTGATAAAAACTAGTTAAAAAGGTAACAAATCACTTAAAGTTCCAATATAGCTAATTTAAAAGTCAATACATCACTATTAGTTCCAATAGAGCTCTATAATGGAGTTTATTCATTTAAGAAGTTTAAAAAATGCTTTATTTTGTTGAAAAGCATTGGTAACACTTGCTACTTTAAAGGGCGCCTCTTTTAAAGCATGGATCTTCAAATGATTTTGCTTTTGCTCTATAGTAATTTAAAGCTGCACTATTACAGAGTGAATGTCTGGTAAACAGTGATATAAGACTGCTAACAAAAGATTTGAATGTAGTTTTTTATGTTTTTGTCAGAAAATTGATGTTTTATGGTAATATTTGAATGTAGTATTTCATATTTATGTTAGAAAATCGATGTAGTAAAAAGCATTATTAACGCTTATTTTTTTTTTTAGATTTTGGCGTTCTTTCTTACAATTGAGATTTCATATCAGTGTCAAACTGTGAGAGTGCAGCTCTAAAACCAAACTGGTAATACAAATTGAAAGCAATTATCCTGGAAAAACAATAGCATTATGTGCTCCCTACTAAAATGTTACAAAATGGTCTGAGAAACTAAACATTTACTATCCCTATATTGAGCTGAGGTGAAATACATACATGTTTATACCTACAAAGCATTATTCCTAAATAACATTTCATGCATTTCTAAAGATACTATTTCAGCAACTGTAAGTATCTTTTACTGAGAAAGTACACAAAGCTGGACAAAATCCCAACTCGTGCAAAGATAAAGACAGCAGATTGTCATTATATAAGTTATTGTTTCCAGGTTGTAGCGATATCATTTTAAAACTGTTAACAGCGCAATGTAACATCTCCACTGAGTCCAGATCTAGGCGGTGGGATATGAGATTGTGCCGGTGTGTCTCACTCTGTGGAACTGCAGCCCACAAGTCTACACTTCAATACATATGACCGTCACGGATACCGGTGTTGCCATCCATCACTTCCCTGCAAAGATATAAAAAAAATGATTTTAAAGGTTTATTTTAACCTAGCTACAACTGTACATTCATTTTAAATCTATTAATTAATGCACAATGTGCACATGGACTTGTAGCATCTGCATTATAATAAATATTTTGAAAATATTTATTGATATTCAACTTTTCAGCAAAAGCTGGGGTATGTGCCTGTATAGTTGAGTGGTTTATCCATTTTCCTAATAATTTACTGGTTTCCACAAGAAGACTCGAATCGAATTTGGGATCAGTCTCTTTTGTTACTTATTTTGTATTTTTTTCTACAATTATGATATCAAACATTGAAATATATATACATGTGATTGTGATAGAGGTAAATGTAAGCATAATAATATTAATCATTTTCAGTTTCAGGAAATATTTTTTTTTACCACAAAACATGACCAAGTCCCTTTAAGAGCATTTTGGCAATTGCAAAGGAAATTGAGATGGCACTCATTTGTGTACGCATGCATAAAAAACAAAGCATTAAGTTAAACTACAAAATGAATTAATCAAAGGTGTTCGTCACATTGCCTGCATGGATACAGTAATACATTTCTTTTTTGCTTTTTTATTATCAATATTTTTTTTATTTTATTTTTTGTCAAAATAGTGAATATACTGTATGTCATTTAAAATATATTCCACAATTTTCCATTAAAGAAAATTAGTATAATATATAAATATATAATGTTACTTAATAAATATACATGTGTAAATGAACAAAACGCATGTATACACACAAAATACATGCATGTTTCTACAATTATATAGATTATTATTTAACACGGCGTATTGGTAAACAGCTCTTTTTTATAAATAAAACATTTTGCACTTCTTACCTGTGAAACGTTTTTGCGATCAGATCGCTGTCAAGGAAACAAGTCAATCCTGTGGTACATATTAAGCCACTTTCCGTTGTCTCATGCAATTTCATATTCGGCTTTGATGGTATGTGTAATTCCAGAACCAGTCTGACCCGAAATAAGCACGCTCAAGTCACTCAAAGCGGAATTTAATGTCAAAGACTTCTCTGTGATTAAAACTTTCGGTTCAAAATTACAGTTGTTGACACGTATAAGCGAAATGTCTCGCGGAGTTCATGAACCAATGAAATGAGCCGTTATAAAACCTTACTCTGAAACCGGAAGTAAAGGGTGGTAGAAGATCTAGGAAAACAGGAAAAATGGGAATAAAGTAAAAAAAAAAATATAATAGGCAAATTTCTTCGCGGGCTAAGGTAGATAGAAACCATATCCTTAAATTCCGATGACTGTTAATCTTCAGAAGTTTTTTTTTAACTGAGTAATAAGATGATTACGTGACCCGGGTAGAGAAACGTTCAATACCATGTTAGTATAATATAGAGTACAAAGTGCATATTTTAAAAAAAATATTTTTCAATATTTTTTCACATATTCGGTATTATTATTAAATGGATTTGAATAAATCAGACAAACCATACAATAACTTATTGTTTATTATGTAACAAAACGAAACAACACCAGCAATGCGATTGTCCATAGCATGGCAATATACATATATAGTAAAGAGATTATCAGAGTGGCGTAAATGGTCATGTGGCTTGTGACGTAAAATCCCGGCACCAGTTGAACAAGTTATGCGTATCGAAAGTGAAAATTTTTCGCCGTGCATACACGTACAGTAAAACAAACAGACGTCCCTGACTTGACACATGTTTTGAATGGGCAGAAAAACACCACGCGGTTTTCTGCCACATGCAAGTCTGGGGACTGACACGGAAACTAGCTTGACACATGACTGGCCAGTGAACCAGAGCACTGGCACCTGCATGCAAGCGTACATTTATACACATGACACAACAAGCTTGACACATGTCTGGTCGGTGAACCAAAGCACCGGCACCTGCATGCAAGCGTACTTACACATAGACACGTTTAACACATTTACAGCACGGCGTTACCTAACTAATGCAAATAAATAAGAACTAATTGGAATGCAGTCCCAGCACCACGAGTAAGACAATTGAGCCGAAGTTCCTTTACCCGCAGTTTGGGAGAGCAGACCTTGTATAATAAGTATTGGTTAGAAATCTGGCTAAATTCAGTTTAAAAGATTTGTTATTCGCCTGCCGCCAGAATTTTACGCCACAATAAATTTTCTAAATTTATCCACCAAAATTCTGAATATATATATATATATTTTTTTAAACCGCGAGATTATGTTAATGTAATTGCGCTTTACGGAGCGTTATTCTATGTGCTTAAGCAGAACATCTCTTAGTGCGTCGATATACATAGCATTACCCACTGCCGACAGGTGAACGCCGTCGGCCGCGAAGAAACCCGGAGTATCTAAACCTATATCTATGGATAGCGTGTCGTGTGCGCCTGTCGACCTTACCCAACTGCGCCCGTGGCGATTAACGCGGATTCTCTTTTTATTGATTTGTGATGACGTTAACTGGCGTGGGTTTCGCCATTGAAATCTATTTAGTATATCTACCCAGACTATAACGGCGCTGGAAAATGCGGATCTAAGGTAGCGTATTTCGCGAGTAATTGAGTTAAATATTTTCGTTAGCGGAAACACAGTTAAATCGTTGCCGCCTAGGTGCAAAACTATTATTTTGGGTGGCTCGCACAAAAGGACATTGGATTCTACGGACCTGCGGAAACGTTCCCATCCGATGCCCCCGACGCCCAGCCAGGCGATGGTCCGCGGCAACCGCAGGTTCGGCGAGCCCCTCTCCTGTGCGTACCGTCCCGCGCGCCTGGGTAGCGAGTCGCCCAAAACCCAGATATCTATATTACAGAATTAGACATACCGTGTTACGAGTGAAATAATTATTTAATGTAGGGTTGCGTTGTATTTGTATTTCAGTGCGGGTTTTGTATATTCTATTCGTTAATAAATGTTATTTAATTGTACGAATGTAATGCGTGAGGCCCAGATATCGCCCCTTCTAGCTTACACACGGATATATTTCTTGTATGCTTGGGACGACCAACGACCAAGTTTCATAATGTCTGTCTCTGGTACGCCGCGTATGGCTAGGTCGGTCGCACGGCCGATACGGAAGCTGTGAGTCTTAAAGTTTTGGGTACTGTGGCCGGCTCTCGTTAGACATTTGTTTAAGACAGCGGTTACCTGTTGTCTAGTGACCGGAAGTCCGTTGCTGTGACTAAAGGCTGATGTTCCCGCAGGTTTAAGTGACAGGTACTCTAACATAGCTAATACTGGACATGGGTGTGTTTTTTCCCGGGGGAGTTTCAACGTGATCGGTGGACCGTGCTGACTGGTTTTATGTATTCGTAAGGTCACCGACATGAATTGCTCGTTGGTTGTGATGGCTACGTCTTTTCGCTTAATTTGATTGGACGAACCGCTAAGTGTGGTCGCTACCAGTTCGCTGATGCGGAAGAGGCCGAAATAGGCCATTGAGAATATTGCCTTAAAAAACCTTAGCTTCGAATTCGTTATAACACACACTAGGCAATGCTGCGATGATTTCGGTCAATATTGATTTTGTGATGGGGCGTCTCGCATCCCGCGAATGTCCTTTAGCTCTCACACAACCTTCGAGTAACCTATTGACCACAAACATAGAGTGTATGTCCTGAAAGCCGTTTATTTTGTGTATGTAATTTAAACCCGCCACGTAAGTTTTTATTGTATTCGCTGCGCAGTTATTTTCGAAACAGTATGCTATGAACCAAACTAAATAAGGTGCGGGTATCGGCATGTTTTGTTTTAAGTTATATTTCGCGAGGAATGCTTGGAACGCGTTTAACGCTGTGGTATATGTCCTGCGCGTGTTGTCTGCTAAAGAACATCGCAAAAGTGTGTCAGCTCTTTTTTGAAGATTTCCCAAAGATGGGGCGGGATGGGATGGGGTTCCGCGTCCGCTTCCGGTGCTTGCTTTCGGAAACGCGCGATCTGGAAGCGTGAAAGGGCATCGCATATTAAGTTTTTTGAACCAGGTACGTGAGACGCCCTCAAAAGAATATTGAACTGGAGGCATTTCAATGTCAAAACCCGAAGAATATCCATCACTTTATCCGACTTGGCTGAAAATGAGTTTAGGATGTGGACGACACTTATATTATCGCAATGAAATCTTACTTTTTTGTTTCTGAGCCCCTCCCCCCAAATGAAAATAGCAACCATAATAGGGAAAATCTCTAGGACGGTGATATCTTTGAGTAAACCTTCCTTCTCCCATGATTCGGGCCAGCGTGCGCATGCCCAGTGCCCCCGGAAGTAGATGCCAAATCCTAGTCCGTTTCCCCCGGCGCTATCCGTATATAACTCTGCGTCATCGTTTGTTAGCCAGAATTGGTCATGAAATACTGAAATGCCGTTGAATTTTTTAAAGAAATTGAGCCATAATTTTAAGTCTAGCTTAACGGACCTTTTTAAACGGACGTGGTGGAAAGGCTTGGTTAGACCGCATGTTGAGTTAATCAGTCTCCTGCAGAAGGGGCGCCCTAACGGTATCGCACGACAACAAAAATTGAGGGACCCGATCAGTGATTGCATTTCTTTCAGAGTAGTTGATTGTTTGGCCATGATATTTTGGATATACCCCACTATTTTTTCGACTTTTTCCGTCGGTACGCGTACTACCATTTCCCTTGTGTCAAGTTCGAGACCTAGGAAAACTAAGACCTCTGTAGGGCCCTCGGTTTTTTTCATGGGCTAAGGGGACTTTTAATTCCTGCATTACTTCTATAAACAACTGGAGTAGGGCGTTAGCCGCTGTTGTGTCTTTGTCCCCGCCTAGAAAGTCATCTAGATAGTGAATTAGCATTTCCGAGTCTGATTTGATTTTTACGCAAAATTCCAGGAAAGTTGAAAAACGTGTTTTGTCAATGAAATACCGGTCATTAAATTTATAGCCGAGGAGTTCAAAGTCCTCCGGTCGTATCGGTAGCAATTTAAATGCGTTCTTTATGTCGACTTTAAAAATCTTACAATTCCTGCCCAGGGTTTGTATCATTTTGACCGCCTCGTCGAAACTTGTATATTGTACGGATGCGTTTTTCGGATCGATGTGGTCATTTACTGAGGATCCGGCAGGGTAGGATAGGTGGTGTATCATTCTGAACTCATTTGGCTCTTTCTTTGGTACCAAGCCTATGGGTGAAACTACAAGGTTTTTGAATGGTTTAACAACAAAAGGACCCGCTACTCTGCCAGCTAAAATTTCTTTATTAATTTTATCGATTACAATATCTGGCTGTTCTCTGGCTGATTTAAGATTAGTGGCTTCCCTACCCAGGCGAGGGCCCTGGTATTGCAGACTAAACCCGTGTTTAAACCCGTTTTCTAAGAAAATTGCCTCCTGTTCGTCATAGGAAGATAAGTGAATGTGTAATGTAGTCAAATCGATTGGTGAAAGCGCGATGTCCAAAGTATTCGGGTTAGAAATGACGTGGTGTTGCTCCCCTAATGTTGTCATTGAATGAGGTGGGATGGCGCCCGCGAAAGGGCTGGCGCGGGACATTAAAATGTTGTGACGTATGAAATGACTGGGCGCGCTGTGGTACGCGGTTAGATAATGTGCATACTGATGCTGAGTGACCTTGGCCGCAGGAAGAGCAAATGTGCCGAAACCTACAGTTAGGCCACGTGCAGCTGCCCATGTTGAAAAAATGGCACACTCTCGCCATTCTGCTTGGAAAGGTTCCCTTTGGGCTTGGGACAGGCGTGGCCGCGGCCGGCATTAACATGCATCGCCACCATAAGTCCGTGTTAATATGTGCCCATGATGAGGGTTCGAATGCCTGCCGTAGCCTAAACTGTTCGTCGTAGCTGCGCCACGCCAGCCCGCCCTGGCGTCCCGCGCATTCTCTAATCGTCCACATGTATTGCAGTAGCTCGGATGCTTTATATGGATTGGCCTGAATGTATATGGACATGTATATAATAAAAGCATCGGTCCATTTCTCGATCGTGCCGATTTTATCCCTACATTCCCTCGGCCTAGAGAGCAACTGGCCTTCCGCCGTCAATTGTAAAGTTGTTCCCGAACAGAAATCGGTAAGTTCGAGCGAACCTTTCAGAAGCAGAGCCAAATTTACGAATTCTCCCCTCCTGATCTGACTTCTAATTAGGTCGGGGACGTGGGCTGCTACGTCGTCGGGGGCTAACCTAATTGGACTAGGTCCCCCCGGCGCGCAAGGCAGATGTGTAATGGGGGCAGGCAGGGGAGGGACGGTGGAGGACGCTGCTACAAGTTCGGGGGTATTCCCCGCTACCGCACCACACCCTATGTTAAACGATGTATTTGTTTCTAACATATTTGATCTTTGAAGAATCTCTTCAAAGTCAACAACGTTTTTATTACCTTTGGACACGTCGTCCAGCGGGCTGCTCAGCTCTTCCTCTGGCTCCGTTTCCGCTTGCCTAGTTTTCCTCCTCTTAATTCCTCTCCCCCGTCCTGGCATTTTCACAAACTTTTAACTTAACTCAAAAACAAATAAATAATATTTTTTCGGTATTTTTCCCACGTGTTACTCCTTCGAAGGTTAGCGAGAAAAGAAAGTGCTGGGCTAGTCACGTGGTCAAGTAATCGGATGACCGGAGCGTTCCGCATGTTGATTTCCGGGCAACCACGTGTGTTTACCCGTATCTAGGAAGTATTTCCGAGAAATCGTAGATAAAAAGAGAAAACAATTTATTCCGTCTTAATAAATGAAATTATTTCCATATGTAAATAATTTTTATAATTTTTAGTGAGGAATTATAAGATTTTTTTTTTATTTTTAAAAAAAATGTTTGAGTTTGAAAATCCGGTGCCAGTGATCGTCTTGTATAAAACTACATCAAGATGTCAGTATAAACCCATATTTAATAGCAAGGAGTTGGACAGTAAAACAAACTATTAAATTTCTCCTTCTTACACGTTTATTGAAACCTTTGAAATCTACATATAATTCTGAAATGAATGGCAACCGATTTAAACCTTTTATGCACAGGTCCAACTCGAATTGAAGAAAACTTGGTATCGCCTATGGTCTCGTCCTGACCCACTATTTCTTCAACAAACTCAATACCTGGTAGACCATAGAAATCGTAGCCATGCTTCGGACAACCACCATTCATCAGAAGGCTCAACGGACAATGCGAGTTGCTTATGTAAATGGAGCTTGGATGATAAAGGAAAACTAACAAGGACGTTTGTGAAAACTGGTTCAGCCAAACAGGAAAGTCGGCGAAAAGGCTGGAAAATTACGGTTGAAACAAGAATGTGATATTTTGTTATTTTTGAAATGTTGTTTGTAAATAATTGAAATTGTTTCGTGTTTAATTATAACTATGCTTATTGTTGCCTTATCTGGACAATGGGTGATAATGAACAGTATCTTCTAAATATTGTTAATATGTGTCTCTGCAACATATAAAAAACATCATTCGGAACTCCTGGGCCAGTCTCCATCAAAAACAGCCTCGGATGTATATGGACGGTTAACAATGTCTTAACATTTGATTACGCTGCAAGTAGATATCGTAGCAGTTTTTATTTAGCTGTTGAACCTAATAACTTTTCTCGTGAGAATCTTGTATTGTATGCAATGATACACTTCACTGGAAATCTTTTTAAATAAACATTATACATGGTAAAACACTACACTTTATTAATACTATTACTTAAACTTTTACAAACTACTTCTCATAATGAACCGGCATACATCCAAGATAATTTTGGATTGAAAATGGGCGAAGAGCTCCGAATGAAAACAAAACAACATAAAATTATTACAATACTTGACAATACATGGGGACCAAATATGTGAAAGGACGTAAGAAGTTTGCATTAGAATACACGAAAATGTAAAAAATATAACAGGATTTGCTCGAAACATGTCAAAGTGATGGCTACGACAATCAAAAATGAAATAAATAAAAACATGTTTGCATACATGAATATGTTGTTCTGTTTGTGTTATACCGTGGTCATATTATGGGCTTTTCAACAGTTGCTTATACTATAATTTGGGCGACACTTTCTTTATAGTAAGAGAGGTTGAACAATTAAAACGCTTGGTTACAATGCTGTTTAATCATGTGGATAATCTTTTACACTCATGCTTTTTAAATGTGATTAAATTTGCAACGTACTAAGCCTATACACATAATATTAAAGACCCAAAAGCGGCACTTCGTTTTGAAAAAAACAACACATATCAAGTCGATAAGGTATAGCATAAATTACTTTATGAATATAGTGGTCAATAAGGGTAAACGACAATACGAAAAGTGTAAAAAAAATATTTCTCTGGCTGCAGAATTAAAACCAGGGTACCCTAGGTCTTTAATCGGGGACCATGTTCACTACACCTGTGTAGATACAAACAACTATGGGGTTAAATTATTAAAATGAAATTACAAAATTATGGCTTAATTTTGCACCATCAAAATAGAGGTTTTCAACATTTGAATGTTCATTGTTATTGTTTACAAATTTAAAGTGCATTGCTGAAGTGATGCATGTTTAAGAGGAGTACATATATGGTTGTTCTTTTTATTTCTTTAAACGGATCGTTGAAACACTAGCCAATATTTGTTGTTTTTTTTAAATTCATTAAGACAGGGATAAATATTCCATAACACCACTGAAACCGCAGAGACAATATCTGAGTATCCAACCCTATCCCGCTTAAATAAATACAAAACAAAGCGCGATTTACCATCGTTGGTATATTACATTGTTCCGATGTCATTCTTTGTTTTTGAATTATCCAAGAGTATGGCGAAATAAACAAGATGAGTTGAGTTAATGATACTAAAATAATCATAGTTTACGGAATAATTTTAATACTGTTTTCACACATTCACGTTTGAGAAAAACGGTGGTTTGTAAATATATATGCGATCATCTTTGCATATACTTTTGTCGCATAGCTTCTATTAAAGACATAGTGTTAACAGATATTTTCCAGCTGAAAAATGTCCCAAATACCCTTTTTTGTTTGCAGAGGTACAATATAGGTAGTATACTTGTAGATGCACAAATAAACTTGTATGCATCATTATGTCTAACAAATTTGAAAGTATTTGGCGATATATAGGCGCTGTATTAATTGGGAATTGTGTGGCTACGTAGCGATAAATTGATTTTTTAATGGTTGTTTATATGTTTTTATCTGTTCATCATATAATTTTTGTTTTTTAATATTAACGTCAAATGCGTCAAAAAGAATAATATATTACAGTAAAAAACATTTATCAACCTATATTGTGTCCCTTAACGACGTGGAATATGCTACCGTGGCTTTTACACCTAACAAGAGAGAGCTTACATACCACTACGTGTACTTGTGCGTGTAACTCCCGTTGCAAACAATAATTCACCAATTGTTATTAATGATAAAATAATTTTCTTTATCATTATTCTTAATGCACGATTAGTATTTAAGAGAAGTTTTTTTTCTAAACAAAGTTCCAGTGAGGTTTTGTTCTCTCTGGTAGACCACACGAGAATGTATTCATGCATTTAATAATTTGATTCGTTTCCTGTTTATGGAATATTTGGGTATTTTAGTGCCAAGTTAATTATTGGCAATTACAACATTTCAAGAAGATTTCGAAAAACTAAGAAATCTATGATGTAAATCGAGAGCTTAGATGTTTGTAGAAAATCTATGCCAAGTGATTTAAAATAGAACATTATTTAGTATCATTTCATTATTCTATTAAAACAAACGCACATTAATCTATTAAAATAATTGCAACGGAGAAACATGAATATTTCAATTTTAGCATCTCATTTGGTCTGCGCGTAAACATTTTAGAAGTATTAGCATACAGGGTGTGTATACCACGTTATAAAAAATACGTCATATATTCTGAGTCGGAAGGCACCATTTTGCTTAAAATGAAGACTTAAAACAAAGATGACATTTCTTTTTTTTACCATTTCAAATGAAACAAGGGCAGTCTATACCGCTTAAAGAGTCCCGTCTTCGTTTTGTTACCGGAGTTTGATTAGTTTCGTCAAACACTTCGACAAACTTGTTCGAAACTATTATTTTGAAAGTGCTACATCAGACGGCGGTTTTATGAAAAGGTTAGTCGAAATGTTTCCAGAAACTGAACTCTAAATCAAACGCTGGTAAAAGACCGAAGGCGGGGCTCCGTAAGCGGCATAGACTGCGCTATCTTTTATTTTAAAATGGTAAAGAAATAGTGAAGTTGTCTTTTTTTAAAGTCTTCATTGGAAGCAAAATGTTGCATTCCGACGTAGCCTTCATGACGCAATTTATCACATGGCATACTGACATAGCATCGTCATGCAAAATGATTTATGTTTGCCATAAGACAAAACTGCATATAAAATGTTTACATAAAACGTGGCACGATGTTTTCAGCAAAATACGCAAATGTAAAGCATCGCCGACATCTTCGAAATATATGTTAGTCGAGCTATGCCTTTAGATCGTCCTAGAAAGAAAAGTGATGCCACACGCCGGCGGTCGAAATTAATGATGTTCCATTGATTGGACTGCCCATGCATGAAGATCATAACATTCAGGTAAATCATGCGTCTTATGAATGCACATATTATCATCAGCCGAACAGAATGTTGTCTAAATCAATTGTTTTTACTAAGAATGAAATGCTTAAGCGGGCGTATGTATTCCTGCAATAACTTTTTTTGTTCTGCTATCTACGAACTTACGATAAAAGCTCGGGATGAATTGGAAGACATCAGATGGTAAAATAGTATGGAATATATTTAAATAATTTTGTGAACCTGGTATAAATTGTCCAAAAATGTTGTTAAATACATTTCTGCTGCCATACTTTATTGCAGTCTAAAACAAAATGTTGTTTTTTTATAAGAAAATCATAAAATAATCAAAGTGTAATTTAATGGAATACTCACTTCATGTTAAAGCTCAATATAACTTGTCAATGCCATACATTTTCCGTTTTGGGGTATACTATTGTATAATAAGGAAGCATTTTCGTGCACTTAGGTGTGTCCGTGTTGATTGGTGATTATTGTTTGAAAATATAAGCGGTGGCTTAGGCAAAGAGTTACGTGAGGTAAATCCATTGAACGAAACAACATCTTGGTGAGGCCTTAGTGTAATGATACGAGTAAAACAGTCAAATTTCGTAAATATTTATGGTTTTGCTTACTCCCATAAAGATCAACACCTAGTGGGCATAGTCTTTAAAACTGCCTTTACTGTGTTACCTGCAAGATAGACTAAAGAGACAACGTGCATTGGTATAAATAAAATACAAGACCCATTTAATTTATTCGTTTGGAACATTGCCTTCACTACTAAACCAATTACGTTACAAATCATATGAGGCATTAATTATGGTAAGTTAAAACAAAAAACAAATGCAGGAAGACGTTTTACATCCAGCTTGTGCTCAATATGTCAATCACAACACTCAAGCAATTTATTTTCGGAATCAATCACTCTTTTTACTATAAAACTTTCAAGGAAGATCACAGCTGATGTGAAATTGCACAAATGTTTCAGGTGCTTATAACTGGTAACTTTTTCTTATCTTAGCCAAAACTAAATTGTTTTTATGTAAAGCGCCAATTCTGATTTCAAGAAAGGAATGAAACAATTATTTAATTACCAAAATTCTTGAAATTCCTGTTAATTACAGCATTATGTAACCAAGCAAAAATGAAAATGTCCTTGTGTTGTTTTCAAACTTTAAACGTTCATTTAATTCCATTTAATTCCATTTAATTGCATAGTAAATTAAGATGAAAGTTGCCGGTATGAAATAATCACAAATCGGATTTTTCCTGTGAATGTTTTGGTTTTACCAGTATTTATTTTAATGCAAGCATTTTATAAAATGGCATTAATTGAAGTTCACAACATCCGCACATGCTTCATTTATACATTGATTAATTGTAGTTTTTATATTTTGGCACGCACATGTCCAGTTTCTCGTTTTATGCAGTCATTAAATGCAATGGACTTAAGTAACTACTCAAAATATTTGACAGATACTTGGGTGTTTTATGCATGTTTAATGATCCTATTGAGATATTAAACAAAGGTTTCCTTTCAAAAAAATAAATAAAAGAGAAATCTGAATTTTTACAAACAACAACAAAAATAAATATTCCCAATCCGTTTACATTTTACGCAAGATTTCAGAAGAGATTTTGAAAAACTGGGGCAGGGTTTTGGATACAATTTCATTCACAATACCTACAATTTAAAAAAAAAAAGTTTCTCCAACAAGTAACCCATTTCGGCTTCCAACGACAAAAACCAGGCCCCAATATCACGCAATAACTCGGGTCAATTCTAAGTCAAAATCTCTGCTTATTTTACTACAAAACAGCATTACATGATTCGAAGTGTGATATATTTTACTTTTTTGAAAAATGCGTTGTCTTACATTCTATGTTGATACAATATTGGTCAAATATAGTTACATGTTTTAAGGAAAGATTGTACTTGTACATTGTAATATTTTAGTCATTCGTATTTATTTGGTGACTAAGCAAAATATCTTAAAAACATTTAGCAATGCAGTTTATTAACAAAATGCTCATGATAACTTGCATTTAATGGGATAAAACAATTAAAAAAATGAATCATGCAATGCTTTTATGTTTTAAAATTAGCTGAGCTTGAGATTGAAGACTTACTTTAATATCTTATATGATATAAGGGCAAGTAGATAAACTGCAAATATATTCGAAGATATTGGCAGCCTCTTATAAACGAATGTATCGTATGATCGTTTGTTTCGAAGCGGTACATTTATCTAAGTCTTACACAAAACGTATTGATGACAATGGTATGACAATTTTAAAAATGGCCCTCAAACAAACACTTAAATGTTCTGGCTGATTATTAGACTCAAAACGCAAATCTTAAAATATTTATTTTATAGTACAATTTTTTTTTAATAGCATAAATGGTTAAACTATTCATATAGTGAAAATGAAATGTTAAACAATATATGTATGTATAAACCATATTTGTTAAAGATAACAAATGAGTTTCAAAATATTGCATTTCTGTGTACGAGTCTTAAAACTCAGACTCAAAACTTTAGATAATATTGGCCCTTGGGGCATGACTACGAACAGTCTTAAGTCCGATACTTGACTTAAGCTCTGGTCCCAATTTCTCGAAATAGCTTAAATCTCGTATAACAGGATCATGCTTAAGACACTATTTTTGATTTGGTATGAATTGAGTAATATCCTTTTTTAAAAGAGTTTTGAGGGTTTTAAAGGAAATAATATTGAAGATAAATACAATAAACAACTTGTTGTTTCATAAAATTATATTTATGTAAGTAGTATTGCTAAATGAAAAAAAGATCCTTAAGTGTGTTACGCTTAAGAATTTTCGAGAAATTCGGACCAGAAGAACACTTTTATTAACTTACAAATTATCATATTTTTTCCATTTGCTTAAAAAAATGAGTACAATTTCGAACAATTATGAAATATATCAAAACTCAACCAGAAAGAAACTCCAAACACTTAACTGCAGACTTCAGTCTTAACCAAGCCCCAGGACTATTGGTGACGAGCACATTTACATTCAACTCTTAATAATAGATATGGTGCACACGTCACCACAATTTTTGGTAGTAAAGGCAAAAGACATATCTTTAAAAGATAATCTTTTAAACTGATTTTTCCTTTAAATATATTACAAGATACTTGGATCTTCAATCGAGTAAATCCACTGTTGTATTTGAACTGGTGTATAAACGTGTGCAATAGATAAGTCTCAGATGACTCTGACACTCAAATTAAATACTACTGATTTCATAGCTAATGATCATTATATTTACAATATGCATTGGTCTCGATTTAACCGGCCAATTATATCGCAGATAGAAATTTCGCTCATACAAACTGCAAAGTGCTGAAACTGACTCTTCATAAATGTTGTTTGTGGAATAAAATAATCCTTCATTTTCGTGCTTTGTTAAAATGGTTGACAAAGATGTTGCTAAGTTGTTGTTGTTGATTTTTGCACTAAGGAGTTTAATACAATCATGCTTTCGTTCCAAATAGGTAAAACATTTCTGTACGGAGATATGGCTAAACAAATATTCGCGATAATCTTGATGTCTGATTTTAGCTCATATTTAATAAAACAGTGGAAAAGATGCACTGATTATAAGTATCTTCCATGGCCGAGAGTAATAGATAGGCTCATTCCGACCCGAGCGTAGGGTGTTTTGCGGAAACGAGGTTTACCGAGGGTCGGGATGAACCTATCTTACACGAGCGGCTATGGTAGATGCGTTTTCTCCCATCTCAGTTAAAAAAAATTAAGTCAAAATGTATTTCTTGCTGGAACTCTTTTGTGCTTAGTAAAAATAATTGCGTATGGATATGATATAATTCGTGGTCGTCATGGATATACGCGCAGTGATTCCGATTTTGTTAATAGTCAAATCGGTCTCAGTTAAATAGTTCTTTTGAGAATGACGCATTTTTTTGGAAAGGTGCGTGAAAACCGTTTTATGGTGACATTTGAAGCGAGAATTAGTTATCTAACTAGCTATTAATTGAATAAAGAACATTTATAGAGGTTAAACCAAATTATGTAGACAAATCATATGATTATATGTGTTGTTCATTAACGCCAATTGACTGAAATATATTAATGAAATAAAAAAAATGCAAACAATAATTGCGTGACCTTTAAGGCTGTCTCCACTATCCGGTTTTGGCCGATTGTTCAGAACTTTGTTAAAGTTAACAGCGTTGTTTACAGCATAGTGGTCAACATAAAAAGGTGAAATTTTTTGAAATATGTTTGTATATTCAAATGAAACACGTTCATATGTGACCGGGGTCTCAAATCACGATAAATATTATAGTAAACAAAAAAGCCATTGAAGTATTTAAAACAATTGTCATTTTTAGTAAACCCTGAATAATGCAATGATACTTAACATCATTTTTTTCCAACCAGGAAGGATCTGGATTGGAAAAAATGTTGCGCTAATTCTATTGATTGTGACTTTTAGGACTGTTCTGTTGTTGTGTTCGGAACTGCCACATCTGTCACAAGCTTCATATTTTGCATTTGTTTTGTTGTTTTCACGCAAAGGATGTGAGTTAAATCTTTTGGATGTTAACGTATTTTGAAACTTGTATCATTATCATAAAAATCGCGAAATTGGCAATATTTGCAATTTTTAACTTTTAAATCTGTTTTTTTTTTCACAAACACATTAATTACATACAATTATATTATATAAGACTCGTGTACATTTTGATTATAACATAGATTTCTAAACAAATATCTTCATGATCCACCCTCTTGTTTGATAACATATACCACATGTTTGTTTCAACAGTGGATGAAAGTGTGTTATGAAGGTTTGCTACCTTTGAAAGAATCGAATACAGGACGTTAAGCAAAGATCATTAAGAATGATTGGTTCATGTGCTCACGGTGTTCGATAAATTCGCACGTGAGTTGTTGATGCCTGGTAAGCCGGTAGAATGTTGATATTATCTGAAGCAATGATGCGTAGAATAAAAAAAAAACACTATTAAAGATTGATTCGAATGTATCCTACGTTTATGCAGTATTTATGCAAGGTCGCGGTTTTACAAATCCATGAATAAAAAACGTAAGCGCTTTTTGGACATTTACAATGACGCGCCCGAACGTACTAATGCATGAAAACACGAACAATGCATAGTCAGTTTACTACATATGTTTCTGCTTATTTTCATTGTTTCAAATGTTACATGTAATGTATTCACGTAAACAAAAGGATATAAATCTGGAAATCGTTCTGCTGTGTCTCGGATGTTTAACTTTCCCACGGCATGTCAATTGTGTTCGTTCCATTCATTCTATCTTGACGTATTTTTCAAGGGTTGCAATGCAAGGAGCAACAGTTGTGCATATTTTACCTTCACAGTGCAATATGTTTATTTTTTTGTTTTGACTACAACATTTAGGTTATACTGAATTCTGGTTTATCCGGACGTTACATTGATATTGACAAAATTAATGCACTTTTCATACTACTCTTCTTTAGAATTAAAGCTTAAAGCTGTGTGCGTTTGAATATGAAAGCAATAGTCGTACATTGTTTATAATATTATATTTGTCTAAAAGTCAATGATCCTGAAGAAGCAGAATATAAATAATACGTTCAATATCTCGAACACATTAGTCGTATTTCTGGTCGTTATCCTGTCTGTGTCACTGTTTTTTCCGTTGTATAATGATCTCTTGACCTTAACGTTTGTTAGAACTACAGGTTTAAGACCTATCGTATACACCTAGTATATACACACCTCAAAGCTTGACCTTAACGTTTGTAAGAACTACAGGTTTAAGACCTATCGTATACACCTAGTATATACACACCTCAAAGCTTGACCTTAACGTTTGTAAGAACTACAGGTTTAAGACCTATCGTATACACCTAGTATATACACACCTCAAAGCTTGACCTTAACGTTTGTAAGAACTACAGGTTTAAGACCTATCGTATACACCTAGTATATACACACCTCAAAGCTTGACCTTAACGTTTGTAAGAACTACAGGTTTAAGACCTATCGTATACACCTAGTATATACACACCTCAAAGCTTGACCTTAACGTTTGTAAGAACTACAGGTTTAAGACCTATCGTATACACCTAGTATATACACACCTCAAAGCTTGACCTTAACGTTTGTAAGAACTACAGGTTTAAGACCTATCGTATACACCTAGTATATACACACCTCAAAGCTTGACCTTAACGTTTGTAAGAACTACAGGTTTAAGACCTATCGTATACACCTAGTATATACACACCTCAAAGCTTGACCTTAACGTTTGTAAGAACTACAGGTTTAAGACCTATCGTATACACCTAGTATATACACACCTCAAAGCTTGACCTTAACGTTTGTAAGAACTACAGGTTTAAGACCTATCGTATACACCTACTATATACACACCTCAAAGCCATGGATTACTTTGTTTATTTCGTATTCATACAGTTTACATTCTTCCTATTTTATGTGCGGTCTGTTTATAAACTCACACAATGAAACATGAACGACACGTAGTTAAATAAATACATGTAAGGCGGATGTTGTTTCTTTTAAAGGCTGGTAATATAACGTATCTGATGTACCAGTATTTGACTTTTGAATTCCTTGTGACCTATTATTAGTATTGCATAACTGTTTGATGTGTATTAAAGAAAAACTTCGATGTGTATGTAAACAAATAATACAAATGAAATATTTTTTTCTTCTGAGTCCAAGTCCCGAAATCTGACTCAAGACGTTAGGTACTATGGGTCCTGTACATTTTAGTTTAAGTATTCGGTTACGCCGGTTTACAATGCATCGCTGTAGTTTGCATAGTTTGCATAGGTCTTTCTTAATATTTATGCATGTTAAACATTTATAGAACGAGGCTCAAATGTAAACATTGGTTTCTCATTTCAATGGACCAGAAGATGCGATTCCATGTATTTGTGTGTGAAAATACAATATTTATAATTACATGTATCATTGTTGTGTATCCAACTAATATTCAAATGGAAAATGTGATACTGAAATCTTAGCTTTCATTAATTTTCAATAGATAAAAATATAGAAAAACAATGGGTGATGAAAATAGGAAGAAATATAGGCAAAGGTTGTCAGGTAAGCTCTTTCATAATTAACAAAGCAATTACTTTCAGGTTGTTGTTTTTGATGATAATTTTGTCTTTGATAATTTGTATTAGCTGGATATCCCTGATGGCGTTTAAAAAAGTTTCTTTTATTTAGAGCTTGTTATATTTCTTTAAATATACCTCAACATTAGAAAATGATAATGTTGTACAGTTAACGTATATAATTAGAAAAAATGGGTTCGCTATTTTAGCCGATTTCTCAAACAAAAGTTGTATGCTCCAAACATTTTAAGATGGAGGATTTTATGGGATGAACTCCTTCGAAGTCGCGAAAGCTAAGGAAAGTAACAGTGCCTATCGATATCAACTGAAGCGATGAAACGAAACCAAGAATACTGCTGACAATAAAGCCCACTGCAATATGACAACCCAAAACTAAACTAATTACATACTTTATTACTAAAAACAAACAGAAGTCTGTAAAATATTTTGCATTTTATTGTTTATTTTATAAACACCAAATGTTTATAACTAAATGTATTTCTTTTTCAAATTGTGAATTGCAGTCATCTACTTTAACTGAGACTATACATCTTGCAATATCAAGAGTGATAAATCAATATACGCCACACTCGCCGTTATATGTTGGTGTGTTTTTTGTGTTGTTGTTTTTGTAACTGTCACTTACCAATATACCACTCTTATCCACAATTTCTTATTTCGTGATGAACACTCATGTTTTTCCTCTCCAGTGACCCGTATTAAGTCGTTATTTTCTCCGTGAGATTCTAAATGACAAAAACATTAAAAAAGAAACAATGGATTGAAAAATGAAAAACATTATCATCTTTGATTATCAAATATTATTATCGTAATGAAAGTGTAGCTTGTTTGATTTCTTAAATAAAACCTAAAATTGCAAATATTCCAGGATGAAGAACGATTTCATAACGACGTTTCGCTTAATATAACAAATTACCATTGTGATTGTTTATGAAAAGTATGCCCGCTAATATCTCTTTTAGACAACACCATATCTAATGGCTTCGTGCGTATCTCTTACAATAGCAAGTCATTATCAAGAACGAGAGGTTATTAGATACAGTGTCAATAGCTTGATCCTGCACAAAATCGATTCAAGAGCTACCTTAGACATGTCTTAGAAACTTCAAAAAGGAGCAGTACAGTGTTGAAATTTATCTACATTTAGTTCTGCTGCACTGGCCTTGATCGAATTTCGCCTGCCTGTTAATTTGTAATGCTTCACAAAGTTGGTACAATGTTTTGTTTAGTTCCGCAGTTCACGCCTTGACCGAGTCTCATCACACATACGTATTAACATTTCGTTTTCAAACAATTAAGTAAAACTAACGTGTATGCGGGGCGGTAAAATAACCCGTTTAGAGAACACGTGCGGAAGATGGTAACATCGAGTTCCCGAGGGTCGGAATTTTTATCTGCTCCGATTTCAAGAGATTGAAACCTTTATTTGCATACCTGTAACAATACCTAAAATTTAAAGTAAATGACAATAAGTTCTCGAAAAACGTTTAAAATGTTATCTCTTTTGTTTTATTAGATATGTTTTATAAAATACCTTAGTTTGACTGCGCCCCTTTTGAAACAAATCACTATTGATTGTGTAGCATGATCTGTTCATTATCTGTTCCTTTCTGAAATGGCGCGTTGCGACACGCGTGTTATCTTACACAGAATCGGGAAGACAGACATGCATATGCACGGTAAAAATACGGAAACGCCTGTTTGTTAAGCAAGAAAGCTTAGGATAATATATTGCAGCTTTCTTTCCGCTCAACCAGACCTGAAATTTACTTTCACATTTCTTTTATGCTCCGTTCTATCCACAGTCCATATTAGCAACAGTTATTTATAACCAAAGCGATGGTTTTATCATCTTTGATTTATGTTAGGTACACATCGTCGCTATCTCCTAGAATGTGATCTCACTTGACGGGAAAAGCGCTGAGTGGAAAAAAGCGGTCAAACGAATTGATCTGCGTAAAATATTTACTACAGAGTCAAAGCTATACCATAATTGATGTGCACACCAGGTTTGTTGGAAGGGCGTAAATGAGTCTTATAGAGGATGCTCTGATATGAGTTTTCTAACATATTCTACAATAGAAAACAACACACACAAAAATACCAACACTTATAAAGAAGAACGCTGAACTGTAAGAATTGCTTATACACTTATTTACCACTCTACCTTTTCAGTTTTAAATGCAATTTTCGGAAGTACTTAGATTACAAAGTTTGATAACTCTTCGCAGAGCACGTCGTTATTGTATTTTTATCTTGCTCTGTGTGATATAAAACGGTGTTTACTTCGGTATGTTTCTAATAAACAAGCCACCTTAATCATGGATGTTTTAGTGGAATACATTTTATCGAGTGGGTACTAAAGGGTTATACTTGAGGAATGGCCAAACCGCGATAGTTTTATTTGCTTTTGGTATTCACGGTGTAAACTATTTGAAAAAAGTACATAAAACAAGCATTTATTTTCTTCTTTTTTATCATATGCCTATTAAGAAATTGTTTGCAGTCTTTGCGAACAAGAATATATACGACCCAATAAAACAAAAGAGTTGACGAGTGATTCCCATAATCGGTTTGGTAATCACAAATGTATGTGAGTTTAGAGGCGATCATATCTATTCAACAATTATATGTCTGGAACTCTTCCAGTCTTTATTTTGGGCAGATAGAGCGCTAATGCCCCTCATTACGGAAATGTACACATTCAGACAATACTACACTCTTATATCACAGAATGTACCATTTTCCTGGTTGTTTGCCAGTAATTTATCTTATTACAAAGAATGACGTTAATATCGATAATGTGTTTCCGATAAACACCGAGCCTTACAAAATGCATTTATAAAAGACGATGAAATAAGACAGAGAAATTCAAAACGGTCTTCAAACCGGAAGAAATTCGATTTTATATTTTTCTAGCTAGTACGGAATTTCGCACATTGGGCATTCATCTGTTCACAATCATTAAAAATTCATTAGCCTGAGAGGTCCATTGACAGAAAATTGAAGATGGGAAATTCAAACGTACAATTGAAGTTTGAGAAAAACCATTGTATCTTGAAGTGTGTAATAATTACGAGAATTGTTGACGTTTTATAGGGTCAGACATCGAAAACAACAATTTTGTGTGAAATGGGTAAACTCTGTTTGTAACAATATTAAATTGAGTTATAAACAGATTGCTAGTTATAATCTAAAAATATGATGGAAAATGCACTGATGGCAATTAAGCGTTAGTATCAGTATTTTAAACTGAATCATTAATTATAGGGATTTTAAATTACAGCCCTCTGTTTAAACGAGTAGTTTTCCTATTTAATGTGTTCTTTGGTATTAAAAGTATATTAAATGACTTAATTTCAACAACTAATTTCAACAACATTAAAAACTAATCGCTGGAAACATAACATATATGAGTGAGTCTCTTTAAGGCTTGGTGTACTATAAACGAACATTTTGTGCAGCGGTTTAAAAGCATGTGAGATAAGACACACATGTCTGTTCTGTGAATTGCAACTACAGTGACACAAATGGAAAGCCTTGTTCAAACAACCAAATGTGGAATTATAGGGACGAAAAGCCAAACAGACAATCTTTAAACTTGATTTGTTTTGCCTAGTTATTTCCAACAATTGAATAAGAAAACGCTTTAATACGCTTTTAATTGTTAGTTTTCCAGGTGTGAACTGCAATTAAACATTTGACGACAAAGCATGTTGGCCAGATACACCAGCGGGGACCATACAATTCGTTCCTTGTCCAACCTACATACAGGGTTTTTACACAGATGGTAGGCAAATGCTAACCAGATATTATATACGATAGTAGAATTGGTGCTCAATGCAGAGGATCCAAAACTACATTCCTGGTCGAACATACATACAGCGTTTTTACACAGATGGTAGGGAAACGCTTTCCAAAAAGTGTGAACACTCGTCAAACTGGTTATCAATGCAGAGGACCGTTACATACATGATCGAAGCGATAGTGAAAAACATGCTACTTACTCGGGAAAAACTGCGTTTGAATTAAATGTAAATGGTTGTTTAGTTTAAGTATGATTTATGTCATGACTATGCATTGAAACAACCCTTTTTCACATATATAATCGTACGGATTGATATCGAAGTTGACATACGTATATTGTAGTGCAAGAAAAGTCATTTAAGCGAGTGTAAACCTTCTTACAAAAACAACTCATTTTATATAAAAACTGTTTGTTTCCACTTTACACGCAACATTATTTCTTAGCATATCTTCATGCTGTGTGTTTTCCACCTGTTAAAGGCCGCCACAACCACAATGCAAACGTCGTTTGAAGGAACAAAATGAAAAGGTTTAAAAAAATCAATATTTAGCAAGCAAAATTCATTTATCCGTTGCAACATGTAGAGCTGTTATTAGGAGTTGAGCATTTTTTACGACATAGGAGTTATTAGATTTCCAATCAAAAAGCATTTACGTTCTCCCGGAAATGTCTTAATACAAAATAAATATGAGTAACTACCAAATCAACAATCTGATGAAGTCTTCTTTTGTAAAATTTGTTTAACTCCTTTCTACCCCAAAACATTTTACCAAGAATGTATATTTCACTCCCCAAAAAGATCGTTCCTCAAAACTAAATAAAACGAGAACTTTTGAAAGGTTTAATTGTTTTATCATCCCCATCCACTTTTGATCTGTGAAAGGCCTTGAAATATAATAATGGTAAACCTAGCGTTTAGTGTGGCGTTCCATTGCGGTACCTAACAATCCTTGATAAACATACCTAGTATTTTACATATTGTATGTATGCACCGAGCTGTCTGTGGAGTTTTGTGCTGTTTTCCATTTTTCTTGTTTGTAATGTATTTTGTGTGTTCCAATATCTTTGCCGTTTACCTAGTGCAATTAAACCGGGTTTATGTTTAAACTTTTTGCTACTGAGCTTGTTTCTGAATTTTTTCACATAAGTATTATTACTAGACGCTCAGCTGGTTATTCTCCATTTTAGGTTAATACTTTAATAGCTAACGTTACAGTTACAATTAATAAAACTCCTTAAATCACGTAAACGTAATTTGAAAGGTTGAGAAATCGTTCATAAGGCCACGGACCTATAAACCATGGATTGGCAACTGGCCGATGAAACGACAAAGAAATAATAATTTACCCAATATCCTTAGCCCGTGCTAGGCAAATATCGGAAAGTTCCACCGAATCTCCGATCGTTGATTAACGGCGATCTTCGTTTTTTTTTTTCCAGCTCTGCTGATAATTATTTTTTAACACAGACATGTCGCAGGTAATATGTATATAGTTTGTCGTTATTGTATTTTCTGTAATTATCGAAGTATTAATCAGGACCTAATATGTACCTGATTACATTAATATTTAATTAGGATAATTGATGTATCGATCGCCATTTAAAGTCAAAGTCAAACACCGTTTATTCACTCATTTAAGGAATGAATTGCGGGGTTGATGTCATTATCGGGTTATGAACGCAATTGGGTTGGTCAATGTGTGTGGAGTCCGAAGGACTCCACGCGTAATTTGTCCAACCCAATTGCGTCCATTTAAGGAATGGAAGTTGAGGTGTAAATATACCATAAACATGGCAAATGAGGTCATATACAGAACATATATAAATGGCGGCAGATACATTGTTAATTTCTAACTACAATTCATATGATACCCAAGGCGAGTATCGGAGAGTCATTCACATGAGATCAAATAGTCGTCCTTTCAAAGCTATTTCGTCTTCAAACGGAGATACCTATAATCAACCTCACAGTTATGCCTTCTTTGTTATAGATTTAGTTTTTAATTAATATCTGTGATTTTAATCAGATTACATTGGACTATTATCAACTCAAATGAAAGTACGGCGCATTTGAGTTAATTTTAATTAATGTTTTGCTACATGTATATATTCGGCCGATGTCGGACGTCCCGAAAATGACCACACGGTAAGATCTCGGAATGAAAACGAGCTGCACGCGTAAGTTTGAGCTAATCGCATTAACACAGACGAGAGTTGCCAATCCATGGTTTATAGGTCCGTGATAAGGATATACATAACAGCAGGGCGCTTAAACTACTGAAATTTAGAAAAAGGTTTAAACACAATATTCGCGATTAATTTATCAAGACATAAAAGCCGGCTTACGTAACTACTCTAAATTATCAACACGTATGTTAAACATTTTAGGGATTCCTGGTTGCGGTTTAATTCTGTTTTCTCAACAGAGAGATATGTTTGTATATTTCTGTTCAATAAAATGTCATCAATATGCATATATTTAAAAAAAACAAGATTAGTTTTATTATGAAACAAAATATTTGTTTTATGTTGGATGAAACCTATTGCCCTGAATAAAACTACATGAAGACGTCAGTAAAAATACATATTTAATGGCAAGAAATGGAGCAGTAAAAACATACTAATAAAATTCTCCTCCTTACACATTTTTTGAAACCTTTCACATCTACATATTATTTGGAAAAAAATGTCAACCAATGAGATCCTACAGGTCCAACTAGAATTGAAGAAAACTTGGTATCGCCTATGGTCTCGTCCAGACCCACTATTTCTTCAACAAACTCAATACCTGGTAGACCATAGAAATCGTAGCCTTGCTTCGGACAACCATCATTCATCAGAAGGCTCAACGGACAATGCGAGTTGCTTATGTAAATGGAGCTTAGACGATAAAGGAAAACTAACAAGGACGTTTGTGAAAACCGGTTCAGCCAAACAAGAAAGTATGCGAAAAGGATGGAAAATTACGGTTGAAATAAATATGTGATATTTTGTTATTTTTGAAATGGTGTTTGTAAATAATTGAAATTGTTTCGTGATTAATTATAACTATGCTTATTGTGGCATTATCTGGACAATGGGTGATAATGAACAGTTTCTTATAATTAATGTCAGCATGTTTCTCTGCAACATAACACAACATCATTCGGAACTCCTGGGCAAGCTCCATCGAAAACAGCCTCGGATGTATATGGACGGTTAACAAAGTCTTAACATTTTATTACGCAGCAGGTAGATTTCTATTTAGCAGTTTAACCTAATAGCCTTACTCGTGAAAATCGTGTATTTTATGCATAATACACTTCACTGGAAATCATTTTAAATAAACAATATATATGGTAGAACACTACACTTTATTACTACTATTACTTTAACTTTTACAAACGACTTCCCATAATGAACCGGCATACATCCAAGATAATTTTCGATGGAAAATGGCCGAAGAACTCCGAATGAAAACAAAACAACATATTACAATACTTGACAATATACACGGGGACCAAATATGGGAAAGGACGTAAAAAGGTTGCATTAGAATACACGAAAAAGTACAAAAATATAATAGAATGTGCACGAAACATATCAAAATGATGGCTATGACAATAAAAAATGAAATAAATAAAATACATGTTTGCGAACATGAATATGTTGTTCGTCTTGTTTAATACCAGAATCATGTTAAGGGCTTTTTAGCAAGTGTTGATACTATAATTTGGGCGACACTTTCTTTATAGTAAGAGATGTTGAACAATTAAAACGCTTGGTTACAATGCTGTTTAATCATGTCAATTATCTTTTATACTCATGTTTCTTTCATTTGATTAAACATGCAACGTACTTAGCCTATACACAAACTATTAACGGCCCATAAGCGGCTATTGTTTTTGAAAAACAACAACATATCAAGTCGATAAGGTATAGCATAAATTTCTTTATGAATATAATGCCAATAAGGATAAGCGACAATACGAGTGGAAAAAGATATTTAAAATCAGGATACCCTAGGTCTTCCATCGGAGACCATATCCACTACACCTGTGTAGATACATACAACTATGGGGCTAAAACCACATTACAAATTAATTTTGCACCATCTAAAATTTTTTTTCAACATTTGAATGTTCATTGTTATTGTATACAAATTCAAAGTGATTGTTGAAGTGAAACCTGTTTAAGCGGAGTACATATATGGTTGTTGTTTTTGATTTCTTTAAACGGGTCACTGAGTCAAACAGAATAATGTAATACAATAAAAAAAAACTGTTTATGCATCAACCTAATATAGTTTGCACCATCAACCTAATATAGTTTGCCCCATCAACCTAATATAGTTTGCACCATCAACCTAATATAGTTTGCCCCATCAACCTAATATAGTTTGCCCCATCAACCTAATATAGTTTGCACCATCAACCTAATATAGTTTGCACCATCAACCTAATATAGTTTGCACCATCAACCTAATATTGTTTGCCCCATCAACCTAATATAGTTTGCCCCATCAACCTAATATAGTTTGCCCCATCAACCTAATATAGTTTGCCCCATCAACCTAATATAGTTTGCACCACCAACCTAATATAGTTTGCACCATCAACCTAATATAGTTTGCACCATCAACCTAATATAGTTTGCCCCATCAACCTAATATAGTTTGCACCATCAACCTAATATAGTTTGCACCATCAACCTAATATAGTTTGCCCCATCAACCTAATATAGTTTGCCCCATCAACCTAATATAGTTTGCCCCATCAACCTAATATAGTTTGCACCACCAACCTAATATAGTTTGCACCATCAACCTAATATAGTTTGCACCATCAACCTAATATAGTTTGCCCCATCAACCTAATATAGTTTGCACCATCAACCTAATATAGTTTGCACCATCAACCTAATATAGTTTGCACCATCAACCTAATATAGTTTGCACCATCAACCTACTATTGTTTGCCCCATCAACCTTATATAGTTTGCACCATCAACCTAATATAGTTTGCACCATCAACCTATTATGGTTTGCACCATCAACCTAATATAGTTTGCACCATCAACCTAATATAGTTTGCACCATCAACCTAATATAGTTTGCACCATCAACCTAATATTGTTTGCCCCATCAACCTAATATAGTTTGCCCCATCAACCTAATATAGTTTGCACCATCAACCTAATATAGTGTGCACCATCAACCTAATATAGTTTGCACCATCAACCTAATAAAGTTTGCACCATCAACCTAATATTGTTTGCCCCATCAACCTTATATAGTTTGCACCATCAACCTAATATAGTTTGCACCATCAACCTAATATGGTTTGCACCATCAACCTAATATAGTTTGCACCATCAACCTAATATTGTTTGCCCCATCAACCTAATATAGTTTGCACCATCAACCTAATATAGTTTGCACCATCAACCTAATATAGTTTGCACCATCAACCTAATATTGTTTGCCCCATCAACCTAATATAGTTTGCACCATCAACCTAATATAGTTTGCACCATCAACCTAATATAGTTTGCCCCATCAACCTATATTGTGCCTCTTAAACAACGTGGAATATGCACCGTGGTTTTTACACCTCACGAGAAAGAGGTCACATACCACTATGTGTACTTGTGCGTGTAACTTTTATTGCAAACAATAATTTACTAATTGCTATAAATGATAAAACATTTTCTTTTACCATTATTTTTAATGCACGAATAGTATTTCATTAAAAAAAAATCTAAAAAATATTCGAGTGCATTTTTGTTCTCTCTGGTAGACCACACGAGAATGTATTCATGCATTTGATATTTTGATTCGTTTCCTGTTTATGGAATATTTGGGAATATAAGTGCCAAGTTAATTATTGGCAATTACAACATTTCATGTCAAGTTCGAAAAACTAAGAAATCTATGATCTAAATCGAGAGCTTAGATGTTTGTAGAAGATCTGTGCCAAATTATCCAGAATAGAACGTTATATAGTACCATTTCATTAATCTATTAAAATAATTGCCAAGAAGGAACATACATATTACCATTTTAGCATCTCATTTGGTCTAAAATAAAACAAATCCCAACCTGAAAAATGTAGTGCCGAAAGACGGCTGCAATGTTATGCTCTTACCCAAGCTTTTATTTTACCATACATTCCAAACCTGTGCAGAATAGCCATTCTGTTTCAATCATAACAAACGGAGAGAAAAGATATTCTTAAGACACCATGGCTTTTGTTTGGAATCACGAGAAATGCTGATGTATTAAGATCATATCGGTCTGTTAAATCATGCGTCTTATGAATGCAGGTATTATCAACAGCCAAACAAAACGTTGCCTTAATCAATAGTTTTTACTAAGAGTGTTTTGCTACAGTAGGCGTATGTTTTCCTGTAATAACGTTTTTGTTCGGTCAACAACGAACTTGAAATATAATCCAGGGATAAATTGAAAGACATGAGAGGGGAGTTTGCAATGAACAATATTTACAAATTTTGCGTACTAGTTAACAGCTGTCCACAATTGTTGTATTTATATTTGTGCAACCTCAGTAAGGGGATATTTTTATGAAAATCATGAACAATCAAAGTGTTATTGGACGAAACACTCATGTTAAGTTACAGCTCTACAGAACTTGCCAAAGACATGTATACATTATGCGTTATTTGGTACACTATTTTATAGCAAAGAAGATATTTTATGCACTTAAGTGTGTCTGGTCGAACTGTCGAATATGACAACTGTGAAAAGAACGGTGACAAAACAAATAGTAATGTGAGGTAAAGCAAATTTCTTTTTTGTACATATTTGTTGGTATAATTTTATGACATAAACCTCAACTCCTTGTGATCATAGTCTTTAAAACTGCATTTATACGGTGTTTCCTGCAGGTTAAACTAAAAATCCAATGTGCATAAATATAAGTAAAATACAAGACCCATCCAATTTGTTCGCTTTTTTGCAATAAACATTCCCTTCGTAACTAAACCAATTACTCTCAAAGTCCTATGAAGCATTTCTTATGGTAAGTTCAAACAAAAATGAAGTCAGAACGACGTTTAACATATAGTTGTTGCTCAATATGTCCATCACAACTTCAAAGCAATTTATCTTAGAACAAATCATGCTTTTTCACGATAAAACTATCATGGAAGATCACAGCTGCCGTGAAATTGCACAAATGTTTTTTGGTGCTAATAATTGTTAACGCATTTGTATCCGATCCCAAACGAAATGAAATATATGTTAAGCGATGGTCAACAACCTAATTTACTTAACCAATCTGGTCTTATAACTACGGAGAGCTGCACTTTACTGTAAAAGTCTGCTTAAAGTAACGTTTCGTCATGAGTATTCATAATAGGCTGTGCGGTTATAGTGCGAATAAGCTGCATTTTTGCATAATTACACAATCAAAATCCAAGAAAATATTATAGATATTATAGAGTTACAAAATGCAATATCAAAACCCCAAGGATGTTCATAAAACCTAGCGCATCATTGATAATAGAGGATCAGAGTAATTAGATTATTTTATATAAATAAATGGTTATTATAAATTTCTTACCGATAATGGCTGGGTTTGCATTTTAGATTTACAAACAATCAGATCCAATTGATTAAAAGCTAATAATCGGATTGGGTTTAAATTATCAATAAGTATTCTTATAAAATGGAATGCTATTGATGTTCCTTGTTGTTAACATCAAATAACAATAACAAGTTTACATTTGTTTATTAAAAAATACAAGATTCTTAAAACAGTTTGAAAATCAATCCCAAAACATGATAGCAAACTCATAATAAATTAACATGTGCATAATTAACCTCGTTATTGGTTTCCTAGGAGTATGATATTGGTTCCCGGTGATCAATCTAAAACTTTGTGTTGCCGCATGTTTTTTATTAGTACGGTTTCAAACTTATCGAAAACAAGTTTGACCAAAAGGGTTGAAATATTTGTTAATAACAGCCGTATGTAACCAAGCAAAAACGTTAATGTCCTTATGTTGTTTTCAAACTTCAATTTCATTCAGCTTCTTTTAATTCGATTTAATTGCAAAGTTAAACAATTTGCCGGTATCAACTTATTACATGATGTGATTTTTTTCCTGTTAATGTTTTGGTTTTACCAGTATTTATATTAATGCAAGCATTTTATATACTGCCATTAATTGAAGTTCACAACATCCACAAATGGTTCATTTATACATCGAGTAATTGCAATTTTGTTGTAGTTATATTCTGCATGCACATGACCGGTTTCTCCTTGGGTCTCTTATTGCCGTAAATTGTTGTTTGGAATGACTGGAAATATGACACAAATTGAATTTCGATCAAAGTTAATGAAATGCGGGTTAGTGCATATAAACATAGTCCATACAAGCATAATACATTCCACTATAGTGTCTACCACATAGTACATACCAACATAATACATTCAACTATAGTGTCTACCATCATGGTACATACCAACATGTTGCATAATATATTCTTAATTTACAGCTGTACTACTGAACGCACAGAGGCAAAATAAATGTTGCATTTGAAATTTATTTAGTTATTTCATAAAACATGTATGTTCCACTACTTGTTGTTGTTGTTGTTGTTGTTGTTGTTGTTGTTGTTGTGAGTGTTTATGTTTATTGAATATAGTATCATAAAATCGCAACCTGAAAAATGTAATACCGAAAGACGCCTGCAATTTATGCTATTCCCGAGATCGTGGTCCTTTTTATTTTAATTTACCATACATCTCTACGTTATGGAGAATATCAATACAAAACATATAATTGAGAAAATAACAACATGCCATTTATTTAGAATCCCGAGAAATAATTTTTTGGACTGCACATACTTTCAGATCATATCGTTCAGTTACATCATGCGTCTTATGAATAAACACACTATCATCAGCCAAATATAATGTTGAGCTTATCAATATTTTTTACGTAAAAAACTTTGGTACAACAAGCGTGTGTTTTCCTTAAAGATCCTTTTTGTTCTGCTTTCTACGAAAAACTGATATAAAAGCCCGGGAGAAATTGAAATTCATGAGTTGGTAATTTGATAAGATTTACCTTTGGCGTTTTATCTGTATTAAGAATTGTTGGGATAAGAGTGAGGTTTGTGCACATAAACTGGTTTAAACCCCCAGTAAATTTACATTTTACTGACCGTTCCAAGGCGGTACCTAACAATTCTTGGTAAACATACCTATTTTTTTTTATATATATATAGTATGTATGCACTGTGCTTCTTGTGGAGTTTTGTGCTGTTCATCTATGTGTCTTGTCTGTGACTTTGTGTTCTATGTCTTTGGCGTTTGCCCAGAGCCACTAAACTCGGTTTATGTTTAAACTTTTTGCTACTGAGCTTGTTTCTATAGCTTTTTGCATAAATATATTATTATGAATAATAATTAAATAATCTTGCCTTCAAGGTGAAAGTTGTACATCACATGGTGGTATAAAATGTTTGCTGCCATATTTTGGTGCAGCCTTTACAAGTTTGTGAGTATGTGTGTGTGGAAAAATATAAAGCGGTGGCTTAAAAATATATTTACATGAGGTAAATCCATCGAACGATATTATCTTGTTGAGTCCAACGTGTAATGATACGAGCCAAACAGACACATTTTGTCAATATTTATGGTTGTATTTATTGCCAAATAGTTCAACTCCTCGTAGCCATAGTCTTTAAAACTGAATTTACTTTGTTACCTAGAGCTGTACTCATAAAGCATCTTGTAGGCAAGATACAGTAATTTTATCATTTCCGAAATAAGTGTTATCATTGATTTTTATTCAAAATACATACTTTCATATTAAAACCCTTATACGTTTCTTTTTATTTGACTATGAAAAAAGAAGAAATTGAAATAAGTTGAGAAATGACTGAATATGTTTTATGAATACCGTACCTTTAGGGTAGACTTAAGAGACAATGTGCATTAATATGAACAAAACACAAGGCCCATTTAGTTTGATTCCTTAATACGAGTATTCCTTCGGTCTTAAACGTATGTCGCTACAAATCATATGAGGAATATCTTATTGAAATTTAAAAAAAAACAACATGCAGTCTGAAAGACGTTTTACATCCAGCTTGTGCTCAATATGTCCATCACAACTTCAATCAATTTATTTTCGGAACAAATCTTTGTTTTTACAATAAAACTACCATGTAAAACACAGCTGTTGTGTAATTGCATGAAGGTGTTTAGATGCTTATAATAGGTATCTAAGCCCAGAAATAAATCAATATCATGCCGCGAAAAAATCAAACACACGTGTTTTTCACAACAGAAAAAAAACATAATTGAAAATTCTAAATATATCTCTGTTAATGAAGTTAATGAATTATCATTCTGTTATTTAAAACAAACGTTGGATTAGTTTCATTAATGTATGAACAATAAATAAAGTTTGCCCTGCCCTCTTACTTTGAGTTTTTTTTTTGTGTTTTTGTTCCGAATACAACATGCGATGTTTAAACTAGCCCTTTGTGTATATGAACACACTGCAGCACGCAAAGCATCAAGTTTTTTCGAAATTTTAAACTGTCATTGCTAATTTGAAGCTCTCCGTTTTACACTGCACTAGAAGCCGCAACCAAGTTTTGCCACCGTCTAGCTCAGTTGGTATAGACAGCATCATTCAAAACTAGGCTTGTCCATCGTTTTGATTAAAAAGTGTCACACATAATTTAAGTGTTAACGCATGTTTTTGATAAAACTTATGATACTATGAGAAATGGCCGTCAAAAAGAGACACGACTCGTGAACCAAGGGCTCACTTAAATGCTCCGGCTGAGTATCAGACTAAACACTCTTAAAATATTCATTTTAGTGTACAATCTTTACTAAATTTGCATAAATGGTAAAACTGTATATAATATTAATGTAAACGAATGTTTAACAATACTTGTATATAAAAAACAAGTTCGTAAAAAACCAATTGACTATAAAATCGCATTTATTATGAGTCTCAAACTCAGACCCAGAACGTTAGTGAATATACATGTGTCCTGTTTTTCAGCGTTAAATGTCATTGCGATCGTGCTGTGTTCAAGTGATTGACAAAGACATGTTATGCACGAAGGAGTTTAGTTCAAACATGCTTTCGTTCCCAATGATGTGTTTCAAGTAAAACATTTCTGTACTTAGATATGGCTAAACAAATATTCGCGATATTCCTGATATCTGACCGAAGCTCATATTGAGTGCAACAGTGGTAAAGATGCACTGATAACGGCCTTTGGCGATAGTTGCATACCTTTCATAATACCTGTATACGTAAATCATTAGCTAAATACACACACTCATGTAGAAAAATGTATTTATATATCTGATTTGGGAGCAAGAGCTGTACTATGTGGTTTAAAAATAAATATTAGTTTGTAACGGTGTTAATTAGAAAAAAGCCTGCATATGTCTGAATACTACATTAACCTAAATGTTATTGTCTTGTGGCCCCATAGTTGTAGCCTTGGTATGATTGAAATGCACGTGAAGTACTTACGGTGTTCTGGAATTCGACCTACAAAAAAGCTAGTTATGTGATAGCTCCATTAACCAAATGCTTATAATCATTTTTCATATAATTATCGTACCACTTGAAAGGTATATTTGCTTGCTGATTATTCAATACGAATACATAAAATATATGACCGAAAAACAGTATGCATATTTTTTATAGTTGTTATGTTTGTTGTTTTTTTTTTCAACTGAAATCGACCGTAAAATGACCTAGTCTGTAGTTTCAGCAAGCCAAAACATTTGTGATTGCTATATTTTAGATAAATCAATTTTCCACACAAAAACATATTTTTATCTAAATAATATAGATAAATTGCCAAAATTTCCCCTTTCTTGTGGTTCGTCTCCTTTCGCAAGTCGAATTTACTGTAAAACTTTTCTAATAGTCTATGCGCTAGAAAAAGCAGAATATAAATAACTTAACACGACTGAAAAAATATGTAAGGTAAAATACGTTTAAAGGGGCCAGTATATTTTTACACTTGAAAGAAATGTATTGATGTTTTTCTCTGTACAGAAATTATATGCTTTTTTTATAAGTGAAATCCGTTTAACATATTAATGCAACAAATGAATATGTTTTAGGTCTGTCAATAGTGCTTTATAATTAATAATGCAGTATTTTATGACGAAAAAATCATATTAATTGTGTACAGTTAAACAAAATTTATATCAGTAATATCTTAACGCTTTATTTTAACTGTGGTATTTGTGACCATAACTTTTTATTTGAAAAAAAAACATTCATAAATGTTAATATTTTTTTTAATCTAAACACAAAACATTTGCTTTTTGATTCTGATCATTAAAGTCAATTGATGAAAGACTCTGATAAAAGACTACCTTTGAAATAATCGAAAACAGAACGTTAAGCAAATATTATTCAGAATGATTGGTTCATGAGATAAAGGTGTTCGATACATTCACTCGTGAATTGTTGATGTCTGGTAAGCCGGCAAAATGTTAATACTATCTAAAGCAATTGAAGTTTAGAAGAAAAAACGTACGAAGTATTCATGCTAGGGCGCGATTTAACAAGTCAATAAGTTATTCAGTGTGTATACACATTGTTTAAAATCGTACATGTAAATCATACACGTAAAATCAAGGACATAAATATGGCATTCGTACTGCTTCCTCTCGGATATTAAACTATCCTACGACATGTTCGTTCCATTCATTATATCTTGTCAGTAACGCATTGTTGAACGGATACAAAGAGCAACCGTTGTGAATATTTAACCCTCAATGCGTAATATGATTTTTTTTTTACTTCAGCATTAAGGTTTTGCTGAATACTGGTCTATCACAAAGTTTCAAGATTATTTTTGATATTGACACACTTTAAGCACTTTTCACATTATTCTTTTTTAAAGCTCAAAGGATTGTGCGTTTGAATATGAACACAATAGTTTTTTTAAAATAGTACAACGGAGACTACATGGACAAACCAAGAGGCAAACCATTAACAGAAACAGGCACATGACTCAGGCCTAATATGCAATTGTACACACAGTTTGCAAAAACAACACAGACATAAAACACATTCATTGAAATACATACAGTATTATATAATACAAGATGACAACTCAATACTTCAAAATCTTGTCTCCCTGGTACATTTATGCCGGTCTTTATCAAGAGCCAAAACGTTAACGAAGACACAAATCAAAGACAGAACATGCATTTAACGAAACACATATCATTTATAACAACAAAGACAGACAACAGATGCATTGAAATATATTTCGAATTATATCAAACAAGTCACACAATTTATTACCTTTATGTCCAATTAACCGTGGTACATTTATGTGCTTCCTCACTCAAACCCCATGTGTAATCCATTAATGGTATAATGGCAAGGCGTTTAATAGGACGGTCTTAAACGCGTCCGCCCCTACCACAGGAACCGAGTAAAATAGGTTCAAAACGTACGTGAGGCTTGGGGGTCCACCCGAAGAAGGATGGCAAGTTGTTATCTAAGAAGGTGTATTCTAGTGAAATGTATTCTAATGTTTTCTTGTGGCCATATTGACATTGACCTCTATTTCAACTGAAATCGGACGTCATTCGACCTAGTTGGCAATCCTTGAAGTCCCAAGTATAGGTTATTGTTATTGTTTCGGTTAATTAATTCTTCACACAACACCTCCTAATATAATATGACCAGGCATCCACGATTCAGTTGACCATGGGTTTGATACCTTACACATTGTCTTAAATATTATATTTATCTAAAGGTCAATGATCCGAAAGAAACAGAATATAAATAATCGTTTAATATCTCGAACACATAAGTCGTTTTGCTGGTGGTTATACAGTATGTGGCAATATTTTTTTCCAGAGACCTTTCGTATTTACACTCCCATGGACAATCTTGTTTATTTCGTATTCATACAGTTTACATTCTTCCCATTTTGTGAACGGTCTGTTCATAGACTCACCTACTGAAACTTATATGCCATGTTCATGAAGAAAAACATGTAAGGCGGAAGGATGTTTTTTTTATCATTTAACGCTTATAACATAACGTATCTGATGTACAAGTATTTGACTTTTGATTTCATTGTGACCCCTTATCAGTATTGCATAAATAATTGATGTGTAGAGAAGAAGTATACCACAACAAATATTTCTAATAATATCTTTTTTATTCCTAAAAAGATTGCAAAATATATTACGTCCGATTACAGTTCATATAAAGAACTTCATAAACTCCGTATATAGTGAATATTTGGACACTTATTTTTCATATCACTTATAAGCACACTTCATCTTTAAAATGCTACAAGAATGATATGCCTTCACCAGGCGTTATGGTTGAATTGAAACAATTTCACACTTAATGCTACATTGAAACTTGGAAGCAGAATATCGCTCAAGTCGGGGCTATTGGGCATTGTCAGTGTCGTTGTTATTCCATTGCTGTCATTAATCATAGTCAATCATAGTTAAACTATTATTTACATACCTTAAAGTAAATTTACTTTTTACCTAACTTGGAGTAAAACTGTTACTTTCATACCTTGAATCACTTTTAAGGTTAATATAATAACTTCGAGTAAAACTGCTGTTCAAAAACCTTGACAACAACTTGAAGTAAAACCCGTGATGTAATTATTGCAATCGAAGGATTTGACTTCAATCATTTAATTATTTACGATATTGATATAAATTGAGATAAAATAAGTGATCAAGCTTGCCCTATGCTAAATTAACAATTGGCTCTTTTGCAAGAACATGTCAGACCTATAGATTAGAGCGAAGTCTTGTCTTAGACCAGTTACAGTTTCTCTAGCGAAAGAAAAGGCATCCGTCTTTATTTGATGATGTGCTGGCATTTTTACGACAGCAACATTACAGCTGAAAAGTCTGTTCCATTTCCTGTTAGAAATACAGCAGATCAGAGGTATTCCCTTAAGGTTTCAGAGCAGAAACGATTTGGAAATTAACAATTATAAGATTTAAGACGTTGTTAAATTTAAATTCTGACAAATTGGCCCGATTTTAAACAAAACGGTTTTCGCACCCGCTAGCCGCGTGTTTGAAATCATGCATTATAAGTGTGTATTAGAATCAACAACGACGCGATTGAAATTATTTAAGCTAAATAGAAAATAAGTTGAATTGCACAGAAAATGCCACCAATCAAAGCGACCTTCTTTTAAATAGTTCACGAATATTATAATAATACGTATACTTAAGTCTCTGGGTGACAAGGATATGCACGATTCCACGAACAAGATTAAATTAAAGTATTCGTATATGTTATATATATGTTATATAATAGTATTTCATTTTGGACAATTGTTTTGTTTTCCAGACATTTTGAACAGGCAAATTTGCTATATATGGCTGTATTGTTGTATTAGGCTTTTGGAATAAAGTTTTTGATTATTGCTGTATGTTAGTTCGGAATTCAGCATATTATTCATTGAAGGCACTTTTAGGGAAAACAAAACAAGAACAACAGATCAGATGCAATTGATTGCCAAAGTTCATGTTTGCCCTACACTGAAATATACTTTCTATTGTTGCCTAATGCATAATTCAATATGTATTCATCCATAAGCGCAATGAAATTACAAATGTCTACGGTAAGACAATGTATTCTTTGTCAACATCCTACCGTCTATTAAATGATAAAAGATAAAAAACAATTGAGATAAATGTGCACCTCAAAAACGTTTTAACAAAATTTATCTCAGTTAATATGGTAATGTGTGAATATTCATTGAGAAAATTAGAATTTGGTTGGTATTACAATTCACTTGGCGTTAATGATTTTGCCCTTTACTGTTTTAGCAATCTGACATGGTGCTATGTAAACACACGCTGATAATAGGTAATTATGGAAGGAATGCTGCATCTCCGACAAATGCGACAATGTATCCACGTGATAATTAGTAATTATTAAAGACCGCGGCTTACACGGTCTATTGGAAGATACGCCCATGCCATGTTTGGCTTTAATTTTGAGAAAATTCAGCAAAGCAAGGCTGAAAAAAGCATGGTAAACCTATACCTTTTTTTAATAACATTTACCATTGGTTTCGTTCATTATAACATTGAATCAATATCGATGTCGATGACGATATCGGATGTTCCTTCTACTAATATAAAGCGTACTGGGTCCATATTCACTTATTCCTTGACTCAGGCCATCTGTACACCAGATTGGCACAAAAAAAGAATTTTCTGTAACGAATTTCAGGACAATTATTAAAAAAATGTTTTTACTCTTTGATATCATAATTGTAAGAAAATACTAAAATAAAAAAAAAATGCGTCGGAGTCCGGGTTTGAACCGTTGTCGCCAAAATTGCAGTCCAGTGTTGTATCCACTGTGCTATAAAGGCTGACCCTAATTAGACGGAATATTCAAGCAATATACCTTACTTACTCACGTGATAACATCGACTAGCCAATCACGCATAAGAAATGAATTATACTGGGTAGACATACCTAATAATTATTTTAAATTGAAAAATACGAAAAAACTGCGAAAAGTAAATTAATTGTTAACTATGTGGTACTTCAGTCAGTAAGTTTCAATGCATTGTACACATCGATACCAAGTTTATGTCAGTTTTCGACAATTTTATTTTCGCTATTTTATCATACGGAGTACAGTCCTTTTAAAACGGAATTCTTTATTGGTTCAAAGTATCTATAAAAGTTATAAATACCAATTTTGGCAAAAGATGAGTGCCTTTTATATCATGTTTACAACAAAAATAATCAAACAATGTTTCTTCCTTTCTGCGTCCGAGTCTATTTTTTTTTTACTTAAAACGTTAGATACTATCGATCACGTACATTTTACGGTTTTACTTAAGGCAGTCATTCATTTATTCCAAAAATGTGCTATTTCTTTAAATAAAGCTAAAATTAGAAAATGATAATGTTGTACAGTTACCGTACATACATATAAATGAAAAAAATGATCCCCTTTTTGCAGATTTCAAAAACAACACTTGTCTGTTCCAAACATTTAAAGACGGAGGATTTTATGGAATGGACACCTACGATACACGAAAGCTAAGAAAAGTAACAGTAACGGTTTTGATTGAAATGGGGCAACGAAACCAGGCATATTGCTGACAAGAAAGCCCTCTGCAACAATACAATCCAAAACGAATTACATTTTTTTATTACTAAAAACAATCAGCAGTCAGTAAAATATTTTGCCTTTTTTTCTTTTATAAACACCAAGTATTTATAATTAGTTTCCTTTCTTTTTGTTATCAAATTGTGAATAACAGTCATCCACTTGAACTATAACATTTAAGACTAGTTTTTAAGAACTGGGTTTTTATTACTGCAACATTGATCAAAACATTAATTATAAATTTATATTAAAAATAGATGATGGATGATGATGAAGAGAATGATGTTTATGCAAGATTTGAAGATTTAGATGTTAAAATATGAACAAGCAGTTAGTTATGTAGACGTTTCTTGTCAGCAAGGATGACAAACTAATTAATTTCCACAAATGATTTTCTTCAAATTTAATGTCTCTAACATTTTATCAATGTTATAAGTACCTAGTGTACAATCAAGATCATCAGGTGATGCCAAGATATCTAATTAAGATATTGAAAAACACATATGATAAATGTTTCCACACAAGACGAAAAAGTAAACAATCAGGAATATTGCACATTTTACTGTACATTTTGTACACGTGGACCATCTTATTTTTCCTTTAATTATATCTGAAACACAAATAAAGACATAAAGTATATTGATTAAGTCGAAGTCAAGTTATATAAAATCAAAATATTTATCATTGACAAACAATTTTGGTGTTCAATTTTGTTTCAATATTTCTACATGTACACTAAAACTATCTGGCAATAATATAAATTATTTGACTTTTCTTGTATTTGTGAAATCTTCCAGTCACATCTTGACTCTATTGGCTGAACTGAAACATACATAAAATTATACTGCAATACTTTAAGGTTTGATTAATTGAAGGATAAACCTCCTTAATATTCGATTTGCAATATGATTAGATCATCAGATAGGAGGCTAATATACTTAGGAATGGTATCTATTTTGAGAATAGAACTTTATATCAATGAAACTCAATACACTTAAGTTCTCCTTGATATTAAAAGATTTTCGAGTGAAAGGAGTTATGCATTATGTACAATGTTAAGGCTTAAAAATGTCCTTATCTTTCATACTATTTAGAATTTGCAGCAAGAGTGTATTCCCAGAAGATTGTTTTTCCTTTTAATGTCTTCAACAAAGAAAAAGTCATGTCTGGAATAAAACGTCTATCACACATACAATGTTAAGCAATTCTGCCGATAAGCAATGTTAACATCTGACCCATACGAGCTTCGTTCTGGGCACCTCATTTTTAATTTATGAGATTGATATTAAGAAAGGCGTACTTCATCGCTGTAGTTGTGAATCATGTTATTTAGGAAAACATAACATCGATCCGATCACACCGCAGGTGAATGTCTGATAACATTTTGCTACTTTCATAGGAGTGGAACACAGAAAGTAACAAAATGATCATTGGGGGTGATTTGTTCATGAGATCAAGGTGTTCGATGTTTTTACTTGTGATTGATCGATGCCTGGTACGCCGGTTTAAAGGGGCAACATTCGCTGCCTCGACAGCGAGTAAATGGGAAGTGGCTTATTGTAAATTCCCTCAGCTATGTACCTGTCTGTTAAACTCAGTGTTCTATCTTTAGCACACACAAGAGAAATTTAAACAAACAGGGCTGATCAGAGCAGACGATGTTTTTCCCCACACTACTAACTTCTACATGAAATAAAGATGACCGAGCCATCTTTAACAGATGTTTTCTTTGAAATGATCGTTTTCTTGTTCCTGACTGGCCTTTTGTTAATTAGACTAAATCTTTCTTCTGTATGGGACATCCCTCTCAAATGTTTTGAATCAACATTCTCATTCCAGTCCAAAATAGCAAGGTTTATTCTCAGTCTGGAATCCAAAACTAATTTTTTTGTCAACATACAATAATAATGCTTTATTGAATGCATCCACAACCCTAGTACAAATTAACCTTATTGTAAACCAGTTCAGCAAGGAAACAATTCAGATAGTGTTGACACCTTTAATTGGTAATTAAATGTCACTGGCTGGAATCTGGTTTGTGTATTGATAACTGGAAATCAAATGCACATTTTGAGTCAAAAAGGAGGGAACTCAAACACAGTTATACATCAACATTTGCAAGACATGGAACTAGGTACTGCCTTCCTTTAAAATAATAACTTTGCGCAGAATAAGAAGACTCAAAATATGGAACAGAATAATCAGGACAAAGAGATATATATAATTATATATAGTTTACATGACTGAAGAACAATAGGAGATATTCACTTCACCTGGCTGGGATATAAACATTTGTAATGATGACAAAGTTTTTGATAGAAAAGCGAAAGAGCAAATAACATTTAAGCAATGATGTTCATAATTATTTTTTTAAAACAACAAATATGAAAAAAATGTTACATATTTAAACCTGGGAAAGATTCACCAGACTTATTATTACGTAACGCTTCAAAAGGAAAAAAGTGTTCATATCAAAAAAAACAATTATAATAAAATGTAGCATATGAAGCTGATAATATCTATCAATAATTTTGGGATATGCAGGTGGAATAAAAACTTATCAAGGTTTGTTCACTTTTGTTACTTCAGTATTTAATAGTGAGGCATGTCGTCTGCTACAAGCTGCTAGGGATGTAAACACCAGCACGTGGTAATGTTTACAACAGAGAGTTCATAACCCCCAGAACACCAATTAGCCACTCCCCCGGCAAATTCAAATTTTCAATCTGACAGTTGGATTTTTTTCTCAAAGTCATGTTTCTAGTAATGTTTCAAAAACAAATTAAGGATTTTTTATTTGTTTAACCTTCATTCTACATGCCTGCAAAGTTTCATGTCTAAACTTTTTGTAAACATTGCATTAATTTGGAAAAAGTGTCCCTGATGCGAAACATGCATACAATTATACAAAAGCTTGCCCCAGCGCCACCTGAAGGTTTATATAGTCCTGTTGGCCCTTTAACATTGATATAATCCGAAGCGTTTTGGAGTAAAACAGTAGAAGAAAAACTTATTAATCCTTATGATTGAATTTATTTTTTTCATTCATGCATTATAAATGCAGGGGTCCGATTTATCAATTGCATTAGGTCGTAAAGTGGATAACCGTTTCTTTGGTAATTGACAATAACGTTTGTTTCATACTACATGAAAACAAGAACTATACGAATCAGTCTATTTACATTTGTGTCTTTTTTAATTGTTTTCAATATCACATAATCGAACATTCGATTATAGTTATGCTAAATGATTTACTGTGATCTACTATAGTCTCGTAACGTAGAAATACCGTGTCTTATGTACATTTCCTTCAAATTAAACTCGTTATCCAAACCAAAATTAATGATATTGTTTACATATTCCAAAAAGGATAAATAAGTATCGAAAACAATGGTTCGTATAAAGGATACCAATTATAGTTAGAGAGTAGAGAGGAATGAGCATTGAACACGGTAGTTATAACTTATGAGAATATAGTAGACCACAATAAATCAATTAGCATTCACCAATCATATAATATTTTTACGCCTTCTGCTATTAAATACACGGTTGCTATGTTAATATCAATAATTATCCTTTCCCGAATTGCATTATTTAGATATTAGTAAAAGGTTTATCAGTCATAATTGATGTTCGCTATACATGTGTATGTATTGATTTTGAATAAGAGTTTCACCTAAACGACATACATTCTGAAGATCAACATAAATAAAGCTCATACGCATCATGGTATCTTCATTGTTTATCATAAAAGGTTTCCATTTAAATACTTAAAGTCTATTTAGCCCTTGTACATTTACGCCTGGTTTCATTAATGTTTATTAATGTTAACCTAATGTTTAGTCAACTTAACGGTATGTATAGGCGGATCTGGGACCGACGTTTCGTTGGGTGTAATTGGGACCGCCAATAAACCCTTGCATCACTTCCAATTGAACCGAATAAAATAGGCTTCAAACGTGGTATAGGAGGCTTGGTGATTCATCGCAAGAAGAAGGGTTAATTTATCTGAAAAGGCGCATTCTGACGAAATGTATGCATTTGTATTTTACTATATTAACATAAAACCGCCTGTGGTATGTGTAGCTTTGGTGCTGATGTTAAACTGTAAACAACAACAACAACAGAGGAAGTGCAGTCAGTTTCTAATAAATAAATATTGAGCGATCATACTAGTTCAATGAAGAAGTGATTTGTAAAACACATGAGTGCCATGCAGACAAGAAACTGAATATTTTACATTTACTAACCTGTATTAATGCATATCAAAATAGATTTTCGGTAACGAATGTCAGATAATTATTGATTTACTGTTACAAAAATCCAGATGTTTTTCTTGATGTTTTTATCAACATGCCTGTAAGCCATCGGATCAGTATGTCAGAATTACGTTTATTAACGATTCACTTATATCATAATTATCCAGTCAGCAATTTTAGAAATGCGTGAGATGGCGTTTACTTTCACATTGATATATTGTTCAGATATTAAAATATAAATATAATATAAATACAATATTAAAGGATTCTCTGTCTCAAATGTCTCGTGTTTATCATTAAAGTCTTGAAATTTCATCCACGCCTTACAAATCTTTAATATCAATAAAACATAGATGGAATGTCTGATACCAATTTGTAACAGGAGTAAAATTAAGTAAACACGTGGTTACCTTGTCATGCACCTATTCAAGCAATTTTCTTTCTTTAAGGTTCAGTTGTTTTGTTTCAAAAACGTTCATAGTGAACGGAAAAATTGATTGATCGACCTTTTTATATTTTTACATTTATATAAGAATGGATGTACGGATCCGACTATCTAAATAATATTGCAAGTAAGGTATTTATCTATTATATATCTGTTTGTCCGCAGATTTCATTTTATAACATTAGAACCTATGTGAACTATTAATGGACTTACTGTTAAACTCCGGGTTTAATATCTCAATACTTTTGCCAATAATGCACACACATAATCTATTTGTCTGATTATTTCATTTTCATATGTGTGCTTAGTTACTCCATTAAGTTTGGTAGAATTCATAATGTACTGCTGCATGGTGACTTATATGAAAATGAAATGACCGAACATGCATTATGAATAAGCGTTTATCAGCTTGTGTATACATGTATGCTCCTAATTTTTACTGCAATGTCCCAGCCATGAACTGAACTTTTTTCCAATCTTTCTAGATTTTTAAATTGCTCGAGGCTTTACTGGTATAATTTCTTTTTGTACCAAAACCCGTTCTAAATGATACTTAAACAAGATGGTGTCATTTGACATCCAAAATGTACATGCCTTAATTAAGTATCGTATAGTACCTTAATGATATTTGAGTTTTTCAGGGTAACAGGTGAATATTTCAAAAGAAGAGCAGAACGTTGCCGATATCAGGGAATGGGAAAAGTGCCACAGGTTTCCAAAGGAGAGGTTGGCAGATTAGTAATTTCTTATCATTTATTTAAGGTTATCTATCATATATTTTACAAACAATGTGAGACGGTTACTCTATTTATGGTGTTAAAGCATTTAAACGTATTGTTTGTGGGTTTTTTAATTTAGCATTAGCACTTTGTGAATACTCTAATTAATTTATGATTTGCCTTCTCTAGAGAGGCGATAAATACAATTTGTACTTGTAATAGGTTCTGTGAAGCAAGCTAAACAAACGTCAACTCGACATTCGGCATAACAAAAATTGTCGTGCTGGAACGACATTGCTAATCGGATATTCAAAAAGTAAATATCACGCCAACAAAACTTTGATCGTTTGAATTCCATATGTCGATTGTCATATGTTTAACTTTACACAGCTAATGAAATATTAAAATGATTATGCAATCCCACCTTTAAAAAAACAACGACACTATTTAGTGTACAAGTGCTAAACAAGTATGTACCAAAAGATACAGGTGAATACCGAATGATCCACGTCTGCTTTAATAAAAATAAACCTTCACACATAATAGGCCTAAGTCAGAACTTGTTGAAATTATGAAAGTGATAAACAACATCGTTGCTTAATCTAAACGTCATCTTTTCGATAACGTGCTCAAATATCTTGAAATGAACATGTACAGCTGAAACAGATTTCTCAAATTTCTCGGAAATACAACAGATCACAAATGCATCAATAAATCTTAAAGAGGGGTAATGATTTGAAAGTTAACAACGATGATGTTAACGACGTTATTTACTTTAACTATGTTCTGAACAATTGGACGACTATACTATCATTAGAGCAAGATCAATCAGAATAGCAGGGAGAAAGGATAAGGATTTAAAGGAGAAGGGATAGAGATGGAAAATATGGTGAGACAGGGAGAGGGTATAAAAGAGAGGAATTAAGAGAGAATGGTGTGGAAATAGGGGAAAGGGATGCAGGCGGAGCGGAGTAAGAGACAATGAGGGATTGAAGGCAAGAATAGATGGAGATATGACAAAGTGGAATAGGACTGGAAAGTTGAGAGGATATTAAAGAGGGCATGTCAAAGAAAATTGGGAGGGGGGTAGCGGTGATGATTGAACGGTGAAAAAAGGTAAGATGAAGGGCAAGGAGAGATTGAAGATGAAAAGAGGTAAAATAGACATGCTCTAAAGTGGAGAGGGGTGATAAGGAGATAAGAAGTGCAGTTATGGTGTGGGATAAAATTTAGAAGGCGGCGGCGAAACGCTGCTGTAGAAAAAAACATGGTGGAAATGAGAGTAGTATTGATACATTAAAAAAAATACATGAAAGATACTACAATGCATTCATACCGTTGCATGATTTCACAGCCTGTCGTCAAACATGTAAAAACACGACAATTGAATAATTTTGGACATTTACACGTTTACTAAACGCTTTCATAGCTGCTTTATTTGAAACCACCGCATGATAATTTCTTTATATTAGCCCCTTTAGTTGCATACGTACAGACGGTGATAAATTTATCACGATTATTAAGAGTAAAACTCTTGCAATATAAAACTTTTTAACACTTTTTAAACAATATACGCCACAATCGTCGATATATGTCGCTGTGTGTTTAATGTTGTTGTTTTTTATACATTCATGGTTTTTACACTCCAGGGACCCGTATTAAGTCATAAATTTTCTTAGTGAGATTCTAAATGACAAATATATAGAAAAAGAAACAATGGATTGAAAAAATGATGCAACTTTGGTTATCAAATAGAAATACTCGACATAAAACTGTAGCTAGTCTGTTTTCTGAAATACAACCAAATCAAATGGAAATAAACCTGAATGAAAATTTTGTAACGACCTATCGTTGAATATAACAAATTGCCACAATGATTGTTATTCTTTTAGACAAAACCATATCAAATGGCTTCGTGTGTTTCACTTGCAATTTATAAACAAGAACAAGAGGTGACACCGGATATTAGCATCGGTTTCGATAGCTTGAACCTGCAAAAATATTGCTTCAATGAAGCAGTACAGTGTTGAAATTGATGTATTGCTACATTTAGTTCCGCTGTACAGGCCTTGACCGACTTCCGCCTGCGCGCGAGGGAAGTAGCTATCTCATAAGTGATGTGCACACCTGGTCTGTTGGAGGGGAGGTTTATACGTTTTATATAGGATGCGCTGATGTGAGTTTTATACTATATCCTTGAAAAGAAAACAACACACACAACAATACAAACGATTATATGAAAACCGCTGTAAGAATGGCTTACTTATCATCCTACCTTTTCAGATTTAAATGCAATATTCGGAAATTCTTAGAATATAAGTATTCAAAACTATTTGCAGGGCACGTTTATGACATAGAACAGTGTTTATTTTGGTATACTATTTAAAAACAAGCCAACCTAATTATTGATGTTTAAATGAAATATATTTTATCGAGAGGGTATTAAAGGGTTATAGTTCACGAATGGTGTAGCCGCGAGTGATATATTTTATTTTGTTTTTATTCTATTTCATCCAATGCGTTCTAAGGAATCGTTTGCAGTGTTTGCGAACGTAACATCAGTAACAGCGACTTTGTTTCAAAACAATGGAAGCGGTTTAATCTTTTAATCATTCCTGCTCTCAATAAACCGACGGAAAGCATGCAATAATGAAAATAATGACCGTGTGACAATTCGTTAAATTTCAAAGTGCACCTGAGCACTTGTGTTTGACTTTAATGTAAGTTTATACCTTGTGGTTGGTTCGTTCCTTACGATCAAAACAAAAATATATACGGCCAAAGTAAAATTGACGAGTGTTTCCCATAATCAGTTTGGTAATCACTAGCCCATCGAATGTATGTGAGTTTAGAGGCGTTTGTATATATGGAACAATGATATGTCTGGAACACTTTCAGTCTTTTTTTTTTTTTTTTTGGGGGGGGGGGCAGATCGAGCGCTAAGGCCCATCATTACTGAAATTTAGACAATACCATTCTCAATAATATCACAGCGTGTACCATTTTCCTCATTTTTCCCATTAATCTATCTTATTAGAATGAATGACGTAAATGTAGAATTCGTTTCCGATAAACTTCTAGCCTCACTAAAAGTATAAATAAAAGGACTATGAAATGAGACAGACAGATTTTTATTTGTTGTATCCTGACTTATTTTGTATTGATTTACGAACATTGGACATTCAGTTGTATAAACTCATTAAAACCCCATTAGACTGAGAATAACATTGCCGGTGATAAGCAGAAGGGAAATTCAAACTTAAAATTAAAGTTTTAGGGCGACGTTGAGTAAAACCATTCTACCTTTAAGTGTGTTTTGATTAGGAGTATCGTTGACGTTTTTTAAGGGACAGACATACAAAACAACAATAATGATGTTTGAAATGTGATCTCACTGCTTCTAACAATATTAAAGAATAATCATAAGTTCGAGTTAGATATCTAATGATTAGTATTATGCAAAAATATGATGGAAATGCCCTGATCGCCATAAAGCGATAGTAGCGCTATTTAAAATTGAATCATTTGTAAACATATTTTAACCTGCAAAATTGTTCAAACGAGTATTTATCCCATTTTGTTTTGTCTTAAAAGCATGTTAATTTACTCGATTTTAACATCACATTTTAAACATATTATTATTTTTGTATTTCTATTTCCTACACTAAAAGTGGGGAACCAAACTCAAGTAACTTAACTCAGAGTTTATTTAACTGATAAACCCACTAGTATTTTACATGAAATGTTACGGGGATCTATCTGCCTGATGGGAAATGGTTCGTTTATCGCGTTACAAACAGTACCTGGTCCAACTACAGCCAATTTCTCAAACCAACCAATCTTCAGAGAGTGATTCCACAGCTTTTCATAGTATAACACGTTAACTTTTTAATCATTGATGTCGTTTAGGGTACTAAGTTTTCAATCGCCATGTTGTATTCAGTAAAATCATGTTATGTGATCTGTATGTGGTAACATCCGAATTGTGGCGAACATATAATATTTACACAGAGACATTGAACAAAACAATTTCAGCATATATTGTTGTTTATATATGGTCGGTCTTAAGCTCAGTGATCTTCGAAAAGGGAGCTCGCGGTTGTCCATGGTAATACATGTGAATACCTTTTTAAGAACAATATATTTTAATCGTTGATTATGGATACTGATTTATAATCAGTGTCTTAAACCAACGTAGCTAAATCTACGGAACTCGCGACTATTTGATCATTCTAACAAATGTTATTTCTACAGGTATGCTGTATATATTCAGTCGAATCATTGGATCTGCGCATATCGGTATATTTACGGGGTTAAGGTTTTAATTAAAAGTCAACATAAATATTAAATGTTTAATATGTATCTATTTAATTCGCTTGAATATGATTATTGTGGATGGAATGAATAATAATGATAATTATTATTCTTAACTCTGGTTTGAAGATGTATGTATTTAGATGACAATGACTATTGACAAAACATATTTAGAAATCTATATCCTTGGCAATAAAACCTTTCTCTGTTTGGACTAAGCTATGTTTGTATATAAAAGCGATAAAAGTTTTTTTTTCTTTTTTCAAATTCATAGGCAAATCGCTATTAATCATTAACAGTTAAATGAATCAAATATTTGACTATTTATATGATGTCTAGCCAATCTTTGTCTAAAATCATCAAGATAATAAATACAGATTTAGGTCTTCATATCAGCTATGGCATTCACATATGCTACATTTTGTTACAATCTACAGGTACACATCGTTTTTATTCATGTGATGTCAACAACCGCTTATGCAATTTATTTTTGTTCGCTTCTTCTGGCAGTTTTTATCATGGTAAAATTTAAGGAAGAGTTTTATTTTCATTTGAATTATGACACTTTTTTTACAAAAAGTCATAGAATTGTGAAAGCAATATACGAAAAACTTAAATGTAACAGATCATTTGTGTACAATCAATGTTGAATAGACGGTGTTTTCTTATTCTTTATCAATTTATGTTATGTTACTATATGGTGTGTCCCTAAATGCTACCTAAAAAGCATTTCGTATTTTGTTTCTAATATCAAGTTTTATTTTACTTCGAATGTGGTCGAATTTAAACCTTTTAAGCTTTTCTTTTTTAGGCGGTTACAATGCCCAAGAAATACTCCCACCTTCACATGCTCTTAGATCTCGAGCTATCTTAACATTTCTGAAGGATCTTCTTCTGACCCAAGTCTTGGCTTTGCCTTTGATCTGGAACAAACAGAAGATAAACTTGTCTTCAAACAGGAGGGACTGGTACGGCCTTTGTTTTAAATTGTTAAAATGGATTTAAGTATTAAGATTGGAAAAGTAACAGTCACATTATATTGAAGAAAGGAAGCTCAAGGAAGGCCTCTTATAAAAAATATATTACTTTAATCAAATAATGACATTATCTCTTTTGTTTCTATCTTATGTGTATGATGTTATTATATCTTAACTCTTGTGAATCTTCCTGATGGCAATTTTAACGAGACCAAATCGCAGGAACACTTTAGGCAGAAATAAATGATTTAAGCTTTCTATTAAAGATTAGCAGATAATTACTTGCTATTGTTGTCAACAAACCGTATCCATTAACATTAGTTTTTAAACTATGATGTAGTTTATACTTCCAACGTGTCTCTGACTCTGTTCAAGTTAATTTTTGTAACATCTTTGTTTGTATCCATGCAATTGTTGACATACGACTACAGCAATCATTAAGCTACGTTAAAATCACAAGTGACTAGAATTAAACTGCTCATTTTGTTCTGAAAATCGTAACCTTATGTACACTGGTGTATGCTTTAACTTAGCATGACACAATTCTACATATTCTATTTGATATTTGATATTTTAAAGAGATAATTTAAAAGTGAAAGATCTGAAGCGAGTTTAATTATGTCTGAAGCATAAATGATATATGAGTTTATAGTTTTTTTAACATATTATTTCTTCTCTTTAATCTTGTTTAAGAAACCCGACCCACAAAAGTAACTAGCTCTCTTAAAAATAACGTTTAATAAGTTTAGATTCATGGAGACAAAACAATTGTATTTTTATAAGTGTTATTAGAAATGTATTTGCTTGTTCAATAACTAATATGTAAAATAGAATACCAAAAGTACATCATACATCAAATTATTAGAGTTTGTATATTTCCTCCATATTTGAACTGAAATTCAACATTAAAGACATATGTTGGAATCTTTGCAAGTAATGTTAATGATCGACTGGATTTAATTTAGTTTCCATTCAGTTCGCGAACTTTGCATTTATAATTGAACGAATAAGATAATATACCAAAATCGTTTCATTTAAATTGTATTTACCTTGTACGTGTCATTCAATAATTGCAAGATCTAACCACATGCCACTTTTGTCTACGTCAGCAAATCTTTCATACAGCAGGGTCTCTGTCCATCCTTTTTTACAACCTACGGACGTTATGCGTTTTACCCTTTCTAATCGGTGATATGAGATGTCTGTACTAGAGTGTACTGGTGTTACTGCTTTTGTTAGAAATTTAAAGCAATGTAAAGATATTCTCCAAGGTATAGTTAGTATCATCATTCCGTCTACAGTAATTTCCTTTGAGTGTAGCTTCCTTTTATTATTTCAACAGCAAGGTTTCCACACACACTCTGAACTTTCAATCCTTTTCATAATCTGTATTGAAGCGCCAAACCTTAAAATATATTATTTTTATAATAAAAGGAATTTAATTTATGTTCATAAAAGGGAAAAAACGATAATAGCTTTTTGCATATATAATAATAATATTAAGTGTCTTACTTCATTTAAAACAACAATATCGGAATAGGTAATAGCCGAGGTCTGCCTTATTAACTTCTTTATATAGAATGTTTTTGTAGTAAAATATAAAGTAAGCAGAAACTTTAAAAATAAAAGAAGAGATGTAGTCTTTTTCACCAGACTTAAACTTATATTCTATCATTATATTGAATCAAGAACTCAATATTTCAAAGTTATTACTGTAATTGATGTTGTATTTCATGAGGGAATTATTACAATAATGACTCGGCTTTTTTTTTTGGTTTATCAAAATGTCTGCAAAGTACTTTTTGTCGTAAAGCACGTATGTTTCCTCGTTCCTTTTTATCAAAACGTAGAGATTTGCAAGAGCGAACATTTTCTCCGGAGTAATATTTAAGCTTTTTGAATTTCTTCATTGTAATGTTGTGTTCTTGGTGAAGATGATAGTTAAAATTGAACATACGTTATGTTTTGATGTCCTCGAATGGGATGATATCAAATCAGAAAATCCTAGAAATTACTCTGGGTTCTCAAAAAACGCTCTTAGTTATTGACATAATGCCGTCTGTTGGCGAAGATCCTTCTATTTTAATTTGATTGTAACATGTAATGCAATCAAAGCATTTTGAGCAAAGTTTTTGGCAATGTGATGTCCTTTTGTGTAACTCAACTTAACAACAACCTCGTGTTAGCGCTACAGATCACTTAATCACGATGCTAACACATGCACTATTATACTTGAGTTTAGGAAGCATACTTCTCCAACATTTTAAGAGGTATCAATATGGTAACTAGGTCACAGTATTACAAGTTCATTATAGTTGCCTTGCATATTTTCCATCCTTGACGCCGGCCGACTATCCATTGAAACATTTATCATTGAACATGATTTTACTCCACGACTATATTATATTTCTTTACCATGTGTCTATAATATGAATTTCATTTCAATCGTTCGCCTTACATTTTCAATAACATTGGTGTCAGAGCGTCGCGCGGATATAGTAATATCGTCGGCTATAGCTCAATATTATTAGATTTTGTGTTTATTATTGATATTAAGTTACGTATTTCCATAACAAGAAAGCAAGAATCGGACAATATGATATTTTCAACTTTTCATTACGGTCGACTAAGATACTTACTCTTTTGTAAGTGTAAAACCTTCTTTGTCTGGCATCAAAAAACGAAACATGTGTGAAAAAATAACCATGATTAACTGCAGCACTTATATATACGGTTCTGTAGTACAAATAGATGGGTTTTTTTAATAGGATTAATGAAACACTAGCCTAGGTTTTTGAACATTAAATACATCAGAGATGAAAATCAGTTTTCGCGGGCCCATGGTATTTAACAGTTTCAAAAACGCAACTGAAGCAGTAGAGACAATAACTGAGTCGCCCAACCCTGTTCTGTGTTAATAAATACAAACAAGATGTTACAGCGCGATTAACCAATGTTATATTGCATTATGTTCCGATGTTACATTTTGTTTTGGAATCACTTAAGAGCGTCACAAATAAAACAAGATGCGTTGATTTCAGAAGTTTATGGAATAGTTTAAACATTATTGTGACACATTCAGTTTAAAAAAAAACATTGGTTTATAAATATATGCGATCATCTTTGTATTTTCTTTTCTTTTGTCGCATTGCATAGTTAATATTCAAAGACATAGTGAGAATATATATTTTCCAGCTGAACAATACCCATTAATATTTTGTTTTGCACTGGTCAGTATGTGTTTACAATTTAATATGCACAGAAAACGTATAACATTCCATGCACTACTACACTTAACAAATTTGACTTAAATTATTAAAATAAAAACAATGATTTGTACAGACATAATAGATATACGCGATATTTTGGCGCTGTATTTATTGAAAAAGGTATGGCCACGTAGCTTTAATTATTTTGATAGTGGTTTATGTTTCATCTGTTCATTATATACATTTTTGTTTTGGTTATTATAAGTCAAAGAGTTAAAAAGAATAATGCAATGCACTTAAAATGTTTATACATCAACCTATAGTGTGCCTCATCAACCTATAGTGTGCCCTTCAACCTATAGTGTGTCTCATCAACCTATAGTGTGCCCTACAACCTATAGTGTGCCTCATCAACCTATAGTGCGCCTCATCAACCTATAGTGTGTCTCACCAACCTATAGTGTGCCTCATCAACCTATAGTGTGACTCATCAACCTATAGTGTGTTCCGTCAACCTATAGTGTGCCTCATCAACCTATAGTGTGCCTCATCAACCTATAGTGTGTCCCGTCAACCTATAGTGTGCCTCATCAACCTATAGTGTGCCTCATCAACCTATAGTGTGCCTCATCAACCTATAGTGTGCCTCATCAACCTATAGTGTGCCTCATCAACCTATTGTGTGCCTCATCAACCTAAAGTGTGCCTCATCAACCTATAGTGTGCCCTTCGACCTATAGTATGCCTCATCAACCTATAGTGTGCCTCATCAACCTATAGTGTGTCCCGTCAACCTATAGTGTGCCTCATCAACCTATAGTGTGCCTCATCAACCTATAGTGTGCCTCATCAACCTATAGTGTGCCTCATCAACCTATAGTGCGTCCCGTCAACCTATTGGGTGCCACATCAACCTATAGTGTGTCCCGTCAACCTATAGTGTGCCTCATCAACCTATAGTTTGTCTCATCAACCTATAGTGTGCCTCATCAACCTATAGTGTGCCTCATCAACCTATAGTGTGCCTCATCAACCTATAGTGTGCCTCATCAACCTATAGTGTGCCTCATCAACCTAAAGTGTGCCTCATCAACCTATAGTGTGTCCCGTCAACCTATAGTGTGCCTCATCAACCTATAGTGTGCCTCATCAACCTATAGTGTGCCTCATCAACCTACAGTGTGTCACGTCAACCTATAGTGTGCCTCATCAACCTATAGCGGCCTCATCAACCTATAGTGTGCCTCATCAACCTATAGTGTGCCTCATCAACCTTTAGTGTGCCTCATCAACCTATAGTTTGTCTCATCAACCTATAGTGTGCCTCATCAACCTATAGTGTGCCTCATCAACCTATAGTGTGCCCTTCAACCTATAGTGTGCCTCATCAACCTATAGTGTGCCCTTCAACCTATAGTGTGCCTCATCAACCTATAGTGTGCCCTTCAACCTATAGTGTGCCTCATCAACCTATAGTGTGCCTCATCAACCTATAGTGTGCCTCATCAACCTATAGTGTGCCTCATCAACCTATAGTGTGCCTCATCAACCTATAGTGTGCCCTTCGACCTATAGTATGCCTCATCAACCTATAGTGTGCCTCATCAACCTATAGTGTGCCCTTCAATCTATAGTGTGTCCGTCTCATGACAAGGATTTTAAACTTCAGAAAAAGGAGGTCACGCATCAATATGTATACTTGTGTGTCTAATTACTATTGCAAACACAAATTCGCCAATTGTAATAAATAATGAAATATTTTATATAACCATTAATTTTAATGCACGATTAATGAAAGTTTTTTTTTAAACTCAATATTTATTCTCTTAGGTAGAACACACGAAAATGTATTTATGCATTTGACATTTTGATTTATTTCTCGTCAGTGGATTATTTGGTTCTTTTAGTGCCAAGTTAATTATTGGCAAGAACATTCCTAGACGACCTATGCCAAGTAATTCTGACTTAAACAGTATATAGTATCATTTCTTCAATTTTTAATTAATTATTGCCAAGAAAACACATAAATCTTACCATTTTAGCATCTCATTTGGTCTGTCGGTAAACGTTTTAGAAGTTTAAGCATAGCAATAGTGTTCTCGTTGTTTGTGGCGTCGTCATGCAAAATGATTTGTTTTGCCATTAGACAATCCGCATTCAAAATGTTTACATAAAACGTGGTAAAACAAGTTTTATTTGTTTATTTAATAAACACCTCAATGTTCCACTACTTGTTTTTGCTTTGACTGTTGCTGTTTATTGAATGCAGTATCATAAAATCTGCTGCCTTTTTAATGCCTTTCCCGAGATCGTGGTGCTTTTAATTTAGTTTACCATACATCACGAACTTATGGAGAATATCAATACAAGAAATGAAAATGAGAGAATAGCCATTCTTAATACAACATGTCATTTATTAGGAATCACAAGAAATAATTGTTTGGACTGCTTTCAAATTATACCGTATTGTTAAATCATGCGTCACACTACCATCAGTCAAACATAAAGTTGCTTGTATCAATTTGTTTTACTAAGAAAGCTTTGCTACAACAAGAGTATGTTTTCCTTCAATAACCTTTTTGTTCTTCTATCTACGAGCTAAAAATTAAAGCCCATGATAAATTGTTATTCATGAGTTTGCCTACTAGATGAAAATTATACAACACATAGTGGTATATAAATGATTGCCGCCATACTTCATTGCAGCCTTTAAAGGGTTTGTTTTATGAATTCTGGCGGGGTGTTTTGTGAATAAAATAAAGTTGCGAACCAAACAGTAAAATTTTGTAAATATTAATGGATGGTTTAACATTTCTTTAAAACTGCATTTACTGTGTAAACTGGTTCGGGATTCATAAACATTTTGAGAAATTTCCTAACATAGGTCATCGTCAACTTAAGTTAGCGTGACACTCTTATTCAAAATCAATACATACTCATGTATAAAACACAAACATTTTGAGTGATAAACCTTTAACTTCTTACTAAATAATGCGTTTATGGAAACTATTTATTACTGAAAACAAGATTGTAAACGTGTATTTAATATCTTAAAATGCAAAAATGATTAGTGAGTGTTGAAAGATTTACAGTGATCAACTAAAGTCTCATAAGGTAGAAATACCGTGTTTCTGCACATTTATGTTAAAATAAACTCGGTATCCATCATAAGAACAATCGTTTTGCGACATTTATTTATACTTTTTGGTACATTAAAACAATTGTATTAATTGTGGTAAATCTTATGTCGGAGTAAGGGTGCATCTTTAAGTATCGAACTTATTAAATGATACAATAACTTAATAATATCTTAAATATTTTGTTTTCATTGATTTTATTCAAAATACATACTTTCATATTAAAAACACTTAATACTTTTCTTTAAATTTGAATATAAAAAAGAAGAAATTGACCTAAGTTAAGAATTGACTCAATATGTTTTATAAATACTGTCCCATCAAGGTCTCAACCAGTGACGCTACAAATCGTATGAGGAATTATTTATTGAAAGTTCAAACAAAAAAATGCAGGCTAAAAGACGTTTTATATCCAGCTTGAGCTCAATATGTCCATCATAACTTCCAAGCAATTTATTTTCGGAACAAATCATTGTTTTTATGGTATAACGATCATGGAAGATCACAGCCCATGTGAAATTGCTGAAAGGTGTTTAGGTTCTTATGATAGGAGAGGCTGTCGTATCTTAGCCAAGAAATACCGCGAAAAAAACAAACACACGTATTTTACACAACAGAAAAAAAGAGAAACATAATTGAAAATCTAAATTTAATGAAGTTAATGAAGTTAACGAATTATCTTTGTGTTATTTCAGATTAACTATGGATTAGTTTCATCAATGTATTATCAATAACTGTTAAGAGTTTTTGCTTTGAATACAAAATGCCTTTTTTAAACTAGCCCTTTGTGTATATGAACACACTCGGCTTTTGCAGCACACGACGCAACATTTCTATAACGAAATATTAAACTGGAATTTATAATTTGAAGCTCTCACTGCACAGAAAGACCCGCAACCCGATTGTGTCGCCTTCTAGCTCAGTCGCTTTGGACGGCGTCATTTCACAACTAGGCGCGTTCATCGCTTCGATTGAAAAAATTGATGATGATGATGACGATGATGAGTAGGATGATGATGGTTCCTGGTGTTCACTCATAAATTAAGTGTAAACGCATGTTTGAGATTTTGTATCGTCGGATTGTGTTTGTTTTTTCGAAGCGGTACGTTTACCTAAGATTCACATAAAGAGTATTGTTGGTAATGGTAAGTTAATTTATTAAAAATGGCCGACATATAGGGACACAACACGTGATACAATATGAATCAAGGCTCACTGACATACTTAATGTGAAAAACTACAGAAACAAGCACAGTTGCATGTTCAGGCTGAGCATTGGACTCAAAATTAAAATCATTTTTTTCCGTATTATTGTACACTCTTTATAAACATATAATAAAACTGTTTATATATAGTAAAAGTAAAATGGATAACAATTATTGTAGAAGATAACAAATAACTAAAAAACATCGCATTAGTGTGTATGAGTTTCAAACGCAGACTCAGAACGTTAGTGAATATACATGTATCATGTTTTTTTCTGTTTTAAATGCCATCACGGTTGTGCTTTGTTCAAGTGGTTGACAAAGACATGTTATGCACTAAGGAGTTTAACACAAACATTCTTCTAACGTTCCCAATAGTGTGCTTCAAGTAAAACATTTTTGTACTAAGATACGGCAAAACAAATATTCGCGATATTCCTGAAATCAATAATGCTTTATGATCTTTAACGCTATTGACTTAATGATAAAAAGCATATGAATTGTGTCCAGTTTAACAAAATATATATGTGATATAATAGCTGTGGAAATTGTGACGATAGGTTTTTATTTGAAATATTACCTTTGCAAATGCTTATATTTTCTTAATCTGAACACGAAACATAATCTTTATGATTCTGATCATTAAGTCAATTGATGAAAGTCTCTGATGAATGTTTGCTTCCTTTGAAATAATCGGACGTTAGGCAAAGATCACTGAGAATGATTGGTTCATGAGATAAAGGTGTTCGATACATTCACAAGTAAATGGTTGATGTCTGGTAAGCCGGGAAAATGTTGATATTATATAAAGCAAATGATGAGAAGAAGAAAAACTTTATCAATTATTGATTTGAATTTATCGTTCTTAACGACGTATTCATACCTGAGTGCGATTAAACACGTCAGTGAAGTCATTAAGTGTGTATAAACATTGTTTTAAATACACATGTAAAGCATTCACGTGAAATTAAAGACATAAATCTAGCATTCGAACTGCTTTCATTCGGATGTTAAACTTTCCCACGGCATGACAATTGTGTTCGTTCCATTCATAATATCTTGACGCATTATTCAAAGATAACTATGCAAAGATCAGCCGTTGTGAACATTTAACCCCTCACTGCGTAATATGTTTATTTTGTTTTGTTTTTGACTACAGCATTTAGGTTTTGCTTATAATGGTGAACGTTTCAAGATTATATTGATACTGACAAACTTTTGGCACTTTTCATACTATTCTTCTTTAGCAATAAAGCTTTAGTTTATGCGTTTGAATATAAAAGCAAAAGTTTTAAATTAATACAACGGACAAGCTTAAGAGACAAACCATGAACGGAAACAGGCACATGGCTGAGGCCTAATATGCAATTAATCCACACAGTTTGCAGATCAACACCAATATACAACACATGCTTTAAAATATCTACAGTAATATATAAACCAAGATGAGAGTTCAATACTTCAAAGTCTTGTCTCTCTGGCACATTTACGCCGGGCTTCGTTGAGAGCCAAAAATTTAACGAAGACACAATTCCAAGGCAGAACATGCACATAACGAAATACAAACAGCTTACTTAACAACAAAGCCAGACAACAAATGCATTGATCTTTTTTCATATTTTTTTTAAAACTAGTCACACAATTTAATACATAAACGTCCATTGATCTGTATTACATATATGTGCTTCCCCATTATTCAACCTTATGTTTATTCCGTTAACGGTTTGCTGAAAAACATCCGGGATTTTACGTTTAATAGGACACACTTCAATGCTTGCCCTACCATATGAACCGACTAAAATAGGCTCAAAACGTATGGGAGGCTTTAAGATCCACCCGAAGAAGGGTGATTAGTTGTTATATGAAAAGGTGCATTCTGGTGAAATGCTTGCAAACGTGTTTTTAAACAGAACATTGTTTTTGTTCATATTGACGTTAAACCGCTATGGTATGTGTACTGCGGATACCAATGATGAACTGTCAACAAGAACAACAGAAAGAACTTTTGATAATATGCAGCTAATAAAATAGATAATCAAAGTAAAGCAACAATTGAAACAATGAACAAACATACATACTTGCATAGCTTTAACAGAAATCTATTTTTGGTCATTTGTTATTCATGATAATTATTAGTTATCAGTAAGAAATTCCATTTCAAATGATGCAGACATTACATGGGGTTACCTTTTGCAAATGACTCGATGAAATGACAAAGCTGATTTTTACATCGTATATCTTAAGGAATACTAATAAAATAAAATGTTTTTTTTTTTATAAATACAGCAAGCAAAATATAAGTGTCATAACAAAAAATAGTGCACAAAAAATGAACAGTTTAGGATCAGCATTAATTGTATAATGTGTTCGTTTCAAGTATATACGTGGAGATGGTCTCTCAAAAGGTAGGTAAAATATGTTTATCCACAGTTAAGTAGCTTGATATAATAAACACTGAATACGCTTAGTACTGTACCCTACAGTGAAGTTTTTAAAGTTTTGTTTCTTCTCGATCATAACAAGATAAATAAAAATAAATACCATTTAGACTGCTCGTCCACAGTAAGGTTAGCAATGGTGTAATTATTCAGGTTCTTAATCAAAATAAAGGAAATTGAATGCCACAATGTTTGTGCCTCCACTGTGTAAAACATATATACCATTTAGGTGCTGTTCGGGGTGTTGTCAGTGAAGCCTTATCCATTGCTAACAATTAACATTCTGTCTTGATTAAATCTGAACTACACGCTGATTTACTTTTCTATTTTATTTCATGTAAGAAAAGGTTTTCCTGTTTTCATTAATTCTCATATCAGAATAATTACCTGTTGAACAGTGCAATAAATAGTGCGCGGATAGACTTCAACGATATTACAATATACACGCACTTTTTATTACACTGTAAGCTTGACGTCAGGTCGACTGTTAAGAACTTTGTTAAAAATTACAACGTGATTTACGATACATTTGATAACGCATCATCTTGAAATAGCTGATGATGTGCTTTCATATTTAAAAAAATCACACACATTCAGCTGGAAGGCTGTACTAACTCCTACCAGAAATACAGCAAATCACAATTGTATGATTTAAACTTACAGAGCAGTAACGATACGAGAATTATCAGCCATGAAGTTTACGACGTTGTGAACATTAAATTCTGAAAATTCTGTCATTATAAAACAAAACGGTTTTGCACCACCAAGCTGCGTGTTTGAAATCATACATTTCTCGGACAGTGTTTTATGTGTCTATCAGAATCCACAACACGGTTGTGCTTGTGGGTACTTGCATTAACTATTGTAAATATGCTAACATGATTACGTGGCGCTTGAAATTATTTAAGTTAAAAACTAACAATAATTTAAATTGCACAATAATTGCCAAAAACAAGTTGACCTTCTTTTTAATAATTCTGAAAAATAATGTATATTAAGTATCATGAGAGACAAGGATATATAGGATTCCATGAATAAGCTTATCATAAGTATTATAAGTATAAGCATTTGTATATTATGTTACATATGGATAAAACGATAATAGTATTTGATTGTGGACATTTGTTTTGTTTCCCAGACGTTGTAATAGTATTTACTTTATTAGGCATTTGGAATTAAGTTTCTGGTTATGTTAGATGTTTGCTGTTTGTGGGTACAGAGTACAGCAAAGTAATAATAGAACTTCAAGGCACTTTGAGAAAATACACAACAGCAACAGAACAGAAACAGTTTATGGCAAAATTTGCCCTGTAGACAGAAAGTAGAGTTTTATTCGTCTATAAAAACACTCTCCATTGGTGTCTTATGCATAATTCAATATGTTTTTCTCCCTTTGCGCAATGAATTACAAATGTTAATAGTAAGAAAATGTAATTTTCGTCAGCATCCCGCTGTCTATTATAAAATATAGGAAAATAAATTGCAAGAATTGTGCATCGCGGAAACGTTCTAACAATATATATCCCAGTTGATATGGTAATTTGAGAGTATTGATCGAATAATAGAATTTTGTTGGTTTTGTTCAATTGCAATACAGTTGGCGGTAATCATGTTACTTTGTTCTCTTTTAGCAATCTGAAATGATGGCATGCAAACAAACTCTGATAAAAGATAATCTTGGAAAAAATGATGCTTCACCGACCAATGCTTTTACGTATCCACTTGATACTTAGAAATAATTACTATTTTTCCTCATCATTGTGCATATATGATATATGCCAAAGGAGTCAGTTGACGAAGACTCATTTGTTTGGCTCCGCTAATTTCTTAAATTACACACAAAGGCCATTGTTGTGATTTTTTAGTGTTTAATGATGCAAAGCTGTGCGAAATATCTTAGTGAAAATTAGGCACAGATTGTGCAAGAATGGCGATTTGGCTATTTTTTTTAAAATAAATTTGTAAACAATTGTGTTAGTTTAAGTGTCCTGCTTTTAGAATAATGATCTACGTTCAAATGAATGGAACACAGAAAGTTACAAAATGACCATTGAGAGCGCTATGTTTATGAGATGTTCTATTTATTCACTTTTGAATGGTTGATTCCTGGTACGCCGGTAAAACGTTGATAAAATCCGGAATGTTTTGTGGGTAGAAGAAAAGCATATCAATTCTTATGATTGAATTTAAATTTTCATTCATGCATTATCAATGCCGGGGTCCGATTTATGAAATACAATAGGCCGTTAAGTACATAAGCGTTTCTTTGGAAATTTACAATAGCGTTCGTTTCATACTGAATGAAAACAAGAACAATGCGACTCAAACATTCATGTAAACGTGAAGACGTTAACTTTTACAGGCATTTAGCGTCTTTGAAAATAAGTGGCGGATATTCGATCATACGTTTCCCATTATTTAAATGACGTCGCGCTATTCCAATCATAGTGCTGCTATGAACATAACAAATACGTCATTACGCCAAGCGTTTCTTGCTTGTTGAACGTCAATAATTCTCTATTAAAACATTTTGCACAATGTAAATACATATATATGCTATTAAAATATTATATTAACATTAGATTTAATATGAAAAAAATCAGGTTGATTTTGTTTTATAAACAAGTGAAAAGTATGTACCTTAAACACATAACATTATCGGAATTTTAGAAGTAGAAATATCGGAATACAAATTTTAAACATACACATACAAATTATAACATCTGAATATATTCAAGTTTGAGTCGAATACGTATTTCGTAAGTTCGCTCATTCAATAACCGCGAGTCAATTGTTTTCTGACCGTCCAAGGATGTTTAACTTTCCCACAGAATGCAAATTATGTTCGTTCCAATTATTTTACATTGACGTATAACTTCAGGGTTGCTATGCAAAGAGGAGCTATTGTGCATGATTGACCGTCACGATACAATATGCTGATTCTATAATTTGTTTACATCATTAAAGTTATGCCGAATGCATGTTTTATTGGTATTGATAAACGTTTAATACCATTATTCTTAATAATAGATGATCAAATGTTTGTGCGTTTACAATTGAAGGCAAACGTGGTATACACTTATACATTAGAACCTACAGGGTCAAGCCCAAGAGCCAAACATTGACAAAAGATATTTTTAAAGGAACATGTTAAGGCCTTACGGACACACGAATACATTCTGATAATCAACACAGATAGACCACACACGCATCATGATATCTTCATTGTTATTCAAAACAGGTTTACAATCCAATACTTAAAGTCTAATTAACCCTCGTACATTTACGTTTCGTTTCATCAACATGACATAATGTTTAGTCCGTTAACAGTATGTATAGACGGATCCAGGACTGACGTCGCATTTGGGGCCGCCAATAAACCCTTGCACCACTTCCAATTGAACCGAATAAAATAGGCTCCAAACGTGGTATAGGAGGCTTGGTGATTACCCGCAAGAAAAGTTGTTAATTTGTATCTAAAAATGTGCATTCTTACAAAATGTATGCATATAATTTTTACTATATCGACATTTAACCGCTAGTGGTGTGTATACTGTTGGCGCCGATGATGAACTAACAGAGACAGTACTGAATGTTTCAAAAAATTAAATATTGAGTAATCATACTGGTTCAATAAAAAAGTTTAGTAAAACACAAGATTATAATGCAGATGCAAAACTGAATATTTTATATTTCTTAAGTAACCTGTATTTATATAAAAAATATATTATTGGTGAACAGTTTCAGATTAATATTAATGTTCTGTTTCAAAACTCCAGATATTTTTCTTGATATCATTTTTCTTGCAAGCCATCGGATCAGTATATCAGAATTGCGTTTATTAACGGTTCACTTATATCATAATTACCTAGTTAGCAATTTTAAGAAATGCATGAGATGGCAATTATTTTCACATTGATATATTGCTCAGGCACTATTACATAAATAATCGATGTTTAAAGATTATCCGACACACATATGTCTGATACTTAGCATTGAAGGCTTGAATTTTCATCCACGCGTTACAAGCCTTTAATATCAATAAAATATAAAAGGAATGTCTGATACCGATTTGTAACAGAACTAAAATTAAGCAGACTCTGGGTTACATTGCCATGCACCTATTAAAGCAGTTTTCTTTCTTCATGGTTCAGTGTTTTGTTTCAAAAAGGTTCATAGTGAACGAAAAACGGATGAAGGATTGATCGACATTTTTATTTTTTTACATTTATGTGGATGTATGGATCCGACTATCTAAATAATTTTCATTTTTCAAATTTCATTTTATAACATTTGACCTATCTCAATACTTTTGCCAATAATGTATACACATACGCTATTTGTCTGAATATTTCATTATATTCGATTGAAGGCTATGTAAAATGTTTGTGCATAGTGACTTCGTAAAGTTTGGTAGAATTCATAATGTACTGCTGCATTGTAACTTATATGTAAATGTAACATGCATTATAGATAAGCGTTTTGCAGTGTGTATATACATGTTTGCACTCATCATTTTCACTGCAATGTCCCAGCCATGAACTAAACTATTTTCCAATCTTTCTATATTTTTTAATTACTCGAGGCTATACTTGTATAATTTCTTTTTGTACCTAAACCATTTTAAATGATACAAAAGCAATATGGGGTCATTTGACATCTACAATTCACATGCTTAAGACGGTATTGTATACCTTAATGATATATGAGTTTTTCACGGTGAGGTGTATATGTCAAAAGAGGAATGTTGCCGTTATCAATGAATCGGAAAGTGCCATAGGTTCCTCAAGAAAAGGTTGGCAGGTTAGTAATTTCCTTATCAATTTTTTAAAGTTATCTATCAATATATGTTACAAACAATGTGAGACTGTTAGTTTTTCAGTGAGATTGTAAATGACACATACATTGAAAAAGAAACAATGGATTGAAAAAATTATGCAACTTTGGTTATGAAATATAAATACTCGGAATGCAACTGTAGCTAGTCTGTTTTCTGAAATACACCCAAATCAAATGAAAATATTCCTGAATGAAAATTTTGTATCGACCTGTCGTTTAATATAACAAATTGCCACAATGACTGTTAACGAAATGTATGCCCATTTTTATCTCTTTTAGACAAAACCATATCAAATTGCTTCGTGTGTTTTACTTGCAATAGCAATTCATTAACAAGGACAAGAGGTGACACCGGATATTAGCTACGGTGTCGATAGCTTGAGCCTGCAACTAAACGCTTCAATGAAGCAGTACAGTGTTGAAATTGATGTATTGCTACATTTAGTTCCGCTGTACGGACCTTGACCAATTTCGCCTGCCTGTTTATTTGTGATGTTTCAGAATGTTAATGTATTGCTTTATTGAGTTCCACAATACTCGCCTTATCCGTGTTTCATCACATATTTAGTAGGTATTTAACTTTCGCTCTCAATTATATTATTAAGTATAATTCACGTGTATGCGGGGCAAAGAAAAACAATGAGTTTAGAGGACCCGTGCGTAAGCTCCTAACATGGAGCGCGCGAGGGTCGGAACTTTCATCCGCTCCGATTTAAACAGACTAAAACCTTTCTTGCATACCCGACACGCTAAAATTGAAGTATATGACAATCAATTCTCGAAAAACGTCGCCGTTTCAATGGTTTGTTTTTGTTTATGAGATATGTTTTATAGATTATCTCAGTTTGACTGCGCCCTTTTAAAAACAACCCACTCTTATTTGAGTAGCATTGTCTTTTCATTTCTCGTTCCATTCTGAAATGGCGCGTTGTGACACGCGTGTTATCTTATACAGAGTCGTGAAGACAGACATGCATAGGCACGGTAAGAATACGGAAACGCATGTTTGTTAAGCAAGAAAGCTTAGGACACATCGACACTTTCTATCCGCTGAACCGGACCTGACCAAATGAATCTTCCACTATTTGTTTTTGCTCTTGGAAAGTCCGTACTATCAACAGTCCATAATGTCATTAGTTTTGTATAACCAAAGCGATGTTTATATCATCTTTGATTTATTTTAGGTACAAGTCGTCGGTATCTCAAGTAAGGTTATGTCACAGGAAAAGATGTGCATTACTACTGAGTGCGAAAAAGCGGCATAAAGAATAGATCTGCGTAAAATATATACTACAGGGTCGTAGCTATCCCATAATTAATGTGCACACCAGGTTTGTTGGAGGTGGTTAAATAAGTCTTATACAGGATGCGCTGATATGGGTTTTCCACTATATTCTTGAATAGAAAACAACACACATACAAATACCAACACTTATAAGAAAAACGCTGAACTGTAAGAATTGCTTATACACTTATTTACCACTCTACCTTTTCAGTTTTAAATGCAATTTTCGGAAGTAATTGGAATACAAATTTTGAAAACTCTTCGCAGGGCACGTCGTTATTGTATTTTTATCTTGCTCTGTGTATATTTTGGTATGTTTCTAATAAATAAGCCAACTTTATTTGGATGTTTCAGTGGAATACATTTCATCGAGTATGTACCAAGGAGTTATCCTTCACGAATGGCCAAGCCGCGAGTGTTATATTTGCTTTTGGTATTCACGGTGTAAACTATTTGAAAAATTTGAAAAATGGTACATGAAACAAACATTTGATTTCTACTTTTTTATCATATGTCTATTAAGAAATTGATTGCAGTGTTTGCTAACAAGAATATGTACGACCCAATAAAAAAGTTGACGAGTGTTTTCCATAATTTCTTTGGTAATCACTAGCCTATCGAATGTATTTTAGTTTAGAGGCGGTCGTATCTATGAAACAATGACGTAATTACGTAATTACATTACGTAAATATACGCATTCAGACAATACTACACTCTTATAACACAACGTGTATAATTTTCCTCATTTTTTACAATTAATCTTATTTCAAAGAATGACGTAAATATCGATAATGTGTTTCCGACAAACACCGAGCCTTACAAAAAGCATTAATAAAAAACCAATGAAATAAGACAGAGAAATACAAAACGATCTTCAAACCAAAGAAAGTCAATTTTATTTGCTGTGTCCTCTCTAGCAAGTACGGAATTTCGCACATTGGACATTCATCTGTACACTATCATTTAAAACCCATTAACCTGAGAGGTCCATTGAAAGAAAATTGAAGATGGGAAATTCAAACATACAATTGAAGTTTAAGGTAGACGTTTAGAAAAACAATTGTATCTTGAAATGTGTAATAAATACGAGAAACGTTGACGTTTTATAGGGTCATACATCGAAAACAATAATGTTGTGTGAAATGGGTACACACTGTTTGTAATAATATTAAATTGCGTTAAAAATCGATTGCTAGTTATTATCTAAAAATATGATGGAAAATGCACTGATGGCCATTAAGCGTTAGTATCGGTATTTTAAACTGAATCATTAAATATAGGGATTTTAAATTACAACCCTCTGTTTAAACGAGTAGTTTTCCTATTTAATGTGTTCTTTGGTATTAAAAGTATATTAAATTACTTATTTTCAACTGCTCATGTCAACAACATTAAACACTAATCGTTGGAAACAAAAACATATATGAGTGAGTCTCTTTAAAGACTTGGTGAACAATAAACAAATATTTTGTGTAGCGGTTTAAAAGCATGTGAGATAAGACACACATGTCTGTTTTGTGAATTGCAACTACAGTGACACAAATGGAAAACCTTGTTCAAACAACCAAATGTCGAATTATAGGGACGAAAAGCCAAACAGACAATCTTTTAACGTGATTTGTTTTTCCTAGTTAGTTCCAACAACTGAATAAGAAAACGCTTTAATACGCTTTTAATTGTTAATTTTCCAGGTGTGAACTGCAATCAAACATTTGACGACGTAACCTGTTGGCCAGATACACCAGCGAAGACCGTACAATTCGTTTCTTGTCTAACCTACATACAGGGGTTTTACACAGATGGTAGGCAAACGCTAACCAGATATTATATACGCTAGTAGATATGGTTCTCAATACAGAGGATCCAACACTACATTCCTGGTCGAACATGCATACAGCGTTTTTACACAGATGGTAGGGAAACGCTTTCCAAAAAGTGTAAACACTCGTCAAACTGATAAACAATGCAGAGGACCGTTACATACATGATCGAAGAGTTTGTGAAAGACATGCTACTAACTCGAGAAAATCTGCGTTTGAATTAAATGTAAATGGTTGTTTAGTTTAAGTATGATTCATGTCATGACAATGCATTGAAACAACACCTTTTTCACATATATAATCGTACGGATCAATATCGAAGTTGAAATACGTATACAAAAATGCAAGAAAAAGTAACTTGAGCGAGTGTAAACCTTCTAACAAAAACAACTCAAAACTCCTTTTATATTAAACTGTATGCTTCCACTTTACACGCAACATTATATCTAAGAACATCTTCATGTTGTGTGTTTTCCACCTGTTAAGGGCTGCCACAATGCAAAAGCCGTTTGAAGGAACAAAATGAAAAGGTTTTAAAAAAATCAAATTTTATTCAGGTTTAAGGTTCAATATTTATCAAGCATAATTCATTTTTCCGTTGCAATATGAAAGGCTGTTATTAGGAGTTGAGCATTTTTTACGACAGAAGAGTTATCAGATTTCCAATCAAAAAGCATTTACGTTTTCCCGGAAATGTCTTAATACAAAATAAATATGAGTCAAATTTATCGGAACTACCTAATGAACACTCTGATGAAAAATATTCTTTTGTAAAATTTGTTTAACTCCTTTCTACCCCAAAACATTTAAACAAGATTGTATGTTTCACTCCCCAAAAAGATCGTTCCTCAAAACTAAATAAAACGAGAACTTTTGAAAGGTTTAATTTTTTAACCATCCCCACCCAATTTTGCTCTGTGGAAGGCCCTGAAATATAATAAAGGGAAAGCTAGCGTTCAATTGCGGTACCTAACAATACTTGGTAAACATACCTAGTTGCTGATAAACAGTATGTATGCACTGTGCTGTTTGTGGAGTTGTGTGCTGTTCTTCCATGTTTCAAGTTTGTGTTGTTGTTTTTTGATGTTGTTTTTTTGTGTTCTATGTCTTTGGCGTTTACCCAGTGCAATTAAACCGGGTTTATGTTTAAACATTTTGCTACTGAGCTTGTTTTTGTAGTTTTTCACATAAGTATTATTACAAGTCGCTCAGCTGGTTATTCTCCAATTTAGGTTGATACTTCAATAGCTAACGTTACAGTTACAATTATTAAAACCCCTTAAATCACGTAAACGCAATTTGAAAGATTGAGCGATCGTACATAAAGCTATACATAACAGTAGGGCGCTTAAACTACTGAAATTTCGGAAATGGTTTAACACAATATTCGCAATAAACACGGTGCATATCCATATCGGTACCCTCTTTCCGAAATCTACTGAAACGGTACCCTCTTTGCACATGCACCGGTTTTGCTCTGCTGAAAACAAATCGGCGATGGACAACAAGCCAGTAAATGTTCATTTAACTAATGAAAGGAGGTATGTCATGTGTTAAAGAAATATACCACGGAACACTAGAATGTTATAGCTATGTCTTTTTTAGCAAGTCGCCCATTTCAATTACTGCAACTCCACAATAAGCTACACAATATCGATATGTCTTGCCTCGCCAACCGCCTCTGCATGTTCTGTGGGCTTAAATGAACCACTGGTTTGATCATGTACACCCCATACATATTACATGTATTTAGTTATATATCATATTCATACAAATGGCAATTAATGGTCTAAAATATGTGTTAAATTCATAAAAACACCCTACTTTCGGTCTTGCAGCGGCACGGGATACCTGTTTGCTAATGATTTTTTATAGCACAGGTACCCTCTCTTTCTTTTTAAAAAAATGGGCGACCAACTAAAAAGACATAGCTATAACATTTTAGTGTTCCGTGGTATACTTCTTATTCAATAGTTTTTACTAAGAATGCATTGCTACAGAAGGCTTATGTTTTCCTTTAATAACTTTTTTGTTCTGATAACAACGAACTTGAAACACAATCCAGGGATAAATTGAAAGACATGAGAGGGAAGTTTGCAATGAAAAGTATTTACAAAATTTTGCGTTCTAGGTAACAGCTCTCCACAAATGTGGTATTTATTTTTGTGCAGCCTCAAAATGGGGATGTTTTTTATGGAAATCATGAATAATCAAAGAAAATGGAAGAAATACTCACGTTGTGTCTCAGCTCTAATGAACTTGCCAATGACATACATTTTGCGTTATTTTGTACACTATTGAATAGCAAAGAAGCATAATCGTGCACTTGAGTGTGTCCGTTCGAACTGTACAATATTTGTGTGGCTAAACAACTAGTTAAGTGAGGTAAATCAGTCAAATGAAGCAAACTCTTGATGAGGCCTAAGTGTAATAATATGAGCGAAACAGTCAAATTGTGTAACTATTTGTTGGTATAATTCTATGACATAAAGATCAACTCCTTGTAATAATAATCTTTGAAACTTCATATTTACAGTGATACCTAAAGGATAAACTAACGAGACAATGTGCATTAATATAAGTAAAACACAAGACTCATCCAATATATTCCTTTTGTGCAATAAACATTCCCTTCGTAACTAAACCAATTACGCTACAAATCCTATGAAGCATTACTTATGGTAAGTTCAAACATTAATGCAGTCTGGAAGATGTTTAACATACAGCTGGTAATCAATACGTCCATCAAAACTTCCAAGCAATCTATTTTCAGAACCAGTCATACTTTTTTACGATATAAATGTCACAGCTGTTGGGGAATTGCACAAAAGTTTTTAAGTGCTTTTAATTGGTTACGTCTATGTATCTTAGCCAAAACTAAATGGATTATATGTTTTACGCCAATCCCAATTTGAAAAAATGTTTTTTTAACAAAAACATGCCGCGAACCAACATCATTTCCTTAACAGAAAAAAACCTTATTTGAAAAGTTTAAATATACCCCTGAAAGTGAATGAGTTATCGTTGTATTGTTTATGATTTACTCCGAATTATTTTTATCCATATAAGCTCAATAAAGCAGTTTGCTAAACCTTATTTCGATTTTATTTTGGTTTCGAAAATAACTAGCCATGTATAATTCAGCCCTCTGTGTATGTAAACACACATGGCCATTGCAGCACATAACGTAACCAGTCTATTACAAAATAGTTAAATGTCATTTTTATGATGAAGGCCTGCAGACCTTAATAACCGTTAATCGGAATCTACTATCGACAGATCGACATTTTTAACATTTGACAAATAATTCGCACAGGGGCGTATCAACCCCAGCGCTGTTAGATCAGCGGTGGTAAACAACGTAGTTTGCATTACCAATCTGCTCTATAGCTTCGGAGAGTTGCTCTTTGCTCGAGAACCTTGCTTAACCTTGCGATGACATGAATATATAAAATATGTTTTGCGGTGTATATAGTGCGAGGTACCTTCATTGTTGCATAATTACGCAATAAAAAGCAAAGAAAAATACATTAATATCCCTGAGACAGAATATTCAATATGAAAAGCATTTGTTTATCAAACTTAGCACATCATTGATCATAGGGGATCAGAGCATTTAGATGATTTTATATGAGTAAATGGATATAATAAAGTGCCTAGCGATAGTGGCTGGAATTTGCAACTTAGGTTTATCAACGATCAAATCCAATCGATTAAACGACAATAATCGGATCATACATAATTTATCAGAAATTATTCTTAAAAAGTGTCATGCTATTTTTTCATGTTTTTAACATAACATCGAATAACAATAACAAGTACATTTGTTTATTAAAAAAGACAAGATCTTCAAAAAAATACTTCCAAAACATCATACTTAAGCAAACTCATACAAAATTAACATTTGCATAATTAACCCTTTGGGAGTATGATATTGATTCCCGGTTTTCTATTACATGAATTGCCGCATCTTTTTGAAAAGACGGTTTTAAACTTATCGAAAACAAATTTTACCAAAGTTCTTGAAATTTTTCAAATCGGCGATGGACAACAAGCCAGTAAATGTTCATTTAACTGATGAAAGGAGGTATGTCATGTGTTAAAGAAATATACCACGGAACACTAGAATGTTATAGCTATGTCTTTTTTAGCAAGTCGCCCATTTCAATTACTGCAACTCCACAATAAGCTACACAATATCGATATGTCTTGCCTCGCCAACCGCCTCTGCATGTTCTGTGGGCTTAAATGAACCACTGGTTTGATCATGTACACCCCATACATATTACATGTATTTAGTTATATATCATATTCATACAAATGGCAATTAATGGTCTAAAATATGTGTTAAATTCATAAAAACACCCTACTTTCGGTCTTGCAGCGGCACGGGATACCTGTTTGCTAATGATTTTTTATAGCACAGGTACCCTCTCTTTCTTTTTAAAAAAATGGGCGACCAACTAAAAAAGACATAGCTATAACATTTTAGTGTTCCGTGGTATACTTCTTATTCAATAGTTTTTACTAAGAATGCATTGCTACAGAAGGCTTATGTTTTCCTTTAATAACTTTTTTGTTCTGATAACAACGAACTTGAAACACAATCCAGGGATAAATTGAAAGACATGAGAGGGAAGTTTGCAATGAAAAGTATTTACAAAATTTTGCGTTCTAGGTAACAGCTCTCCACAAATGTGGTATTTATTTTTGTGCAGCCTCAAAACGGGGATGTTTTTTATGGAAATCATGAATAATCAAAGAAAATGGAAGAAATACTCACGTTGTGTCTCAGCTCTAATGAACTTGCCAATGACATACATTTTGCGTTATTTTGTACACTATTGAATAGCAAAGAAGCATAATCGTGCACTTGAGTGTGTCCGTTCGAACTGTACAATATTTGTGTGGCTAAACAACTAGTTAAGTGAGGTAAATCAGTCAAATGAAGCAAACTCTTGATGAGGCCTAAGTGTAATAATATGAGCGAAACAGTCAAATTGTGTAACTATTTGTTGGTATAATTCTATGACATAAAGATCAACTCCTTGTAATAATAATCTTTGAAACTTCATATTTACAGTGATACCTAAAGGATAAACTAACGAGACAATGTGCATTAATATAAGTAAAACACAAGACTCATCCAATATATTCCTTTTGTGCAATAAACATTCCCTTCGTAACTAAACCAATTACGCTACAAATCCTATGAAGCATTACTTATGGTAAGTTCAAACATTAATGCAGTCTGGAAGATGTTTAACATACAGCTGGTAATCAATACGTCCATCAAAACTTCCAAGCAATCTATTTTCAGAACCAGTCATACTTTTTTACGATATAAATGTCACAGCTGTTGGGGAATTGCACAAAAGTTTATAAGTGCTTTTAATTGGTAACGTCTATGTATCTTAGCCAAAACTAAATGGATTATATGTTTTACGCCAATCCCAATTTGAAAAAATGTTTTTTTAACAAAAACATGCCGCGAACCAACATCATTTCCTTAACAGAAAAAAACCTTATTTTTAAAAGTTTAAATATACCCCTGAAAGTGAATGAGTTATCGTTGTATTGTTTATGATTTACTCCGAATTATTTTTATCCATATAAGCTCAATAAAGCAGTTTGCTAAACCTTATTTCGATTTTATTTTGGTTTCGAAAATAACTAGCCATGTATAATTCAGCCCTCTGTGTATGTAAACACACATGGCCATTGCAGCACATAACGTAACCAGTCTATTACAAAATAGTTAAATGTCATTTTTATGATGAAGGCCTGCAGACCTTAATAACCGTTAATCGGAATCTACTATCGACAGATCGACATTTTTAACATTTGACAAATAATTCGCACAGGGGCGTATCAACCCCAGCGCTGTTAGATCAGCGGTGGTAAACAACGTAGTTTGCATTACCAATCTGCTCTATAGCTTCGGAGAGTTGCTCTTTGCACGAGAACCTTGCTTAACCTTGCGATGACATGAATATATAAAATATGTTTTGCGGTGTATATAGTGCGAGGTACCTTCATTGTTGCATAATTACGCAATAAAAAGCAAAGAAAAATACATTAATATCCCTGAGACAGAATATTCAATATGAAAAGCATTTGTTTATCAAACTTAGCACATCATTGATCATAGGGGATCAGAGCATTTAGATGATTTTATATGAGTAAATGGATATAATAAAGTGCCTAGCGATAGTGGCTGGAATTTGCAACTTAGGTTTATCAACGATCAAATCCAATCTATTAAACGACAATAATCGGATCATACATAATTTATCAGAAATTATTCTTAAAAAGTGTCATGCTATTTTTTCATGTTTTTAACATAACATCGAATAACAATAACAAGTACATTTGTTTATTAAAAAAGACAAGATCTTCAAAAAAATACTTCCAAAACATCATACTTAAGCAAACTCATACAAAATTAACATTTGCATAATTAACCCTTTGGGAGTATGATATTGATTCCCGGTTTTCTATTACATGAATTGCCGCATCTTTTTGAAAAGACGGTTTTAAACTTATCGAAAACAAATTTTACCAAAGTTCTTGAAATTCTTCTTAATTTTAGCATTATGTAACCAAGCAAAAACGTATATATCCATGTGTTGTTTTCAAACTTCTACCGGTTTATCATTTTCATTTAATTCCTTTTAATTCCATTTAATTGCAAAGTAAAACAAAATGAAAATTGCAAGTATCAAATAATTACAAAATCTGATTTTTTTTCCTGCAAATGATTTGGTTCTACCAGTATTTATCTTAAAGCATTTTTTATATAATGCCATTAATTGAAGCTCACAACATCCACACATGCTTCGTTTACACATTGAGTACTTGTCATTTTGTTGTTTGTATATTTTGCACATGAACAATTTTAGTTGTGTCTCACTGCAGTCGTTAAATATCATGACTTAAGTAACTGCTCAAAATATTTGAGCGATATTCGAGTGTTTTATGCAAAAACAATATATGAAAGAGAAATCAGAATATAAACCCGTATATTTCCAATCCGTTTGCATTTTACGCAATATTTCAGTAGAATTTTTTCAGGGGCATGTTTTTGGAAACAATCTCATTCACAATAATGACAATTCTTCTTTTTTTAAATATGGCTTTAACAAGTGACCTATTTTGGCTGTTCAAGACAAAGAAACCAGGCTCCAATATCACTTAAAATCTTAGTCTATTCTCAGTCTAAATCTCTACTCATTTTAACACAGAACAGCATTACATGATTCAAAATGTTATATTTAACTCAAAATTGCATTGTCTTATAGGCTATGTTGATAAGACATTTTTAGCAAAAATTGTACTTACGTCCATTGTTGTTTTCGAGTTATTCGTGTACATTTTTTTGCTTTTTATTAAGGTAATGCACAAGAGAATCCGCTTTTAGTGGAGTCAAACAATAGACGTTTTGACTCATCCAATGATGTTATGTTTTAAAATTAGTTGAGCGTGAGCTCGAGAACTTCCTTTAATATTGTTTGTGATTGAAGGGCTAGTAAATACACTGCCAATATATTCAAATATATTGACATTCTCTTATAAACAAATGTATCGTGTTTTTTTCAAAGCTGTACCATTATCTTAGATTAACACAACTAGTATGAATGACAATGGAATGATACTATTAAAAATGAAGAGACACAGCTTGCGAGTGAATATTAACCAAAGTCTCACTTACATGTTTAGGCTGGTCATTAGACTCAAAAACTCAAAGCTTACAATATTCTTTTTGTTGTACAATCAATATTAAAATAGAATAAATGGGATAACTTTTTATTTATATTGGAAAATAAATGTTTATGAATACTTGCATATAACAAAACAATTCTGTTAAAGAAAACAAATGACTTTTACAATTTCGCATTTCTGTGTCAAACTCAGACTCAAAACGTTAGAAAGTATGTCCTGTTTTTTCAGCTTTAAATTTCACTGCGATCGTGCTGTGACAAGTTTTTGACAAAGACATGTTTTACACGAAGGAGTTTAATACAAACATGTCTACGTTCTCAATAGTGTGCTTCAAGTTAAACTTTCTATGATATTGCTAAACAAATACTTGAGATATTCTTTGTATCTCATCGAAGCTCATATTTAGTGCAACAGTGGAAAAGATGCACTGATAGTAATATCTTTGGCGATAGTTGCATGCCTTCATAATATCTGTTAACGTAAATCAGTAACAAAATACACACACTCATGTTGCACATTAGGAAATGTATGTATAAATCTGATAGGGGCACCAGAGCTATACTATATGGTTTAAAAATAAATATTAGTTTGTATTGTCGTAAATCGGACAAAAAGCCAGACGTCAAATAACACCATTAACCAAAATGGTGTTGTTTCGAGGCCCTTTAGTTTTAGCCTTGATATGATTGACGGTAAGTTTTCACCGTGTTCTGGAATCCAATCTACAAATAAGCCAGTCGTCTGATCCAATCATACCTTTTATCTAAATATTATAGGATCACAAAACACCAAACATCCCCTTTCTTGTGGTTCGTCTACTTGAGCATATCGAATTTACTGTAATATTTTTCTAAAAGTCAATGACCTGGCTTTAACGCATTTGACTTTTATGATGAAAAAAATCCCATATGATTTGTGTACATGTAAAACAAATATTCTGTGTTAGCGATTTGTTGACGTTTCTGTAACTGGTAAGTTTGTTGACATGTTGCTTTTAATTGAAAAAAAAACATTTATAAAGGTAATTCGTTTTTCAGTACACAAATTTTATGTTTTTTTGATTTTTATCATTAATGTCAAATCACTTTAACATATCAATGAATAAAAATGCATGTTCTTATATTGTAAACTTAAACTGTCTCCATTATTCATTTTTTTTGGCCGATTGTTCACAACTTTGTTAACGTAAACAACACTGTAAACATTTAAAGGTTAACTATTTTGTAACAACACGTTAAATAAAGATCACTGAGAATGATTGGTTCATGAGAACTAGTTGTTCGATACATTCACACTTGAATAGTTGATGTATGGTAAGCTGATTAAGTGTTGATACTATCTAAAGCAATTAGAAAGTGGGGAAAAAAACATTACTTAAGATTAAGTGGAATTTATCCTTCGTTCATGAAGTATTAATGCTATGACGCATAAAGTGATAAAGTGCGTAAGCGATTTGGGGAATTTCGCAATAACTCGCCCGTACGATCTAATGCATGACACTTCAAATCCATTAGACTATTTTAATTTATTTCTGTTTATTTTCATTGTTTTAAGTATCAAATGTAAAGCATTCACGTAAAATATAGGACATTAATCTGGCATTCGTATTGCTTTCTATTGAATGTTTAACTTTCCCACGGCGTTTTAAATGTGTTCGTTTCATTGATTCCATCTTGACACATTGTTCAAGGGTTGAAATGCAAAGAGCAACCGTTGTGCAAATATATCCCTCTCAGTGCAATATGTTAATTGTTTTGTTTAGACTACAGCATTTACGTTATGCTAAATAGTGGTTTATCCGGAATTTTTAAGATTCCATTGATATTAACAAACTTTACGATCTTTTATCCTATTCTTCTTAAAAAATAACATTTGAATATGAAATCAATACTTGTATTAAAAAAATACAACGGAATCTACAGGGACAAGCCTAAAATCTAAATATTAACGGAAACAGGCACAGGACATAGGCTTAATGTGCATTAAAACACACAGTTTACAAAACAACACAGACATACAGCACATGCATTGAATATCTTCAGTATTATGTAAAACAATATGACATACCAATACTTTTAAGTCTAGTTAATCCTGGTACATTTACGCCGGGCTTAAGAGTAAAAACATTAAAGAAGACACAAATCTAAGGCAGAACATGCACTAACGAAACACACACACAGCAAATAATATATAACAACAAAGACAGAAAGCACATGTACTGAAATCTTCGGCATTATATAAAAAAACTTAACGTCCAGCTAATCGTTATACATTTATGTGCTTCCTCATTCAAACATTATGTGTAGTCCGTTAACGGTATGCTGGAAAGGATCCATGATTTTACGTTTAATAGGACGCACTATAACGCGTGCGCCCCTAACACAGAAACCGAATACAATAGGTTCAAAACGTATTGGTGGCTTTGGGATCCATCCCATATAGAGTGGCTAGTTGTTATCTAAGAAGACATCAAATCGCTTGTGACCATACTGACGTAAAACTCCTTTCGGTATGTGTACCGTGGGTACCGACGCTGATACTACCAACAATAACAACAGAGAAAGAACAGTACGTATGAACTATGGAGCTAATGCAAAAGTTTAACAATAAGGGAACAGTTGAAATCAGACATACACATTTTCATTACTTAATCTCTTATGTATTTTCGTTCATTTGTTATACATATTAGTTGTACACAAATTACATGAGGTTACCTAGTACCAATGACTTGAATAAATGACGATGAAGCGTATTGGTACCATTTAAATAATTGTATCCGTCGATCCATCAATAACTGACGGAGAACTGGAGCTAAACTATATAATTTAAACATAAATATAAGTGTAAATTGATGTCAATAAGACACTTTGTCTAGATAAAACAGAACTGCTCTCAATACCGTACTGAAGACTGGAGCATAGAGAAAAAAAATAAAAAATAAAAACACCAGGACAATTGCAGTCTAGCTATTATTATGCCCCCCCCCCCTTCAAAGAAGAGGGGGTATATTGCTTTGCACCTGTCTGTCGGTCGGTCCGTCGGTGGACCAAAGCTTGTCCGAGTGATCAATTTACAATTCCTGGACCTATTCAAACTTGGCCTGAAGGTAGGGCCTGCCCAGTAGAAGACCACTATTGATTTTAGAGGTCATCGGGTTAAAGGTCAACGTTAAAGTCTGGACATATGGTCATCAAACATTACATGGAGGCTGGGCCTGGTCAGTAGATTATAGGAGTCATCAGGTCATAGGTCAACGACACAGTGACCTTGACTGCAAAAGGCTTGTGATAACGAGACAACGCTTGCCTCCATAGCCCTCAAACTTGACATTTAGGTTGGGATGACCAGTAGATGACCAATTTTGATTTTGAGGTCAATGATTCAAAGCTAAAGGTCACAACTCGAGGATACATGATTATCTGCAAATATCATTCATCATCTGAAAATGATTTAAAACTGTACCTATATCCTCACACTTTGAATGGTCGTCTTCAAACTGCCTCAAAGGCATCCAATGCCAATGACAAATCAGCTGTCATTTCGGTCCATGCATATTGAATTCAATTGTCCAAATATTCTTGACAACATGGCGCTCAGGGGCGCGTTTGCTTGCTGATAGCTAAATATGTAAGCTAAATGCAGCAATACATTGTATCGTACATACTTTTATAACAGTGTTTATATCTGCTCTTTATTTCAACTGAGATCGGACGTCATTTGGCATAGTTGGCAATTAAACAAAAGTTATTGTTTTATTTTCGGTAACATAATTCTTTAAACAAAATCCCTTCATTAATTATTACCTGGCATCCACGATTTAGTTTATCATGTGTCTGATACCTTGAACAATGTCTATTATATCATTTTTAACTAATAGTCAATGATCAAGAAGACGGTGAATATAAATAATACGTTTAATATCTTGACACTTACGTCGTTTTTCTGGTCGTTACATTGTCTGTGCTACCTTTTAGACTTTTGTGTACTATTCTCTTGACCTTAATGTTTGCTAGAACTACAGGTTAAAAACCTTTCGTATACCAAATATATACACACCTAAAAGCCATGGATTATTTTGTTTATTTCGTTTTCATACAGTTTACATTCTTCCCGTTTTATGTACGGTATGTTTATAAACTCACACACTGAAACATAAATGACACATAATTGAAAACAAAACATGTAAGGCGGACGGACATTCTTTATCATTTAAATATTAGTAACATAAGGCATCTGCTGTAAACGTACTTGACTTTTGAGTTCCTTGTGACCCCTTATCAGTATTGTATAAATGTTTGCTGTGTAGAGAAAAAGAAATACGATGTATACCGGAACAATTATTACAAATCATATCTTTTTTATTCCTAAAAATATTGCAAAATATGGCCTTTACGTCCGAATACAGTTTATATAAAGGATTTAATAAACTCCGTACATAGTGAATATTTGTACACTTATATTTCATATCACTTATAAGCACACTTTTTCTTTCAAATGCTACAAGAATTATATGCTTTAATAAGGCGTTACTGTTGAATTGTTACAACTTCACACTTAATTATACATCAGATAGCATTATGACACTTGGAAGCAGAATATCGCTCAAGTCGGGGCTATTGAGCATTATCAGTGTCGTATTTATTCCATTGCTGTCATTAACCATAGTCAATCATAGTTAAACTGTTATTTACATACCTTGAATCACTTTTAAGGTTAATATAATAACTTCGAGTAAAACTGCTGTTCAAAAACCTTGACAACAACTTGAAGTAAAACCCGTGATGTTTTATTATTGCAATCGAAGGATTTTGCTTCAATCATTTATTTAATTACTTCATGCCATCTATAATGCTTAAACGATATTGATATGAATTGAAATAAAATAAGTGATCAAGCGTGCCCTATGCTGATTTAACAATTGGCTCTTTTGCAAGAACATGTCAGACCTATATATTATAGCGAAGTCTTGTCTTAGACCAGTTACAGTTTCTCTAGCGAAAGAAAGAGCATCCGTCTGCTAGTGATCAAGGCGGTTACTTCTCTACATCTTATATTTGATGATGTGCTGACATTTTTAAGGCAGCAAAATATATTATGTCTGTAGAGATTTGTGCTGTTCTATATTTCTTGTTTGTGAATTTGTGTTCTATGTCTTTGGCGTTTGCCTTTTGCCACTAAACCGGGTTTATGTTTTAACTTTTTGCTACTGAGCATGTTTCTGTAGCTTTTTGCATATATATTCTTTTGAACGTTATGTAAAATGTTTGTGCTTGGTGATTCCATTAAGTTTGGTATAATTTATAATGTTCTGATACATGGTGACTTATATGAAAATGAAATGACCGAACATGCATTATGAATAAGCGATTCTCAGTTTGTATATACATGTATGCTCCTTATTTTTACTGAAATGTCCCAGCCGTGAACTTACCTATTTTTCAATCTTTCTAGACTGTTGAATTGCTCAAGGCTTTATTGGTATAATTTATATTTGTACCTAAAACCCTTTTAATAGATAACAAAACAATATGGGGTCATTTGGCTTCCAAAGTTCACATACTTAAGACGGTATCGTTTACTCTAATTGATATTTGGGTTTGTCAGGTTGAGATGTATATTTCAAAAGAAGAGCAGAACCTTGCCGCTTTCAAGGAATGGGAAAATGCCGCAGGTTCCCAAAGGAGAGGTTGGCAGTTTATTAATGTCCATATCATTTATTTAAGGTTATTTATCAATCATTTTCACAAACAATGTGAGACTGTTACTCTAGTTATGGAGTCAAGATAAAGGGTAAGGAGACATAACAGGCATACTCTTAAGTGGAGAGGGATGATAAGGAGTTTAGTAGTGCAGTTATGGTGTGGGATAAAATTGAGAAGGTGGCGGCGAAAAGATACGCTAGAAAAAACATGTTGGAAATGAGAGATAATGTTTTTGATTCATGTAAAATAATTCAGGAAATGCATTCAAACCGTTGCATGATTTCACAGCCTGTCGTCAAACATGTAAAAAACACGATAAATATATAAATTTGCACATTTACACGTCTACTAAACGCTTTCATAGCTGAATTATTTGAAAAACCGCACGATAATTTCTTCGTATTAGCCCCTGAAGTTGGATACGTACAGATTTGATAAAATAATATCTCCCCGTTTCCTATCTTAATGTATAACTCTTGCAATATAAAACTTTTTAACACTTTGTAAACAATGAACGCCACAATCACCGATATATGTTGCTGTGTGTTTTATTTTGTTTTGTTTTTTTAACTGTCACTTACCAGTATACCATTCTTTATCCACATTCATGTTTCGTGAGAAACATGTTTTTTTCCTCTCCAGGGACTCGTTTTCAGTCTTTAAGTTTCTCAGTGAGATTCTAAATGACAAAAACATTGGAAAAGAAACAATGGATTGAAAAATGCAAAAAAATATGATGCAACTTGAGTAATCAAATATTAATACTCGAAATGAAATTGCAGCTTATTTGTTTTCTGAAATGCAACCTAAAAATGCAAATATTCCAGGATGAAGAACGATTTCGTAACGACCTGTCGTTTAATATAATGAATTGCCACTATGATTGTTTATGAAATGTATGCCCACTATTATCTCTTTTAGACAAAACCATATCAAATGGCTTCGTGCAAATCTCTTGCAATAGCAAGTCATTATGAAAAACAAGAGGTAATACCGGATATTAGCTACGGTGTCGATAGCTTGAGCCTGCAAAAACGCTTCAAGTGCTATGTTAGACATGTCGTGATACTTCAAAAGAAAGCAGTGTTGAAGTTGATGTATCGTAACATGTATTTCCGCTGTACTGGCCTTGACCGAGTTTCGCCTGCCTGAAAATGTGTGATGCTACACAAAGTTGATGCATTGCTTTATTTAGTTCCGCAATACTCACCTTGACCGAGTTTCATAACATATTCCGTGGGTATTCAACTTTCGCTTTCAATAGTATAAGTATTATTCGCGTATATGCTGGGCGAAGCAAAAATATCCGTTTAGAGGACACGAACGTAAGCTCCTAACATGGAACGCCCGAAGTTCGGAACATTCATAAGCTGCGATTTCTAGAGACTGAAATCTTTCTTGCATACCTAAAATGATACATGACGTGCTACAAATTGAAGTGAAGGACAATAAGTTCTCAAAAAACGAAGCTGTTTTACTGTTCTGTTTTGTTTTTCAAATATGTTTTATAAATTATTTTAGTTTGACTGCGCCATTTTTAAACAACTCACTCTTAATAACGTAGCATTGTCTGTTCATTATGAGTACCATTTTGAAATTGCGCGTTTAAACACGCGTGATATCTTGCACAGAGTCGGGAAGACAGACATGTCTTGGCCCGGTAAAATTCGCGAACGCATGTTTGTTATGCAAAAAAGCTTAGGATCACATTCTGCTGCTGTTTTCCCGCTCAATCCGACATTACCAAAATTTACTTTCACTATTCGTTTTTGCTCTTGCAAACTCCATACTATCCACAGTCCATATTAGCAATAGTTCTTTATAACGAAAGCAATGGGTATGTCATCTTTGATTTATTTTAGGTAAATGTCGTCGCTATCTAATATTATGCTATATTCCTTGACGGAAAGAGATGTGCATTCCTACTGATTACGAAAAAGCGATCTAACAAAATGATCTGCGTCTATTATTCACTACAGGGTAGTAGCTATCCCATAAGTGATGTGCACACCGGGTTTGTTGGAGGGGAGGTTTATAAGTTTTATATAGGATACGCTGATGTAAGTTTTATACTATATCCTTATATAGAAAACATCACACACAAAAAATACCAACAATTATATGAAAAACGCTGTAAGATTGGCTTACTTATCACTCTACCTATTCAGTTTTAAATGCAATATTCGGAATTTCTTAGAATATAAATATTGAAAACTATTTGCACGTCGTAATCGTATTTTTAAAGCTCTGCGTGACATTAAACAGTGTTTTCTTCGGGATATGTTTTATAAACAAGCCAACTTAATTATTGATGTTTAAGTGGAATATATTTTACCGAGAGGGTACCAAAGGGTTATGTTTCACGTAGCCGCGAGGAATAAGGAATTGTTTACAGTGTTTGCGAACGTAACAGCAGAAACAACAACTTTTAAAGTGTGTCATTCCTACTCTCAATAAACAGACGGAAAGCATGCAATAATGACAACAATTATCGTGTGACATTTCGTTAAATTTCAAAGTGCCCCTAAGCACTTGTGTTTGACTTGTTTGACTTAAATGTAAGTTTAGACGTTGTAGTTGGTTCGTTTCTTTACGGTCAAAATAAGAATATAAACGACCAAAGTAAAATAAGAGTTGATGAGTTTTCCCAATAATCAGTTAGGTAAACACTAGCCTATCGAATGTTTGTGAGTTTAGAGGCGGCTGAATCTGTGGAACAATGATATGTCTGAAACACGGTCTTTATTTCGGGCAGATAGAGCGCTAATGCCCCTCATTACGGAAACTCATACATTCAGTCAATAACTTTTTCTAATATCACAGCGTGCATCATTTTTCACTTTTTCCATTAATCTATCTTATTACAAAGAATGACGCAAATGTCGAGAATTTGTTTCCGATAAACACCTAGCTTCACAATAAGCACTTATGAAAGGACGAAGATATAAGACCGACAAAAATAAAACGATCTTAAAACCGGAAGGAGTTCGATTTTATTTCTTGTGTCCTCTCTAGCATGAACGGATTAACACGCATTAGACAATTATCTGTTTACAATCCTTGAAAACGTTTTAGGTAGAGTGGGCCATTGACAGAAATTTGAAGATGGAAAATTCAAACTTACAATTGAAGTTTAAAGGGCGACATTGAGTAAAACCATTGTATCTTTATGTGTGTATTGATTAAGAGAATTGTTGACGTTTAATAGGGTCAGACATCGAAAACAATGTTTTTGTGTGAAGTGGGAACGTAATGGTTGTAAGAATATTATTATATCATTACAAGTTCGTATTAGAAATCTTTTGTTTGCTTTTATTTAAAAATATTATTAAAAACGCTCTGAATGCCATTTAGCGTTAGGAATGGTAATATAAATTGAATCATTAAATAGATGGACTTTTAAATTACAACCTTCTGTTCAACGAGTACTTTTCCTATTTTATTTGTTTTTTGTTATTAAAAGTATATCAAATAACTCAATTTCATTATGGGGACGAAAAGCAGAACAGACGATAATAAAACTTGTTTGCCTTGTTTGTTTCAACAATGTAATAGGCAAACGCTTTAAAAAGCTTTTAATCGTCAATTTTCCAGTTGTGTACTGCAATCAAACATTTGACGACATAGCCTGCCGGCCAGATACTCCGGAGTGGACCGAACGATTCGTTCCTTGTCCAACCTACAGACAGGGTGTTTACACAGATGGTAGGCAAACGCTATCCAGATATTATATACGCTAGTAGATATGGTGCTCAATGCAAAGGACCCAACACTACTTTCCTGGTGGAACATGCATACAGCGTTTTTACACAGATGGTAGGGAAACTCTTTCCAAAAAAAGTAAACACTCTTCAAACTGGTTTACAATGCAGAGGACCGTTAAATGCATGATCGAAAATACATAACAGATGAAGGTATTGCCGTTTGTTTGTTCGTTGCTTACTTCAACTGAAATAAGAAGTCAATATATATAGTTTTTATCGTTCAGAGTCAAAAGAGCTTGTTTACAATGTGTGTATGGATTTAATATTGAAATAGTCGTTCTCTTCAAATTAAAACCTTTCAAATGATACCAATATAAAATGGGTTCACCAGCCATCATTAATTCATATAATTGTACATCTGATACTTACATGTCATTCACTAAAACTAATTTGTATCATTCATGATTTGAATAAAAACAGGATATTAAATAGTACTTTTTTAAACTGCGTCTTTACAGAAACACTCAGGTATACACACATACATACATCGAATGGCATCGTTTTGAAAAGTGTTTGAACTTCTAACCGTAGGTCAAGAAAAATCCTATTTGAAACTAAATTTGTCATGACTGTGTTTTCACGGCATTAATATGTTCTTCACGCCGACTTAAGGTGAAACTTAGCTTCATTTTTCAGTAGATTATTCTTCATCATGCATTTTGATATATTATAGATGTAGCAGCATAATAGCACACATGATAGTTGACAAACGAATAAACTAAAACACAATTTAATAAAAGTACTCCGCCGGAAGCAATTTATAAACATCATGAAAACTGCAATCCGGGTTTGCATGAGACTTTTCATTGATAGTTATAGTAGATACGACCTATTGAACGCCCCTAGCACCGGCTTATGTTTTGAAGTGCACTCTTTGAATGAATGATCCTTAAGGCTAATGACTTGAAAATAAATATCATCACTGTGAACACAAAACGGGGTAGCTTAAAACAGCCGCCATACACCATTTGCCGCCTCTCCAACACCTCCTTTAAATGTTATCGATTGTGAAGTATCACACTAGCTAACTTATTTTTGTTTTATCCCTGTTGCATCACAGTGCATACATTGCATGAAACAAATCACAAAGTAACTTAACTCTGTGCTGCCTTGCGTTCAGTAAGGTATTTTTGATTCACGTTTGCAATTTGTTTTCCAGCTCAGTGTATGCGCTGCAATGCCACGCAGACACAACACAAACTTTTAACAATCGTTAGCTTACTTAAGAGACTGTAAGACCAACCGGAGCTCAGGGCAGAGTGTAAATCATGAAACCATAAACATAATCTCGTCATTTAAGCGTCTTCTTTGCTTTACAGGAAACATACTTACTTGATCCACCATCAGTCTATTACAAGAAATGTTACGAGGATTTGTCTGCCTGGTGGTGAATGGTTCGCTAGCACCCGGTCCAACTACAGCTAGTGTCTCTAACTTACCAATCCTGAGAAAGAGATTCCATAGCTGTTCATGGTAGAATCCATTAACTATTGAGCCGTTTTGCTAAGGGTAGGTTTTCAATTGTTATGTTGCATTCAGTTAACTCATATGATCTGTATAAGACAACATCAGCGAACATGTTATACATATTAAGAGGCATGCAAAAAGTTCATTATATATACTTGTTAATTTATGGTAGGTCACAAGATAAGCTCTGTGGATACCTTGCAATAACTATACATCTTATCATACATCGTTCTTCAGTTCTTGTTTTAGAGTTATTTATTTAGTTTTCACTGACAATTATGTAAACGGTATTTAGAAATCCGAATCTTTGGTAATAAAACCTTTTCCTGTTTGAACATTATTGTATATGTGTTAGTATATAAAAGCAAAAAAAGGTCTGGAGGGGGGGGGTCAAACTCAGTTTTCGAATTATATTTCAGAATTGTAAAAAAACCCGTCAAACTTTAAAATTTTCCTTTGATTGCAATCCTTAACAAAATGTTCAACTGATGCATTGGCCATCTTTAATCTATAATTATCAAGATAATGAATCCAGATTTAGGTCTTCATATCAGCTATGCCAATCACATGTGCTAAATTTTGTTACAATCTACAGGTACACATCTGGCTATGTCAACAACCGGCTATGCCATTTCATTCTGTTTGCTTCTTCTGGCAGTTTTCATCATGGTACTAAGAGTATAGGAACTTTTAATTTGAATAACAGTACTTCTTTATATACATCAACAAGCGTGGAATTGTGTAAGCAACATACAAAAAACGAAATGTAACACAACATGCGTGTACAATCAAAGCTGAATAGATGTTGTTTGTATTCACTTTCAATTAATGTTCGTTCTGTTTCATATCGTCAAATAATTATGAATAGCACGTCTTCGAACACTCGTCATGTAAGTCATAATTCTTCTATTAAACTTGAGATATTAGTATGAGCCTTTAAACGCATTTCCACACAAATGTGATTAAAACGAAAAGATGTGTCCCTAAATGCGCCCTAAATAATTTCGTATCTTGTCTCTAAACACACTAAAAAATGATATTTGTTACCGTGAGCGTTGCTCTTATTAATATTTAGATTTATTTTACTTCAAATGCAAATGTGATCTAATTAAAATATTTCAAACTTTCCTTTTCCAGTCGGTTACATTGACCAAGAAATACTGCTCACCTTCACATGCTCCATTCCTTTATTTTCCGAACCATCTTGACATTTCTGAAGGACCGTTCAAGGTCTTGGCTTTGCCTTCTTTGATGTAGAACAAACAGCAAATAAAATTGTCTTCAAACAAGAGGGGAACTTGTTACGGCTTTTAGTTTGACATGTTTAAGTGTTTTGTAAGTGGATTTAACAACAGCTGCATTCATAACAGTATCATTAATTTAAGGAAAGAAATTATATTGCTTTTTTATAAAAGAAAACTTATTCCATAAAACATGTGTATGATTTACCAATTTATTTTCTTACATGAAATTTCCTAATGGCAAGTAAAAACGAGAACCAAGGACGCATGAACAAATTATGAAGAAAGCTTTTGATGACAGATCGGCAGATGTATAATAAATCCCTTGCCATTGTTGTCATATAGGCTTAATGCATATCCCTACTTTCTCCGCTTGAAAACAACAACAACAATTTTCTGCTAAAAAGGTCCAAATGGTATATCTCGGAGAAGAATTTTGATGTACGAAATGAATGCAATTTTAGTTACTTAACCACTTACTTTCTTCGTCGAAAACATTTAATGTGCCACAAAAATGGTCCATGCGATGTAAATACATGACAATTAAAACACAAAATATCTCAAGTACTTGATATGACTAATATATATTAAAATATATGCTTCAATCCACACTGTTAAAGTAAGCCATCCATTATTTATTAAAAAATGTGAGTCAGAAAATGTTTAAAGGTTTTCACCGACAGCTTTTTATACATCTATAGGCAGACAAGTTTATATAATTAATTAATATTGTATTTATTTATTTATTGTTTTACACTAATTATGTTTTTTACCTCCCTTCATGGCATAATAGAAACGTCATTGCAGAGTTATTCAATTACGCATTTCATGCAAAAATAATATTATGGTTAATCAATGTAAATTAAACATATAAAATATATCGATCTTAGTATATCAAACCCACTTACGCATCTTTGCATCCTAATGGTGGATGGCTTACCTTACCGCCCTATAGCACCTCCTTCGCGTGATCGTATTTTCAACTATCATTGAGCCATAATTATAAATGATCTCGAATGACCAGAATCAAGATGCTTTATTTCTTCTAAGATTCGTTTAATTCGGTAGACTGGCTTTGGTTTCAACTTTTCATTACACAATCGCAGATATGAAATAATTTTCATTGAAAAGATCTCATGCAAGTTTAAATCTGTCTAAAAGAAAATATTATTGATATATGAGCTTTATGGCTTTTGTTTGACATTTTATTTGTTTTCTTCAATCGGATTTAAGGAATGAACTACAAGTTTTGGTACAATGTCTCCTCATTACTAGTAATTGTTGGTGTTATTTGAAAGCTTGCCTAATACTTATACGTAAAATAAATGACCGGCAGAACAATATACATCAAATTATAAGAGTTTTAGTTTTCTTATTTGAACCGAAAACAAACATGACTGGCATATGTTGCAATCTTTGAAGGCCAAAAAGAACGTGTTCGTTATATTAGTTTCGTGTTTTTAACATGTCCTTTTCATACACGAAGGAGGCGTTCATATAATAATTAAATAACATGGGGTCATCAGGCGTATAATATATCACATATGTGTGCGTATGATACTAGAAATACAGGATACTGGAAATATAGGAACAAGACCATCAGTAAGAAAACATCAGGCGACATTTCAAAGCATGACACATGCCAACGAGTAAATGTGTATATTGATATACGCATATGCCTTAGCGAAATGTTATTTTGTATAACAGTTTATGTTTAAGCGTAACAGACGAACATATACGTATTATTTTATGAAAGGATTTATATTGACAACAATCGCAACGTCAGATTGTTCATATCATATTCAGCACTGGGCGTGTAGGCTTCTGATAACTCTATTCCATTCCGAACTACATGTGGATCTTGGTCGAGGGGCTATACCTTTACACCCTTGCATATGTATCCGTCTTCTCCGAAAGAAGCGCTGCACGCTGGTATTACCTACTTGGATGGGGTATGTACCATAATTATGGCGGGTTAGCTCCTTTATTTCCCTGTACCTTCGAGATGGCATTCCTATATGGGTCAGTCCTTTTTTTATTCTATTCGATCATGCTATTTCCATCAGTTGTTGCCATAACTTATGGCTGCTCCGTAGGAAGTTGTTAACCTTTACTTTCAGTAAGCACCTATTTGTTAATATCATAATTATTTTGTTTTACAATAGTTAGAAGAAAGTTATATCATGGTTGTCAAGTCAATCTTGTTGAATATTGAGTCTGGTTTTGTGGCTTGGTAACCACAAAATAAACTCACATACGTGTATGGAATAGTATCCGGGAAGCCTTGCGCTTTCCGAACAACCTAACGAAACAGCGTTTGATATAACTATGCTTATGAATTAGGAAGGAATGATCGACTAACATTCAAGAATTTTATCATAAGGTTCCAGTGTATCTGTCCTTTTCCTTAAACAGCCGCGTGTTGTGATATTCATCGTTTGTGTGTCTACCTTACGCTTCGCTCATTGCCGTCATACATAGAAATGTGAGCTTGATTATGGTCCAATTACCATATCTCTTATCTGATATTTGTTCGTCTGGAATTAAATCCTTTTCCACTCGTCGTTTAATGGTATTTTGCATTTATATTTGAACAAATTCCGCTTTCTTTGCGTTAAGATGTTATATGATTATAGTAATACCAATACATTTAAAATAAGTAATTCTCGTTAATATGAATCCATTTTTTCTCAAAGCAGAATATCGTTTCGCTCTCTTAGCTAAAAATATGCCAGTTTTGCCTACATCAGCAAATGTTTCATAGAGCAAGTTCTGTTTCAATCATTTTTACATTTTTGAGACGTAATACGTTTTTTTTTCCTTTACCTTATTGGTATTATATGACTGTCTGTTGTTTGATGTTCTGGTGTTATCCTTTTTAGTTATAAATTTAAAGCAATTAAAATTATTCTTTTGAAGTATAATATTTCATAGTTATTAACATCATTTCGTCTACAGTAATATCAATTTTCTTCTGAGAGTAGCTTCCTTAAGTTTATTATAACAGTATCTGCATTTGACAACGTTACCACAATCATTCTGAATCTACAATCCCTTTCAAACGCATATCATTGAATTACTGTTAATTAGCAACAGGGAAAAGGGTGCCATAGGTGGTAGTTAGAGAAACTATTTTTGAAGGATACTCATCTAGTAATGTATAAAATGAGTAGAAATAAGAAAATGTTATATATATCTTAAAAATTGTTGAGTTTGGCATTACTGAGTGAGCAAGTATTGCATTATTATTTTCTTTCAGGGACCCCATTTTTGAACATTATGCTTTGGGTCATTGGCAGGATCACCTAAGAAAATATTGCATGTACAACACCTTTGATCCTATAGAAATATGAGGGAAGGTTGGTCAACCGTTCTTTAGGCTATACAAAACAGTATGGCGCCGGAAACACTGAACTCGCGGTAATGATCAAATCACAGTTATCGCTATCTAATACTCAAGACATAAAGGCCGTTATTAAACATATGTTGTAAACTATTTCAGGGATTCCTGGTTGCGATATTATTCTGTTTTATCAACAGAGAGATCTTGTTTGCACAGTTCCAGCTACAATTAAAAAAAACTTGGTATCGTATCACCTGTAGTCTCGTCCTAACCCTCTATTTCTTTAACAAATTCAATACTTGGTAGACCATTGAAATCGTAGCCATGCTTCGGACAACCGCCATTCGTTAGAAGGTTCGTCTGACGATGCGAGTTGCTTATGAAAAATGAGCTTGGACGAGGACGTTTGTGAAAACTAGTTCAGGTAAACAGTGAAGTCAGTGAAAAGGCTGGAAAATAAAGGTTGAAACAAACAATGTGCCATTTTAACCGGATCAACTTGCCTGATTTTCTTTGATAACATTCGCGATGGATATAAACGGTTTACAATGTAAACTTTTTTACATTAATCTACGATGCAGTTCGATCGAGTAGTAATTTCAATTGACCTGTTAAGTCTTTGGACTTAACTCTTACAAATCGTTTTTCCTGCAATTTTACTTCATTTTGAATCAATTTGAATTAGGTAAGAAAAATCAAATGTTTAAAATATTTCAATGATTTGATATATTTTGTATAAAGTTCACGTACTTCTTTTATTAATGTGCCGTCATACATCCGAGGCTTGTCGTATGACGGAGACGGCACAGGTGTACCAATTATATATATATTTATATGATTTCAAGGTTGTTAAATGATTGAAATTGTTTTGTTCTTATGATAATCACCTATTTCTTTTTGAATATACTTTGATTATAAATACATACACATATAACATATAACATAACATAGTTGGCAGTTAAAACCATAAAACAAATTCATTAAATACAATTCCGTACATTTTTTCTTTCATATTCATAACGTATAAAATTTTCTAACGAGACACAATGTGTCGTTTTCGCTCTAAGCACTGTCGTGTTTCTACAGCACTCTGTCGTTGTTAAAACCCTTCAGGACGAAATGTGATACAGATGTTTTTAATATTAAGATTAATATGTTTCTCTACAACAGAAATAACCTATCGTGATACTCAACAATAGAATGGGACCAAATATTGGGAAGGACACAGTTTTTGCTTTTTAGAATACACCTACAAATAACGTCAAACAAATATATGACTTACGGCTATGACTACCATAAATATTTTTGTTATCATAATTAAAATGTCTGCAATCATGAGTATCTTCTTTTTTTTCTATTTTGTTCCATGATCATCTTATTGACTGGCAAACATTTGATTATACTTTGGATGACACTTTTTAAAGAGTAAGCGTCATCTACTAATGACGTCATCTAAACAAGAGTTATGTCCAAGAAATTGTATATTACATAACAAATCATAGTTCATACATTTGTTCAATACAGGGCAATATTTTTCTTCTTAACATTTAGCTACTTTGCGGTGTCAAGCCCGTCATTAGTTGCGGGGCAGATATTTTTTAAATTTTGACTGGGAGTTGCATTCGATAATTTAATCTAATTTCCTCAAAAAAAAAACAGTTGTTTTATTGTCAAGACAATGTTTAAATACAATGTAGGCGCGTCAAGTGCTCTTTTATTTGTTGTAACGAGCATCCTGAAAATAAGGTAGAAACTTATATACCGAAGAATTGAAAAATTTAGAGCACTTCGTTACATTCTTGTCAGTTAATGTTTATTTTCTTTCTTTCATACAATGTTTGGAGGAAATTGCAACATAACCATAAACTCCGGGTACACTAGGCCTACAATCGAGGATGATATACATCACACCAGTATAGACACGTCATGCAGCAGGATTCGAACAGGGGTACACTTGACTGCAATCGGGGATCATATTCATTACACCAGTATAGACACTCTATGCAGCAGGATTCGAACAGAGGTACATTAGGACTGCAATCGGGGATCATATACATCATACCAGTATAGACACTCTATGCAGCAGGATTCGAACAGAGGTACATTAGGACTGCAATCGGGGATCATATACATAACACCAGTATAGACACGTCACGCAGCAGGATTCGAACAGAGCGACATTACGACTGCAATCGGGGATCGTATACATCACACCAGTATAGACACGTCACGCAGCAGGATTCGAACAGAGGAACACTAGGACTGCAATCGGGGATCATATACATTGCACCAGTAAAGACACACCCTGAACAGGATTCGAACAGAGATACACTAGGACTGCAATCGGGGATCATATACATCACACCAGTATAGACACACCCTGTAGCAGGATTCGAACAGAGGTACACTAGGACTGCAATCGGGGATCATATACATAACACCACTATAGACACTCCATGCAGCAGGATTCGAACAGAGGTACACTAGGACTGCAATCGAGGATGATATACATCACACCAGTATAGACACGTCACGCAGCAGGATTCGAACAGGGGTACACTTGACTGCAATCGGGGATCATATTCATTACACCAGTATAGACACTCCATGCAGCAGGATTCGAACAGAGGTATACTAGGTATGCAATCGGGGATCATATACATAACACCAGTAACGACACGTCACGCAGCAGGATTCGAACAGAGGTACACTAGGACTGCAATCGGGGATCATATACATTACACCAGTATAGACACTCCATGCAGCAGGATTCGAACAGAGGTACACTAGGACTGCAATCGAGGATCATATACATCACACCAGTATAGACACGTCACGCTACAGGATTCGAACAGGGGTACACTTGGACTGCAATCGAGGATCATATACATCACACCAGTAACGACACGTCACGCAGCAGGATTCGAACAGAGGTACACTAGGACTGCAATCGGGGATCATATACATAACACCAGTAACGACACGTCACGCAGCAGGATTCGAACAGAGGTACACTAGGACTGCAATCGGGGATCATATACATAACACCAGTAACGACACGTCACGCAGCAGGATTCGAACAGAGGTACACTAGGACTGCAATCGGGGATCATATACATAACACCAGTAACAACACGTCACGTAGCAGGATTCTAACAGAGGAACACTAGGACTGCAATCGGGGATCATATACATCATGCCAGTATAGACACGTCACGCAGCAGGAATCGAACAGAGGTACACTAGGACTGCAATCGGGGATTTAATTCATAACACCGATATAGACACGTCACGCAGCATTATACGAACAGAGGTACACTAGGACTGCAATCGGGGATCATATACATCATGCCAGTATAGACACGTCACGCAGCAGGATTCGAACAGAGGTACACTAGGACTGCAATCGAGGATCATATACATCATGCCAGTATAGACACGTCACGCAGCAGGATTCGAACAGAGGTACACTAGGACTGCAATCGGGGATTTAATTCATAACACCGATATAGACACGTCACGCAGCAGGATTCGAACAGAGGTACACTAGGACTGCAATCGGGGATCATATACATCATGCCAGTATAGACACGTCACGCAGCAGGATTCGAACAGAGGTACACTAGGACTGCAATCGGGGATCATATACATCATGCCAGTATAGACACGTCACGCAGCAGGATTCGAACAGAGGTACACTAGGACTGCAATCGGGGATTGAATTCATCACACCATTATAGACACGTCACGCAGCAGGATTCGAACAGAGGTACACTAGGACTGCAATCGGGGATTGAATTCATCATACCAGTATAGACACGTCACGCAGCAGGATTCGAACAGAGGTACACTAGGACTGCAATCGGGGATCATATACATCACACCAGTATAGACACTTCAAGCAGCAGGATTCGAACAGAGGTACACTAGGACTGCAATCGAGGATTATAAACATCACACCAGATAGACACTTCAAGCAGCAGGATTCGAACAGAGGTACACTAGGACTGCAATCGGGGATCATATACATCACACCAGTATAGACACTTCATGCAGCAGGATTCGAACAGAGACACACTAGGACCACAATCGGGGATCATATACATCACAACAGTATAGACACACCCTGTAGCAGGATTCGAACAAGGGTACACTAGGACTGCAGTCGGGGATCATATACATCACACCAGTATAGACACTCCATGCAGATGGATTCGAACAGAAGGACAGTACGACTGTAATCGGGGATCATATAAACCATACCAGTATAGACACTTCAAGCAGCAGGATTCGAACAGCGGTACACTAGGACTGCAATCGGGGATCATATACATCACACCAGTATAGACACTCCATGCAGCAGGATTCGAACAGAGATACACTAGAACTGCAATCGGGGACTTCACCAGTATAGAAACACCCTGCACCATGATTCGAAAATATAAAGATTAACATTTTAACGGGACATGACAAACATTGCAACTTGATTGTGTTTGAAAATAACTGATAGCTGTTATGAATTAAAACGTGTGGCTTGCATTTCAATGCTAAACAATGACAAACAAATGTTCATCGACATTGTTCACCTCGACAATGTTATACCATTTAAAACTATCGCAGCCAGAGTTATACGATTAAAAGCAACCGCATAGCCGCAATTTGTACAACTAATATACACCCTCATATAAGTAGACAACCTATACAAATGTTGTTAGTAACATGAAACATATTGAGAGTAGCCTTAGACAAAAGAACAACATTGATGAGCCGTTATGCAATAAAAACATTTTAAACGTATGGCCAATTAAACCCTAAACGAAAAATTAAAGTCAGACATTGTGAATACCAACATGTTGAATGAAAACCTATTGTGTTGCCATGCGTTAACATTAGACGAATGATTAAGATTATACTGTCAAAACGTATCCGAAAAAACAAACTAATATATTCATGATGACGTTATAAAGGCCATTTCATCGTAATGTCGACGAACAAGTTTGTAAAACAAAAATTAACTTAGAAACAACTGATGACACAACTAATTACAAACATTCATATCAAGTCTGTAGCAGTGAATCAGGGACTCTGGCCATAAATTCAATATTTACAACTATTTTTGATATTGATAATGTAATTCATTAGAGTATTATTGACATAATGCATCTTTTCAAATGGTTCCTCTCCTCTTATTTGGTTTATTAAGTTGTCTACAAAGTACTTTTTGTCGTAAAGCATGTCGGTTTTATCATGACGAAACGTAGAGATTGGCAAAATACGAAAAGATTCTCAGGAGAAATCACTAAACTTCTTTATTTTATTGTAAACGAGTATGTAAATCATTTTAATAAAATGCGATCGAAATGTCATTCTTCATGGTTGTCAATGTGTACCGATCTTAACGCTCTTTTGATACAAGACAAAGCTTTGTGTCTCCGCTCTGCCCCGAGTTGTGATGAGATTTGGGTTGTGTCAATCATATTAGTTTAAAAAATCTATCTTGAATAATAGACGAAGCGAAGTCTGTCTCTTCATATTGAAAATGATTAAGTTTACGTTCAATATGATATGATTCGGCTCATTGCAGAAAAGTTTTAAAGTAAGCGTAGAAAAAGTCATTGACGTAAATTGCTCTATTAATTTGGTGAACAGAGACAGAATAACGCCATGCCTTAAATATTATACATAGCCTACCAAGGCTTAGAATATGATTCAAACACAAACCTCAGGGACGGATACAGTATTTTGCAGATAGTTTGGGGCATGAACCCTAACGTAAAATCATTGCTATGGATGACTTCGTCATAGAATCATTCTTGGTTTATTATAGTGTTATATTGTGCATTCTGGTGTATGTTATTCCTATTGTCCAAACAAAATTGATATTAGAAAATCAATAGGGCAATGTATGACGGAGGGATGTGAATCCCTACGCCCTGGATTCACTAGTGAACCTAATATTTGTTGATTACGAAGTAATTTCGCCCCACGCTTTGTAAATAAACATATTTCTTAACAAAGTCTTCTTACGTAATTTTGAAGTAGCATTCAGATGAAAAATTTTTCGATCAAATAAAAGCATTATATCAAACTGTGGTAATGAAGTTTGATATTCCATCAATATTACAGCGCCATGGTATTCTTTGCGGGTATGATTCAATCATCATTTGGTTTAATCTTAACCGATCTGCATTATTTGAAATGATAACTGAGCTTAAATATGAGAATAACATTGAAAGATTTTCGAAAAGTGCTTTTAAAAGAAAAAAGTGAAAAAAAAAAAAAAAACAACAATCGCTCCGACATACCTCATTTTGTATCGATGCACACGGTATAACGAAAGTGAAAAGTCCGTATTGACAGAGAATCAGCGTAAAATAATGTTGTATTTAGAGACATTAGCAAAAGGACGTTTGAAGTTATTCTCTGGACAATTATTAAGTATGATATTAGCAAACGGCAATAACTCGAAATATGTCTGAAGCACCATAATGAGTAAAAAACTTGTCATAAAATGTGACAATAGCTACCTATTGGTTAGTTTTATTCATTTTGTGTTGTGTGTTTATTGCATTTCTCAATATGTCTTAAATAAAAGCGAAATATATTTCGTCCACAAGACCATATTTTACCAATACAAAACTTAAGTGAGAGCCTTCATCTGATTCAGACTATTTTTGACAGATCGGAATAACATAAAACTGTCAATTCTACTACAATACTAGGATCGACTTAAGCAAAACTCTGTTACGATAAAATAACTACACTGTGTGCAAAGTATGGGGCTTATGAAACTCAACAGCTTCCACAGTGCGTTCAATACTGCAAGTACAATGATCATATACCGCAAAGACAAATGCATTCTGGATGATTACCTTTAACACGAAAACACCACATACGTTCGGAGGACTGAGTATCTAGAGCTTACTCAAGCAATCTAGCGAAGCAATAATAAAATATCAAGATCTGGTTATGTGTTGATATTGGGCTCCGTTAAAACTAGACGTGCGTATAGCACCCGGTTTCTCCAAAATAATATACTGGATGGGGGATATTGCTTATTTTAGAGAACTTTCGATTGTGTTTTATCGAGCATGAGCATCAAAAGCGTTATGTTCATGGATTGAATAACATTAAATGCCTCTTAAATGTACATAAGAAAAACTAATGAATTCAAAGTTAAAACGCAAGAAATGATAACATGCGATTGCATGTGTATGCCATTTGCTTTTTGATTTATCATTATGTTAATCCTGTAACATATTATATTGCTATAATAGAAACCCCATTTACCACAAGAACCATGTATTTAAGACACAATGCTTATGCCTAAACAAACAAGACCACCTAATGAGTGTGTAAAATATCAATTGAGATTTAATCTCAACAATACAATAGAAACTGCATGTAGGGGCAAAGTAGTGATATGCCAGCTGTTTGTTTCTTCCGGTGCACAAGTATCGAATGAAAAATAACTATCTAATAAACAAACAAGACTCATCCAAGATTCACACAAACACGCGCAACAACAAACTCACATACACGCATGCGCGAGCACGCGCGCACTCACATCTCATTCCCCTTACCCGCACACAGAGTCTACATCAGCATTTATAAAACACATCAACATCACGCGTAAACATTTGTGTATAATAAAACAATATATTTTAAACAACATAATTTTATTTAGAATTAAGCATAAACAGATTATCATCATGTACATGTAAATATATCACAAATGTAAACATACACAAAGAATGGCATATATAAGTGTGTTTCCGCCGTGCAGAAGTGAGTGCAACAGCAAAAGGATTCACTCATAGACATGTTGCTTGTCAAGATTTTGACAGAATGCCAACACCAAATGCATGCTTTGACAATTGAATGCATTGAGTTCCTTTTTTCATTCGTTTGGTGTAGACAACACCTATCCATGAATCAGTTTTGATGATTGTCAACACTAAAAACATCATTTAGGTAATTAAATGACTAATTTCTCCGTTTCAGGTGTTTAACTAAGGCAACAGTTATCCGCTATTTGGAGTTCACTATATTGTCTTTATGGGAGTCGGTGAAAATGTTAACCCGACTATAAAGGCCGTGATACATTATATTAAAAGGTTCTTCAACTCATTTAAGGTAGAGTGTTTTAAATAAACATTAGACCAGATTCGAGTCTAATATCTTATTCTATGTTTAATTACTAAATATCAATAAAATGTTGTATATATTTGCCATGGTATTGAAATAAATTTAAATGCTCATTTGGAAACATACTTGGTCGCGTGTTGCGAAGGTGTGACAGACGTAGGCGCAATCATATAATTCATAAACAGAAGTTTTAGTTTAAGTTTTATTCTCTATTCATCTTAGCTTACACTTGTAAACGAACACATATAGCTACGGGCAAACAATACAGAACAATACTTTAATACGCATCACCAACGTGAAGGAGCAATGTAACCTATAAAATTTTAATCGCATTTTAAGTGGACGAGCAATAGAAAAGTAGTACAGCTGAAGTATTGGTAGTCGTACATGGTCTAAGCTTAAAATGGCATACGTATGCAAACGTTCCAGGAAAGTGAGTTATGCGAGTGTCAATCAATTAAAAGAGATATTTCGCAAACGAATTTGAAATCCATCACATGTAGAAACACGTTTAGGTCATCTATATGTTGTGTGACGCCACCTTTCAGGCGCATATCTGCCTAATTGAGAATACGAGGCTGAATCCACATGATTCTGACATTTACTTTTGATAAAAATCAGCCAAAGCTGCAGTATGCGTACTTGTCAACATGATTCTAAAACTGTCCATTTACCAGTACTAAGCAATGCACCTCAATATGCCCAGAATGCATCAGATTGCACCACATTTTCAAAATTTTCTGCGGGGGGCATGCCCGCACCCCCTCCCCAGCACAATTATGAATCCACATGAATAGATGGCTAGCTACGCCCCTTAACTTGTATTATTGGAAACCAAGCGTGTAGCGAGGATGACTTATATCAGTTGCTCAGCTGGTTCTAAGCCAATTTAAGTTAAAATTACAATAGCTAGCGGTACAATTACAGTTGGTGCAATAAATTTGATCCTGTAAAAGGATTCGGAAAATTTAAAACCGTTCCCTAGGCTATACATAACAGTATGGTGCCGGGAATACTAAACTCACGTTAATGATCGAATCAAAAAAGTTAAAAAAAACACCTTATATAACTATTGTAAATTAGGTTTGTCTTCTTTTTTCGATATGTTTTCTTACTTAGATAGTATTTGGGTATTCAAAGAGCTACATTTGCTCAGGTTAAAATGATTTGAAAAGTCCGTAATAAAATGACACAAAAATATTTTTCTTTTGGATTTAAAATATTGTATTGGATAATAGTACCCAACATGTTAATACAATTACATATTCAATTACCATGACTAGAACAGTAAAAATAACAAATGAATCCCTCTACCCTAACATTGTTCATTTTCACGCTTTCCATTTACATATAATTTTAAAAATGTACGTCTACCGAATAGATCCCGTTACCACCGGTTCAGCTAGAATTAAAGGTCATGGTCTCGCATGTGGTTTTCTTCTGGCCCTCTCTACTCAATACTTGGGAAATTGTAGATATCGTAGCCAGCCTTCATCAGAAGGCTCAACGGACAATGCGAGTTGCTTATGTACATGGAGCTTGGACGATAAAGCAAAACTTACAAGGACGTTTGTGAACTCGTTCAGCCAAACAGGAAAGTCAGTGTAATGCCTGGAAAATTACGGTTAAAACAAGAATGTGATATATTGTTTGTATATAATATTTAAAAATGTTTCGTGATTAAATATGATATGCTGCCTTATCTGGTCTGGTATTTTAGAAATAGAAGTTGTCTTCTTATTTTTAAGATAAATATACTTCTCTATCACTGACACATGATACGATATTCGATACGAGGGAAATAACTATGGGGAAGGACATAGTGTTTTCATTTTTAATACAACTACGAAAAAGTCAAACAAGTTGAAGTTTGCATGGAAGATTTCAAAAGGATGTGTATGACAATAATATATCTAATAAATATGTTTCTAAACATGATTGTGTTCCTCTTTCTGTTATATTCCGTAACCATCTTTAAACACTTGTGAACACTTGATTATACTCATCTTTGGGTGTCACTTTGGTAATAATAAAGGGGATAAAACATGATGTTTTACTGTTTAATCGATAAGTAACAATATGCGTTACATCGTTACGGTTTTATGTGGGGTAAAAAGTAAACGTCACCTTCTTATGACCTAATAAAAAACGCCAGGAATCATGATCCAAGAGAATACAAAATTAATAATAACATCGACTGGATATGCATATATTCTATACAGTGCATGATAATTCTCAAATACATGCACACATTTTGCGGTGTTCAGTCATTTCGTAACCTTTGACCGAGACAAAATATTGGCAAGAACGAACAGATTCCCAAGGGAAATCACTACGTTTCTTAAATTTCTTCTTGCAAATCTTTACGTTTCGTCATAAAAATGCAAATCGGGTGATAAAACATGGATACTTTACGACAAAACATACTTGGCAGACAACATAATAAACCAGATAGAAGAGAATGAACAATTTGATAACATTATGCCTCTTATTCCCTTCTCTAATAAAAGAACAATCTTCAACTTCAGAAATATTTGGTCAATATTGAACATATTGCCTTAGCTCGAATACAGTTCAGGCAAGATTAACAAACGTGACATAAATGTTTGTTATTCGTTTCGTAATCGTCTTATTGTGTCTTAGTTTATTTTTATTTTTTAAACTTGTTCGTCGACATTCCGTTTAAAAGGCCTTTATTACTTCAACCAGAATTTACTTTGATTATCAGAAACGTCTTTACGTAAAAACTTTCATAAAATGTTCAGAAATGAATACGCATTCACACACAACTGTTGCTATACGCCATGTATGTATGCACCATGTTGGTATGCACCATGTTTGTATGCACTATATTTGTATGCACCATGTTGGTATGCACCATGTTGGTATGCACCATGTTGGTATGCACCATGTTGGTATGCACCATGTTGGTATGCACCATGTTAGTATGCACCATGTTAGTATGCACCATGTTGGTATGCACCATGTTAGTATAAACCATGTTAGTATACACCATGTTGGTATGCACCATGTTAGTATACACCATGTTAGTATGCACAATGTTGGTATACACCATGTTAGTATGCACAATGTTAGTATACACCATGTTAGTATGCACAATGTTGGTATACACCATGTTAGTATGCACCAAATTGGTATACACCATGTTGGTATGCACCATATTGGTATGCACCATGTTGGAATGCATCATGTTGGTATGTACCATGTTAATATGCACCATGTTGGTATACACCATGTTGGTATGCACCATATTGGTATGCACCATGTTGGAATGCATCATGTTGGTATGTACCATGTTAGTATGCACCATGTTAGTATGCACCATGTTGGTATGCACCATGTTGGTATGCACCATGTTGGTATGCACCATGTTGGTATGCACCATGTTAGTATGCACCATGTTGGTATGCACCATGTTGGTATGCACCATGTTGGTATGCACCATGTTGGTATGCACCATGTTAGTATGCACCATGTTGGTATGCACCATGTTAGTATGCACCATGTTGGTATGCACCATGTTGGTATGCACCATGTTGGTATGCACCATGTTGGTATGCACCATGTTAGTATGCACCATGTTGGTATGCACCATGTTGGTATAAACCGTGTTGGTATGCACCATGTTGGTATGCACCATGTTGGTATGCACCATGTTAGTATGCACCATGTTAGTATGCACCATGTTGGTATGCACCATGTTAGTATGCACCATGTTGGTATGCACCATGTTAGTATGCACCATGTTGGTATGCACCATGTTGGTATGCACCATGTTGGTATGCACCATGTTAGTATGCACCATGTTAGTATGCACCATGTTAGTATGCACCATGTTGGTATGCACCATGTTGGTATGCACCATGTTGGTATGCACCATGTTAGTATGCACCATGTTGGTATGCACCATGTTGGTATGCACCATGTTGGTATGCACCATGTTAGTATGCACCATGTTGGTATGCACCATGTTGGTATGCACCATGTTGGTATGCACCATGTTGGTATGCACCATGTTAGTATGCACCATGTTGGTATGCACCATGTTAGTATGCACCATGTTGGTATGCACCATGTTGGTATGCACCATGTTGGTATGCACCATGTTGGTATGCACCATGTTGGTATGCACCATGTTGGTATGCACCATGTTGGTATGCACCATGTTGGTATGCACCATGTTGGTATGCACCATGTTGGTATGCACCATGTTGGTATGCACCATGTTAGTATGCACCATGTTGGTATGCACCATGTTGGTATGCACCATGTTGGTATGCACCATGTTGGTATGCACCATGTTAGTATGCACCATGTTGGTATGCACCATGTTAGTATGCACCATGTTGGTATGCATCATGTTGGTATACAATATGTTAGTATGCACCATGTTAGTATACACCATGTTAATATGCACCATGTTGAAATGCACCATGTTGGTATACACCATGTTGGAATGCATCATGTTGGTATGCACCATGTTAATATGCACCATGTTGGTATGCACCATGTTGGAATGCACCATGTTGGTATGCACCATGTTGGTATGAACCATGTTGGTATGCACCATGTTGCTATTCACCATGTTAGTATGCACCATGTTGGTATTCACCATGTTAGTATGTACCATGTTAGTATTCACCATGTTAGTATGTACCATGTTGGTATACAATATGTTAGTATGCACCATGTTGAAATGCACCATGTTGGTATACACCATGTTGGTATGCACCATGTTTGTATACATCATGTTTGTATGCACCATGTTGGTATGCACCATGTTGGTATGCACCATGTTGGTATGCACCATGTTGGTATGCACCATGTTGGTATGCATCATGTTGGTATGCATTATGCTTGTATGCACCATGATGGTATGCACCATGTTGGTATGCACCATGTTGGTATGCACCATGTTAGTATGCACCATGTTGGTATGCACCATGTTAATATGCACCATGTTGGTATGCACCATGTTGGTATGCACCATGTTGGTATGCACCATGTTAGTATTCACCATGTTAGTATGTACCATGTTAGTATGCACCATGTTAATATGCACCATGTTAGTATGTACCATGTTGGTATGCACCATGTTAGTATGAACCATGTTGGTATTCACCATGTTAGTATGTACCATGTTAGTATGCACCATGTTGGTATGAACCATGTTAGTATGTACCATGTTAGTATTCACCATGTTGGTATGTACCATGTTGGTATTCACCATGTTGGTATGCACCATGTTGGTATGCACCATGTTGGAATGCACCATGTTTGTATACATCATGTTAATATGCACCATGTTGGTATGCACCATGTTGGTATGCACCATGTTGGTATGCACCATGTTAGTATGCACCATGTTGGTATGCACCATGTTAGTATGCACCATGTTGGTATGCACCATGTTAGTATGCACCATGTTGGTATGCACCATGTTAGTATGCACCATGTTAGTATGCACCATGTTGGTATGCACCATGTTAGTATGCACCATGTTGGTATGCACCATGTTAGTATGCACCATGTTAGTATGCACCATGTTGGTATAAACCGTGTTGGTATGCACCATGTTGGTATGCATCATGTTGGTATGCACCATGTTGGTATGCACCATGTTGGTATGCACCATGTTGGTATGCATCATGTTGGTATGCACCATGTTGGTATGCATCATGTTGATATACGCCATGTTGGTATGCATCATGTTGGTATGTATTATGTTGGTATGCATCATCTTGGTATGCATCATGTTGGTATGCATCATGTTGGTATGCAAACATGGTATGCACCATGTCGGTATGCATCATGTTGGTATGGGCCATGTTGGTATGCACCATGTTGGTATGCACCATGTTGGTATGCACCATGTTGGTATGCACCATGTTGGTATACACCATGTTGGTATGCACCATGTTGGTATGCAAACATGGTATGCACCATGTTGGTAGGCACCATGTTGTTATGCATCATGTTGGTATGCACCATGTTGCTATGCATCATGTTGGTATGCACCATGTTGGTATGCACTATGTTGGTATGCACCATGTTAGTATGCACCATGTTGGTATGCATCATGTTGATATACGCCATGTTGGTATGCACTATGTTGGTATGCACCATGTTGGTATGCACCATGTTGGTATGCACCATGTTGGTATGCACCATGTTGGTATGCATCATGTTGGTATATACTTTGTTGGTATGCACCATGTTGGTATGCATCTTGTTGCATCCGTACGAAATGAGCTTAAACAAAAGAGTCAGTATTTTTAACATTCTGCCATTAGCCTAAATCGGAACAGAACATCAAAGGCCGTAATGAGTGACCTAAGGGTTAGTTCGAAAAAAACATATTTAAGTAAGTTAAGTAATCAATGTGTACCATATTGTTCGTACAACTGATGTATAAATATATGTTATGGCATTTTCAATTAAATGCCCGGTTACAAACATATTTGGTCTTGTTTTGATTACTTACAAGCTTGGGATATGATATTCATCAAAAAGACTTGTAGTCGTTTAGAATTTAATGGTCTGCAAAATCCTGGTATAACACATAAATAAACTTTTATGGTACATAAAAGTATTGATATAGTTTGCTAGGTGTACGATTTCATTGGTTTAATTATTTGTCGTGGTGTCGGGCTGAAAGTAGCTGTCTATACATATCAGACAGCGCTAGCCAATCAAATTCCTGACAGTCATCACGTGCAATACCCAGCCAATAATTATCATTCACCATTGTTTCTTTGTTTTCTGCGAATGAACATCGCGCGAACCCAATATATATTTTTTATTTTTCCACCGCCTCCCTTCCACCACAATTTAGCATGAATTTCGTATGGACTTACTCTATTTGCAGCCTGTTTGCATTTGTCATACATGCTTGTTTTGAATAATAATTGTTTTTCTCGACTTTAACGTCGGGGTTTTGTTTAAGTCTAATGTCTTTGTTAACATACTTATTTCATACTGTGTATGTATCTGGCTGGCGTTTTTTGCCGCCAGTTAAGTAATCAATGTGTACCATATTGTTCGTACAACTGATGTATAAATATATTTTATGGCATTTTCAATTTAATGGCCAGTTACAAACACTCCCTATGAATGTATTTGATTTAGATTTCAACAAAAAGGACGGTTGACGGTCTATGAAAGAAGAGAGTGACTTACTATTAGTCTTTCAAGATAGTCTCAGCAGTTTCACTGGGCTAAAATTGTTGTAGTCAAAGGGTGCAAGACGTTCAATTTTTAAGTCTGTGTGTATGACGTTTACTTGTGTACGAGTGCATATGGAATGTTTATAACAATGATATATCGGCTCCGGCCACATATTGATCTAGACATATAGACATTTTGTCGCCGTCGCGACGTTCTCAGTGACGATTTTTTGATTCCATACGATCAGTCATATCGTGTGGGCTGCATGTTTGCTAACTAGTTCGAGTACCGATAATATTCTTACTAAAGGTGGAAAAATCGGTTAGTGTAGTGAAAAATACGCCATAAAATTATGTAAAAACAGGTTTCACCATTCTTGTCTGAAATGGCTTGTATCTTCACTTGTAGTTTTTATATCTACTAGTATCAGGTACACATGTTTTGTATCGCCTACTTAATGATTAATATGTGGATTGTATTATAAGCAACGACTTCGAGCATGTCAGTAACAACATTGTTATCAGTAATAAAACTGTATGTAGACAGTTCTAGTCACTGTGCTAAAATACACTAAGGTTTTTGTTTGTTTTTGTTAAAATGCCCTGTATCGATATCAACTAGTTGTTATTAACTGTTATCAGTTGAGTTGTTATTGCATTAAAGAGACTGAATAATGAATATCTAGGGAAAACTGTCGTTTTTATATTTAAACAATTTAAGAAAACAGATTTAAATGCACGTGTTAACTTATTGTGTGTGTGTGTCTTTTATTTGTGATGCTGATTTCCTTCTAAGTTTTAATGATGTTTCGAGAACAATTTAAAAGATTCGAAACAACTCATAACTTATCATTAAAACGGTTGTAGTGCAATTTGTTTGATAACAATTTGCAAAACAATATCATTTGTTTATTTGAAATATCTGTAAAGCGCTTTGTAATAACTGATATCATTATATCACCATCCTCAAAATTATGCCCTGAATAAGTTTAAAAAAGTTCACTGAAACAAACACTATATTTGTTTATGGTATAAAAGTCCTCTTTCAATATTATATTTATTCAATAAACAATATATACAATTATAATAGATTCAATTACGAGTAAATGCGCCAAAGTGCAAAGCGCTTGTACAGTCATTTCAGATATTGCGTCCCAGCACTGTGCGCGTTAATGTTTGTTTTGAATAAGGACACGGGTTACAAAATAAAAACAGTAAAATATAACACATTAATATATCCATTGTTTAAAGCAGTAAAATACCATTTCTTTTTTCTGATAAAACTCTTTAAATCATATAAAAGTATATAATAAAAACGTATACATATGTTGTAAACTTGTTTATATTTTACCTGTTCTCTTATATGTCATATGGCATTATTTTCCAGATGCTGGCCGATGTTAAAATGAATGATTCAGTTAAAAATGGGAAACATAGCAACATGTCAAACCTTCCTAGTGGAAAGTAAGAAACTTAGAAATTTATCACACTTTTGTAGTGTAAAATGAGAAACATAGCAACCTGTCACACCTTCGTCGTGTAAAATGGGAAACAAAGACACCTGTTACACATTCGTGGAAGAAAATGTTTACACTTCAGACAACACTTCATCAAATAAATGCGCATGCTACAAATAGATATCGTTCAATAACGCGATAGAGTCAGTAGCCTCAATTTCTGAAGTGTCTTGACTGCGGACAAATATAAATGAGCTGAAAAAATGTACCCAGTTCAACTCCAGCTTACGCAAGAATATTTTTCACGGGAAAGCATATGTTATCTTGCGGAACCAATGATACTACCTCATTATTTATTCATGATTAGGATATTTTCTTAGCCACATAGCCCACGTAACACATCGAAGCAAAGCGTAGTAGTATATCGACGGTATCAAATGGACAATATTTAATGTGTTTAATCCATTTACAATGGATATGCTTGAGGGATTCAGATAAATTCCAGATGAGTAACAAATGCAGAAGTATGACTGTACACTTCTGAAGTAAGTATCGATTGTGGGATTCAGCAATCGTTTATCGAATACTTCAGTTGAAGAGAATTGATTTTCGACAGCACATGATAACTGTTACATCCCTTATGAAATAAGTACAGTTTAACAATTTGGATTGTTGCCTCTTTTATTCTGAAACAATTTCAATAGCTTTGTCTCAGCTCATTTGCTTTTGCAGATATGTCCTAGCCAATGATTCATGGTTGCCATACTCGACAAAAAACGTTGTTCTTAACTTAGAAGAAGAGAAACTAGGCAAACTTGTATTTCAAATGCGTGTTTGTCTTGCACATGATATCATGTTAGAAGGGGCGCAACCTCGTACGTATGCCCCATTTCCCAGAAGCAAAAGGTATGATGTTGAAATGAGGTAAAGGGGTTTAGGCTACTACCTCACGAAAATTTCCATTTTATGTCCGAAATGGTGCATTCTGGTCTATAATATAAATATATTTTCTCGCGGATATTAAGATTAAAAAGTTCACTTGGATATTTTATGGCGGGTCGGGGATGTTGGCGTCCTAGCGCACTTTGTCACTTGCTTGGTAAGCTGTGGTTTCAAACTAAGGTCTGTCAAATAACAGATAGCACAAAAACATTCCTGTACTACACTTGCACAGTGTGTCTTGTTATGATATTTTAACTTATTTAGGAATAAGATTACCTTCTGAATCAGATAAAGACATTAAACTTGAATTGAGACAAACACTATTCGAAAAGTTCTGGAAAATAAATTAATATTCTTTTGTTTAACGATCCACTGAATCGAGTGTTTATTTTGAGTGACGCTGGCTTTCAAGAAATCACTACAGTGATTAAAAACGTAATGTGATAGAATGTACACACTGATGAGATTTTTTACAGATTAAAAGGCAATTTAATATTTTGTATGTTCGCCATACACAGGTCCTTTCGACTAATTCTGCTGCTTTTATGAGCGCCTGAGTGATCCCGATGGTATCATCGTATTGTCGGGATCAATTCAAACGCTCATAACGGTAGTCGAATTAGTGGAAATGACCTGTGTATGGCGAACTTTTGACGATAGTGTGTATATTTTAAATCGGATTTCTGCTTCAATTTGGAATATTCGGTAAGATTGTTGTGTCATTTCGATGTAAAAATGATTAATCTTTGCGCAGAACGCAGTGATACGCTTTCGTATTTTTACTATAAAATTCATGTCTGAACTGGACATGTATCTGTTTCATGACGAACTGTGATTTGAAGAGTTTCTTTTCATGTCAATTATATTACCCTAGTGGATTTTTAGATTTTATAGAAAGTTGAAATATCGTCGACAAATCATGTTTAATAGTTGAATTGTGTTCCATGACGTGTTAAGCAGCCCATAAATTGTTGTATTTTCTTTATTTTCAGGGTCAAGACTGATTTTACCCAACTGAGGCCACAGGCAACTATTAAAAGTAAGCCAGGGGCAGCTGTTGGGATCTGCATCATACATTCAAGTCTCTGTGGTATAGCCCACCTCATCCTTGAAATAGTTGAGCTAAAAAAACACAAATGTGATAATATATTTATAACATGTGTTTTCTCTTCAAAAACAGTAAAACAATGTTATGACATCACCGCAAAATATATGTATCACTTTATCGCAAATACTTAAGGCTTGCTATTTCATCGATGTTATGAATCAAGAGTCATTTTCCTTCTTTTTTTAGCCCAAATAGCCTTGACATTGATCTTACCTACATACACTACACACAATATGAATAGCTTTAACAAATACCCTTTTATTATATGTTCAAATATTCAAGAATATTTTAGGTAACTGATCAAACAACTTGTATTTCTATATTCCCACTCTTGATCAGTGGTTGTGTACAATTTTGATCAGATTCAACATACATCAGGTTGCAGGAAAAACAAATTGCCTTGTGTTGATTTGTTGTAGTGTCAGCTAAAGCATTGAGGCAGGTTGTTTCGTTAAGAACCAATTGGTCTTTTCTCTAGCGTTTACAGGGAGGAGCTCTGTGAGGTAGAAGTGAAGCGCAGGATCGTCACCGATTGTTTTCAGTTCAGGAATTGTGATGAGGAGTAACTCAACTGTTGAAGATCAAGTTGGAACAGTTTCCGCATTTCATACCTACTGCTGCGTTTGATAACAACCTCAGCTGTGCAATAGTAGGTCACTTGTGTAAGGGACTGGCTCTAACATAGGGGACAATTGTCAAGGTCCATTTACTTGTTGCCTCACTCTAAAAAGATATGAAAGGAATTTGTTATGATATCATGATAAGTGAATGTAGCACTGAAGACCTGATAACATGAAACATAAGAAATAAAATAACTCTAAACATTAAACTGAGGTGAAGTTGTTAGGTTTCAAGGTTGATTTCATAAGCTTTATTCGAAATGTGAATTGACAGGTAATTTGCAATTTGGTGTCAATTCTGAATCAGATTATACAAATCAAAGATTGATGCATGAATTGCAGAATAATAATAAAGATTAAGTATTTATATACAAGTAATGATTTTATTCATTTATTCAGCCATTGAGTTAAGCAATTTTGTTAGAAAAAGTGAAAAAAATGTTTTTATTTTTTAGGAAGGCTTGTTTATAGGTCATGTTTTTTGTTCGAAATAAATATCAAAATGATGTCGAAAAAAAAGATTATATGGTGAAATAATGTAAGCCTGTAGAGTTAATTTATTTTAAACATTATATTAAATTGTGAATAATTGTAAATACATTCCATTATTTATTGAAATGCATCGAAACATCCATATGTTTTCGTTTAATTAAAGGTTGAATGTTAATACCAAAAGCAATGCTATTTAAAGTTGCAGTTAAAAACTTAGCAAAAGATTTGCCTAGCTTTATTTGTGTTACATAACAACACAAAATGCAGAAGGTTTTGGATTTCATGTTCAATATGAATGCTGGCTATTGTTCGGAAACCATAATGTTAACAGGAAACTAAGAAAGAGAACAAACCTGGTTTTGGGCAGCGGGGCAGCACTGATATTTGTGGGCTGAAGAATACTCATTTCTTGGAACTCCTCCGTCCTGGCCCATCATTGTTGGTGCTGTTTTTGTCATCTTGAAAATGAAGCCCTATCTGTTCAATATATAACAATTCTTGTGGTAAAAACTTGAATGTAGGATGATAAATATAAATATACATTGTATTTAGACAGAATCCCGTAAAACATGTTTATTATTTTAAACTAATGCACCAGTCAATTGTAACCACTGCTCCCAAGGTCCGGGGGTATACCGGGGAAAGCCGGGGAAATGGACCATGTTTTTAACTTTCAGGTGGGCCTACAGTGCCAGGTGAATGGGATGGTTATGTCTTCGATTTAAAATATACCGGGGAATGGGCCTAACCTAGAGCCTCTCGGATGCGGGGGCATTTGGCGAGATTTAACCATCTGTCCATCCCCGCAGGATTTTAGCCGGGGTTGGCTGGACCTATGGTCAGGGTCCTCGCTAATCCCCGGACCGGGGGGTCGTGGTTTCAACTGACTGATGCATTAGTCTAAAATAATATTTGGTGCATAATGAAAACGATGCAAAAGTTTAATGACTACGAACAAATCACCTTAAACTCGTTACATACAGACTGACATGCAAACTTTGCGCATGTATTACAAAGAGGAGCTTGAAATATAATCCCTACCATTGTGACTCATCGAGTTAGACGCGTAAATGTCCAAATCGAACGTTTTTTGTTGCGGTATTTCACTTCAAATTACCCCCCCCCCCGCAATATTGACTTTGACCGCACACTCGCCTATGTCTGAAATGCAAGAAGCGTTTCCTTTGGACGGCTATCATCCCTGGTTTTAATGACGCAATCTGGAAAAGCCTTCAATCATTGTCCAAAATGAAAGTAGAAATACCGGAAAAAACGTGCTACTGTTTAAGTCGAAAGACACGAAACCTGCTTGTAAAATGATAATTATAAAAAACAATGGTTTTTAAGTTCACTATGAAAATAAGAAAATAATAATACCTTTCTCAAACCGCCAGCGTGTTGACCTCGATATCCCTAGTCTACTGGACGCTTGCATCTGACCCGTGTCATAACCGGGTAATCAGTAACTGGTTCACCGATTTTCTAAGATTATTGTAAGATACATTCTGCGCATTCGTGGTTTGTTCTTTTATGTAAAAATATTTAAATAAAAAAAGAGAAGTTTTCTCAACAGCCGTGCATTTATGATATTTTTTTTCTCTAAAACAGTTATTTAAAAAACTCTCTGGTTTTAATTTCCATTTATTTTCAAAGCTTCACATATTAGAAGATTACCAATCTTTATCTTCTATTGCAAAATCGAACAGGAACTAGTCTAATGGCGAACTGTTCGGAATTATCCGAGAGCGGACTGTAAGAAACGGCGCATGCGCGATCAAAACAATTAAAACGCCGCATGCGCAAGCCCATTGCACCAGGGACACTTCTAAAACCATCAATATATGCGCCGGGCGCCGATGCGCCCGCGCAATAAGGGATAAATACGGCTTCAATGTGAACTTAAGGTAAGTTAGAAATGGTAATAGATAATTAGTAAAATACTTATTAATTAGGTGATTTCATATTGACCGAGGACAAGTAACTGGGCCTATATGAAATCACTTAATTAATAATATTTTAATACAAGAACGAAGCTCATGACATAACACTGTATACGTTTTAGAAATAATTATCAATAGGATGGTAGGCTTTCTTCTTTGTCTTTATGTCTGTTCCCTGTTCGTCTGTTTTGAAGTGTTGAGTTTATTTTAAATGAATGAGGATTTAATTCATTTATACCTTCTGCATGAAGCCGGTCAGCTTTGTTATATTACACGTTCCATGTTGTGGTTATCACCTTCTTCTAATGGAAGTTCTATTAGTTTTGCGTCACTGCAACAGAACACAAGATCATGAGTGCTTTTAACTCTTAATTCACAGTTCTTTACTTCTGTTTATAAATCCATAAGGGATTCTACGATTACCATTTTTCTTTGATCCAAAACTTTGATTTACAATCAAGATGGGCTATTTTATCAGAATATGTTTTAAAGTGTTCAAAACTATGTTTAGTGTCAAATGTATTTTTTTGGCCTTCTTACCGATTTTTCGCCAGGCCGAGCGCTGCCCGGCCACAATTTAGCTTTTGAATATTGGCCTGCGGTGCGCAAACGTGATCTTCTAAATAACTTATTTAATAAACCAATTAATGACTAAACGGAAATTTGACGGTTCTGCTTATCGCATTTTTGTTGTCAGAGCTCTGCTTGATTGTTGAATGTGAATCTGTACTCTGATCAAATTTGCGGAGGCATCAGCCTAAACACAAGAAAACGTTGCTGGTGGGAGGTCGTTCGATTAGATTTGCAGTCTGCGTTGCATGCACACTTTTAAATAATATCCAGTTTTTTGCACACTTTTTAAATCGACTTTATTATTCAACACTTTTCACTTTTTTAATTCCGTATATTGTATTTTAAGTATGTCATGTTTTGTAGCTACGGGAGGGATTAATATATGTTTCATATCGGATGGTTATTCACATACCGCCATGCATTCTTAGGTCAAATTAAATGCTGATTAGCATAGCAGATAACATGATCTTGACAAATTAAATATTACATAAATGGTAATTCCATATTACATAAATGGTCATTCAGTATTACATAAACTGTCATTTAATATAATATAAAATTCATTCTATATTACATAAATTGTCATTCAATACGGAAATGATATAAATGGCGAAATAAAATGAAGTGAGTCGATGCAATTGGTAATTCAAGCGTTTAAAGTATCGTTTGCAGCCTTGAGTTGCTTGAATTAATGTTACTGCCTTCAAGACTGTCTGGTAATTTAAGAACGCCAACTTGTCTGCTATTATAATTATATCGACCTACGAGATAACGCGGAGGACAGCATCAAGTTCAACATTGAGTGCGTTCACACTCTGTGTCTTACATTGAGGAATGTGCGTTTGTCTTGAATTCAGGTAAGGCAAACAGTCGCTAACATTTGCTTACTGTTTTGATATGTGTCCCTGTTAAATCGCAGCACATACAAATGCAAGCGAGAAACAAAACCAAACATAAGCTTCAAACGCTTTCACTGAGTGCAGTAATTGCTTGGTTTAAACTTTAATTATATTTATTTCGATCGAACAAATTCCTTCTATAAGTCATTTACAAACTATATATTTTTTACAGAACCGGACACTAAAAATACTTAATTTTGCAAATCAGACGTTGAACTTATTTAATGTGACTGCTCTATGATAAGATATACAAATGTTTAGCATTAACTAACTTAATACTACATAACGAATATGGCATCCGAGTTCAAGTGCTCACAACCTGTTTTATAAACGCAGTTCGGACACAGAAGCTTGTTAAACGTGAACATGCAATGATAACTTCAGGGACAAACCTTATAAAGGCTCCGTTTTAACTGACTGGAAAACATTTTAACAATAGCTTGGTAAATACTTCTTTCAACAGAAGCGTTAGCAGTGTAATACAAATAAGCATACTACATGTACAAGCCAAGTTGCAAAAATATACTATTGTTTTATTAAAAACTAGGTCACCGCATTTGAAGGGTATTACATTCAACGAAGGTTTTGACTAATGATTTATTAAATTGCTATAACTGCTTGACAAGGACACAGCTTAATTATAAAGCTGATGCATTTTGGGAGGGGCTTATAATAAGTCGTTTGAATTGATGAAGTTTTTTTCGTAAATTTGAAAACACGGTTGCCGCGATGCTCCGCTCCCTTACGGTCTTAGATAACTAATTCATGAAAATATAAATTTACAAAATCTTACCTAAACGAAGCGTAAACCAGTTCGTTATTTCATGATTTTGATTTCAAAACGTTCGGCCACCAAAGACGTAAGCTATTTGTATAACAAATATTTTTCCATCATCATGTTAAGCATGTTCACTAGTGAATAAATTCTTTTTTTGTATCTTTGAAATGGTATTGCTTATTGATTACTATTATGTCAATTAAATGACCGAAAATAAATTGAGGACAAGGTTATAGCAGTATTAAATATGTGGGGTTTTTTTTTCTTTCCAGTGAAGTAGGAAATGATATGGCAATCTTTTAGGTGCGTAACACAATTAAAGTTTGACTTCTTTACTATTAAAATGTTTCGTATCACCATAGTAATACACAATATGCGTTCACCATTGGTTTAAGTTTCACTTATTTGAGTATTGCTCATTCATTGCATTATATCTATTACAGGCAACATATTTATTGAAATGAGTTTTTGTGGTAATTGCAAGACGACACACGTTATATAACGTAATAGCAATGGAGGTTAATAACCCTTAGATTTATATAAGCTGGACATCTGGAGATGACAATTCCCTACAAATGATCTTAAAATGATGTATGATATACATAAAACTTTTCTCGATGTAGATATTAACCATCCCATGCAATGGCACCAATATGTCAAATAAACGGTCTATTTGTCAAAAAAATCAAATTCATTTAAACAGAAGGTTGTGTCCGACACACGAGTCAATGTTAATGACAACATGGTGCTATATTCCGTCATAAACGTTTTTTTAAAGCAAGGAAATCTTTTTTTTATATCTTTGTCGCAAATTAGCAAATGGTGACAATAAGGAGGCAAATGACTTACTATTCAGTAATAAACGTCAACAAGTTTCTTTATTCCTAATTGTCTTAAACAACTTACAGATTGCACTTTCCCATGCTTTTGAATTAAGGGCCTTTCACAGTGCAAAATTGAATGGGGAAGACCAAAACTTCCAAGAACATTTCAAAACTTCATGTCTTGTTTAGATTTGAGTAAAACATACATCCTTTGCGACATATTCTAGAGTAATAAGGAAGTTGGTCAAATTTTGCAAAAGAAGATTTTAACATATTTTGGACCAAAAAGCTTTTTTTTTCGGAAAAGCCTGTTCAAATCAAAATTAAGCTGTGCAAGTTACAACGGAAATATGTTTTAAGCTTACTTAACATTGAGACTCAAAACTAGATTTTGCTTGGACCTTTTATGATCTGGTCATTTAAACGGAATTTGCGTAGAGGGAGGCTCTTACGATACTAGAATCAAAAACATATTGGAGTGGATTAATTTCTAGTTACTATTTGTAACATATTTTATTGAATAAACTGTAAATGCACTGAAAAGTCCACAAATGTCGATAAATTGTATATCAAAATGAGCGTTGCTTTAAACTGTTACGGTGACGATAGTTTATTTCTGATATTCGCATCACTCTGCACGTTTACTTCCCAGCAGAAACACTCATTTTCTGTATCGATTTTCGGAAAATTTATTCATTTCATCAAAAACAAGTTTTCTTTTCGTCTAGGTCAAAGAACAATGAAAAACATTGAGGCGTTTAGGGATACTCAGAATAAATATATTACACAAATGACATTTATTAGTATTACCCAAATTATTTCTATTATATCTATTGCAGTTTATTCAGTCGTAACCTGGGACACACTGGGTTCCATTGTGCCGACACTTAGTTTCTCTTATGTATCTAAGTCAAGTCGATATAAATTCAAGTACATATACTTTAAAACACTATTGCCTAAACATTGTTTCAATTTATTCCTTAATTGCGTATGAGGTTGTCTGCTGAATTTATAACATCGATTACTTCTTCCTGCCTTAATAAGATACCATTTATTCAGTATAAGGCAGATGATGGTACCAACACGATTGGCAAATGCGGTAAAATTGTGTGCTTTATGAAGTCAACATTTGTGAGAATGTGGGGGTGGGGTATAAGTTTTTATGGGACAAAGGCCGCATTCTTGATTGACTCCGAACTTATCCGCGGGGCAGTTTTAAGATGAATTTAATATACCCTTATCCTCAAAGAGGTTTAAACCTAAGTATAATAATTTAGTTTCAAAAAGATGGTTTGGTTCTAACGGTGATTGAAATCTAAGCGTTAAACCCCTGAGCGTACCACGTTCGGATCGTTTTGTTTGTATATATATTTCGACAAAACATTCGTCTTCTGAATGTGCCTTATTATTTGCAACGCTGCTGCTCTACGATTCTGACAGTTGTATTTTCCATTGCTATATTGTCAGCAAACAGTATCAATCAAACAAATAATAATATTGTACTAATACTAGATGTCACAATGTCAATTACCGTTTCCGATTAAAATGATTATTTCAATTACTCTGATTAAATATTCAACGTCTTTCTTGAAAATTTTAATTTTCTGACATATAAGGGCATACCGGAAATAACTTGTCATGAACATATTGACCATCCAATATGTCACAGAAATTACCCAATATATTAAGGCAAATAGGCTAGATTCTACAAATGAATGCAAGTAAATGCCAGAGCCAGAATTGATGTAAACAATGTAGTAAATCTCATCAAGGCGAGGAAATGCATTACCTCCTTGAATGATAAGTTTTCCAATGATCCTGGAGTGAATCATGAGATGGCAAAAGGCGGTATCTTCCCTAGACAACGTCTGCAGAACACGTCTGATTAATAAATCAAGTTAAATGCATTATTTTAAGGTAAGACACAGTGCAATAAATAATTAAGAAGGCGTTTGTAGTTGTGTTATTCTTAACTTTGAGATCTTCGACAGAGCGCTCAAAACGTATTGTCGGGTTTTATCTAATGCGCAAGAAACTCCACAACTATAGAATTAAATGCCAATTTAAATGCTGAATTTTGATATTCAATTACGTATCATATCATAATGATTTTGTGATATTATTCCGTACACATTTTGCTCTATAACTTTGGTGTCAGGACTGGTTTTCAATATTGATCTTAATTGGATCTTAAAACGATGTAGCTACTCGGATTACTTTTTATTAATATCTGGCAAATAAAGTGCATAAAGTCAAAAATGTATGACCATATAATGTACTTAAGTTGAGTATTGAATATAACCCGAGATAATTGTTATGAAGTAAAACGACACCAACATGTTTATGTTCTATGGCTTATTCACCTCAGTTTTAAACGCTCGACTTTCGACAATTTTCGATCTTCAGAGAACTCAGTCTTTAATGAGAGACATTCGACAATGTTCGATCTTCAAAAAACTTAGTCTTTAACGATCGACTTTATACAATATTGGATCATCAGAGACCCCAGTCTTAAACGATCGACTTTCGACAATATTGGATCTGCAGACACCTCAGTCTTAAACGACCGTTTTTCAAAAAAATTCGATCATCGTTTGATGCTTTCCGCGGTGTATAAATGTATGCAACCATTTCAGTTTTCCAGGACATGTTAGAGACATAACATGCCATGCTTTGGCGTTGTGTGTTGCAACATGACTTAAAGTATGACACAAATTTCTGTCTCAAAAGGTTGAAAAATATTTGTTTACACTAACCCGACCGATGTCATTCTACCGACCGATCCAAAACTATTTACCGTGGCTTTTTATTCAAAAAGTGCCTCTTTTGAGTGAACATGCTATAATTTGAACATATTTTATTTAAAAAATATACATTAATGGCATACTCTGATAAATTATTAGAGATATATTTGTTAACATGAATAGTTTCCCTTCTGTATTATTCCCTTACCATCTTAAAGCTCTTATTAACAATATATTATATTATTCTTTTGGCGACCTTCAGGTAATAGTTAAAGGGAAAAAGCATTTAGAAATACTGTTCAATAGGTAAGAAGTTATGCACTTCACCGTCAGGGTTTTTGATGGGGTAAAAGTCACATAGGCACGACCTTATCAAAACGCGCGAGGTATATGGATCAAAGATTAGGCGAATACAATAAAAGTACATCGATTAGATATGTATTTGTTCTATACAGATCATGATATTTCTCTATTGCATTTTGCCACTTAGCGTTGCTCAGTTTATTTGACTGGAAGTAAAGATTTACAAGAACGAACAGATTCTAAGATAAATCAGTACACTTCTTAACATTCTTCTTGCAAAATAAAAACACCGGGTGATAAAACAGACATGCTTTAAGACAAAACGTTCTTGGTAGACAACATAATAAACAAGATAAAGGGAGATGCATCATTTGAAAATAGTTTTATGTCAGTAACTCTCTTGCCTAAACGAAAATCCTAAATAATTGGTTAATATCGAACTTTTTGTCTTTGTTCCAGACTCACTTATACAGTTGAGTCAAAAGAACAAAGCTTGGTAAGATTTTTTTAATTCGTTTTGTTATTTTCTAATTGTGTTCTTGCTTAGTTTTATTTAACGAACTCGTTCGTCGACATTTCGTCTAGTAGTCCTTTGTTACTTTAGCCAACATTGAGTTTGATATTCAGATAATTGTTTTACGTCATAAATTTAATGTGTATGTCTAAGGTAAACACATTTTAACGCAATTGTTGGTTTGTACCATTTTCTACGCCATTTTGGTCTGCACCTGTTTGGTTAAAGCCATGTTAGAATGCACAATTTTGGTTTACGCCATGTGACAAAAAAGGATAATATAATATCGTACTCTTGATACGGAGTAATTACCTTTGTCGCTATGTGCACACATATATTTCGTGATAAAATATTCTGACCAGGTAGATTTGAGATAACTTCTGATGACAGATTGGTGTATGGTTGAAGTAAAGGCCTTATAGCGTAGGGTAATAATTAAGCTGATTATTCCATTTAACAGCAAAAATAAAAGATTTAATCCGGCGTGGATTTGTGTGAAGCTATGTTAAAAGCACAACTTGAATTCACCCTTGTATTGCCATTTCGAATGTTACGTTTAAAAGATCAATACGAACGATAACTGAGCTTTAATAAGAGCATACCATTGACTGAATTTGTTTAACAAATCATTTGTTGGGACGTACGCCTTTTTGTTTCATTGCACAAGGTAAAATGATAGAGAAGAGTAAGAATCTGTGCATAGTTTGTTCAATATAATTTATCTGAATTAGGAGTTTGAGATAAATTTGTCAAAGACATTTTTGGAGTTATGCTCAGGAAAATAAGCGCAGAGCTAAAAATTCAAAATTTATCACAGCCAAAGTCATGGTTCATGTACACTGCACTTTTCTTCATAATAAATGTATGTTCATTGCCAGTACCTTTTAATCTTAAAGTAGAAATTATTCGTACAGAAAATAGATATATGAAAAAGGGCAATAACATTAAAATATATCTAAGCCAGAGGTTTTGCTCCTGAGCAATGCATTTTTCCTCAATATAATCTGTATGTAAAGTCCATGCTCGCATGCAACCACACCCACGCACCTACACACTCACAAACACAGACACGACCACACACGCCTACACTTTCTATATTCACTTTCGGCGGGGGATATTTATAAGATAACTTCGTTCAGAGGGAGATATAAAAAACAATGTATAGTAGTTTGCCTCTATGTATTTGTCTTCGTTATTCAAAGACAGTTAAGCGTTATTGAATTAGCAAGACAACCAGGCTGTTTTCATTGACTGTAATTGGAAAGTGCAAGACAGTCAATGTCCCTGAGCACTAATGTTTTGTTTGAGGATGTTTGAAGGAAATGTCATCCCGAAAAACTCGTTAACAGAAACATTTACAAATCACCATCATAAGGTTTTAGTTTTTCCGCGTACTCTTAATATTGGGTCATTATCAGAAACATTTATTTCCGAGGTAAAACAAGGTTAGTATCATTTGGCCATTAGACTAAATCAGAAAAATATCACATTTCGTAGTTAACGACCTCAGGGTTAACTACTTGAAAACGAAGATCTTTTTTGCTCTATAACTAGCGGTTTATTCATGGTCTGTAAATTTAAAAATTCATCAAATTTCCCGTGTAAATGTAGATACCGGTCGGCAGGAAGGGAGAATGTTTGTTTCCGAAAGAGCCTTCAATATCCAATATTTACACCTCAACTTCCATTCCTTAAATGAACTGCCTTTCTGCAATTGCGTTTATCAATCGATGAGCGCAACATCTTTGGATATGTTCCGATCGCAATTTATCGCATAACAATATAACTGAAAAGTATTGATCTTGTTATTGTTTGTATTGTGTCAGCAGGCCCCGTAAAATATAAATTAACATTTAGGAAAGTGTTAATTTAATATATTTCAAATGTTTGGTTGCCATAAGTGTTTCAATTTTACGTTTAAAAGTGATTTCAAGTGGTTGATCTTTTCCCGCGTAGTTGTGACGTCATTTGAAAAAATGTTTCCGGTTACAGTCGGGTCGTTCTGTTTACAGCATGGGTAAGAAATGATTACTGAAAGGTTTTCTTAAATGAAATGAAGTATTTTTTAAACAATTATTGAATGAAATAATGAACTATTGGCGTAAATATAAGTAATGATTTACGGGGTTGATGTCATTATTGGGGATATGAACGCAATTTGGCTTGTCAAAGTAGACTCCACACACTTTGACCAGACCAATTGCCTTCACACCCCGATAATGACATCAGACCCGCAATTCGTTCCTAAAATATGCATGCAAACAAAAACATGCAATGAAGCATTCTTACATAAAGTAGCGAATTGTTCTTTGATAAACATGATCTTATTATATGAAACAGAATTTGTGTCCATATCATCTTAAATAATTTATTATTGGCTTGATGGTTCATGTCTGCATGTAAAGATATCCACAAACTACGGATGTAATTGAATCTACTATTCGATTTAATATTTTTAAACTTTTGTTTCATTTTTATCTGGTTTGCAATCGCATCACGTCTTATCAATATAAACAGGTCAGAATTGGATTATGACTTATAAAACAATATTCACTACAAAAGTGAGTTGAGAAGGTCAACATCTGAATCTTTGTCAAAATTGACATAACATTTATTACCTGCATACTAAAAAGAAGTATGATTAGCGTTCCAAAATAGATAAAATCACGACAATGCCATCCTGTATTGTTTTATCTTGATGTGTGGGTTCGTATAAACGTTGTGTGCATCCTTCGAGAATCAAATCGTATTATCATAGCTGATATAACATGGCGTATTTTTGTAAATTATGTTGATATTTTGTCTACCCTATTTTCATTAAATGAACTTGACACTTTTAGATGAAGGTGAGGACTTTGGTTACGCCCTGTCTACGTTGATAGCCAAATGCAAATGTTTATTCACGTAAACTTTAATAAGATATTCTCTGATACATTTTTGTCTGCTCTCGAACACATATAAACATGTATCGAATTAAAACAAATAAAACTAATAGAATAATATATAGTTTGGTCCTTCAAGCCCGTATTGCATTACTAAATTTAATTATGAATTATTTAATATGGATACTTTGTATGTAAAACACTGCGAATAAAACTTAAGCTTTCTAGGCGAATCATTATCCATTTGTAACTGCTTGCTAACGTCGATGTCTGTTTAACAACGATTGGAGCGATTTGCTTCTAGGCAAGAATTTCATATAGATTCTTTTCATTTAGATTTTAGCGAAAAGGATTTTTGACTGTCTCTAAAATGATAGAGATACGCTCTTGAAATGTCAGCAACAGCAAATATATTGTGAAGAAAGGGTGCAAGTCTTTTTATTTATCAGTCTCAGTCTATGACATTTCCTTTTTACTAGTGTATTAAATGTTTATTACTATCATATATCGCCTCCGGACCAATCATTTGTCTAGACATTAAACATATTGTGTCGCCTGAGCGACGTTCATTTGCATCCGCTCGATAATAATCGTTACATGAATCAGTTATCCACGCAGTTTTGAGTGTCTTCAAAAGTCTTATTCTCGTGTGGACTGCATTTTGTCTTATTAGTTAGCATACCGATGATCTTCTAACAAAACACGTGATAAAGTTATATCAGAACAGATTTCGCAATTCGTGTCTGAAATTGCTTGTGTCTTCACTTGTAACTTTGTAACTTTTACATACTAGTATCAGGTACACGTGTGTAATTTAAGGATTAAATGATTAACAATGACTTCGAGCATGATAGCAATTTATTTTTATTAGTAGTAATAACATTTTCCGTAAAAAGTTCTAGTCGCTTTGCTAAAAGAGACTAAGTTTTATTATTAAAATGGAGCTAAGTTATTGCGTATGCGTGTCTTTTTTGTCTAGCAGATTTCCGTCTTAGTTTCGATGCCGTTTCGAGACGGTTTTAAAGCTCATAACTTATTATTAACAACAATTGCAGAGCAATTTGTTTGGTTTCTAACTTATATCATATATTTGTTTGAAATGTCTGTAAAGCACTTTGCAATTATGGATAACGTGTTTTTTGCATCCTGAACAGTATGCTCTGAATGATTTTTAAATTAAACTATTTCACAGAAGCAAACACTTTTTTTCTTTTTCGCTTGGTCTAAAACTCCTAAAAGAAAATAAATTACAAGAAAACGTGCCCAAATATGCGCACGTACATATAGTTCGGAAACATTACTACTGATATTGCGTCCCAACCCTCGTACGCGTTAATGTTTAATTTCGATAAGAGAGCAAGTTAAAACTCTGTAACTGTAACGATTATAAAATTTATATTTCCACTGTTTGGAGCAGTAAAAACCAATTTATTTCTATGATAAAACTCTAGATAGATTATTAAAGGCATATTAAAAACATATGTATATGTTGTAAACTTGTCCATTGTTAACCAGTTCTCTTATATGACATAATTCATTAATTTCCAAGATGCTGTAACAAAATATGGCCGTGTGGTGGTATAAATAATTCAGTAAAAAATGAGAAACATCGCAACCTGCCACACCTTCGTGTCGCAAATGCGCCCTATTTATCATAATACTTGTGTATGTTTTATTGCAGGGCCTCGAGTGGGCATATATATCAAACAAAACGTAATGTGAATCAGTGATAATTTTGGTAGATTGCTCTAATTATCGATGAAGAATCGTGTTTTTATCAATGTTTGTTAAACACTTTTTGTTCGAAATGGCGCGTAAATGACTTTTGAGTTATAGCCAGTGGGCATGCGTGATTTCTTAAATAATTAACCCGATAAACCAATTAATGACTTAGAGGGAATTTGCCGGCTAATTGTAGTTTTGCTTGTCAGAACTCTGTTTGGTTATAAATGTGAATCTTTCTGGCGATCAATTGGTAAGGGCATCTGCCTGAACACATAGTTACGTTGCTGACGGGAGGGCATTCTACTACATTTCTATATTTCTTTGCAAACACATTTTGTTCCAAATAGTTATAGTCAGTTTTCTTTTGTTTTCTTTTCTAATTGACTTTTATCAACACTTTCCACTATAAAACTTTCGAAAACTTTACCTAAAGTTATCTTCTTTTGACACCATGTAATAGGTTATAGTTTTGGTAAAGATTATATGTTGAATATGCGATTGTTATTCACAGAAAGCCTACAAATGCATTCTAAGATCAAATTAATTGACGAAAAGCATTACCGTTTAACCATCATGATACATAAATTGTTACAGAAATGGTAATTCAATATTACATAAAATTAATTGTGTCATTCAGTATTGCATAAGCGGTCATTTAATATTGCAAAACTAATAATAAAACACTGCTGAAGGCATGTTTGTGTATTGAAAACACAACTAGCATACAAAGTATCAAACAATAAGTCGAACGTGACATCATTCGGAACTAAACATAGCATACAATATAATCCAACCACTGCGGTAATGGTAAGGCACAACACTGTCAACCCTCCTTGTGTGCAAATGTTGTATTGCAACAACAAAAACAACACGAATCCATATTCAAATTTTCGAAAAAACATAAAGTATAACGTTAACTGGTTAAACATGTACATTAAGTATCGTTTGACAAGGCGCATTATTTCTCTTATGTGCACCAATCCGTCAAATCCGGATAATGGTTAGTGAGTCGATGTAATTGGTAATACAAGCGGTTTATGTATCGTTTGCAGCCTTGTTATGCTTGAGATAATGTAACAGCGTATTAGTCTGTCTAGTAATTTAAGAACGCACTTGGATTAAATCGACCTCTCAGGAAACTCGGAGGAAGTCATTAAGGAAAACGTTAAATGGTTTCGACTCTCTGTCTTACATTGAGGAATGTCAAATGCGTTTATCCTTAATTTAGTTAAGAAAAACAGTCGCTGATGTTTACTTTCATTTGCTAACTGCTTTGCTTTGAATCCCTGTTGCATCGTAACACATATAAATGCTAGCGAAAACCAAAAGCAAACCTAAGCTTCAAACGCTTTCACTAAATGCACGGCTTGTTTGGTTAAAAACAAGATATTTTTCGGATGAAAATATTCCTTCTGCAAGTCATTAACAAAATATATTTTTACAGGAACGGGCGGCCTTATAAAGGCCTTGCTCCAATTGACTGGAAAACATGATAAAAAGTTCATTTAACAAAAGCAAGTTAAATCGAATAAGAATACAATTGGGACAAGCCTAGTTGCAAAGACATACTATTGTCTTATTTTAATTAAAACTAGATTACCGCAAAAGGGTGTTACAATCCCCGAAAGCTGTTACTAGGTGATGTGCAATCCCATCCCAACAATGACGCATGACATATTAACATCTCTTTCCGATCTACCTCGTATATATTGTCTTTACCGTGCAATGATACCAATTTGTCAAAGAAATCCAATTTATATTGAACAGAAACTTGTGTCTGACAGACGAGATCATGTTAATGACAGAATTGTTCTAATCTCCGTCATAAATGTCTACTTAAAGCAGAAAAATGATTTTATTTCTTTTTCGCAAATTAGCAAATGATCCCAGAGTGACAAATAAAAAGAAAATGACGTAATATGCAGAAATAAATGTCAACAAATCCCTTATATTTATTCATTGTCTTATATCACTTTACGATTGCACTTTTCTACAATTTTGGATTAAGGATACAGGAAATGAAAAAAAATATTGAAATAGATGAATTACGATTTAATATTTGAAACAAATACGATTGAATAAACTTAAAAATACCCAGAAAAGTCCATATATGTCAGTAAATTTTCAATACTTTAAATGTGCGTTGCTGTTAACTATCACGATATCATAATTCATTTTGGAAAACCGCATCATGCTTTCAGGCCAAACCCCCGTTTTTTAAGTATCGATCCGTATAAGTTTTACCCAAAGGATATCCAGGATACGTTTTAAAGAGTCAGAATATGAGGCACTTCGGTTCAACTGCGTTCTCTAAAGTGAGTAACATATCGTCTAGGTGCAATTTCTCATTATGTGTTGGACAAAAAACAATGTAAAACTCTGAGGTGTTCAGAAATACCAATATATATATATATATATTTCCCAGATAACTACTGTAAGCCTTACGCAAATATACTTAGTATAGCTGTTGCATATTGTTGAATCAAAAAATTAGGCACTATGGGTTTAATTGGGTTAGTCCATGGATTCCCCGATTTCCACTAAATCAAGTCGATGACGATCATAGTACGAATACGTTGAAAAACGTTTGCTAAATAAATCGTTCTCAACTTGCATTTACGCTCAATGTATTGTCTTGTCTCCTATTATATTGCTCATTAATTTGTCTGCTTATTTAAGAACAACACGTTTTCTGTTCTGCTCTAACAATAATAAAGTTATTCAGGACACTCCTGGGGACAATACCAACACATATGGCAAATGTCGTCAAACTGTGCCCTACTTTATGAAGTTTGAAGTTTTGGTTGATTAGGTGCAACGCATCCCCGTACAGTTTGAATATGAATTTAATTTACCCTCATCTTCAACGAGCTCTTAGGCCAATTACAAGAATTAGAACGCAGAAAAGTGGTTTTATAGCATCGATGAATGCCATCTAAGCGACACAATGTCGAGAAGACCACGTCCGTCTAGCTTATTTAGATAGATTTCTCGTCAAAACATTAGTCGCCTTAACTAAATGTGCCTAATTATTTGTAACGCTCCCTTTTTCTATTTTAATTACACAAATGATAATAGTGTTATATACTTGATGTCACAATACTGTTCTCACGTATAATGATTATTTCATTTACTCTGATTATATCAATGTCTTTCTGTGCAATCTTTATTTCCTGAAATAGAAGGACATACCGGCCATTACTGCTCAATAATGTATTGACGATCTATAACGATGTTACAAATATGTCACATAAACTACCTAATACATTAAGACATGTATGTTAGGTTCAACAGATGAGTCCATGTAAATGACAGAATTGATATAAACAATGTCATGAATGAATCCTCAAGGCGATATAATGCTTCCATCCTTTGAACATAAGTTTACCAATGGCCACTGAATGAATCATGAGACGGCAAATAAATGGAAGCACCTGTCCTTAAAACGTCTGCAAAATACTTCCGATTATTTATTGGTTTAATCCAGTTCCATACAGAATATTTTAGGTAAGACACAGTGCAATACTTTTTTCAGAATGCGTTTGTTGTTGTTTTTAATGCTTTTTAGATTTCCAAAGAACTTTCAAAATATGTTATTTTGTTATATCTAATGCACCAGAAATAGCACAAATATACAAATAATAAGTGTCAATTTCAATGATGAACGTTAAATTCAATTACGTATCATATTATTATGAGTTTAAGATATTATACCTCATACAATCTATTCTATAAATTCAACTTCGGTGTCAGGGCTGGTATTCAGTATTTATCTTATTTGGATCTAAAAACGATGTAGCTAATCGGATTACTTGTAATTAATGACTGGCCAATAATGTGAATGAGGTAATTGATGTATGACCATATTTTAAACTTAAGTTGAATATTAAATACCACCACAGGACTTGTGAGATAATTGTAATGAAATTAGGCCATACCAATATTTTTGGTTCTACGGATTATTAATTTAAAACTTCAGAAACCTCAGTCTTAAACGATCGAGTTTCGACAATTTCCAATCCTTGGCGACCTCAGATTTATTCCTACCACGGTGCATTATTTTGTTTGCAACGGTAAAAGTCTTCAAGGACTTGTTAGAGACACAACATACCATGCTTTGGCGTTGTTCGATGCAACATGGCATGAGGCCACGATAAAGATTTCTTTCTCGCTAGACGTCATCATGTACCTATTTTAAGTGCACATGTTATAATTTGAACAATTTATATATAAAAATCTACAATTGTGATATACCCTGATTGGTTAAGTACAGAATCCCGGTTGTCGAAAAAAAAAGAAAAAAAAATGCCACTTACCTACCCTATGTTTTAGAGATGTTAGTGGAACAAAGTATTTATTTTGGTCTAAGGCTATGTTACATCGAACAACACTTAACATTTTAGCTATTAAAAAACTCCAATATATGAGTTTTAAAAATGTGTGTGTTGTTTCTTCGTTTTCTGCATTTATGGTATGCACCATGTTGGTATGCATTATGTTTGTATGCACATTTTTGGTTAAAGCTATGTAAGAATGCACCATTTTGGTTTACGCCATGTGACAAAAATAACATGATATAATATCGGACTCTTGATGCGGCGTAATTTCCTTTGACGTTATGTATACAAATATATTTCGTGATTAAATATTCTGACCATGGAAATTTGGGGTAACTTTCAGATGACAAATCGATGTATGGTTGAAATTAAATATTTATGCAAAAAGCTACATAAACAAGCTCAGTAGCAAAATGTTTAAACATAAACCCGGTTTAGTGGCACTGGGAAAACGCCTTAAAGCGTAGGGTAATAATCAAGCTTATTATTCCATTAAACAGCAAAAAAATGTTTTAATCCGACATGGATTTGTGGGAAGCTATGTGTGAAGCACAACTTATATTCACTCTTACGATGTTGCAATTTCGAATATTAAGTTTAACAGAGCAATGCAAACGTTAACTGAGATTAAACAAGAGCATACCATTGACTGAATTTGTTCAACCAATCATTTGTTAGGACGTACGCCATTTTGTGTCATTACACAAGGTAAAAGGACAGAGAAGAGAAAGTGTCGCCATATTATCATCGTACATAAGGATATATGTAGTAACAGTTTCAATATTTTTTCTCTTTCTTTCAGTGCTTTAGATTGATTTATTCATTTTCAAAACGATTTTCTAATCATTCAATTTATAAAAGAACGTAATTAAATTTGCAGGTACAGAAAAATATATATAATATGAATATGAAGAAAACCCAATAACTACACCAAAGCGTATTTGCTTCTGTGCATAGATTTTGTTTCAATTTAATTGATAAATCAAGATGTTTTGGAGTTTTACTCTAGAAAAAATAAAAGCATGAAAATTATCGAAGAGCAACAAATCAAGATTTATCGCAGCCAAAGGACTGGTTCATGCTCACTGCACTTTTCTTGATAATAAATGTATGTTCATTGTCAGTACCTTATAAACATTAAGTTGTAATTCTTCGAACAGAAAGCAGATAAATAAAAAAATGAGAAAGGGCAATAGCAGTAAAATATAATATCGAAGTCAGAGCTTTGGCTCCTGAGAAGTGCATTTTACATCAATATAATCTATCTTTGTAAAGTCAACACATGAAAGACAAAAATGCATGGGCTGCACACAATCACTCAAGTACGAACTCAACCACACTCGAACGTAACAACACCCACACACGCTTTAACCCACACACGCACACACTCACAAACACAGACACGACCACACACGCCTACAATTGATATTATATTTACTTTCGACGGGGGATACTTATAAGATTACTTCGTTCAGAAAATACCATTGGAGTACTATAAAAAAACACCCAATTGATCGTAAGTTTGCCTCTATGTGTTTCTCTTGGTTACTCAAAGACAGTTATGCGTTATTGAATTAGCAAGACATCCAGGCGGCTATCATTAACTGTAATTGGTAAGTGCAAGACAGTCAATGTTCCTGAGCACGTCTAATGTTTTGTTTCAGGATGTTTTAAGGGAATGACATCTCGAAGAACTCGTTATCAGAAACATTTACAAATTACGATAAGGTTTTGATTTTTCCGCGTACTTTTTATATGGAGTCATTATAAGAAACATTTTTTTCCGAGGTAAAACAAGATTAATATCGTTCTGCCATTAGACTAAATCAGAAAAATATCACATTGAGCGGCTGAGGAGTTAACTACTTTAAAAAGAAGATCTTTATTGGACTATGACTAGCGGTTAACTCATGGTCTGTAAACTTTAAAATCTATCAAATTTGCCGCGTAAATGTATATACTGGTCGGCAGGTAGGGTAGATTACGTGTTTCCGAAAGAGCATCCCAGATGCAATATGCAGGCAAAAAAATGCAATGAAGCGTAGGGTAGAATACTTGTTTCCGAAAGAACCTTCCAGATGCAATATGCAGGCAAAAATCATGCAAAGAAGCGTTTGTACATGAAGCGAATTAATCTTTGATAAACATGATCTGAATTATCAGAAACAAAATTTGTTTGCAAATATCCTTAGATCAGTGATAATTTATAATTTATATAATTTCAGATATCAGCTTGATGATTCATATCTGCATGTGAAGATTACCACGAACCACAGATGAAAATGAATCGATTTAATATTCATCAACTTTTTTTCCATTTTTATCTGGTCTGCAACCGCATTAAGTCTAATAAACATAAACTGGTCAGGAGGGTAGACTTATAAAACAGTATTCAATACAAAAGTGGGTTGAAAAAATCAAAATCTGAAACTTTGTCAAAAGTGACTTAAAATTATCCTGCATACTAAAAATAAGTATGTCATTGATTAGCTTTCCTAAATACATGCAATCACCACAATGCAACCCTGCATTGTGTTATCTTGATTTGAAGGATCATCATAAAAGAAACTGGACACGTTAAGAGGAATGTGAGGGCTCTAATTACGCTCTACCCTCGGCGAGACCCAAGTGAAAATGCTTATTTACCTTAACTTTAATAAAATCTTTTCTCATACATTTTGTTATGCTTTGGAAAAACACACAGACATGTTTTACATACAGCAATTATTGTCTTTTTGAATGTTTGAATTTAAAAACATACAACTGATTAAAAACAAATGTATTTTTGTCCTTCAAACTCATTCAGCATTACTCGGTCGTTACTGCTCGCTAACGTCGATGTCTGTTTAACAACAATTCGAGTATTTGTTTTTAGGCAAGAATTCCCTTTGGATGTACTCGTATTTGATTTTGATTTCAACGAAAAGGACTGTTGACTCTCTCTGAAATTATAAAGTAACGCTCTATCAGACTTCCAAGAAAGTGTTAGCGGCTGCACTGGGCTAAATGAATTGCAGTTATAGGGTGCAATACGTTTTATTTATTAGTCTTTGTCTGTGACATTTCCTTTTTACTAGTGTATTTAATATTTATTAATATGAAGTATCGCCTCCGGTCTAATCATTTGTCTAGACATTGAACATATTGTGTCGCCTGAGCGACGTTCATTTGCTTTCGCTCGATAATAATCGATATATCATTTACCTAAACTTTAATAAAATGATATCTCATACATTTTGCTATGCTCTCGAAAAACACATAGACATGTTTTACATACAGCAATTCTTGTCTTTTTGAAAGTTTGAAGTTAAAATCATACAACTGATTGAAAATAAAATGTATTTTGGTCCTTCAAACTCATTCTGCATTACTAAATTTAATTATGAATTATTTAATATTTATAATTAATATGTAAAACACTGCGAATAAAACTTCGTTCGTTACTGCTCGCTAACGTCGATGTCTGTTTAACAACAATTCGAATATTTGTTTTTAGGCAAGAATTCCCTTTGGATGTACTCGTATTTCATTTTTATTTCAACGAAAAGGACTGTTGACTCTCTCTGAAATTATAAAGTAACGCTCTATTAGACTTCCCAGAAAGTGTTAGCGGCTGCACTGGGCTAAATGAATTGCAGTTATAGGGTGCAATACGTTTTATTTATTAGTCTTTGTCTGTGACATTTCCTTTTTACTAGTGTATTAAATGTTTATTACTATCATATATCGCCTCCGGACCAATCATTTGTCTAGACATTAAACATATTGTGTCGCCTGAGCGACGTTCATTTGCATCCGCTCGATAATAATCGTTACATGAATCAGTTATCCGCGCTGTTTTGAGTGTCTTCAAAAGTCTTATTCTCGTGTGGACTGCATTGTTTTCCTATTAGTTCGAATACCGATGATCTTTTATTTTAAGGTGACAAAATCGTAAGTGTTGTGAAAGAACACGATGATAAAATTCTGTCAAAACAAGTTTCGATATTCGTGTCTGAAATAGCTTGTTTCTTCACTTATAACTTGTATACATACTCGTATCAAGTTAACATGTTTTATATCGGCCAAACTATGATCAATTTGTTTATTGAATTATGAACAGAACAGAACAGAATATTTATTTAGATACAAGCATATACAGCTTATGATCATAAACATTAGGAATATTTACTAATGCATGCACATACAATACATATGATAACATAAATGGAGTAAACAAAAAGCAATTGAGCAAATATTAGCAAAGTTAGAGTACATATTTTAACATAATTTTCATGAGAGTAAATTTCTTATCCCGGAACGTTTAAATAAGCATCTCTATGTTCATTTGCTTTAAGAATAAATATCGCTAATCTGTGTAGCAAAGTCTTCTTGGTAGTGTTCAATAGTGTCACATGTTTATACACACTTGGTCTATTAAAATAAAAGCGCGGTATATATTGTTCCCGTAAGTGTACATATTTGTCACATATAAACACAAAGTGGTATTCGTCCTCAATGTCATTAGAGGTACAGAGTTCACATTTCCTTTCATTTCTTGGTATATTTCGGTAACGTCCGTCCTCGATCCTGAGTCTGTGTTATGAAAGTCTTAGTTTACTTAAAGCATGTCTGTGTTTTACATTGTCAACTAAACATAAATATGGAGACATTGCAAATGTTTTCATAGCACTAAATAACACAAGACTTGATGAATTATTTAAACCTTCTAACCACTGCGAAACATAAATATCATTTAGTCTCAATTTGAATTGGTTTATAAAACATGGTATATTAACAACAGAGTCTCTATATAGCCATATCTCATTGAAACCCGTTGATTGTAACAGCAGTCTCACATTACTCAACCAGTTCGTTCGCCCTTTAACACAATCATTCATTAATTTACAATATGTTGCATATAATATACAATTAGTGTTGTAACTATTCATCAGTTTAAACCAATATTTAACAATTCTCAATTTCCTATGTATCATCAAAGGGAAACGACCAGTTTCTCCATACAATGAAAGATTATTGGTTGTAATTTTAACATTAAGTATCTGCTTTAAATATTTCCTGTGAATACGTTCAAGATTGTCAGCCGTGGCAAACCCCCACAATTCAGAGCAGTATTCAAGTACAGGCAATACATATGCATCAAATAAATAAAAATGAATATTGACTGGTACATAACCTCCAGCCGTAATGCTTTTAAGTGACATCACCGATTTTATCGCTTTATTAGCTATAGCGTCTATTCCTTTTCGAAATTTACCGTTTGAGCTAATATTAAATCCTAGGTAGCAAAAAGTGTCAACAATCTCAATCAGTTCACCGTTATACACAAAGTCAGTATTATTTCGACCTCGACCACCTCGTTTAAAGATCATAATCTTTGTTTTGTCAACATTTACTTTAAGCCTCCATTTATGGCAGTAATCCCTTAAGCAGTCTAAATGGCATTGTAATCCTTCTGCCGTTTCACTTAATAAGACACAATCGTATGCAAACATAATGAGAAAAATTGTCAGTTCATTTAGCGTAAGTCCTGCGTTAATATTCTGTTGCATCTGTATCTCGATGTCATTTACGAATAGGCAAAACATTATCGGCGAGGTTATCTCCCCCTAGAAAAGGCCTACTCCACTGTCAAAGAATTCCGAGAGGTTATTTGTGTGTTTTATGCACGATTTTACCGTGCTGTACATAGACCGGACAATCTTATATTTTACCGTCTATTCCCTTCTTAATCAACTTAAACCAGAGTCCATCCCTATAAATCCGGTCAAAACACTTGGAGTAGTCAACGTACGCAGCATACACGTTTTTCCGTTCGTTAAGGTACATCTCTGCGATATTTTGAAGTATAAATATGGCGTCCGTTGTGCTATGACCTCCTTTAAATCCGAATTGAGCATCTGTGATTTTGTCATATTTTGCCGACCACGTTTTTAGTCTTTCGTTAATAACGTTAGTAAAAAGCTTCCCGAAACAGCTAATAAGAGTAATTCCCCTGTAGTTGTTTACTTCGTCTCTGGGTTCCTTTTTAAGTACAGGTACAATAATACCTTGCGACCAACACTGTGGGAACACACCCGTGTCAATAATTCTGTTAAATAATATACACAATGGCTCTAATAATAAGTCCGCCGCTTCGATAAAATATTCATTAATAATATTGTCTTTTCCACAAGACTTATTTCGTTTTAGCTTTTTAATTGCGCGTGTGATTTCACTTTCTGTTATTCTGTTATCAAGTTCATCAAACATAACATTCCTATCTTGCACGTTGTAAAACTCGGTTAAGAATGTCTCAATCTCAACATCTGGTAGATTTTCAGAATCATCCGCTAAATCTTTGAAATGTTCGTAAAAGTCATTTAAGGTAATGGTAGGGTCACTTTGCTTTTTCGACTTTTTAAAACGTTTCCAAAAGTCCCGTGGCTTTTCTCGTCTTAAGTCATGCATTTGTTTCCCTTTAGCTATTTCATAACTACGCTTTGTTCTCCGAATTGTATATGTGTAATCCTTTTTGCAACGTTTCATAGATTCAAAGTTTACCGGTGATCGGTTACAATTAAAGCGCGAAAGTGCGTCTTTATATTGTGTCAATTTAACGCGACATTCTGCGTTAAACCATGTCTTCTTCTCTGAACATGAACTATCTTGAAATGTCCCTGGTTTACTTCTCACTACTTTTTTGAAGTATTTCTCTGCACGCGCGTTAATGTATTGCGTAAAAAATGTCACTGATTGTTCTACACCTTCCGACGTTTGTTCGCTATTACGAAGATTATCCGTCAAATCTAGTATGCTACTTTGTACATCTTGCAAAAACAAGTGTTTTGTCTCATCATTCCATTTAAAGAACTCTCTATATTCTTGCTCTCCGGTTGTACCTGTTTTCCCAACAGTGAGAGTAAACGTAATAGGGGTATGGTTCGAATGTTCATTGTATGGGTGAACGCAAAAGTCTTTAACATAGGTGAATTTACTGTATCTAGTTAAAACATAATCTATCTGACTTTCACCGTTGTGCGTAAAACAAGTGTAACAGCCATTATCTCCCGACCTGCCATTCATTATACATATATTATTTGATTTGCAAATATCAAGCAAATAATCCCCAAAACGGTTACTTGTATGGTCCATTGATGACCGTCTGGGCGGTTTATCATTTATTGAGTCACTAAGATCAAGGTCATTGATCACCTCGTGTTCTATATAATCACTCTTTTGTCCGATTCTACTGTTCAAATCCCCTAACCATATTGTTCTACCTCGCTGTGCTAAATACTCCAGATCATTTTCAATCTCCGTAAATAAATCGCAATCGTATACCGTATGTAATGGTGAGTTCTCTGGTGGTATGTAGGAGACTGCAACGTACCAATCACTGTCATTCCCAAAGTACTGCTTACAAAACCTAAGCCAAACTATGGTATCAAGTCTATTCCGAACTACCGTTATGCCTTTCCGTATATTCTCTTTCACATAAATAATTATACCCCCACTGGCCCTTTTCGCCCTGCGGTGTTGAAATATACGATACGAATGAATAGCATAATAGCCTTTGAGATCAGTGTTTGATTTACTGTTAGTCCAAGTTTCGGTTAAACATATAACATCGTAGTTATTTAAAAAGTTGTATAAACTTTCACATGATTTCTTATGTGTAGTTAAACCCTCAACGTTCCAGGTAAGAAAGTGGATATTACTCTCTTGACGCCCCTATTTCCTAGACATGGCCGCCGTTTCAGGAATGTACTCTTGTCCGTCGATGTACAACTTGTCGTACTTGAAGAAGGTCCGCTTTTTGTCGCGTTTCGCCTTTTTGAACGCGTCCATAAGCGGTTTCCGTTGTTCCATGATTTCCTTTGGTAAGTGTTGGCTAACACCTATAGATGTGTCCTTTAACTTTGGGCAAGAACGACGTACAGTTTCGCGGTCTTCAAATCTGTCAAATTTAACAAGCACCGGCCTGGTGCTTCCTGCTTTATATCTCCCCATTCTCTCGGTTTGAAGTTTGATCCTCTCTTTGGCACCTTCTATCTGCATTTTGTTCTCTATGATCGTAAAAATGCTATTCGTACGATCGGTGTCAGACTCTGTGTTTGAATCCTCAACACGGAAGAACAACAAATTGTTCTTAAGCTCATCACATTTAAGTTTGTACATGAGTTCGTTACTTGTCGCCTTTTCCGATTCTAAAGTTTTGAGCCTAGTTGTGAGCTGTTCTATTTCTTTCTGTTTTGTTGTAATGGCATCAACGGTTTCGGTATCAAACTGCCGACTTTTCTCAACATCTGAAAGCCTTTGTTCGATGTCTTTACTCTTCTTATCCGTACTGTCTAGTCTGCTTATAACGGTGTTAAGCGATGACTGGATCGTATCTAATCCGCCCAATCTGCCCTCGAGCCTGTCTAGACGCTGTAAAAGTATTGTGAAGAGATCTACAGTCACCTGACTTTGTTGTGATATTGGTGTACCGGGTACCTGTCCAATAGTTTGACCTGTCCCAGGTGAAAGCCCAGTTGTACCCAATGTGTATTGCCCATAATTTAGAGTTCCTGGTTGTAAAAAGCAGGCTTGTCCATTTTGAATCACATGTCCGTTCGTAAAAACGGAAGGGCTTGTTTGTGACATGTTTAGTCTCTTTGGTGTGTCCGTTACCTGTGCACTCGCGGGAGATGTGTTACTCCTGTTTCGTTTCCCCATAAACACTGATAATCCGTCTATGCGTAATCCGATTTACACTATAATCACATACATCAACACACGTATATCCAATAAGTCATACATGTAATCAAACACTCATTACGTCCTTTTTATCCTTGTTTAACTCCAAATTTTCTACTTATTTTACCAAGATTTTAAAATTGTGCGCCATTGCTGCGCATGCGTACTTATCCGCTTATGAACAATGACTTCGAACATGGTAGCAACACATTTATTATCAGTATTAACATTTTTATAAAAAGTTGTAGTTGCTGTGCTAAAAAAGACAAGGTATTTTTATTAAAATGGGCCACTGTCTCGATATTTAGATCAACTGTTATTGACTGTAATCAGTTCAGTTTTGATCAACTGTAAGTGCTTGTCAAAATTTCTCGAACGATTTTAATTCCGTATATATACGATCAAGCTATGCACACTTTTTTTTTGGTATACATTTTAATTGCATAACTTGCTACGCTTGAGTTTTTCGAGAGATTTGGCACTAGCATGCATTTGCATTATTGAGACTGAGCCTCGAATATCTAGGGTTAGCTTTGTCGATTTTGTTTTAACAGTTTAGAAAGATCAGATTTATATTCCCGTAGTAAATTATTGTGTATGCGTGTCCTTTATTTGTCTAGCTGATTTCGATCTTCGTTTTAATGCCGTTTCGAGAACAATTTTAAAGATTCGAAAGAGCTCAAAACTAATCATTACCAACAATTGCAAGGTAATTTGTTCCATAACAATTTGTAGAATTATGTCTCATTTATTTCCTTTAAATGTCTGTAAAGCGCTTTGCAATTATGGGTTAAATGTTTTCTGCATCCTAAACAGTATGCCATAAATGATTGTTAAATTAAACTACACTGAATTCACTGAAGCAATTAAGAGAAAACGTGCCAAAATCTATGTACACGTACATATAGTTTGGAAACGTTAGTTTTGATTTTGCGTCCCAGCCCCGTACGCGTTTATGTTTAATTTTATTAAGGAAACGAGTTAAAAACTCGTTAACAGTAACGATTATCATTATAAATTAATATTTCCACTGTTTGGAGCAGTAAAGAAACATTCTATTTCTGTGATAAAACTCTAAAGATTACCGAAAAGCATAAACAAAAAGTATACATATTTTGTAAACTTATCTCTTTCTTACAGTTCTCTTGTATGGCATAATGTATTAATTTCCATGATGCTGTAACAAAAGCTAGCCGAAAGTGGCATAAATAATTCAGTCGAAAATGAAAAAAAAATGCAACCTGCCACACCTTCGTGTCGCGGATGGGACCTATTTTATTATAACATGTTTGTATGTTTTACTGCAGGGCCTTATTGGGCATAAATAATAAAAGAAACGTTATGCTAATCAGGGATAATTTTCAAATTGGTAGATTGCTCTAATTATTGATAAATGAATTTTGTTTTTATCAATGTTTGTTAAACACTTTATTGTACGAATAATTTCAAGCATTTTCATTTTATTTGACTAAAATCCGTATAAAGTATTGACGTAAATCTTGTTTTATGGAAAAATATATGTATGTAGCTTAACGGGCCTCTTATGTATCTTGCAGTGATTTAGGTGTTAAACAATCATTGGTCAATATTTCAAGAGTGTATGCAAGTTTCATGATATGTGGTTGCTTTTTTAGGTGCTAAATAAAAGGCGCCAAAAAGGTACTACACAAACTAAATATCTTAAGTTTGACAGACGGTCTGAGACACATTACTGAATTACTGAGCTGTTAGCATCATCTGGGTACGTGAGTATTACAGTATTACGACTTTTGGGTAAGTTTTTTTTTTAATATTTCTTATTCTAAATTGCTGTTAACTTTTGATGGTAAAGTTAGATTTACAATTAGACAGCCTTGTATGGTTTTTGATAAGTGTTGTATTGCTTATAAATACAATTTTTGATGAGGTAGGGTTTTGTTTGGCTACGTGCAGATAAGTTGTAAATACAGTTATACTTATAAGGCATTAAGTTACTGTTAATTGTTTAATGGCAAAATAGTATATGGATTTGTGTTGGTTTAATGCATATTACATAATATGCATACAAGCTATCTTTGTTCTGGATATAAGTATTGTTTAATTGTGGTGACGAATGTAATGAATATAATTTATTAGCGCTATATAGAAGTGGTATCAGTTATATTGGATTGTTTTATTCCGTGGTGCGTGCAAAGTAATTGCTTAAGTTATTGTGACATATCGTAGCTTCCAGTTTCAAAATAAATAAATTAGACATAGTATCACTACCACATTCTGTACACACGAATGGTTTGTCTGCACTGTGGCGCATGGTGTAATTGTTTTATCACATGCAGCAAATGTATGACTTTGCTGAAAAAAACATTTAAAATAAACATTACTGAAATAAAGAGTAGAATTTCTTCATTTGACGGTAATGGCGACTTCCTGAAAATTCATCTAGCCAACGGACAGGCAATCCAAATGTTTTACGAGTCTGTCCGTGTGTTTATTGTTTTTTTTGAGAAAACCAGACACCTATTATGTTATCTCGTTCTAGCATCCATACCATTAATCTAATATTGATATTTATACATCCCTATATCCCTAATCACAGCTATCTTGAACCAGTCAATACTTGAATGGACGATAAACTAATATAAAACAAGTGATCCAAAATGCTGTTATGTATCTAGTACATTTTTTAATTTGTTATTTCTTAAAAAAATTCATAATCAGTGTATACTTTTATAAACTGAAAATGCGAATTCGTTCCTAGAGGGCCAACACACATAAAAAGCTCAGCTAGTAAAGTACAAACTGACATTCAAAGTTTACTAGTTCATCACAAAAAAGGAACTTTCAATAGCCCCGCTCGCTTTCATTGTTAATGACACCACTGTTATGTTACTATCATGAAAATAGCAAATGACGTCCGCCGAGAACCCTAGGTTGCGAAACATCAGTGTGGAATCATTTTAGGTATACAGATCTTAAGCGACAACCATTTCAAAAAAGGAGAGCATTTAAGCGAGATCGTGCCACCTAAAATACAAAACACTATCGTTTGTATTGACTTTAACTCAATGAAAATAATTCCGCCCGCAAGGAACCTTATCTAGAAATGATAAATATTCCATTGTTAGGCTTCTACAAACAGTAACATTAACAAATGAACCAATACCATGCTTACAATGAATATAGAGTTGTTCTATGCGCTTTTGCTTTTTATGACAGTATGTCGGGAAATTATGTTAAAATGAAAGAATACCTGGTTTGTTTTCGTTTTACCAGTACGCGTTGAACTGTCTCCGCAGTTCCGCGTGACGTACGTTCTTACCATTGGACATTCCTACGCATCTTTATTTGAATCTTTTTTCTTGGTTTTTACTTAAGTGTAGATAAATTTTATTTTCCTTTAAATTCAAATTAAAAGAACAGTAAATAACCGAATACACCATTTTACAGCAATATCAAACTATCAAATTATTATATCAGAAACAATACGAACTGTATTTGGATGTAAGTAAGATCTGCTGTGCTTAAAACATCATCGGTATCCACGTCACTTACATCTATTATATCTAAAGATTTCCATGTGAAAACTGACTGTAAAAAATCTCGTTTTAATGATTATTCAAACAATTGTTACTTTATTCCTAAAAGCTAATAAAATATCATTAAAACACATTTCCACCAATGCCCCAATACAGAAATGTCCGGCAAATACAATCATGACGAATGCAAACAATCTTAAATTTTCGCTACTAGCCACTAAGTATTGAACAAGTAAAAATAATGCAATGAAAACTACAGGGACAAGCCCAAAGGCCAAGCATCTTATGACGACCCTGTTTAAAGACACAAGGCCAAGGCTCTTCAGACACTTAATGAGTGTTGTGTTACTGTGTATTCTTTAATTAACCTACTTAAGGCAGGGGCGACAACTCTTCTTCCACTGAATTCGCATGTTACATTTAGATATCCTTCAAGAACGCGGTAGAGTAAATAGCCTCAAATGCTGTTGGGTCTTAACTGCTGACAAATAATAAAAAGAAAAAGCGGACCCAGTTCAATACCAGCATTCGCCAGAATACTTTTAGTAGGAAGACATCTGTTACATTGGGGAACTAAGGCCTCATTATATATTTATAAGATTCTCGTTGGCAAATTGCCCAGGGTACACACTCGAACATAGCGTAATAGTGTATAGAGAATATCCAACGATGTACTTGATAATGAAAAGGTATTTTAAACTGATTAATCTAATTGTAATTGATAAGAGTTCCAAATAAGTTCCAGATGAGTATCGAATGTACATATGTGAAACTAGTATCATTTGTGGGATAAAGCAATGATCGTTTATCGAAAACCTCAGTCGTAAACAATGAATTTAAGACAGCACATGATTATCGTTTTGTCTCTAATGCAAATTTTAATATTTGTACGATATAAATATGTGTTTGTATTGGCGCACTATTTTATTCTGAAACAATTGCAATCGCTTTATTCTACCCCATTTGCTTTTTGAAGACATGTCCTAGCCTATGTGCCATGGTCGTCGTACTCTAGCTGAAAGGAAATCGTGAAACTCGGCAAACTTGTATTTCTAATGTGCGTTTGTCATGCACATGATTTTGAATTAGACAGGGTGCCAATTCTTAGCAACCCTACGTACATATACGTCCTTCCCCAGTACCAAACATTATGTTGTCGAAATGCGTTGAAGGGGGTTTAGGCTATTACCTCAATACAATTGCCATTGTTAGTCTTAAATAGTGCATTCTGGTCTATCATATGATTTATTTGTGGATATTAACATTTAAAAGTTCACTTTGACATTTTATTGGTGGGGGTCAGAGATGATTGCGGCGCAGCGCCCCCATCCAGGTGTTGCACTTGCAATTAAAGTAAAAATATATTTGTATGAACAAATAAAGAGGAATTAAACAAAACAGTGTGTCTTTAAATAACTTTTTCATTTCAACAGATTATGTCCAAATACGTACATTATGCTTGAAATGGGACAAACAAATAGTTCTGAAAATAAATTAAGGAATTTTAACGATCTACAGAATCGAGTGTTTATATAAAGGGACTTTGATTTTTCTAGGAGACATCGATATTAAAAACATAATGTGATAGCGTGTACACATTCATGAGATAGTTGTCAAAAATCATTATCTTCAGATGAATATAAATTCAATACAATGTAATTTGTAATACAAGAATGAAGCTCATGCCTTAATACTGAATAAGTTTTAGAAATAATAATAAGTAGAATGGTATACGTTTTCTTTGTCTGTGTGTCCCCGTTCCTGTTCACCTGTTTTAGATTCACTTATACATGCTTCTTAAAGCCGCTCAGCATTGTTATATTACACGTTCATAATTGTGGTTATCACTTCCTTTTATAAGACGTCCCATAAGTCTAACATCGCTGACTGATCCCGAACACAAGATCATGAGTGCTTATACTCCATCTATTCACAGTTCTTTGCTTTTGGTATAACCATGATGAATTATTCGATTGTCATTGTTCCTTGATTTCACATCCAATCATTATGTCTCACAACCAATGTGTTATTTTTTGGATCACAGTGATGTCCTTAGTGTTCCAAACACGGTCTCAAAGCTATAGTGAGTGTCTATTTTTGATCTTCTAGACGATAAGGTCGACAGGCTACGAAATGATTCGGAAATGACCTTATAATATTAGGCAGTGCGCATGCGCGATTTTATAAATAACTCACTTGATAAACCAAACAATGTCTTAGGTTGGAATTTTATAAGCTTATTGTATTTTTATAGTTTTTTGTACACTTTTAATCGACCTTTATTTTTCAACAACTTTCACTATTTTAATTTCGCAAACTGTAACTAAAGTAATCTTTCTTTTGAACCATGTCATAGATTATAGCTATGGGAAAGACTTATATATGTTCAATATACGATTGTTGCCCACAGATATCCTTGCAAATACATTCTAAGGTCAAATAAGTGATTATTAGCATGAGCAGTTAACCATCATGATACATTAACTGTTACACAAACGGCTTTTCAATATTACATAAATTGTCATTCAACATTTGCATAAATTGTCATTAAATTCATTTTATTAATTAAATTAATTAATCAATAAAACTAAAAATAAAAATGTTGGTGAAGGCTCGTTTGAGATTGAAAACGCAACCAGCATACAATGTAGTTACAAGAGGTCGAAAGTGACGTCATCGGAACCACTAATAAGAGACAACATACTACGTCTATTTTCGGAAATGGTACCTCACATCACTGTCAACCCCCTTTTTGTGGAAATGTAATATTGAAAACAACAAAAACAACACCGAATCATACTCAAAATTTCAAAGTTTATCGTTAAAACATTTACAGTAAGTATCGTTCGACAAGGCGCATTGTTCCTCCTATGAACACCAATCCGTCAAATCTGGATAATGGTTAGGGAGTCGATGCAATTAATAATCCAAGCGTTTAATGTATCGTTTGCAGCCTTGTTATGCTTCAGATAATGTCTGCACTTAAAATTATATCGACCTCTAAGGCAACGCGGAGGAAAGCATTAAGAAAAACGTTTAATGGTTCCCACTCTATGTCTTGCATTGACGAATGCCATGTGCGTTTGTCTTGAATGTAGGTATGGCAACCAGTCGCTGATGTTTTCTTACGTTAGTGTTCTGTTTTGTATCCCTGTTGCATCGTATCACATATAAATGCAACCGAGAAACCAAAAACAAATTTAAACTTCAAGCTTCTTCACTGAGCGTAGTTCTTGTTTGGTTTGAATTTTAAAGACATATTTTTCAAACGAACATATTCCTTTTGCAATTCATTAACAAAATATATTTTTACAGAAACAGACACTTAAAAGTAAGTGTTCACAAACTGTATTCACAAACATTTCGGACACAGAAGCATATAATACCTGAATAATACAGACACTTCTGGAGCAGCCTTATATAGGCCTTGGTCAAATTGATTTGAACACATTTTAACGATAGTTTGGTGAATATTTCTTACACCAAAAGCATGCACAGTTTAATCGAATTAAAATACAATTCGGACAAGCACAATAGCAAAGACATACTATTGTCTTATTTTAATTAAATTATTTGTCTAATAAGTCCATCATCATGTTAAAGATGCCTGTTGAACCAGTATATATTTGGTATCTTTTTCAATGATATTGTTTGGTGATACCCATTATGTCAAATGAATGACCGAAAATAAATTAAGATAAAGTTATAGCGGTAAAAAGTGTGGTCTTTATTTCCAGGGAAGTAGGAAAGGATTTGACAATCTTTTAAGCTCGTTATTCATTTCAGGTAGTATTTCTTTACTCATATACATTGTAATGTCACCAAAGAAATACACAATATACAGTCCACGATTAGTTTATCGCATGATATATATAGTCTGTTATTTATTACTATACAGAAAAAAAGGTAACGTATTTATCGATATGAAATTTGTTCCTGGTAACTGTAAGACGACACACGTAACGAAGTAGAACTTGAGGGTTATAACCTCAAGATATATATAAGCTTGACAACTGCAAATGATAATTCCCGATAAATAAACGTACAATGACACTTGCCATATTTACATCTCTTATCTCTTTCCAATCTATATATTGACTTTACCGTGCAATGATACCAATTTGTCAAAGAAATCTAATTCATATTGAACAGAAGATTGAGTCTGAAAGACGAGACCATGTTAATGACAGAATCTTTCTAAACTCCGTCACGAATTTCTCCTTAAAGCAGGAAAATGATTTTATGTCTTTGTCGCAAATCAGCAAATGATCCAAGAGTGGCGAATAAAAAGATGATGATAAATAAATGTCAACATATCCCTTACATGTATTTATTGAATCATACCACTTTACGATTGCACATTTTCGACAATTTTGGATTAAGGATTTATAATCAAATAGAATTTTATTGAAGTAGATGCATTTCGACTATATATTTGAAACAAATATTAAAAAGTAAACTTAAAAAAGCACAGAAAAATCCATATATGTCAGTTAATTTTCAATACTTAATACTTAGCTGTAAGCTATCAAGATTTTTGATTTTGGAAATCCGAATCACGCTTAACGTTGACTTTCCAGCAGAACCCCCCCCCCCCCCCATTTTTAGTATCGATCCTCGGATAACTCATTTATTTTATCACAAACCATTTACCTTTCGTGTAGGACAATGAATAATGCAAACAACAGACTTTGTGGCGCTTAAGGATGCTCATAACTGGTATATTGCTCTAATGACATCCATTAGTTTTACCCACAGGATATCCAGGATACGTTTTGCGTTTTAAAGAGTGAGAATCTAAGGCCCTTCGGGATCAGTTGTGTTCTCTAAAGTGAGTACCATTTCGTCTAGTTGCAATTTCTCATTACGTGTAGGACAACGTACAATGCAAAACACAGACACTGACGCGTTGAGGGATGCACATAAAATATATTACCCAGATGACCTCTATTAGCCTTACTCAATGGCTGTCTAGTATCATTATTGCAGTGTGTTGAGTGAAAACCTGAGGTACTAAGGGTTTAATTGGTGCATAGATTCCTCTATTTGCACGAAATCAAGTCGATGACGATCCTAGTACGTATACGTCAAAACACTATTGCTTAATAAATCCTTTTCAATTCGCATTTACGCTCAATGTAATAGCTTGTCCCTATTGTATTACCAATTAGATTGTCTGCTGATTTAAGAACGACAATTTTCCCTTTCTGCTCTAACAAAAATAAAGTTATAAAAATCAATACTGATGACAATACCAAAACAACTGGCAAATGCGGTCAAACTGTGTCCTAATTTAGAATGTTCAAAGTTTTGGTTGAATTGGTGCAACGCATCGCCGTACAATTTTAAGATTCATTAAATTTACCCTTATCCTCAATGAGGTCTTAAGCCATGTGTAACGAAGAAAGGTGGTTTTGTATCATCGATGAATGACACCTAAGCGATACTCTACCGAGAGTACCACGTCCGTCTAGATTATTCAAAACATTACACTGCTGAACTGAATATGCCTTATTATTTGTAACGCTACAATTTTCCATTACAATATTGCCAACAAATAGTATAATTAAAGAAATAATTATATTGCAATATATACAAGATGTCACAATGTCAATGATTATTTCAATTACTCTGATTATATCAACGTCTTTCTAGGCAATTTTCTTTCCTGAAATACAAAGGCATACCGGCCATTACTGCTCAAGAATGTATTGACGATCTATAACGATGCTACCAATATGTCACATAAATACCTAATACATTTAGACAAGTATGTTAGGTATAACAGATGAGTCTTTGTAAATAACAAAATTGATATAAACAATGTCATGAATGTATCCTCAAGGCGATATAATGCTTCCATCCTTTAAACATAATTTTACCAATGGCCACTGAATGAATCATGAGATGGCAAATGAATGGCAGCATCTGTCCTTAAAACGTCTGCAAAACACGTCTGGTAATTTATTGGTTTAATCCAGATATATACTACGTTATTAGGTAAGACACAGTGCAATAAATAATTCAGAAGAGGTTTGTCGCTGTTTTATTAATGGTCTTTTGGATTTCCACAGAACGTTCCAAATATCTTGTTTTATCTTATGCATCTGATGCACCAGAAATAGCATAACTATACAAATAATAAGTGTCAATTTCAATGCTGAAATTAAAAGATCTACAGCAGTGGTATATCCTGATATTAGTACAGAATCCCGGTTGTCAAAATAAGAATAGAAAAAAATGCCTACCTACCTACCCTATTTTTTGGAGATCTTAGTTGAAACATAGTACTTATTTTGGCCTAAGGCTATGTTACATCGAACAACGACAAAACATTTTCGTTATTTAAATAACACCCATATATGTGTTTTAAATATGTGCTTCTTCATTTTTATGCGTTCCTGCGATTCACATAAAGCTCTTCAATTAACATCAGATGAGGCGTTAAATCATGATAGAATATTAAACAACACAGCTCATAATTGTAAAATGTATTATAAATGTCAATATGCAACTTTTTTATTTAAAAAATATACAATTTGTATTAAATTAAAAAATTGGAGCAATCCCTTGATCGCTAATGATCTCTGATTTCCAGTCCAGAACCCTCAAGCTGGGCAATCAATGTGTCACACCGGGCCACTATTTCCGGGGACAGCAAGTCCTTCCATGCGCCGGCCCTGCCTAAAATATAATGAAAAATAATAATTATCTCCTAAATGAGTAAACTACATCATTCATTCATACCTACATCTTGAAATTGTTCAAGCATATGTTATATGCAAGACATTTAATTCCTAAAGTAACTTATCTATAGTACAACCTAACCTTTATGGGTTAACTGAATAAAGCAAAATATGTTCCAAAAATGAAAATTATTTCATTTTTTTATCCTGAAATATTTTTTTTACAAGATAAGGGTATAACCTATGTATTTTTAAGAAAAAAATCTTATTTAGTTAGGTAACATGAAACGTCACTAGTTTACTGTTATTACACGAAACAAATTGACCAATATTGTGCCAATTGTTGTGAGTTTTGTTCAAGTTAAAACATGTTATCAATGTCATCTTTGTTTACGTTCAAAACTGTACTGCCCTGGAAGATATATGGACACAACTGTGATCTGCAGCATTCGTTTCGTAATAACATTTGAGACATATATCTAAGCTGTGTTTGTTTTATTTAAATTAAATAGCACATCATCTAAAAGTTCACGTTTAAAAAATAACAACTACGTCAATAATCAAGTTCTAAACAGTTGGCCCATAAGGACCTGTAGGGTTAAGAATATAGAACATAAGAGTGAGGTTAAGATCTCATAAACTAGTTAAACCCCTAGTGAAATTGTCGTCCCCTGACAATTTAAGGACGCGTGATAACCCCTATATTCATTGAAAAAATGAATAGGTTGATGCATGTGTGATCCCATCGAAGAGATCCGAGGTGATTAATTCAGTTTTAACTCACAACGAAGTATAGCGTGTATCGGTGGCATCTGATGATGGAAAACGAAGCATAGGGTAGAAGTATATTGGGGTATCTGATGATGGAAAACGAAGCAAAGTGTTGAAGTATATTGGGGGTATCTGATGATGGAAAACAAAGCATAGGGTAGAAGTACATCGGGGGTATTTGATGATGGAAAACGAAGCAAAGGGTAGAAGTATATTGTGGGTTTCTGATGATGGAAAACGAAGCATAGGGTAGAAGTATATTGGTGGTATCTGATGATGGAAAACGAAGCAAAGGGTAGAAGTATATCGTGGGTTTCTGATCATGGAAAACGAAGCTTAGAGTAGATGTATATTGGGGGTATCTGATGGTGGAAAACGAAGCATAGGGTAGATGTATATTGGGGGTATCTGATGATGGAAAACGAAGCATAGGGTAGAAGTTTATCGGGGGTATCTGATGATGGAAAACGAAGCATAGGTTAGAAGTTTATCGGGGGTATCTGATGACTGAAAACGAAGCAAAGGGTAGAAGTATATCGTGGGTATCTGATGATAGAAAACGAAGCATAGGGTAGAAGTATATTGGGGGTATCTGATGATGGCAAAGGATACAAAGGGTAGAAGTATATCGGTGGTATCTGATGACGGAAAACAAAGCAAAGGGTAGAAGTATATTGCGGGTATCTGATGATGGAAAACGAAACATAGGGTAGAAGTATATTGGGGAGTATCTGATGATTGAAAACGAAGCATAGGGTAGAAGTATATTGGGGGTATCTGATGATGGTATATTTGGGGTATCTGATGATCGATAACGAAGCAAAGGGTAGAAGTATATCGGCGGTATTTATTGATGGAAAACGAAGCATAGCGTAGAAGTATATCGGGGGTATCTGATGGTGGAAAACGAAGCAAAGGGTAGAAGTATATCGGGGGTATCTGATGGTGGAAAACGAGGCATAGGGTAGAAGTATATTGGGGGTATCTGATGATGGAAAACGAGGCATAGGGTAGAAGTATATTTGGGGGAATATGATGATGTAAAACGAAGCAAAGCGTAGAAGTATTTCGTGGGTATCCGACGATGCACAACGGAGCATAGCGCGGAAGTGTATTGGAGGTATCTGACGATGAACAATGAAGCATAGCATGGTTTTGTCTGTTCGTTTTGATTGTGCGTTGTGTTTCTTTAGCCCAGTGTCAGTAAGTGGTTATGTAAAGTCATCCGTCGTCAGGGTGCAACGAGTGGACTTTAGATATCAACGTCGATATTATAGTTAGGTTTTATCTATGTTGGTATATCATTATTTTATTTTGGCATTGTTTACTTTTTTAATGACGCTCCTATTATGAATTGATATAATAAAGGGAGGTAATAAAAATAACAATGATTTTATAGAAATTGTAATAATATGTTTCTTAAATAATATGATACCTCCTTTAACCATTAGATATTTTACAAGGATGGTGAAGGAAGCTATGCTAGATTAATACCTTATACTAAGTCACTCTCGTTGGCACGATGTTGTGCGAGAGTGTGGTCTTGTGTTGTGGGGGAAACCGGAGTACCAGGAGAAAACCCACTTCTCCGGCTTGGTGACCACTAACCAAACTCACATGCGCCCAGGCCATGAATCGAACCTGGGTCGCCTTGGTGAGAAGCGAGTGCGATAACCACTGCGCTAACCGGACAATATATAATAACAATACCTAAACTTTTAAATAAAACTTATTCAAACTTAAGATTTTATTTCTTTAAAATGATACTTTATCAGAAGCACTTGTTTTTATTAATGATGGATGGCTTACGTTAATTGTTTGACTATTAAGCTTACCTCATTAATTTTCATTGTATAAATATTATAAATGCATTTTACCTTGATTTATAAAGCCCCCTTCTTGGTCTTCATTTACACGTTTGAACGTCTTGTAGTACGACATGTTCACATTGTTGTTACTGCGCATGCGGTCCACCTGACAGTGTTGGCATATCCGGTTAACGTCATCATCTGTCAACTTCCGGTCCAAAAAGTCGGCTATTTGTCGACAGGCCGCTGGCAAATCCTACAAACAAGAGTGAAAGCAGTTATGTTGTATGACGGCCGATACATAAACATGTATTATTTCAACTCTTTTTTTTAATAATCGATGAAACAAACATTACTGTAAACCACTTGAATTGGGAGAAAGGCTCAATATGTGACAAAGTGTATTGCAAAGGTAATGTTTTTCTATCATTTAAATATTAGTTCAAAGGCATTGTATGTGAACATCTTTACGATACAGTCCGGACATTTCACGGGATATCGGATCAACACAAACATTGTTATAATGCCATTAGAATTGTATTTATTTTGACCTACCTGAACTACATCCTCGTATTTTAGAAAGAGTATGTTATCATTCTTACGGGACGCCTCCCAAAATCCCAGTACATGCCTAGGCCAATGTCCATATAGACCTTCAAAACACAATATAAATAAGGACATATGGTTGTCTAATAAATAACCATATATCTTATATATTTATATTCTACATGTCAGTGTATAAACTTTACAACATAGGGGCGATTGTTCAGTACGTTTTTTATGTCAACAACGTTGTTTACGTCATTGTTGTTAGCGTCCAAATTATCATTGCTGGAATTAATATTCACACATTAGTGTTATGCAGTATTTTTTAACAATGTTCGAGACACCATTTTTAATTGCACGTGTTTTTATATGAACAAACGAAAATGCTCCAAATATTTAACCCGTCAAATTCACGACGATGCTGTTGTTATATTTTAAAAATCTGAAAAAAGTCTGTACAATTTTCAGAAGAATAACAACCCATGTCAAATTAAAGGATTAACCCGAGAATTAAAAACATTCAAGATAAGAAGTAAAGTTCCTAAAGCATATATGCGAAACTGTGGATCCATATTATTCTTTTAATTTATTTTAATAATATTTTATTGCATGAGAACACAATTGACAATGACAATATCAAAACAAATTTCAACACAATATTAAGACCGACAGTATTAAATCAAGCATGCAAAGGGATTGGGCCACGAGTTATGCCAACATCAGTTACGGCCCTCTACACATGTTTTAGGAGCTGTTAAGGATAAAGGGAGCGCATTGTCATTTAGATAGGTTCAAGCTTCACACGTATGTCTGCTGTGTAGTAAAACTACTACGGACAATTATTCCATAATGTCATCCATGTTTAAAAACTCATTAATCGATTGCTTGTTTTCGGGATCGAATGAGACCGCCTGTAATTAGAATTTAGCAGCTCCTCGTTTCACATATATAGGGTAACCAATATCCTATTATTTAGATAAAACTCATCCTATAATAATTGTACAAACCTCACCGATAAACATGCGAATATATAAGGATATTGAGTTCGACAAGTTCAAAACATTGACATGTCAGATATAATAAAGTCAATGAACTTGTACTACTTCATATGACCCTGGTGTAAATAATGTGATAATGTTATAAGGTCAACGATATGTAAGGCAATTTGATTGTCATGAGATAAAAGCGATCTTCTAAAATCAAGTATGATTGATGCACCTTCTCGGCCATTTAACATTCAAAACAAACTCGGATTTTTTTCCGATACATCAATAGAAAAAAGGCGTAGAATTGTGACTAATAATTTAATAAACAGTAGTTTCTTAACGTATAGTTCATATTACTAAGTTCAAATTCATAGCCTGTGAGGTGTATAATTGCATAAATTATTAAGATTCCCGAGCTTAAAGTCATAAAGTTTAACTGCTAAAAAAACTATAAATACGACCCACTTGCGGCGTAGTTAAACTGTATAGATATTTGATATTGTGAATCGTCCATAAATATCCTTGTTTTTTTTTAATGGAAAATGGCCGAGGAATCCAAATGGATAGATTGCAGCATAAACCCGACAATTCAAATTCCTCAGAGCTCTACCATTTCCAGTAAACGGCTTTATAAGTCTTGAAATGAATTTAATAGTATAACATGTACATCGATTGGTGACAAAACTTAATATTGTTCAAAATCATCGATCGAAATTTCATTTTCATCACGTTTTGTAGCAGATAGAGTTAGATTTAGAAGTTATAAATTTAAACGTGGTCAAGCCTAGCAAATCACAGCAACCAGTTAAATTTAAAAGACATATACACTGGCTTTGTTTTCAAAATTACGATTTGTCAAAAGGCCCAGCTGATCTGGCTGACGAAACTGCTGATGTACCAAACCGACAAAATCGACACCTACATCCGATTGAACAAAATATAATTTCGAACACTTAACAATAAAAAGGATCAATTTAAGTCATGTTACCCTGTCCATTTATAAATGCGTCTACAAACAGGTCCCACGTAGCATCCATTTCCTGCAGCGCGTTTCCCCAGCGCATTAGGCGGTAAAATGACGTCACAATATCCTTCGGGTTCCTCGCTATGTATATTGTCTGAAAAAATATAAAGTCTGATAAAACAAATGCAAATACATATACTACTAATAAACCACCACAGTGCTCCCGGCCCCATTTTCTCGAAACTTCTTAAGCTTAACAGGCTTAAGTCGCTTATTTTAATTAACCAAAATGCATACTGGAAATGGATTTTGATAAATAAAAAATTGTTTATTCTGATAATCATACAGATTATTCCTACATAATTTCTTAAAATTATTGAAGAAGTAAATACAATACATTGTATAGAACAACAAAAATAGTGAGATTAGCTTAATCGTGTTATAAGGGACTTAAGAAGTTTCGAGAAATTTGGGGCCAGGTGCTCAAAGGGGGGGGACATAAATTTGTTTCATGCAAACATTAAGTAAGAAAAATGTTTCATTACAAACAAAATGGCGGATTTAGAATGAAAAGTACCGATTCAGGTACCAACTTTTGCCTGGTATGTGGACTTGTTCTTTAAATTTTGAAAAGTTTATGTGGCGAAAAACATATTCTTTTTGAACGAGCCTCACGTTATAAAGAAAATCACACAAGACCGCAGTGACAAAGAAATCCTTCAATAAAAAAAGCATAAAATGCCAGCCTGTCGTCGATGAAAAAAACGTGATTGTGTGATGACAACTCCGAAAGTAATGAGATTTGTTTGCCATGAAATTACGTCCTCCCCTTTAGTGTTTGGCATTGCCATACATGCATTCTTGTTTTCAAACTGGAAGTGAGGGTACAAACCTATAAATATCCCCTGGGGCTGATAGTGTTCGATAGATTCATCCCAACTTGAGCGCAGGTCTTAGTGGAAGACACATGTCTTGAAAAAACTTTCAGAAAACTGAATTCTTAATGGTTTCAAAATATCCGAAATATTACATATTTTTACTAGAGTTTTCTTGTTGATTAGTAGAACATAAATTGATTGTGTAAGTGGTACTACAATTTTCAGCATCTTTGCTTCTTAAATAGCATTATTACAACAAAATATAACTTTTGCTTTAATTTTTTCTTAATCTGAGTCTCAAATAAAATTCAGGGCGTGAGAGAAAAGGTCCCTGGGGCTGTATTCAATAAGCATCGTAGTGAATATTTTCAACTTAGTGAGAATTTTGTAATTTTTGACATCAATTATTTTTATAAATTGTTACTTTTCATCAGATTTATTCATATGTATACATTGGTTAGACCATGATCTTGCTTATTTTCATAATTTTGGTGTACAAACATCGTTCATTTTCTTAAAATTCAAATTAGGAAAAAGGCAATTTTTCACTAAGTTGAAAATTGTTACTAAGATGCTTATTGTATACGACCCCTGGATTGATATATGGAAGCAAATTTAACGTATATAAAATGTGACCTTGCCCTTTCCTTCTTGCAGCTGTTTTGGTAACAGAAAGAATGGCAGATGGACTTTGACAAACCTTGGCGACTTCATTTCTTCTACGTACTTTACACCTTAAATGAAATAAATGGAGGATACTTATTTGTTTCAGTGTAAGATAGTAATATACTTAACCGAGTCGGCACCAAAATTTATATGTACGCGCTAACGTTTGTATTGGAACCGAGGCTTAAGATTCAAAACAGTGACAAATATCAAATTGATATTTTCACTGTTTGAAACAGTAAGATGTCAATTGTATTTGGCTGATAACTCTATAAACTCGGAAAGCATATAATACAATTTTAAAAGTCATAGAACAAACGCGAAATTGAGATACAGCCTCATTACGTTATCGTTTTCTTCACTTTAAAATGAACAATGTTTTGGTTAGAGGACCCTTTTGAAGAAAATAAAAACATGTTGTATGCAAGTTTGCTTTACTGAAACGATAACTTATTATCAAGTTTATTGTCACTATTGAAAATATACTTTTAACACTTAATGCAATGTGTTTTGTTTTTCAATGTGTTTAATGAGCTCGTTTCAACCTGAGTAAAAATCAACTAATATCCAAACAGTATTATTTAATGGTCTAAATATAAGTAAATAAGCTAATTATATCACCTTTTAAATGTAATAAGTCAATATATCATTAATCATATCAATCAATCAATCAATCATATCAATCATATCATTCAATTAACCAATCAATCAATCAATCAATCAATCAATCAATCAATCAATCAATCAATTAATAAATAAATCAGTCCATCAAATAATGAATCAATCAGTTAATAACCTGGATACCTTTATAGTAGGGGTATCTGTCATCTTTGACGTCAATTATGGGAAAGCGGACGTCAAGTTGAACTGACAAAGCCGTATCAAAGTCCAAGGTTTGTACTAGGTACGTCATTTCCTGTGTCAGCGTTGTTCCTGACAGGAATTAAAACGTCGTATATAAAAATATAGGTGTGTTTTGTTTGAAACTTTCACCATTTATTCAAGTCTGTTCTAATATTATAATATGTTGAACGCAGAAAACCAAACCACTTGTGTGCGACTTTCTTGGCCATGAGTTTAAGACTATATTGGTATGAAACCGGTATTAAAATAATTCGGTTATAAACCTACATACTTTTGTGACACTCGTTTATGAAAGAACATACTTATTAATGTAACGTTCCCTTCCCAGTTTACTCGATTAAATACCATTTCGTTTTTCTGGCCCCCAATATCACAAAAATACTAAGTTTAGTCTCTATCTCAATCTCAACTCAATCTTCCACATAAAAGCATAGTATTATTCAAAATCTTGTATGTTTTTATACCTTTTGGAAATGTATTTTGTTCATAGAATAAGTTGTTGGAAGATTTTGACAATATTTCAAAGAAAACTAATTCTGGAGCAAACAATATACTTGAGTAATTGTTAAAAGGCAATGAGCTGTACTAAAGTACATTTATGGCGGTAGAATATTTTCCCTTGAAATCTAAACCAAAGATTTGAATTAACATACTCAATAATAGAATGCGGTTTCAAAATGTGTTGATTCATATATTTTTTCAATAAAGGTTGATGTTATTTGATTAATGGTAAAATTAGTTGAGATTGAGTTTGAGATTTGACTTAATTATTTTCGTGATATTGGGGCCTGATCTTTATGCAATTTACCTGATCTCGGGAAACTGCACACCCAGATGTCATCCGGTCTGGTGTCCATGGTTTCTATCTTCTCGACCTCGTTTTCAAACATTGGTATTCCCTTGTAAATCTTCCTGGCCATCAACAACTGCGGCTTCTTTTCGCCGTTCTCATCTTTCATTGCCCTGCTTTCGTCAGCCATTTCACTTTTCAAATAGTCTGATAAAGATGTTATGTCTAATAGAGTTAGTAAGGCTACACTTACAGTGTGCACCTTGATTATCTAATAGTTAAATGACATGAAGTAATATATTTATGAATAAGAATGGGATGAGTGAGCCAGCCCTTCTAAATCAATAAAAAATACTTCAGGTTATCTGATTTTCTACGGCATTACAGAAAAACTGTAATATCAGTACGACGATAAAAGCCTATTACTTGGTTTCTTGGAGAATGAATTGGACATAGATCGTGAAAATATATGTATAGATAGAGCACACAGATTGGGCAGGACGTCAGCGAACAGAAATCGGGTAGGTGGTGATATGAAACGACCCCATATAGCACGGTTTAGAGACTATGAGGACACAGAAATCATCATGAGAAGAGCCTACCTACTGAAGAACAGCAGGTTTGGTTTAGATAGACAATATCCGAAAGAGATATCAAACGCACGATCGGCACTTTACAAGTCAGAAGAAGCAGTGGAAGCGAGATAAAACCGGAGAAAAGTTCAAATTCGCTATCCAGCAAGCCTATTTATAGACGGACAATGCGTGAAAATCGAATTTCCGGACTGGTTTGAAGTATTGGGCACAAATCGGATTGCGGAGTGTAACAGGAATGTAAGTGTAGAGAGCAGATCAAGGATTTATTCCAATGAAACAGTGGACGATGAAGAAAGTCTAGTATTTGCAGAAACGGAAACCATTGAAAATCAAAACAGACACGCCCACTCCGACGTTAACAACAAAAGTGGGTCAAGTAATGTACATGTAAAAAGCATAGCAACGATGTACAAGAAGTAAGCAATGATTTACCTGTTGAGAAAAGGGACAGTAATCCAAATAAATCCACCACAAATTACGAGAAATCCATAAAATTGCCTGCAAAAACAGTTATTGCCGATAAGAGAAACGACAAACTGTCCAGGGGATCCCAAAAAAAGAGTGCGCTGAACACAGTGGGGAATGAGAAACAGGTCAAGGGTGCAGAAACGACCAATCGGAAGCCAGCCAGGGAGAAGAAGGACAGCGGGGAGGTCAAGAACGAGGTCAAAGTGTGTTTATTTAATGTGTAAGGCTTAATAGGTAAACAATACAATAAACTTGACAAATTATTGTTTAATACTTGACATTCTTTTATTTACCGAAACTTGGTCAAATGATTTATTTAATTATGATGTTGATAATTTTACTGCATATATTCTTCATAGAAAAGATATTAGTAAAAAATTCTAAAAGAAGCAGTGGTGGTGTAATGATTTATAGTCATAATAAATTAAAACAGTTTGTTACATTTGTAAAGAACACTAGTGATTGTATCCAATGGATAAAACTAGATGGGAAATTGTTCAATATTAATCATGATATTATGTTGTGTCTTACTTACAATGTTCCACACGGTAGTTGTAGGGAATATTTGATTGATAACAATGTGTTTGAATTGATATTAGATGATATGTTAAATTTCAATACTATGTTTGACAATGCATGTAAATGTTTAATATGTGGAGATTTTAATGCATGAGTTGGTGAAAGGCCTGATTTTGTATTAAATGACAATACTCACCCGTGTCTAGAAAATATTTTACCAGATGATTATAGCAAGGATGATTTTTTTACAAAGAAGCAATTTTAATAGGACTGTAAATGAAAATGGAAATCTGTTATTAGATTTTTGTAAGATGTCTGAAATGAGAATTTTGAATGGCAGGGTAAGGTTAGATGCGGGTATAGGAAAATATACATTTGTTAATTCACTTGGATGAAGCACCATTGATCTAGTTTTATGTCAAAATGATATGTTTTCATATGTGAATAGCTTTGAAGTATTAGATCCAAATATATTAACTGATCATTGCATTGTGAGTTTTAGCTTAAGTTGTTCAACAAGATTTTTTATGAATGAAATTGAGGTACCATGTAATGAGGCGGTGAATATTGAGCAATATGTTAGTGGCTTACCATATAAATACAAATGGAGTGATGAGAAAAAAAATGATTTTGTTAATGCATTAAATGATGTATGGGTTACAAATAAGCTTGGAACACTTTGTGAAAATATTAAAAATTCACAGAATAATTCTGATAAAGATGAAGAATTGAATTCTTTTTGCAGTATTATAGAACATGTGTGTTCACCATTGTTTAAAAAAAGTTGTACTACTAACAATATCTCTAGTAATAATAAAACTGATGATGCTATATATTTTGATGATGAGTGTAGAAACTTAAAACATTGTTATTACAAGAATTTGAATATATATAGGAATTACCAATGTGATATAAATAGAAAGAATATGGTAGAAGCTAGAAGTATGTATAAAAATACTGTTAGAAAAAAGAAATATATGTGATAGACAACAAACACAAAAGCTTGAAAAAGTTAGATTATCAAATGCTAAACTTTATTGGAAATTGTTAAAAGGGTCTATTGTAAAAACAGACAAATTGAATTTGTCAAATAAAAATTTCCTGGAGTATTTTAAAGCTATCAATGACCCAGACTCAATTTTTTATCAACCTGATGAAAATATTATTAATTTCAATGATAGATATGTACTTGGGGAATTCAATACTATGTTTGAGGAACTGAATGAAGCTTTTACTCATGTTGAAATTGTTAAGGCATGCAGGCAATTGAATAATGGTAAGGCAGCAGGGCCTGATTATTTGTTAAATGAGTTTTTTTTTTTTTAAATGGTATTAATAGTGACTGTTTTTTGAAGGCGGTTTGTACTTTGTTTAATAAGTTGTTTGATAGGGGATATTTCCAGAGGCATGGTCAGAAGGCTTCATAGTTCCATTACACAAGAAAGGTGATAAGGATAATGCAAATAACTATAGGGGAATTACATTATTAAGTACTTTTGGCAAATTATTGACTAAAGTGATAAATAATAGGTTGAATTTTTGGGCGGAAAAATATCATGTGTATATTGAAGCTCAAGCAGGATTTAGACAGAATATGGGTACTGTCGATACTATCTTTGTTTTACATGGTTTCATTAATTATTTGTTAGAGAATAAAAAGGGACTGTATGCAGTTTTTGTTGACTTTACGAAGGCGTTCGATTTTTTGGTGAGAGATATCATATGGTATAAGTCTATGTATTCAAATGTTAAATCAAGAATAAAACTTAATAATACAGAAAGTAATGAAGATTTGACATGTTTCTTAGGTGTGAGGCATGGAGAAAGTTTATCTCCATGTTTATTCTCAATGTATTTAAATGACATAGAAGAACATTGCATGTTGAATGGGTTCAATGGCATTGATATGGGCATGTTAAAATTATTTCTGTTGTTATATGCTGATGATATTGTAATCATGGCTGATTCTGAGAATGAGTTAAAAAAGGTGTATTTCTATTAGAAGAGTATTGTGATAGATGGAAGCTAAGTGTAAATTCTACCAAGACTAAAGTAATGATTTTTAAAAAGGGTGGCAGGTTAAGGAATAAGTTTCTTATATAAGGGTGAACATTTAGAGATAGTTAGACATTTTACATACTTAGGTGTTGTTTTTACAAGTGGAGGCTCTTTAACAACAACCTTTAATACTCTAGCAGGACAAGCATCTAAGGCTGTTTTTAAATTAAATTCATATTTGATAAAATTTCCCTCAATTTCCATACAAAATAAATTAGATCTGTTTGATAAATAAATTCTCCCAATTTTAAATTATGGATCAGAAATTTGGGGTCTAAATAATTCTCTTGCTCTAGAAAGAGTTCATTTATTTTTTTGTAAACAAATCTTAGGTGTTAAAATTCAAACTCAGAATAATTTCATCTATGGAGAGCTTGGTAAAATTTCATTATTAAGCAGAAGAACTGTTAATGTGATAAGATATTGGTTAAAAGTTGTTAAATTAGAAGATCATAAATATACTAAAGGTGTTTACACTCAAATGTGTAGTAACCTAGAAACACAGCCAAACTGTAAGTCTTGGGTAAAATCTGTATGTACTTTGTTACAATCTCTTGGATTTCATTATGCTTGGTTGAATCAAGGTGTTGGTGATGAAAATATATTTATGTCTTTGTTGAAGTCTAGGCTTAATGATTTTTTTATTCAAAACTGGAGGTCAGAACCTGATAACTCGTCACGTGCAAGAACTTACACACTGTTTTGTAATTTTGTCATTATTATTATGACTAGTTAGGCCACTACTTTTATATAAATTGGTTTACAAAACCGGCGGGTCTAATTTTCCGAAAAGTACAAAAAAATAAAAAATAAATTTCACTATTTTTTCAAAATTATTTTCCCGACCGTATTGATTTTGGTGCGAAACGAAAGAAAAACGCACAGATAGGAGTACGAATGCAGTAGATCTCGACTGTTTTGTTGTTCCGTGGCCGTATTTGCCAATTTATAGTGATAGCATGTGAGCCAGTCAACTGTTATGGCAGCGCCGATGGCAATGGCGGAATTGACGATAGCAGTCATTCTTTGTATGAAATAATTAATTAAATAAAATATGCAGGAGTTGTTAAAATAACAATAGCAATAAACATTGGCAAATTAAACAGCCGACAAAAACAATAACTGTCACGTGATTGTTGTTATTCCCCGCCAATTTAGGTCATGAAAATATTGTTGTTTATAGATAAAAAATAAAATTGTCAGCGGCTGCCACCGAATTAGTAGACACAAATATCTGTAAATTATGTGTGAGAAAAACATTTTATAACATTTTATGGTTAAATATCAAATAACAGTGCACTAAGTGTGAGTGGTGAAATCGAAAGTAAAATTTCTAAGTTGACACCGGTGACCTAGTTTCACAAGTTCGGTCGATGGTGTTTATGGATTTGAAATCACAAAATGGTTTGGAAATACTTGTTATTGAGTCAATGTAAAGCTTGTGTTTATTCTAGATTACATGTTTATTCATGTTTGGGTTAATAGTAGAGTAAAAACAATGAAAGAGTTGAACACATGTCTTGAGCAATGACATTTTAATACTAATGCCATGAGTTGTGTGCAAAACATTTAGATAAAATAACACGGAAAACTATTTTGAATAAGTCCATTTCAATTTGTAATGAACTTGATATTTCACTATAAATGAGATTTGTTGTTGTAACCAAAGAATACTCTTTAAAATGAAAAGTAAACAAGCATGAAGTATAGATGCCCTGTGAACTCGTGTATACACAAAATGGCGGAGTTGGAAGAAGATGAAAATATCCGATACATAATTATGGATTTCTCTGTTACTATCATTGGTACATAAAGTTAAGTCACATGCTAGATTTATTATTTTGTTATGTGATTTTTATGTACTGATGTGGTAATTTGCTGCAAGATTTGAATTTGAAATGGATTTGGTGAACATCCCATGGTAAATATCCCGGTCCGAAAATATCCGAACTTAGCATGGATCGAGTTACACACAACTAGGACCCACCATGGTAAAGGTTATTAAAACTCAAATCTAGGTCTAGTTTGGTTTTTAGTTTTTCAGGAATTGCTTTCACAATGTTAAAGCTCAAATGTCTTCTTAAAATGTTACTTCCTTATTTACAAAATTGGTAATTATTTCACTTTATTGGCATTTTCCAATATTGAAATAACTGAAACAATGTTTAGAAAATAGTATGTATTGTTTTAATACAGTGCATTTTTTTTTTTTTGTATTTTAATGCGTAAAATTGCCTTCTCTTTTTTCAATTTAATATTGTTCAGTTTAGTGTTCTGCATTCACTTTTGCTTTAGGCCTAAAAAAATAATATATTTGGTTCGGGTTACCCGACCCTGCCTACGGAATAGGCGCCGACCCTACCGTTTTTATAGTCAGTTTGAAAAAATAAGGAAAAACTAAAATAAAAGAAAATGTGTTTTATTTTTTAATTGCTTTTCAATATGTAGTTTAAACCTTAAATGCTTATACAGAAGATAACTTTAACACCATTCTCCAATGATGAAAATGATATTCTTATATAAAGCCTATTAAAAAAATAATAAAAAAAAATAAAATAAAAAGCCTACCTACCCTACCTGTTTTTGAAAAGGATGTAACCCTAAACAAACATATTTTTGTTTAGGCCTTATCATACCCTTGAAGCTTAACAAATGTCTTGCTGAGTGATATTCAATGTATCTTTGATAAAAAGTGTAGTTTATACATGTAAACATGTTTTATAGTCAATTTCATTGATGTTTTATATGCACAGTATGTAAGATTTAAACTGTGTGTTTAATTAGAACTTTGAAACTTATGTTTTGTGACTTTTTTCCTTTTTTTTTTTTCGACCGCCCGGTGGACATTTTTCCAAAAAATTCTTGTAAACCAAAAAATAAAAAAGGAGTGGCCTTAGCGATAGCCTATAAACGTTATTTCACACTGATCTCTCGCTGTCATACTGTATATTGTCACGTATTGATTTTTTAATTTCTACATATATACAATAGTTATACGTTTTGTATTCTATGCGATGTCATATATGTTTTGTATATTATTATAATATTGCATTGATCACTTGTCAACTTATATATATATATATTATTTTCTCAAATGTATACACATGGACAGAATGTCTACATGTATTTCTGAATAAACTGAACTATCTAACTGACTAAGAATACAACCTTATTGGCTGATACTTTGACAACGCAAAATCTGACGCAGAGAGTGTGTATCGGATAAGTGGCAGTAGGCGAACCTTTTAACACTCGCTTAAGGTTAAATTCTTAATGTACTAATAGACTCCGTAAATATCCCGACACTATTTACTTGAGTGTTGCTTTTTTAACATGACATTAACCAAAAGATAGAATTTTAGTTTACGGGTAAATAATACAGCTAGGTTTAGATTTTACATTCCGCTTTGCCTACAGGTTGTCTTAGGCAAATTCTTATAATACAATTTTAAACGTAATAATTTACCTCAACTCAACTCAACATCTTTATTTCCCCCATGGCTGGAGATATTCATGGTATATACAAACATTTATAGACATAGAACCTATATAATATATGTATAATAATAGTACAGTTCTAAATTATTGCGTATTGGTGTCAAAATATTTATACAAACATTGCAGGATATAGCTTCATATCTAAGTATAAAATAGAAAGCTTATATTCTACATGCATATAAGATTAGTCTATTTGACTTCCATGATAGTATAGTTGTATGTGATTCGCCGCTTGGATGCAAAAATCTTGTCAAAACGAAATACAAGAGATTTGCAGCAGCGAGTTATAGCATACATAATTTTGTTTACGTTAGAAGGATAACATGAGCATAGATTAATTGATAAGAGTAATCCATAAATTGCCTAGCAGTTTTATATGAAAAATGTCACTATGTTGACTCCCGCCTAGACAAAACAGCACATTGTAGAGCTTGGATTTTACTAACGAAAGGTTAGTAAAAGTATCTGTTTAAACAGCGTGTAATAAATTTAAAACATAATTTCAAAAATACGACGTATTGATCGATTTCCAGTAGTGGCTCGATTGGGGCCCCTAAAACCTTTAAGCACCAGGTAAGGCTGTCAAGAGAAGAAAGAGTGTCACAAAAGTCGTGGTTGAAAGCTTCTTTTAGTTGGTTTGTAAAGTTTGCTTTTTCGAATAGTGTAGCTTTACATTCACACAGAACATGTGTCAGTTCTTCCTGGTATATCCTGTCACATTTAATGCAGGTTCTTGTAGCAAGCACAGCTGATCTGCACCATAGTTTTGCTATTAATCTAAGAGTCTCCCTGAATACACTTTTTCTTGAAACAGAGTATATTATAGAAGGCGAGACTACAGGGTGGAGGATTCGAAACAAAATAAAGTCACAGTCATTTGCGGTGCGATTTTCCCAGCAGTTGAGTTCTAGTAATTTGACTGAGTTATTAACAATCCTTTTCCATGTTGTTTTGAATGCTCTTAAATAGACGTGGCTACTTGAATATAGATTAAGCCTCTGACGTTCGGTGACCTATATATTGTTTACCTTAGATAAATCAGGTTCAGCAGTGTACATGAAGAACCGCGGTGTGGAGTGAATTGTACATGCTTTAGATTTAGAACATGGTGATAATTAAAGAAGTCCAACTTCAACACAAATTATTTATTTATGAAACAACGTTTCGGCCATTCGGCCTTCATCAGGTTGTATTAATTAGATTTAGAACCTAATTTCTAACGCAGTTTGTCTATATAAAAAAGAATGACCAAATAAATAATAAGAGTATGGACATTTTTTACTGAAAAGTAGTCGTGCACGATTTATTTATCCTTCACCGCCATATTGAAACATATGCCGAAATGTCGTAATAGAATAGCTACAAAGGTTTATATATCCCTCACATTCATGTTGTAAAGTAGTCGTAGATTGACTTCACTTACGAACAATGATTTATATATTGTCCACCGCTGTATTGAAACATATGCAAAAAATAAGTCGTAGACTGACTACACAAATGACCAATCATAAAACATTCTCAACTGCTATATTAAAACACCTACAGACAGGTTATCTTATACTGACTACACTTACGACCAATAATTAAACATCCTCAACTGCTATGTCAAAACACTTACAGACAGGTTATCTTAGACTGACTACACTTACGACCAATAATTAAACATTCTCAACTGCTATATTAAAACACCTACAGACAGGTTATCTTATACTGACTACACTTACGACCAATGAATAAACATGATTACTATATCTTCCACCGCTATTTAAAACTCCTACCGAAAAGTAGTCGTAGACTGACAACACTTACGACCCATATTAATATATCCTGTCCCGCCATATTGAAACACATACAGAAAAGTAATCGTAGACTGACTACACTTACGACAATGATTACTATATCTTCCACCGCAATTTAAAACTCCTACCGAAAAGTAGTCGTAGACTGACAATACTTACGACCCATATTAATATATCCGGTACCGCCATATTGAAACACATACAATAATGTAATCGTAGACTGACTACACTTACGACCAATATTAATATATCCTGTACCGCCATATTGAAACACATACAATAATGTAATCGTAGACTGACTACACTTACGACCAAAATTAATATATCCTGTACCGCCATATTGAAACACATACAGAAAAGTAATCGTAGACTGACTACACTTACAACAATGCTTTATATATCCGGCACCGCCATATTTAATTATCTACCGAAGTAGTTGTAGACCGACTACGATAATGATAAAAATATTGTATTGAAACACTTGCAGAAAGACTGACTTACCTCGTCCGTTGTAAACACCGTTAATGCACAATTACTTGATATATTTTATGTTAGTAAAACATCATAAGCAAAAACAGCAATGTTTTTATTTTTTTGTCTGGCATGTATTGATACATGTATATTTATAAAAGTGACGATTATCAAAACAATCGTCATAGCATTCACAAACGCACAGATAGATAAACAAATGATTATTCAATTAATAACACATTTTCCATCCAGTAAAAGAAATAGTTAGGTGAGATGAAGTACATTTTAATAACTAATAATGGGTAGAATAGCGCCATCTATCAATCTGAGAAAACTACCCCATTGGCTGACACATTGTCAGTGTAAAATCTGACACAGGGAGCGTGTTTCGAGTGAATGGCAGAAGGCAGACCTTTAAATATCCTGAACAGTTGACATTATTTAAGATTAAGCATAGAACGTAATGATTGCCCATCTGCAATTACATTGGTTGAAACATAGCTTGATTATGCTGTTTAATAAAGTTTATTAATTGAATACTACCAAGCATGTTGATAAATTGGTGTATATCAAAATGGTGTTAGTAATAAACAATGCTAAGATTTAGCAAAGAAATGTTTATAATCACATGCTTTGTGTTTTTAAATGTCCTGTCAATTAAGCCATGACGAATTCTTGACCAGGGGCCGTATTCAATATGTATCTTAGATTGGTTTCATCCTTAGATTGGTCGTTTTGTTCTTAGATTGGTCCTCAATTCTACCAGATTCTAAGATTTGGACTTAGTAAGTTCAAGAATCTGAGATTTCAACTAAGATCGTTTGAAGAAGTTAAGGAAGTGTTTACCTACCTTAAATATTTCATAACATAATAAGATCACGGTATTTTACGGGGATTTTGGTTGAATTTTAAAAAAAGTCTGCTCCTGTCGCTCAGCAGTAAGTACCTTTTTTCTTTTTTATGGTTTTCTGTAGCCTACTGTACAATAGGGAGTCGGAATGGAAATGTGAAGGTCGAACAAATATCTCACCTAAAAACACATGCAAGAGTTGTAAAAACGTGGAATTATTACAGTATTACTCGTCTGATTTGTCATTCTTTGGTGTTGATTGATTCGCTACCAACAGCAAAAATAATGCATATTACATTAGCGAACGCCTTAACTACATCATATAATTTCGCGATATTCCGGAAATGTTTCATTTCAACCGTTTCACATTTCTTCAATGGGTATTTTTTATGTCATGTCGAAAAACATTTTTTTATATGGCATTTGATGATTAATAACATGAAAGATATTCGTTTACCACCTTAGACACATGTTAATAAACAATTATGTCAATTTATTTGTTTGACTGTGTATTATGTTCAAATGTCAACTGTCAGTGATACAATAGTTAAAGCAGTCAGACATGTTTAGAATTCGAAAGGGAAAGTTACCGCGAACTAAAATCATAACATGCCAAAAAAATCATTACCTGGATGTAATAGAGATTGGATTCCAATTTGAAGGGGTCGAATTAAAGAGGGTTTTGTTTTGTGTTGTTTATATCACAATCCAATTCTTGTCATATGTTACCCCCTTCAATATCTTCTGGTTCTCCAAAGGTTAATCTCAGAACAGAAAGAAACAATGTTGAAAATATCACTGAAATAAAGTCAACTGTAAGTAATGATAGTGAAAATATCAATGATTGGATTCATAAGAATACATCTCTTATAAATTAAAAGGAAACCATTCATGTGAACTGAGATAGCATATATATTTACTATAAAAAAATAGAATCATAATTCCATGAATTGTCATGTTGCCCCATCAAATTTCATATAAGCTTAGTAAAGAAATCTTTAAAATTGTGTAAAGAAAAGATTTCTACGGTAAGTTCATGAATGTTAATACTTCTCGTAAAAATGTCCAGCTGCAACCAGGTAATATGAGTACTTCTTTACTAAAAGCTACATGTAAGTTTAATGCAAACTATCGGCCAAAATTGATAAATTTTCAAAGTATTTGTCATGATGTTATTTTTTAATTTAAATTATGATTAAATAACATGTCAGGCTATTATTTCAGATCATGGATCGTGCCCCGAATATTGATACTCTACTGGAAATGGATATTATAAATAGATACAGATTTGACAGAGCTGGAATCAATTATTTAACACAGCTGATCGGGGCTAACATTTCACCTAAAGCAGCCAGAAATAACGCCTTAAATGCTGAACAAAAAATCTTGATTACATTACGATATTTAGCAACTGGCTTAATACAGTTTAATGATGCGGACATACATGGCGTCAGTCAGCCAACAGTGTCACGTGTGTTGACTGAAGTTATTAATGCTCTGTCATCACCTGCGTTGATTAGGCAATTTATTAGGTTTCCAGGTAGTGTTGAAGAATTCAGACGGAACGCCGTGCAAATGCAGGGGATTGCACGGTTTCCGAAAGTCATTGGGGCCATAGACGGAACCCATATTAACATTGCCTCACCCAATCAACATGAAGAAATTTATGTCAACAGAAAAGGGAAACATAGTATACGGTTTCCATCTGCTTGGGGACAGCGGCTATCCAGCCAAAAGGTGGCTGCTTACCCCTTTCCTAGCTCCGCAAACCCAGGCCGAACAAGCCTATAACAGGTATGTTTCAAAATTAATTTAACTCCGCATAATCTGAAATGCATAGCCCTACATGTATTGATCTTGTAACATTGTGGTTGATTAAATTTTGAATAAATTAAATTGAGAGCCCAAATTATTTTATTCTGTTGTCTGATCTGCTAGATGTAATTGGAATCAAAACAAAAAATTATGCAACTTTTAGATAAACATTACATTAGCAGCTCAATTTTTGTTTCATACACACAAAGGCTGTTTCATCAATAATATTTATTGCAGGAGCCACAAAGTCACTCGAGCTTTGGTTGAGAGAGGGATAGGTCAGTTGAAGAGGAGATTCGGCATTCTTCATAGGGAAATAATCCTCCAGCCAGTTAAAGTGTGCAGGTGAATTATTTTCTTTATTTGTGGAAGATATTGAATTGTATTTACAAAATGATATTAATTCAGGATTACAAATAGATGATATTGTCATAATTATGCTATTATTTGCTGATGATATGGCCATTGTAGGAAAATCTCCTGAAGAAATTCAAACCCATTTGGACAATTTGTCAAATTATTGTAATACCTGGGGATTAAAGGTGAATATTGATAAGACGAAACTCATGGTGTTTCGTAAAAGAGGCGGATTATTTCCCAATGAAAGATGGACTTACAATGGCCATGATATACAAGTTGTTGATGATTTTAATTATTTGGGTGTTGTTTTTAATTATACTGGAAATTTTAACCTGAACCAAGAACATTTAAATGGCAAAGCACTTAAGGCAATGAACGTATTATTTTGTAAATGTCAAGATTATGACTTAAAACCCAAAATTATGTGTCAGTTATTTGACGCATTTGTTGGTTCTATATTAAATTATTCGGCAGAGATTTGGGGGTATACTAAATCAAAGGAATTAGAAAGAATTCATTTGAAATTTTGTAAAAGATTACTGAACGTTAAAACAAACACTTGCAATGCCACTGTTTACGGAGAGTTGGGTAGATATCCATTATATATTCATAGATATGTGCGTATATTGTCTTATTGGTTTAAGGTTGCTAACAGTGATAATATTATCATAAAATCTGTATACAAACAGGCTAAGAGTGATAGTGATAAAGGTTGCCGTAATTGGGTGTATAATGTTAAAAAGATATTAAATGATTATGGTTTTAGTTATGTGTTTGGTGATATTTACAATATTGATGTTAAATCATTCATAAAAAAATTCAAATGTAGAATTATCGATACTTTTAAACAAGATTGGTATAGTACTATAGAAAATAGCACGGTGTTAGATGTGTATAGACATTTTAAAACCTGTCTGGAATATGAACCTTATTTAGATATTTTACCAAAGAGCTTACGTTTTTTCTTTTGTAGACTACGGCTGTCCGTGCACCCACTCCATATTCAAACTGGTAGATACAATAGAAATAACGTTGTACGCAACCAAAGATATTGTTTGTGTTGTAACTCTAATGGCATCGAAGATGAATATCATTTTATTTGTGTGTGTAAATCCTTTATCAATTTAAGAAAGAAATATATCAACAATTGTTACTTTATAAGACCTTCTGTATTTAAATATATGCAGCTGTTGAAATCTAACAATAGAGCTGAACTGATTAACTTATGTCTGTTTGTTAAAAATGCTCTCAAAGAAAGATCCGCTTTGATTAATGTTAGAACATAATTCTATTTAATGTTCATCCTCTGATATATATATATATATATATATATATATATATATATATATATTAGTTTATTTAATTTAATTACTTAGAAGTATTGAATACTTTTGTACATATATATTTGTATATATATACTAATTTGTTTGCATTATCTGTTACATTACATGCACGTTGACATTATATGTTATATCATTATGTGTTGTTGACGATGTACATTGTACAAGTCAAAATAAATTGTCTGTCTGTCTGTCTGTCTATAATATAAGATGAACAATTTAAGTGTAACCTAATTTATTTGAAATTTAACTTCAAATAAAACTATCACAATAATAATATGTTACAGAATATAGAATACAATTACATTAAATAATTAATTGTAACGCTTAGTACTTTACTCATGTACAGCAATACATTATAACAACAACAAGTTTTTTTATGAATGTTAATTCAATACGGAATTCAATATTGTTGGTAAAGTTTCAGTATACATTCATAATAAATTTTGTATTAAGATTTAAACGGTCACACAAGTGATACTATACACATTTAAGGAGGAAAGTAATTGCACTTAAAAACCATGAAGCTAATTTCTTATGTTAGTTATAAATCATCAAATACATATATATAATTATATATATAACTTCTATTTAAAAGGCTAGTCATTGCTTGTTGTGTTTTGCACAACATTTGCAAGCAGCGAGCAATTCCCATGGCAGCTATAGAAGACAACAATACTGGTGGATATGGTGATGATGGCAGGGTGCAGCCTCAAGCTAACAATCTTGTTGGGCTAAGATACAGAGACCACTTTGTTTCAACATACTTTGGTAAAATAATTTTATTTCAACATTAACATTACCAAGTATGCTTTAGCATCTTTTGTCATGTTATGGCAATGTTTATAAAATGTATTCTTTTGTTAAAAGTGATAGTAAATAAAGTATCAATGGCACATTCAATAATGTATCTAAGAATTTGTTTTCAATGCAAAATACTATTAAACAAAATACAAATTCTGCTCATGAACACTTATTCTTATGGCTTTTTCAGTTAAATATATAACCCACATGGGGAAAGGCAAATATTTTTTTCAGTATATGGTCACATGTGTCTTTTTGCTAATTTGGACCCCAAATGAATAGGGTAAATTTGATTCTGTAGGGGAGTGGAATTACATGTAGTTTAAAGTGCTTTCCCCCCATATAAGTTAAAAATGGATATCCCTTGAGTGAAATGTACATAGACTAATCAAATTTGGAGCCTTACTCTTGAAACATAACTTTAGGTATGGGTAAAACACTGTTGTGCAGAACACAAGTTGCATAATTTCTGAAATGCCGTCAATGAACAACAAGGTGGATTACCAAATACTCGGTACATGCAAGTTAACAGTAGTTTTAATCAAAGACTTTAAAGAATACCAAAATACATAACTATGTTCTATAATAAAAGTGTACTAAAATGTGCTGATAATTGGCAACAGACATATATCGGATATTAAGAATGTAGTTAGAGGTCCTTTACTGTAATCTCTTTCCAAATTTAACCTGTCAATGCCACAAAATTTAACTTAAATATTTGTATGTAATTTTAATAAAATTTGGCATCAGCACTCAATGTGCATATTGATCTTTATTGTTCTTTTTTTAATTGCTTTGCTAAAATAGCCACTTCTAATTCTAATTTTCTTTTTTGCAGCTGCCTGACAGCAACATCGATTGCATGATGTAGAGGTTGTGAACACTTTGGAAGTCGTGCTAGCCTCAGGTCTTGAAAGATGAAACATGGCAGGAACCTCATCTGCCTCCAACACTGGCTGATATGTCTTGGAATTACAAACTCTAATTCTAAAATGTGCTATCATATTTTTGCAAATCTTGTAAAAAAAGTCACTATGCTGACTTGTTTAGAATGTGAGAGTCATTTTTAAATATTTTTCCCAACTTGATCATACCCGAGAATGTCTGTGATATATTTTGGAATTGAACCTGGTACCAAATTGGGACTTTCCAAACTTTGGGAAAAATACAAAGTTATGTTTGAATGGAAAGTATAATATAAAATAGACCTATTTCTACCTTTTTATGCATTTAATCTAAAATGGCTACCAGGTAGTCTTATCAAGATGTTGTTATCTTTTTTAAGCAATTCATTGCTGTATTCACTGAAAAGTAAATTGCACCAAAAAGTCAATGAATGTGTGCTATGTTTTATTTAAGTCCTTAGATATTTACATGTACATGTCGGTATACATCTGAAATCATTTCTGTGTTCATGTTATTTTATATCAATGTGCATTGTAGTGTTATCTCACCCTGTTATATATAAATGTCTTAGTGATATGAATGTCTTAGTGTTATCAATGTCTTTGTGATATGTTTGTCTTAGTGATATGATTGTCTGAGTGATGTAAGTCATATAATTGTCTTAGTGATATGATATAATTGTCTTAGTGATAAAAATGTGGTAGTGATATGGATGTGTTAGTGATGTGAATCTGTCAGTGATATGAATGTCTTATTCATATAAATGTCTTAGTGATATGATTGTCTCAGTAATGTGAATGTGTAAGTTAATGGCAATGTTTGAATATTTTAATGTTTAAAATGTATTGGTTACATTCAGATGTTATTGTTAAAAGATATGGATATGTTAGTAATAGCTAAGAATACTTTTTATAACAAAGATGACATCAACAGATTGACGAAAATGTTATGCAACAAGTGACTGTGAAAGATACTTACGTGTAATCATTTACAAACTGATATACAGGCTGTGAATTGAGACCAACATCTGATCTGCTTTGGCTGAAAAATAAAGATTAAAATAATTATTGTTTATTTGAGAAAATTCACACATCAACTCATTTCTGTATATGGTAGGATGTGGAACTTAAGCCTTATAAAATATCATTTTCCACCATCTAATCAGTACACATATGTTCACATATTGACCCATTTGGTTATTTATTTCAATGGTAATATAGCAAGATGAAGTTCATTGGCATTATGCATTATTGTTGAAGATCTCAAATTTGGTTTGTAAGATATTCCATCTATTGATACCTTTCCTGTATACATGTTGAATCAAATTCTTCTGATCCACCGATTCCATCCATGGCACAGCCATCCCTGCCAATAACATCAATGACAGCATTTGTCAAATCTGACAAGGAGGCTGTATTTTGGCCATTTCCTGAAGAAAATAATGTTTTGCTTCCATTAACTTTTGATAAATTATTTGTGACTTTTGTACAGTATTATCATTTCTATTTTTAATTACTGTTTGTATATAATATGAATATCACCAAGTGTGGTGGAAATAATGGCAAGTTGAGAGTTGAGTTGAGTCATTACATTTCATTTCAATTAATTTTTAATGTAATCAAGAGTTCATTAAGAAAATATTTATGTACATAATAAGTATGTGAGTGTCAAAATTCACTTTTTAAATTTATTAATATGTCTAAAAAAGGGAATCAGTATGTAGTTATAATATTACAATTACTATTGAAACTGCAAGTACAGTTGTGATCATAATTGATTACCTCATTTAATAAATAACATGAATTGATTTAACTTTTTATTTAATTTCATAGATATATGTAAAATGAGAAAAATATGAACCTGTCAGATGAAGCTGCCTTTTGTAGTCCATGAACTTAGGGCGGTGGACGTGGGTCAAGTTGTCCCACTTCTTAGTTAGAAGGTCTACAGTTCTATGTATTCCTGTAGATTGGACATTGAAGCTTCTCTCAACATTCTCCCACATTTTTCTTTTCGTCTCTGAGGTGATTCCTTAAGGACAATTTGTTTTATAAAAAAAATGAATATACGGTACATGCATGATTTTTCATTATTAATTATCAATAAATCCAAATGTCATGACCAGGAATCCATAACTAGGGGAGAAGGAGGAAGTTTCAGGGGCATAAAATATTTGCATGATTATCTTCTTTTCATTTACAAATTAAATTGACATAGAAATTATTTTAAAATGCCTATAATTTCCGTGCAACAGTGTTTGTGTGTGTTGGTTTTTTTTGTTTGTTTTTTTTTTGGGGGGGGGGGGGGTGGTCGCACGGGAAAACCTGCAACTGGATTACTACAACTAGGCAAAAAAAAAATGTTCCAAATAAATAATTTGCATATATATAATGAATCTATCGCTCTCTTTTATTTATAATGTATTCAAAGTAAAATGAATATCAATGAGAAAGCGTGATATTGGTTATGAATGATCATTTTTTTCTTCATTTCAAGGATAATTTTATCTTTAGTTTTCAATTACTTGGCAAATAACAAGATGTACTTACTTGAAGTATAGCCTTTCTTATATAAGGCGTGTTTTGACATGCCGTGGCCACTCTCCTCCCCCATCAGCTTGCAAATTAACAAACATTCTTCTTTTGAAAAGTTTGGATTTCTCTTTTTCTCGTTATTCGCGGCCATCTTTGTTTACATCGTCTGCATAACTTCTACAACGTCCGCGCATTTTCGTTACTATTTTTAACGCTGGGAAACTACAGAAAATCTATATTTAGAACCGCGTGCTTGGTGACGAATCTGAGAGTGGTTCTAAGAGAGGATCTTAGAGTAATACTTAGATTTCGATCTTAGTTCACATTTTCTATCTAAGGACCGATTTAAGATTTCAAATTAAGATAAGGATGAATCTAAGAGTAAATCTCAGATAGGTATTGAATACGGCCCCAGATGTATGTTAAGACCTTTTTGTCTATAAGTGTTTTATCCTATATAACATATGAACTATGTCAGCGTGGAGAAAGGATATGTACCAGTATGATTATGATAAAATAATATTGCAAACATTTACGTATGATCTGGAAATAGTTCAAAAACGCCAAATCTTAAATTAAACCAAATATGTCAATAAGACAAATACAAACAGGTTCAAATTTACATATTTGTAGCCAGCAAGAAAACTCTATTAAATAATACCAAAATTGTACGGGGTCTCGATGCATCAAAATTTAACGCTACGGTCCATGGCTGGAAACGCATAAAACTAGATTGTACATCGAGCCCCAATATCAAGAAAATACTCAAGTCAAATCTCAATCTCAGTCTCAACTCTTTTTGTCAAATAACAGCATAATATGATTCAAAATTGTAAATGTGTTACCCTTTTTAAAATCGCATTCTCTCATTTATTATGTTAATAAAAAATTGGTTAATATTTTAAAGAAAAGAAATGAGAGCAAAAATTGAACTTGAGTCCAATTTATTATTTTTTAGTTTGACTGAAGTACATTTTGTGCTGTAGAAATATTTTTTAGAATATTGAACAGTCATGTTTATCAACATAATGCATGTGAGTATGTGCTTTTAAAAATAGTAAAGCATTAGTAATTTTTAATAATGTCATACTGTAATGTGAAAAAAATGAGTTGAGGTGAGATTGAGATTTTACTTAAGTATTGTTGTGATATTGGGGCATTATTATTACTAAAATAGATTATACGATCACGCACTGTGGCACAGTGTTTTCAAACGATCCATACTATAACGACAATCTAGCATCTCACACCATAGCTGGTAAAGAAAATGAAGCATTCAATGTAAAAGCAACTCTTTCACAGATTTTATTGATATTGCAATAAACATGATTTAAGTTCCACACTTTAAAAAGGGTGATGATTTGAAAACACTAGTGTGCTTTAATTGTCGCTAGTAAGGAGTCAACCTAGTTACCCATATTTTCTGTCTATACTCTACTTACCTCGCGGCTTAATTGATCATTTTTTCTCTAATTCTAGTCAAGGTCCCTCACGGTGTACGTTTGTGTGTTCATATAATTCATTTAGTCACGTTTCGGTTTCTGTAAGCTTATAATCATCTTTTATGGAAGGGATCGCTGTTAAAAATAATCATGCACATATTCGTACTCACTCACGAATATAATTTAGTAAGATTCGTACTTAGTATTTTGCCGTCTCAATTTCATCTTTTTTGTATTCAGAAGTAATTACAATTTTAACATTTAAAGATTATATTCACTATTTGTGTCAATGTGTTGAATCAGTATTAGTTATACATGTATTTTCGTTTTTTAAATATCTAAAATTTGTGTATTTTTATTTTTGAGTTTTACCGCTTATATAAATGGTGAACCTAACTGCGTCTTTTGTCTCCGAGTTTTGATGGCGGTACAAATAGTAGTTATATGTCCGTTTGCCTGCGTGTCTCCCAAATGATATGAGCCGTAGTAACACTAAGTTACATAAATTTTAATCTACAGTTTTTTCAATACGTAGGCCCTTGAATAACCTAATAAAACATAACCAGTTAAACGGCAGGAATAAATGATAATATGCTTAACTGGGTAAGGATGCCAGGCAAAGCATACCTGATGAGGGCAAATCTGGAGGCTTTTTATGACATGACCATCCAGTCTGATATACAAATAACCAAAGTAGGGGATGAGTCGGTCAATAGCTTTTCATGGCTTAAGTTCCTCTGTAATGTCATCCCGGCTTAAAATAAAGTTTGATTTGATTTCATTTCATGACAATTTCTGCTTTTTCAATAGAGCTATTTTTAATGACACAAAAGAAGTATCAAGATACCATACATCAAAACTAAGCTAATAAGGACGTCAATGACCTTTCACATATTGTTATAGTTTGTGACAATATAAAGATAGTAGTAGTAGTAGTAGTAGTATTTCTTTAGACCTTGCGGTCAAGGATAACCTGTGAAAGTGCAAGCACTTATTTCCAACGCGGTCCTTTGTTTTTGCTGAAGGGACAGCACGCTGAAGAGACAGTGGTGGGATACAAGGAAGTCCGGGTATGATACCCTAGCTCTTTTTCGAAAAGACCCCTTGGTTCTTTTACGTGCTCGGTGTAAAGCACCGATACACGGGGTACAACTTTCCTGGGTTAAACCAGGACTGAGTACACCACTTTTCCAAGCACAACCCTTTAAATGCCGAGCGCCAGGCAAGGGAGCTACTAATGTACCAACTTTTAACGTATTTTGGTATGACGCGGCCAGGGATCGAACCAAAGATATAACAAGCGAACAATGGATTAGTGTACCTTCATGTTTTCATGGATTTATTTCAACGATAATTTTCTTTAATCATAATTTTAATGCAATGTTCAATACCTCTCATGAATTAAAACTGAAGAGCGTTGTCAATAGTCCAACCCCAGTTATTGAAATGGACATTGTATCATTATAACTGCTTGTATAGTTTCAGCAGCATACCAAGTAAGGAATCAAGTTGCCAAATACATCTCAATAGACTTTCGCCTTTCGCGTACATATAGTTAATCCTTATGCGGTTGGTTCTGTAGCATTAGTCTCTTTTTGGGAATAAATGATAAGTGAAAAACTCTTATTTCCGGCTAAAAATGTCCGCAATATCCATCAACATTATATTTATATATGACGTAGACTTCCGTTGTCTGTTCACAGTGGATAACGTTAGGACAGTGGTTTTCTTGATAACACAAATAGTGCATGCATATTAACGGAACAGAAATACGATGAATACATATTGGTTTACCTTAAATGGTCTTAAATACTCACTTTGAATTTTTATCTAATTATTTATTTCTAAGTGGCACGGGGTCTTTATGCTTACGGAATCTTTAGACTTGAAAAAGAGTCATTCCTATCGTTTTATTCATATCAAAACCTTAAAAATTTCATTTCAAAGCAAATTGCTTAAGAATAAAAAGGCGGCTCATAGTTATCCTATTAAGAATGTTCGCTCAGTTTGAAGTTGGGAATCGTTTCCTTTTCAAAGTTTTCATGAAGAAATTTTTATTCAGCAGAATCTTTCTAATCCTTAAGATAGTAATGCCATCTTTCTTTATGATAGAAGGTATTGAGTTGTATCGTGCATTTCTCATTGTTAAACAAAATATCCATCTTAAGCAGCATTCTTAATCTTCAATATAGTGAGAGCATCCGTGATAACATCCTTGTACTTAGCATTTAGATATAACGTTCATGTAATGGTCACTAGTAAATAATTCGTCAAGGACCCAAACATCGAGCAATAAAGTTTTGTGACATTTCAAATCTTGTTTCGGTTCAGCTTTCATAAAGTTATCAAGCGACATGTTGTGTTGAAATTGAACAAGTCAATATGGCATATGGGACTTAATGAAAACAAAACACCTCTGATTCTAAGCGTATTTTAATCCCGATTAACATATAGAGCTTTCTTGGATACATTTATAAGCAGTTTCATCAAAATTAGATCCTAAACCACGCGGCATATAATATGAAATGAAAGAACAGTGTATATAATATTAAATCGAACGTACATATCTAGAACCTTTTACCATTACTTACACACAAATTAACAATGTGATAACTAGCTTCAAAATTTGACAAGGTAATAACAGCAATTAGTGGTCAACATTTCATTTTGTCCCATGAAAAACATCATTTTCAATACATTTATTTCAGTAAATTAGCAGTCAGACTTTATTGATTTCATTCAGGTGAAGCGGTAGATATAAACAGTGGCTGGGCAAATTGTTGGTAGTTTACACAACCAATTGTTACCCACTCAAAAACTGAAAGATTGTTTAATATGTGCTTGAACAATTAATTGGTTTTGCGATTGAGTCGTATCAAACCATGTATTTTGTAGGTTCATTCAAACAAAAAGTTATAACAAAAATTGATGAACAGTTAAGCACTTCAAATAATAAAATAAAAGCACATGTCAAACGGTAAACACCAACACCAAAATATAAGCAACCAGGCCCCAGTTGCTTGAGCAATTTTAAAACAGTCCCAATAAGAGCATCAAGCTAATTGTTTAAATCGGGTATTACCCTCAGTTTAGAGATTTTTAACTTGTAATTTAAATCATTTTTCGAAATATTATAACAAATAAATAGTTTTGTCCTATTGGATAAAGTTTATGTCCTAAATTGGTGATATTGATATTATACTTTTTGGCTAAAAATTATTTTACGTAGTTGGGGCCACTACAACGCCAAAATGACAAAAAATAAGAAATGCATAAAAACAAAAGGATACAAATTACAAATAAAATATCATAAAAATAAGAGATAAGCAATTAACATGAACATGTAGATTTGAAGTTATTTGTTTTCATTGTAGCCAGTTTATATGACGTCGTACACAAAAAGGAATCCAATTCAAACTTTTTTTAAAACATATTTGTCTTAAGCATATTGTAACCTTAAAGTTTTCCTATGGTATTCCTTGCGTTTCTTATTTCTAATAATAATATATCTGTTTTCCTAATTTCAAAATAGTATTGAATGAAAAGTAATATTACTTGAAAACAAAATGGATACATATTTCATTTTACATATGTGGCTTACAAATTAAAGAGTAACTTTAATACCATTCAACATTAATGTAACATTTAAATAATTATGATGATTCAACGAAATGTAGAGGAACATATTTTTATAACGTTTCTGAGAACATAAACCACACACACACACACACACACACACACACACACACACACATGCATTTCAATGATAGTATGTTAATAAACACATAAGGTATTAAATTCTGGTGCCAAAGATAAATCTTTACGAACTGTAGTACCAAACATTGAAGATGTAAATGAAGATCACAATTTTTGTTTCAATAATAAATTTGTATTGTACATGAAGATTATGTTATGTTGAATAGTTGAAAATAAAATCTTTTTGATTCCCCACCAGTATGAAAGTTGACAATTACGATTCGCAGCAGAAATGGAATGTCTTAAAATAATAGTTTTACCATAACAACCTACTATAGAATAGTTGTTTTTCATCAGTTTTTTTTTTCAATATATATTACACATCACCATTTTTTGTACATGTTTTAATTTATTTACCGTATATGGATAGTGTTGCGGCAATTTGACAATTTGTCTACAACCTTGATGTTAATAAGAAAATTTTCTATATTTTTTTGCACACAATGATCTTTAGATTCATGTTGTGTTAATAATCAAATGCTATACAAAAATGTGGAGTAGTTCAACTTCCAGAGAAAACCTTACACAAGAACTTACTTTATAACGTGAAGCAATCTCACAAGTCGATTATTCAGTCCGCGTCATTTTATACTGTAGAACGCCTTCATGTCGCAAGGACAATTATGCTTTTTTTTCAGATCTTTTTGAAATTGATTGCTATTGACGTTACTTTTGCTTTTATGAACTCGTAATATATGATGGTTCTTTGTCATTGAATTCAAAATTAAATATAATTCGTATAAAGAACAATAAGTATCCTCGGGCATGTTAACATTTCTACTATTATGCCATTATAATCACAACAGCCACGACTACCACATCCCCTGCAACCATTTCCCCATGTGGTTTAAGCATCCTTCTAATCGCTCCGCTGTCCCCATTTCTTACCACTTTTTGCTCGTCCTCTGTAAGGTTAGACATTTTTTCTTCCGCGGGATTCAGACAGAGTTGAACCAGCTTCCTCGACATGTTTGTCGGTTCGACAAAAGAGTAGTTGATCGGGAAACGCCAATCCTTGAGCGCTGCTAACGCCTTTTTTTCTGTCGCACCGTAAGACGAAATATCTTTGAATGCCTTCTTGAAGCCTCTGCTTATTTCTTCCTGGTGAAAACCTAATTCTTTCAACATGTTTTCATCAACACTGGAGACATCCTTTGGCGGGATGTAAAAGGTCGAAATAGACTTGATTTTCTCCTGGACCTTCTTCATCTTGAACTCGCTCAGTTTGAACTTCTCAATGACTGGGTCGCAAACCGCATACTGCGACCCGATGTAGTGAACGATCTCATAATCTCTTCCGTAGATGTCTTGAAGGAAATCAATCAAAACATGTAATTTTTCGTTTCCGAAACCTTGATACTGAAAATCGGTCTTTCCGACGCATCCAACTTGCCACAGAACCGTGTGAATGTCCGTGAAAAGTTTCCGTTTCCGTAGCAGCATGTCGGTCGCCTCAAACGATTGACATCCGGGAAAGGCCGGGTCGATCTCAAGATCAGCGAACAAGCAATCCTCAGCAGATGGTGCCGCCAACATTTTGGCAGCTATCCTCTCCCTCTTGGCAATCTGCAGGATTCGGTGTGGAGGCAGGCAAAATACTCCCGCATGACCGTAAAAAACGGCCGCAACATGTACACCTTTTCTAGCCTCTTGAAGTATCACCTCTGATATCTGGACATATGTCTCGTATCTATCCTTCCCGTCATCATACATGGCGTACAGATCCATGGCGTCTGGTCGCATCTCTTTAATGTAGACCTCGGTGGCAGGATCGGCCACTAAATAGAACACTTTATCGCAGGATTTCATGAAGCCAACGGCTTCCAATGTGAGGTGGCCAATACTTTTTATTCCCGATCCAATTATTGTAATTCGTCCGGTCTCGTTCTCGCTTGTCGGCATTTCTTGAACAAGGTTTGACCACTTTTGTTTTTCCTCGTTAAGGTTAAATCCTTTTACTGCAAAAAATGAAATGTCATAGGTATCATCGCAATTGTTGAATCAAAGTGCAGCTCGTTTTTATTTTAAATAATTGATGAGTATTCAAGTTTACGGAGATTCAAAATCATGAAGACCTTAGACAACAAATATTTACTTCTATTTATCGACATCGTATATGTTCCATACCTATTGTTGAATCCATTTCAGTTGCGTACTAACGAACAGGTTATCAGACTTTTGTCGTCAAGGATGTCTGCAATACCAAAACATAATATCGTATATAAAGCAAGAGAGACACTGAGACAACGCCAACGCTCGATTTTTCCCTTTTTAGTTAATGAAACATAAAGATTTTTATAATACTGATATTGTAATATTTGTTCGTATGGTCACTGCTAACATGGGTATTATGTTTCATTTGTATATCTTTGACGGTTTTTGAGTAATGACCATGGTTGAAGTGTTTGCACAACGGCACCCACTCTGATGCCACCGAAGCCGACAAAGACATCAGGCGTTGACACAGCTTTGATGTTTTCTACTAAAACAAACAACAACGAAAAACAGACAAGCCACAAAATGATATGTGTTCATGTAATTCGCCTGATAGCTTTGATTTGTTGTATATTCTGCTTTCTGTTCTTGGCCGTTTTTTTTGCCTTTAAACCGGAACCTAGTTTTAGCCTTTTAAGCTTCATGACTTGTCTCTGTAACTTCCATTGTTTACAAAAAACACATTAAGATAGAGATGGAATGTGACATCATCAAAATTGCTTTACTAACCGACAACATTAAGGATCAAGTTTTCTTAACATGCAATCAAACTTCAGTTGCCCTCGTTTCGCCTGTGATCAAAGCCAGTTTTACCTCATGTAATCTGATAAAATGAATACTAGTATTGCATATTGACCCTTTCATAAACTTTTCAGGCGTGCGTAAAATGACTTTGAAAATGGTTTAAAATTTGAGAGGCAGCACAAAACAAGTATGTCTAGAAAATGTATGGTTGTCATATATGTGAAACAATAGAAATGGCATTTTTTTCAAACAGTTTGCAAATTAACATTGAAATGTGTGTCTTAATTAGAAGTCTGTAGCCTACAATACTGAAATCGTTGATTATAAGTATCTTCCATGGCCGAGAGTGTAAGATAGGTTCATTCCGACCCGAGCGTAGGGTGTTTTGCGGAAACGAGGTTTACCTTGTTTCCGCAAAATACCCTGCGCGAGGGTCGGGTGAACCTATCTTACACGAGCGGCTATGGTAGATGTTTTTTCTCCCACCCCAGTTAAACAAAATTAAGTAAAAATGTATTTTTTTTGCTGGAACTCTTTCGTGCTTTGTGAAAATAATTCCGTACGGATATGCGATAATTCTCGGTTGTCATGGATATTCGCGCAGTGGTTCAGAGTATGTAAATGATCTGATCGGTCTTTAAATAGTTCTTAGAAGGTTGAAGCATTATTTCTTGAATGGTGCGTGAAAACTGTTTTCTGGTGACATTTGAAGCGAGAAATAATTAACTAGCGTTCTAAATATTGCCACAAAACAAGGTTTCCATGATGCGATACAGACGACATTCTTCAACAAGGGAGGTAATTACAATGTGGTGGCTTTTAAAAGAAGTTCCATACGGGCATTTTATCTTCGCTCGTGGGCAAAATAAGAATTTCTAGCATTGTTAAATTAATGGATCTACTTATCTGAGGTGGGAGAAAAGTACTTATAGTCACGAGAAAACAATGAAGAAAGAAATGAAATAAATCATTACAGAAAATTCTCAGCCCTGGCTCGTTAAATTCATTGAATGTTTATTTATATAAATACTGTTTATATAACATTTGTTTTTAAATGTAAGAGCACGAGGTTATTTTGAAATACATAAAGATATGCAAACGTATAGTTATCATTTTAATTTAGGGGAAAAATAAATATTAAAAATTGTGTTCGATATTTTTTCTGTGATATTCTTGTCATTTTCATTAGTGTGGTATTTTACTTTATTATAATTATACAACATATGCATTATATTTATTTTATTTCCAACACACCAGTTCAATTCGCGTAATTTGAAAACTATATAATGTTGTATTTGTCCTTATGTTTAAAAAAGAAGTGAAATCATATATCGTTGCTGGTATGAAGTGTGCAGAATTGGAAGATTTCATATACTTATTAATTGTTATTCATTTAGTTTTTAAGCTTGCATATCAGTTCTAAGATTTTTGTCATATTATGTTAAAGCGTCATATGTTTTTTTTTAAATCGGTTGCATTATAACTGTTGAATATTTTCAATTTTAATAATGCTTTAACTAGTCAGAGTACATGTATTTTTTTCTGTATAAGAATCCCAAACTTAAACAGCTAGCATCCGAGATTTTGGCAAATGATTATATTTGTTATAAGGAACCCATTGGAAATAAGTTGAATAATTTTAATGGGTTATCCTGTTTTATATATTTGTCACACTGAATTAGGTCTTTACTAACGCACGTATGTATCCAAAGCATTCTAATGATGTGATTTAGAACAGATGTCATCCCTTATTCTTTGTTAAACAGTCTGTGATATATAACTTTATATGTGATATTTGGTTTGTTACTACGACATACATATATGCACGAATAAATCTATCTAACATTTTCTCAACTTGTTAAAAGTCTCCAAGAACAAGTTATTTAAATTATTCTTCAAGACAATATTTAAAAAACAACAAAATGAAAATGTAAGTATTTACTTACAAAGTCTTCGATCCAGTCTTTGTAGATTGCTAGGAGTGCGTATTGGAGCACCCACACTAGGTCTTTTATACGTTTCGACCTGTCTCCAAAGACGTGGGATGTTCTGCTCTGTTCCACGTATTAAAAATAGAAATCCGGGTTGTTGATCTTTAACCGCAAACCTATTGTTAACTGCCAGTCGTGCAAGCATTCCGCCTACATTAAATTGCGCGCAATTTGCATGTTTCATCTTTATCTAAGTCACCTATGCGGTACAACAGAGAATGCAATATTTTGCCGAAAAATGTTTGTGACGCTATTGGAAATTGAACTTACAAAATCAAGTTGCCGTCTTATAGTTGTTCATAAAAGTAAGTAAAATAACTCAACAAAATAAAAAAGAATGTTTCCAATGTTATATCTAACAGCAAGTTATTTTCAGAGAATAGTTGGAGAAGGTATTTTAAATGTACATGGATGAAAAAGCACTGTCATGAATATGAATAGTGACTGGTACTTGGTCGGATTCCAAGAGAATGCTGTTTTCTTTTGACGTCGATAAACTATGAAATGAAAAGGATCAACAATCAACAATTGATAAAACAACTGATATTGAATTCCTTGTGAAATGTTTGCTATTCTAGAAATTAATTATTTTGAGTAATGTGCTTAACATTTTAACTTCACCAGTGTCCCGCACTGACATTTATGATAGTTGCAGCATGCACTGAGAGTTTGCTGCAACTTACTGAGAGTCTGACTCAATAAGCTAGCTGGATATGCAGAAGGTATTCTTTTCATGACGTGAGTTCTTTCAGCTTTTTTGTGAAAAGTAACTTATAAGTTATTGCAATAACGGTCCCATTAATAACGTTAATGCGAAGGACTTTGGCACAATTTAAGCATCATATAATAGAAGAATAACAATAATAACGTTCGGCTGAGGTGATTTCTTCCCTTCGGACGCCACACAGCCAAACTGCAAAAAATGGCATTAATCACGCAATTTATTCCCTAAATGAAAAACAAAACAAAAAATAAGACTCGAAATATGCTTAGAAAGCCAATGAATACCGCATATTAAACCTCTTTTTCCATTAAAAAATAATTTTAGAACTGTTTAGTTATAACTTCATAATTAAATGCATAAATGGGCGCAAGCCTACACAAAATTACTTAACAGGAAAATTTGACATTTAACAATTGTCATTTGCCCACGCAAAAAAATGATTAAAATAATACATATAGTCAAGAAGATGACATTTCATGACATGGAACAAAAATTAAACATTAAATAAAATTAACCGGTTTTGTCACCCACACGTTTTGGAAGGACGCAGTCGGATTTTGCAACTAAGAAATGGCATTTTTATGGTAATATTTTAAGTTGTGCCCACAACATAATCAGTGTCTCGCCCTGACATTAATGACAGATGTAGCATGCACAGCCTGCACACTATAGCCTCAATCAAGTAGTTTGATATGCAGAAAGTAAACTAGTGTATGACGTTGATTTTTGTGTAAAGGTCACTTATAAGTGTTTGCAATAACGGTCCACATAATGACCTTATTGCAATTAGTTTTGGCACTTTTCAAGCCTTCTAGCATTGATTAATTGCATTTATAACGTCTGCCAGGGGAGATTTGACTGTGCAATTTACTAATACAACGGACTATGCCTGATACAAATCATAACATAACATACTGAATAGTAATTAAATGAAAATGAAAAAAGATTCGAACTATTTTTAGAAACCCCTTGAAATCTGCATACTGAACAGTGGATCTTTTTTTATTAAAGCTTTTTAATTCGCACCTTCATTCGACCTGATTAAAATCATATCCTGATTATACGCTCCTGCGCGCACTTTAGTACTTCTGGTACTGTTTAGTTACTGATTTATTCAGAAAAGAACGTGAGACTACGTTAATTAAATGAATAGGACATTTGAAAAATCCTCAGTTGTCATCAGCAAATATGAAATTGCTAACAACAGTAAAAATTAATTATTACAGTCAAAACTATGACATATCGTGACATTGCCTTATACTACTTCAAACATAAAATGAACATTACATATTTAAGCAGTTTAACCACCTACACGTTCTTCGCAGGACGCAATCTGGTTTTACAATAATGTTTGGACATGTTTGCCTTAGGTATCCTATTGTTAGGAACTGTTTTAAGCTAACAACGTTGTTTATCTCACCCTTGTTACCTTGCAAACTACTAATGTAGTTTAAAAATTAGCATTCATTGTGTTCTGCAGTATTTTAAAAGGAATAAAACAACCTTTTTAATTGTACTTGTACATTATATTCAAATTTGTGTGCACATCATCAAATATTTCAAGTAAAAAAGTAACCAACGATATCGTTAATCACGTTGTTAATTTTCACAAAGTTCTGAAAATCGGCCCAAATTGTTATATTTAAAAACTCTAGTAATTATGAAGTAATACTATTCTGCTGATCTCGAACTTTCAAACCATTGCAAATTATTAATTATGTTATTCATTTTTAACGAACTACTTCTGCTGATGTATCGGCATACATCCGAGGTTGATTTTCTATGGAAAATGGCTAACGTGTTACGATTGTGTTAGAAACCTGCGAAGCAATGAAAGTGTATTGACTACCAGACTTACAATTGCCGTCAATATTAAATGTTACAGTGTTGTAAACCCTCTAGACCCGTGATGTCATTTCGGGTACTGCGGCAAGCAAATATTCGCTTGATTTATTTTTTGAAAGGGTGTAATAATTTATTTTTTACGTTTATTGTATAGAAATACAGATCATTTACAGGTCCGCGCCCATGTTCAGCGGAAAACTGTTGTTTTCACATGACAATCCTTTTACTTATGACGGTTGCCATTTGGGTCCCAAAACGTGGCAAATGTACAAAGTGATTGAATTTTGGATGCTTAGTCAATTTTAAAATTTGATTCGAGCGAGTACTTGGTTGCCGCAGTACCAGAAAAAGACGTCACGAGTCACATGGAAATTTCACACTGGTTAAACTACTCATTTACTTTCAAGGTAAGGCATATTACCCAACTTGTCGTTATTTTAATAGTCAGACTGCAATGATAAGTATTGCTGTGTCAAGCAAAACAATATTTAACCGAAGGGCATTGTTACGATGAATGACTAAAGAATATAAATGATAATAATTAAAAAAACAAAACAAGCGGTTTTCTGAGAAACGCCAACACCATTTGTGCACACTCGGTAAACTTAAAGACGCTTACGCTGCAATATATAAGTTATGGTGTTCTTTTTGTTTCGTCTGCACTTTTGCTGTACCAACGTGCGTAATTGAGACTAAAAAAGGAAACACTTATGCAATTAACACTCATTCTCGCTCAAACTAATATTTGTTCATCATAAAAAGCTATTGTCTTTCACATACCGTAAACTTAAGGTGCTTGCAGTTTTCCTATCAGTGAAACATTAATGGTTTTAATTGATATGAAGTGGTTCAGTCTTGCCCAAATTTCATAAAAATAGCCTGATAATAATTATTAAGTAATTAATTCACCTCATTTCTTACCGTTTCGAAGCCCGGTATGATTGCTAATTTAAGATATTTTTAATAATCGTGTTTTGTCATTAATTGTATTGTTATAAGTTATTGGCCAATAATTTAAATACAAATATATATATTATAGAAAGTAAATACTATGAATATTGTACTTTATTATTATTATTATTATTATTATTATTATTATTATTATTATTATTATTATTATAATTATTATTATTATATTGTTATAAGTTATTGGTCAATAATTTAATTACAAATATATATTATAGAAAGTAAATACTAAAAATATTGTACTTTATTATTATTATTATTTTATTTTTATTATTATTATTATTATTATTATTATTATTATTATTATTATTATTATTATTATTATTTATTATTATTATTATTAATTATTATTATTTTTATTATTATTATTTATGTTTTTATTTTTATTATTTTTTGATTATTATTATTATTTTTTTATTATTATTATAATTATTTATTATTATTATTATTATTATTATTATTATTATTATTATTATTATTTTTTCATTTTTATTTTTTATTATTATTTTTTATTATCATTTTATTATTATTATTATTATTATTATTATTATTATTATTATTATTATTATTATTATTATCATTATTCAATTACCTTGATAAGATAGATATTGCACATGCCAGATCTTACGTAATGAAAAAGTAATCATAAAATGAGACAACCATAATGTATTAACAATCCTTGAAATCCATGTAATTTGGTTTAAAATTGAATATTTATATTCGGACTTTGTTGTCTGTACCATAAAATTTTGCGTCCATTTTGCATGAACCGGTCGAACTGTATGTGCGTGCTCGATTGGGTGGTCAGAATCGTAGGAGATTTGTATTCAAACTTCCATAAAGTCCTCCAAAGGAGTGATACCTAAAGGTGTTTAAGTTTGGGCTAGTGAAATTGGTGTCGGGCTTGTACAATTTCCTATCTGGTAGCCCGAATGGGCTAGTGAATTCACATCCGAATTATGTGTTAATGTGTAAACATCTATCAGTTGAATCATTTTATGCATTAAATCGAAAACCATTTGTACTGTTTTTAAATGCAGATATGGAATATCATTCCTTCCTGACTGAATGTACTTAGATGGTACCCTCTTTTCACTCAGACACATCCCAGCTCATCCTCCTTTAGGTTCATCCTCGTTTGTGTTAAAACTCCTGTTTAAGGGAACTTAATGCAATGGGCGTGCACGCCATAGTTTGGGCGCGCATATATCTGTATGCGATTCATTATTACTTTAATTGGCCTATACCGTAAAATTGTCATTTGAATTGTCATATTAACTCATTTGAAAGCACAAGCAAGATTTTGTTCTAAATAGTGTATTTCTTGCTTTGTAAAATGTAAACCATTTTTATTTGTATATAACTTTTTTGTAGCATTTTTGCAGTTAAATATATGGAGGAAATCAGATATTGATTGAATGACTGATTAACTGATTGATTGAATTTATGAATGTTTGAATGATTTATAAATTGTTTGAATTATTGATTAATTGATTTTCTTGTTCGATTAATTGAATTAATGATTGATTGATTGATCGATTGATTGATTGATTGAATGATCGATCGATCGATCGATCGATCGATCGATTGATTGATTGATTATTTGATAGATTGATTATTGATTATTGATTGATTGATTGATTGATTGATTGATTGATTGATTGATTGATTGATTGATTGATTGATTAAGCTTCTGTACGAAATGATGTATTCGTATGTCTCGTTTGAATTGTTAATCTGATCGAAACGTCATTTAAACATGACGTGAAGTATATATTATATCAAAATAGGACAAATTACATCACATACCTTACAGGGAATCGTTAACGGTTTTTAGGTTGTCAACGAATATTTTAATCTGTGTTGAAATTTAGATGTTTTTGTATTTATCTGTAGGCACTCCTCAAAGTAACAGAATGTAATTCATCTGAACATTTGTTTGTAAATTAAAGCATAGAAAAGTTCAATTTTCAATAGCGTTACCGATTCTTTTTTGGCAAAAAACAAGCTTTTTGATCACAGTTCACATGGAGTTAAAAAGTCGATGTCTGACCCTATAATACGTAAAGATTTTATGTCCTTTTTTGTTCTCTAGAACACGTCTAGTACCAAGATTTAAGAAATGAGGTTTCAATTCTGATTAAGATAAAAATTATATCATTGTATATGTTTCTTAGTTTAGTGCATACAGTTAATTTAGTATTTCTTTCCGGATTTAAAACTGGGGATTCCGTATTGAATTTTGATATTTCATTAAATGTACAATACAAGACGTGTATCACTTATTTCTATTTTATAACGTTTATTGAGGCGTTACCGCTTGGTTGCCTTTAAACTATTGCATATACCGGTTTACATTACATTAATGTTGACAGGCATTAGCGTAGATTCAGGTGGGAACGCGCCATATGTTTTCTTTAATTGCTTGAAGGTTGAAATTTATGGTCACAAAAAGAAACTTAATACACTGATAGCACATCATCTGTTCGTTAACGTTCAAGTCTAATCATGTTAAAATCACTGTTGTACATTAAATACTAAAACACCTGCATGACGGTTTGAACGAATGAATCACGTTAATGAGTATAATATGGGATAAAGGCGTCGGGCATTACCAAACATAAATTACCTCAGGTATAGTTTCTGAAAAGAGTCAATCATGGCCAACCAAGGCGATGTTCAAACAACAAAGACATATGTGAGACCAAGTACAGAATGTTGGGCTCACTATTATCACTTATTTGTGTGTTTTCATTAAATATTTTATCAAATTATACAAAAGGGAAAAGGGGCACTAAATAAAATGACATTTTCATTTATTTTCAGTGTGTTGGCCAGTTGGTCTTCCATTTACCATATTCTTAACTTAGTATATAAACTTTTATTATTTATAAAAAGATATCTTTAACCACGGATATATGGTTTATGTCCATGCTTAATCATACTTCTTGTTCAAGTATAATCTCTGACTGTGAGTGACATATTTAGTTAAATAAATAACTACATTACGATGTTGGTAGAGGTAGAGGCCGGTTTACTAATGAAGCTCTTTAACTAATAGAGTGTCATGCCAGTGGTCCGCCGGAAAAGGTTTGAACACTTCAACATGCGTACATTTCTTTCAAGGTTAAATTTCTAAGTATCATCCGGTGGTTGTGCAGGAATTATTTTTAAAAAAGCTTTTTGCTGTGCCCCTGAATGACAGACATTTTAATCTTATTGCTATTTTCGGAGGGTAGTTTGATACCAAAAGTCTTCAAGCTCTGAATGAAAGACTTGTTCTAATGAAAAATGACACATGAGGTATTAAGTGCTCCTATTTCAAAATTCGGATTAAGACAACAAGAAGAGATTTGAGCGAAAATGATCCTGCATGTTTGTACAACAAAGAATGACTGTATAAACATCAATATTGTAGTAGAATTTCAGCATGATAAAACTTTTATTTTTTCATCAGTGCTTAAGTTTTTCCTAGGTGGAGGTTTAAGTCCCAGTGCAAAATGGGAAAAAGACGTTAATCGAAATGTTTAAACAAAGCAATAAAGTTGCACTCTCACAGATTGACAGTTTTTTTTACTCCTTTCTTAAGCCCTTTCATATGATATAAAAGCAGGTAGAGGGGTGATTTTCATCTAAACACACGCATATCGACAGTTTTGACATATAAATAATCTCATCGGCTCATTATGGCATCAATTTCTTCAATTCAAACATATGATATAACTCATAATCGAACAAATCTCAAATGTTTGGAAAACTGCCAAATATTTAATTTCTCTTAAAGCCTTAGTATCGTATTAAGCTATAAAACATATATTTTCAAACGTGAATATGAAACACTGCGATATGATTTTTTTGTTAGCAGTTTTATATTACTGGTTTCCAAATATTTGAACAAAAATGGCTCATTCAATAACAAAAATAGGTAAAGTTATTAAAACAGTCAATTTGTGAGATATAGCTTTAAATTGGTGTGAAACTAAATATTTTGTGAATATTTTTCAAATTTATTGTACATGCTTTTGATTGATGTGAAAATCCCATTTATATTTGTTCTGTTGTAGATGACCTGCAATACATGGAATACATGTAACACAACTGCAATGACAACCTAGAAGGATAAATAAGGGCAAGATGGCATTGACGGATCGAATAAAGAATACATCATTTGGTTTAGTTTAAAGCCTACAGTGCATTGCGCTCTTTGAAATGTGAAAAGGTGACAGTGGTAAAGTGGATAAGGTATCAATCTCTAATCAAACGTTGTTGGTTCAAGCCGCATTAGGGTACTTTCTTATGGCCTCAGAAACAGGACATAGACTCGAGTGTGATTATATAAGCTTTCAGATTGTGTTGCAATCTAGCTAAATAATTTTGCATTACCTAAAATGTTAGCTGACTTGCAATCAGTTTTATCATTGTTGTTGACTTGTTTTGCTATCATTTAAAATGTTAATTAGAACTAAGAAGTGATGATAATTGCTTACTGCAACCAATATTTATTTTCCTTAGTTGTAACTACAATAAAAAAGCAAATAATATCAAATTCTATTGCATTATGAGATTGCATCTCGAGGGGTAAAAGCGAAAAGGTTCTATCTGCCTCTATATTTAATGTCACTTAGAACATTTTCGCATTCATCCCTCGATATGTTGGTTTGACGTGTGACAATGAATATGTCAATTTTAGAACAATCCTCATAGTAATTTACATAACATGACATGTTATTTCAAAGATACATTTTTATTAGATTGATTATGGTATTGTTGATAGCATCATTAGTGGAGAATGTAACTTTGATGACAGTGTTGATTCATTTTCTAGTCTTTTATATGATAAAGCGTTTGCTGCATGTGGTAAAAGTGTAAAAATTAGTGGTTCTAGATGTAACCGAAAATATAAAAATGCTTGGTTCAATAATGAATGTGAAATTGCAAGGTGTGAATTTAGATTTGCAAGTCGAATGTACAGAAAACATAACACTGATGAATTTCGCGCATTGTAGCATATGAAACGTAATAATTATCGTGGTATTACTCGTAAAGCTAAGAGGCAGTTTAATTTTCAACAAAGAAGTGAATTACATAATATGTCTAAAACGCAGCCTCAGAAATTTTGGAAAGAAATAAAGAAAATCCGAAATATTAAGCCCAAAGAACATAATATTAGCAAAGATGATTTTATGAATCATTTTAAAAATCTTTTTGATGGCGAAACATTCTCAAATGATGTCATTGATAACGGTCAAAATGATGAAAACGTTAATATAGATCAGTTAGATAATGATTTTACGTTCGAAGAAGTTGTAAAAGCAATAAGTTCATTAAAAAGAGGTAAAAGCGGTGGTGTGGATGATTTAACGCCTGAAATGTTTATTGAATGCAGTGATGTTTTCGCACCAATTTTGTGTAAACTTTTTAATTGTATGTATGTAAACTGTGTTTACACCCAAAGCTGGACAAAAGGTATAATTGTACCATTGCCTAAAAAGGGAAATCTTAATGAAGTTAACAATTATAGAGGTATAACCCTTACAAGTATATTTTCTAAATTATTTTCTATATTGCTGGATAACCGATTGCGGAAACGGGCAGATGATGTTAGCCTTCTCAAAGATTGTCAATATGGATTTAGAGGCAAAAGAGGTACTGTAGACGCTATTTTTGTATTGTCATCTATTATTAATAAGGTTAAACACTATGATAAGCGAAAGTTGTACTGTGCTTTTATTGACTTTCGTAAGGCATTCGATGTTGTATAATGGTATATGGTACAAATTATTACAATATGGTGCATCTTCAAAACTTGTATCAATGCTTAAAAAGATTTATGAAGAAGTAAAGTCATGTGTACGTGTTAAATCGCAATATAATGATTATTTTAACAGTAATATGGGTGTCAAACAAGGTGAACCCCTTTCACCACTTTTATTTCTGTTTTTTTTTTATAAATGATATGGAAGAGTATCTAAAAATAGATAATATTGACTTTATCACTATCGAAGAAATCCAACTATTCATGTTGTTGTTTGCAGATGATACTGTTTTATTTTCATATACAGAAAATGGACTTCAACAATTACTTAACAAATTACACGACTATTGTAATATTTGGGGTATATCTGTTAATATAGACAAAAGCTTCGTAATGGTTTGTAAAAAGGGAAATAGAATAGAAAATGTTAATTTGCAATATGATGGTCATATATTGGATGCTGTTAACAAATTTATCTATCTAGGTATTACTTTATCACAAAATGGAACCTATTTGCAAGCGCAAAAGAAGTTTTATATCTATATTTCACTCTATTTTGTTGTCATTAATGCCATCTCGTATGTTCTTTGTGTACTGGCAATGTTCTAATTGAATTTTCTAATAAAACTTTGACTTGACTTGACTGGGTATTATTTTATAAAATGATGTAATAAAAGTTTTTCTGAATTTCCTTGTTTTTGTTTGATGCAGATGTGTTTGGTGTGTCATCATCATCACAATTGTTGTGTGAAAATTACACATTCAAATAAAATAATAAAGAAACAACATTTGGTCAACCCAAGCATTTATAGTTAGGATTGGGATAATCACAATGGAATAGTTAGTCTAACATATCACCGGGTGATTAAACTAGTTAATTAGCGTGCAGGCTTCAAATTTTATATTATTTTTTACTGAATATACAGGTAAATAATTATGTCTTTATATTTGGACAAAAAATGGACACAATTTTGATAATTCAACATGCAAAGAAAGGTCCATAACTTTAACTGTAATAGTTTTGCTTTAGATCTCTTGTTGTGAATTTATTAGTTAAGACTGAGACATAGGATGAAACGAATAGGATGAAGATTTAATTTTGTATTTGCAAATCATCATAGTCATGCATAAGAAAGATAGTGGAGTTTCTCAAGCTACTCAATCAACACAGAAGGGCTTGGCAAAGTAATAAAATGGGAGTAAAACCAAAATTGAATCGCATACAGATGGCTCATGTTGTAGTTGTCTTATATTTAAAATAAAAAAATGAGGGAAATCTTAATAAAACTGAAATTTACTGGAATTATACTTGTTTGCATTTTATGGAGTCAGACATAACAAAATTTCATTATGTGTGAAAAGCCATCCAAAAGCTAGGATCAATAATAAATTATCATTCAAAAAATTATTTTGTTGACGATTATTGAAGCATGTGACAAGGAATGAGATAAATATCCGAAAAAGCTTTCGAAACCTGACTAATTATTTTATGTTTGACGCTTTTACTTACAAAAAAATGTCCACATCAGTATATCAGTCGTTGTGTTGTGATTATATAAAAAGAAACAAGAGGGCCATAATGTGTAGCGTAATGATACTGTTCACTTAACTTTTGTGAAAATTCTTTAAGTTCACAACCAACAATTGTTCAAGTGTTAAGTCTTTATTTTACAATGTTCTTTCTAGGTATCATACAGTCTAATAGTCTATTTCATGCCCAAAACCTAACTTTAACTATCTTCCCAACATGTCTTCATTTATACTACATTACCGCATAACTCTTGACAGGCGTGTAAATAAAACACCCATTAAATTTCCCTTTACATACGAAAATAACGTATTTCTTTGTATTCCACAGTCATGAATTATCAAGCCAATTGGACTAATAGCCAACGGCCATTACGATCTGTCAACAGCTTTGCATAGGCAATTTACATAAAAATCTACACTTGATAATCATGATGAAATATTTGTTTTTTGTTCCAAATTACTTTGAAGTCTACTATTGATTTTTGTAATTACTTTAAAGTGTTTTATACGTGACCTAAGACGTAACGTGACACTTTAAAGTGTTTTATACGTAACTACGTTACGTGGCAAATGGCCCTAAATCGTTCACCTGAATAAAAGAGTTTAACCTTTGTAATCAATATAGATTGATATTTGTTCTCAAAAATATTGAAAAACATACTGATCAAACAGGTTGCCTGGATAAGCACTGACAGGACTTGTAACAGTTGCCTGCACACTGACAGGACTTGTCACAGTTTCCTGCACACTGACAGGACATGGTGATTGACTGCACACTGACAGGATTTGATTCTCATACCTGCACACTGACAGGACTTTGTTCAGTTGCCTGCACACTGACAGCACTTGGTACAGATACCTGCACACTGACAGGACTTTGTTCAATTGCCTGCACACACGCAGGACTTCGTTCAATTGCCTTCACACTGACAAAACTATGTTAAATTTGCTTGCACACTGAAAGAACTTTTAGTATAGATACACAAACAACAGTGAACCATCCAATAAAATCAATAAACTGCCTTAAAGCTGCAGTCTCACAGAACTACCGTTTTAACAACTGTTTTAATTTATGTCTTGGAAAGAGCAAATATTGGCGTAAATATTTGCCAACCAATGATAAAAGATTGCTGACAAATGATCCGATCGCAGATGTTCATATTTCTGTTTGAAAATTGATGTGTTATGGCTTAAATCTTTACTAACGGTTAAAGAAAAATGCATAAAACATCAATTGAACTTAAATATATAAATTTGCGATCATTTATTTTTGTCAGCAGTCCTATATGACTGGTGTCCATGCATTTTCACAAAAATGGCTCGTTCCAAGACAAAAAATAATAATAAAAAGTTGACAAAACGTTCAATCTGTGAGAGTGCAGCTTTAAGCTCTAAAAAACAAATATCAGACCACATTCAGCACCCTTCACTAATATCAAAACTTCTTCCATTTAGGACAACATCACCTTCCTTTCACATGTTTTATTCAAAATTTTCTTTATATACATTCCGGCTTATTCACTATCCACACAAAAAATTAGATTGTAGCTAAGAATAATATACATGAAGTTCAATGGAAAAGTCTGATTATTAAATTTACCATTAAGTTAAAAAAAGAAATTTCTTCTAAAGAATAAAGTGTATAATAATTATTTGAATCTATGAATCTAAAAAAAAGATCAATTACTACCTTTAAAAGACTATGTTGAAGACTTACTAAAATTTAAAATCTATTCCCTTGTTACTAAAATAGCAAATAGTGGAATCTCAAAAAAGGGAGACCATATAGCAAGACTTGCTTCAAGTGTAAACTTTACATAACTATCAGATTTTTACATTTTGGCAATTTTGATGTTGTTGTTGTTGTTCAATCATGACCTTTGGTGAATTTTGTAGAGGGTCACCCAAGGAAGTTTTCTGTAAAGTTTAATTGAATTTGGACTGGTAGTTTTAGAGGAAATGTTTTTTTTAAAGCAAAATAGTCAAGGAAGCTTTCTGTAAAGTTTAATTGAATTTGGACTGGTAGTTTTAGAGGAAATGTTTTTTTAAAGCAAAATAGGAAGTTGGCCATTTTGTTGTTGTTGCTGTTGATGTTGTTGTTGTTGATCAATCGCGACTCCTTGTTGTATTTTTGTAGAGGGTCACACAAGGAAGCTTCCTGTAACGTTTCAATAAATTTGGAGTGGTAGTTTCAGAGGAGATTTTTTAAGCAAAACAGTCAGTCGGCCATTTTGTTGTTGTTGTTGTTGTTGTTGATCAATCGTGACCCCTTGTTGTATTTTTGTAGATGGTCACCCAAGGAAGCTTCCTGTGAAGTTTTATTGAATTTGGCCTGGTAGTTTCAGAGGAGAAGTTTTTTAAGCAATTGTTGACGGACGGACGGACTGACAGACGGACGGACGGACGGATGGATGCCGGACAAAGACCGATCACAATAGCTCATCTTGAGCACTTCGTGCTCTGGTGAGCTAAAAAAGGAAATTACAAACCATCAGCTTAAAAGAGGGCTAAAATCGTGTAGAACAGTATGTATATAATTGTCACAACAACTTTTTAACGAATATCATGGTTTCATTATTTAATAAGGCATGTGGCAATGAGTAGTTACTTCCGAATTTATGTAATTTACCCTTAAAGATTACCTGCTTTTTAGATTTGTAACATCTTGATTGTTGATAACTATAAGATATAATTATACCAGTCTGTATCAAAGATCAAAGGTATATAACAAACAATGGAAAAGTAATAGTCAAACTTGAAATGCTGTTATTTTGGGAGTCCTGATGCACCAGTCATTTGTAAGCACGCCCCACCCCACCCCCACCCCCAGGTCCGGGTATAGCGGGGACTTTGACTTTCGGTCCAGCCAAGCCCGGGCAAAATCTCCGCCCTGCGGGAACGATCTGCTGGTAAAACCTCCGCCAAATGCCCCGCACCCAAGGGACCCTAGGTAAGGCCAATTTCCCGCTATATTTGGCGTGAAGGCAAAACCACCGCAGTCACCCGGCACTGCAGGCCACCTGGAAGGTAAAAACACGGCCCATTTCCCCGGCTATCCCCGGTATACCCCCGCACCTGGGGGCGTGGTTACATTTGACTGGTGCATGACTCTAAATTAGGGTAAAAACAATCTTTCGCTGAACTTCAAAGATTTCAAACAAACACTTCTAACATTTTCATTAACAGGCATCAGTAGTGGCCGACTGACATTATTCCTGTTTATGAATGCAAATCAGACTTTTTTGTTCTCATTTGAATTATTTGTTTTTCATAAATTGAATTAAATCTTCAGTTTTGACAATCTTAAATGCACTCTGACCATCATCAAAAGTGACAAATTTTCCCGTTGTGTTCATGTTCTGTATATACCAAATAATCAAAGGGTGAGCTGGCTTTTGATGTCATAACTCTCTGTTGTCTGCGGACACGGGCACAGGTTCGTGAAGGCGTGAATTCCCCAGACTGGATGCCTTCCTTTCATAGAATCCTTCTAGGTGGCTTCTGTATGGTCCTTTGTTAAATACTGTTTCGATATAGTGTCAATGTGTGTATACCACGATTTAAATTACGTCATATATGCTACGTCGGAAGGCAAAAATTTGCTTAAAATGAAGACTTAAATCAAAGATAACTTTTCATTTACAACACCATTTTAAATGAGACAAAGGGCAGTCTATGCCTCTTAAAGAGCTCCGCATTTGTTTTAATTCCGAAAATTGATGAGGTCATTAGTTTCATCAAACACGTCGACAAAACTGTTTCCAAAATAATGTTTTGACAGTGCTCCGTCAGACGGCCGTATTGTGAAAAGGTTTGTCGAAGTGTTTTAAGAAACTAAACTCGCAATCAAATTCTGGTAAAAGACCGAAGGTGGGGCTTCGTAAGCAGCGAAAACTGCGCTATGTTTCATTTAAAATGGTGAAGAAATAGTGAAGTCATCTTTGTTAAAGTCTTTTTTCAAATCAAAATATTGCCTTCCGACGTAGCATTTATGACCATTTATCACATGGTATACACACACTATATTTACATAGTGTAAACAGGTATTTTAGTGATATTATTCATGGTGTTTTGTCAAAATGCCTTTTTTGACTAGACGCAATCGACAGAGCCGGGCGGTTGGGTTCAAGCGGGGAACATAAAGAATATATACTTGAAAGTAAAAAGCTACATTTCTATGTTCTAAAACCTGCATTAAGTATGCTTGATTTTCATTAGAAAAAATACCATGATAGATCATCAGCGTGATAACACACGTACCTACTAAAAAAGGCCAACATGATAAAAAAGTCAATGTAAATGGTGATTCGTATTATAATAACCCGATGTTCAATTCCTTTGCGCCACAATTCCAAGCCCGCAAGATTGCAATGCCTTATTTTGTAAGAACAATACAAAGGTTAACCGCAAACCATAAAGGACACTGTTCCGCGAACATACACGAAAGTGATGCTATTGGTACCAAGTGTCAGTGCTCTGAATATGTAGCTAAAAATATCTCTAAACACATTAATTGATATTTTTAAAAATCATACAAATGGTCGATTGTTAAGTAGGAGTACGTTCCTACACAGGTGAGGGTGACTCCAAGAATCATGCTAGTGTAGGTCCAAAAAATAACATTAACAACATTTGGCAAGTCACAAACGAGTCTCGTCGAGTAAAACGAGAGGTGACAAAACAAATTTTACTTTCGCTATGTTCAAAGGTGCTACAAAATCAAATTTGAAGAACATATTTGCTATTGAATGAAGCAAATGTGTGTTGCTTTGTTGACAATGAACCATTATATCCAATGGCAACTTAAACAAAATCAAAGCTGTAATGCCAGCTGTAACTAGAACAATTGTTATTAGTTTCAAAGTTTACTGCGCGATACATAATGTAAGGAAACAGTCTAGTCTAGCAGGTAAAAAACGTCATGCCATCGAACGTAAGGCTAAAAATGACAGAACTGAAAAAATGGGGCGGTGGAAAGAAGATGGGATGAAAATCTAGCAATTAATATATAGTAGCCTATGTGTACGTGGTTGTGATTAACTATATTATTTAAAGCAAGTACTAGTGTCGCCAAACTTTTTGCTCGATTTGCACATGACATTGAGCTATGACTAAATTCTTAAAACCATGACAAAAATCAACTATGAATTGTCACTGTTCTATGTATACGATTTACATATGTTTCTCTTTTTGTTATTAACTGTAAATCATAACTGGTAGTCACTTCGTTAAGTTATTTAAATTGTCCACCAAGACTCATAACAAACAGTAGGGCAGAGGCATGGCCAAAGCATTGGCCAGCCTTGACACAGAGCTTACAGTAATTATTTACATGGAAAAGTTAAAGGCAGATACACACATCCCTTAACTGGGCCTAGATGGCATATAAAATGGATATTTTGAAGCATGGCACATTTGTATGCATCCATGACCATGCTGTGCAGACGACAGGAAGTGCTTACGGGTTAAAGACTACCTAAAAATACTCAAAAGATAACATAACATATACTCCCATTTCGAGCGATTCATACAACATAAATAGGCAGATGGCTATATGCAACTACTTAAATTTAATACAGGTTAGAACAAAAATACGTTTCTGATAAGAAAGAATATTTCAGTCAAAGACACTCACTGACTTTTTCAATTTGACTACCCATTTTTGGCGCAAGATGTGGTAGTTGGTGTCCTGGTTACAACTTTCCCATTTTAGGAAATTCCATGCAATTTCATTTCTTTTTTAAAATTACAAACGATCAGCTGAAAAGAGGGCTAAAATTAATACTAAAGTATGTCTAAAAAACACGACAGCTTTTCGAAGAAAACCATGGTCTCAATTTTTATACAAAAAAGGCAACATAATATTCATAATTGAACAATCAGAAGTCATTTCCGAATGGGTGTTATTTGCCCTCGGATGTATATTGCCGGTTTACAATGTCAATTGTTTTTACATTTATCTAAATTGCAAGTAGATCGCGTATTAATTGCTATTTAGCAGTTAAACCTTAAGAACGCTACCCCTGGGAATTTCGTTTTCATGACCTATGCAATAAAACATTTTACTTGGAATCAATTTCAACTTAGAAATACAAAATTCAAGTCAAAACACTACATTTATTTAATACTATTATTAAATAATACGAACCGCTTCTGCTGATATACCGGCATACATCCGATTTGCTTTCGATGGAGAATAGAAGAGTTCCCAGTTAAACCTTCGGTGAACCACATTTGACCCCAGCCCTGAATTAGGTGACATGGTACGAAGAACGATATCAGTCCATCCAAATGAGATTGCATTGGTTTTCAAATCATGCGGTTTGCATTAGAAGCAACAAACCACCATGAATAACATTTTGGTTTACTCAGTGTTATCGACTTCTCGGCTCTGATTTCTCCATTGTATAGTTGTCGTATTACAGAATTTTGAAATAAAACGATAATTGTCTCATAGGTAAAGATTGTAAGTAAGACCTTTACAACAGTAATCGACCCAAAGGCTGCGTCCTTGCAGACCGATAGTTGTTGTAAATTCTCACTGACCTTTAACCATTGCCTAATGCTGATGGCGGAGGTGATTGTGATGAAGTACTGACAATTATACAAATGCATGACGCTGACATGCTGTAAAGTTTATATTGTTGCTGCTGCTGTTGGTGATTCTCAAGCTGCTGCTGATGTTCATCATCTCACTCACTATCTTCCGTCATTTCTAGCTACATATATATATGTTCCTTGAAAAACAGTTTTTCAGCATTGTACAACTGGGAAGTCTCCTATACCATTTGTGATACATAGAGATGATCCTCAATCCTTTATTCACTGTTTGCCCTCTTCTTTGTTATCTGTAATTATGATTTCGGAGTTCTGTTCTATTTTCAGTGTAGTTTTTATTTCACTGCGATTCAGAAATACCATGGATTAAGCAAAAAGCGATGTTTAACAGAGTTCGTTCTAAATTAACAAAATATTTTGGGTAAGGGTCCTTATCCAAATTAAAAGTAAACTTCGCCTTACACTTTTTCGTGGCTGGTGGTGGTGGAGGGGGCTTACATGATACAAGATACAAGAATCTTAATTTATTGGGTAAATGCTATCATGACTTGTTAGCTCAACTAATTATTTTCCGACATGATTATACAATATATAACATATCAAAACATAACAAAGTGCTGGTGACCTGGAATAAAAGCACAGACTCAGTTTTAAATAGTTGCAATATTGGATCAAATATTACAAAAGCCGTTTCTTATTATATTCATGCATACAAATACAATAAGAAAGATGGATAAAGCACTGTGAATAGTGATAACATCAGCAAGTTTGATCGCTTGTACGGCCAGTCCACACCCGCACAGTTCCTCTTATTGACATACCACTGTAAAATGGCTTGTTCTTCCAAAAGTATATATTTACAATAATCGTATAAATCTAAAACAGCAAAACTGTAAGTAGCATTGATTTACAACATGGTACAGTGATGTGTAGTTGGTAAAATGTTATAATTTATTTAGCCTGCTAGAATAAATGTTAAGAAAGTATTGCTAGGGGGAGTACTTAATTGATCATTAAATTTAAATACTTCTTGATTCTGCTGATATTATCACGCTCTACTCGGTTTCCGTACTGACAATATCCACACCTACCACTGTGTAAGAATGTTAATTTAAAATGCCAAATCGTAACACCTAAACAAATTGTTGCCGAAAAAACAAACAAGAAGTTGTAGGTGTTCGACAGATGTTAATGATATATACATTTGAAACAATAATAAAAAGGTTTTAGCCCAATTTTGCATGTCATTGAATTTGATATGTTTGTTCATATTCAGAACGCCTAATGCAATCCTTTCTGGTATCTGAATGCCACCTCTTCTGCAATGGGTGTAAGTCATCCCACTGAAAAGAAACTCCTTTTCCGTGGAGACAATGGATAATAAATCATTGAAACACTTTTTACTTCTCAATTTTTTTTAATCTTAAAATTATAAAATAGTATTTGCACAATGGGCATTTACAAGAGGGACATGTCAAGGTGCTTCCCGTCGTTTAATATAAGAATTACTTGCTTGACGGGTACACTGGTAACCAAATGTCGGGTACGCCGATATAATTTGAGGACCCGTTTCTCGACAATCACACTATTTTTTAGTTTTAATACTTTGAAACATGCGTTGGGATTTGGATGTTTGAGGGGCCAAAATTTGGCCAGGTTTACCTATAAGTTTATTGTTATTTATTTTTATTGTTAAGTTTCCTCAAGTTTATGCATACTTTGATAAGATTTACGTTTTTTCTTTATTTAGGATTGTTGGGATAAGAGTGAGGTTTGTGCACTTAAACTGGTTTAAACCCCCAGTAAATTTACATTTTACTGACCGTTCCATGGCGGTACCTAACAATCCTTGATAAACATACCTATTTTTATATATAGTATGTATGCAATGTGCTGTTTGTGGAGTTTTGTGCTGTTCTTCCATGATTCTTGTTTGTGTGTTTTGTTTTTATGTTCTATGTCTCTGACGTTTACCCATTGCTATTAAGCCGGGATTATGTTTAAACCTTTTTGCTACTGAGCTAGTTTCTGTAGTTTTTCGCATAAATATTGATGTGTTGTTGTTCACTCGTTTCATTTAAACTACAGTGCAGACGTTTTAGAGAAAAGAGTATTTGCACTACATGGTAGTGTGTAACTTTTCCGAAAAAAACTTAAAATTTAAAGTTATTATTTCTAAAGCTTTAACATAAAATAGTATTTTTAGCTTGCGCAGTTACTTAATTCCGCTAGTATTTCTATGATGTAGTATGGTACCGTCTTACCTGTGTTAACACATTTATTTTAAAGCAAACCGGCTTTTGATATCCATGAACCTTTACTATTATGAAAATGAATCACATCTTTTTCGATTCGTAAGAGAAAATAGATACTCTCAATTTTTCAAAATATTTTACTTCATTTAGCCAAACCTACTAATAGTTTGGTTTAAAAAAAATAAAAATAGTTTGACTCAGGGTCGACACTAACCTTTTTTCCAAGGGATCCCGAAGGGACACCAACATTTAAAATCAAGTGTCTCTTCCTGAAATGAGGAGTTCCTTCCCCTTTTTTCCATTTTTATCATTGTTAAGCCTATTTAATATTATATTCAACATACAAATGCAGTCTTTTACTTTTCAATTTGTAATTCAAGTTTACACTATATTATACATGCTTTCAATAACATGTAATGAAAAACTTTCGTAAGACAATGTCAGACATGTGAACCTCTGGCAATGGCAGAGATGCAGATTTGGGTTTCTTCGTCAGTAGATTGGGTTCGAAAGGGGTAAAATGTCAGTATTGTTTTCACCGCCTGTGCCTTGCAAATTGGGAAAAACGGTCGAGTTTAGGAAAAATACAAAACCAGGCCCAAATAGCTTATATAATGGTAAATATACATGTTTTCACTTTATATATGCATACATTATGGTGTTAAAGAGAGTCTTGTCAATATTATGGGATTTTTTTCAAGAAATGCATTGCTTTGTTATTCATCAACATAATCTGCATTTATCAAATTGGGAAAATATTATATTTTTGGGTAAAAATATTCCGCAAAGGGAAACAGCTTTTAAAAGGCAGTAAATTGCTCAAAACAAATTACTGAATGTCTTAGTTGATTTCATTTTCAAAGATGGATACAATATAAACAAAAACTTGATGGTTGGTACTACTTTTAGGTTTTCGGAAAAGTTTATATTTATTAGAGCTGTTGATAATTCAATCAGACTGCCCAACATGTGTAGTGTAGATTGAGAGAGCAGACGACTGCAAACTTGTGTATGTTATTTATCGCGCCAAAATGATGTAAAATTGTATACACTAATTGAAGATAATTAATAAAACTGGGAATTTTATTTCTATTATGTTTTGATCATAGCATTAAACTATAACTGTAATATCTCAAAGGTGGCCTCATTAATGCATCAAAGTCAGCAGTGTTGGCATCTCTTTACGGCGGTTCAGACACATTAGCAAACAAAATCACCTCTGACCTTGTTATTATGTCAACAACAAAACGGAAGTGTAAACCCCCATGCGCACTGTGAAATGACCGATTTATTAATAGATTCATGACGTAACTATAGTCACAAACAAGGTCAGCCATGCTTTCGCGTTGGTATGTGCGACGTATTATTAATCATAATATCAATTTTACCTGCACTGTCAAGAAACCTAGGTAATGAATTAGTGAAACACACAATTATTTTCGTCATACACAAAACGTACATTTTACAAAAACATGAGCGAGTACTTATCCGTTAATCTTGTCTTAACAGCATTGATATTTGTTTTCAATTCAATTTAGCAAAATATGTAATACTAGCATCACAGTTTAGAAACAGGAGCTTATTTTTCTTTATGTGAAATTTCATTTGAAAATGTTCAGTATTTCTCTAGTTATTTCTCCAGTCTTATCCGGCTTAGATACTTTTTGCAAAGCGCTATGCTCGACCCATTTATCTGCCTAATTAGAATATACTGAGCCAGCGGTGAAATTAGGAAGTTCGTAGGTATTTCCCAGACAATTCTTTTTAATTAAGAATTGTGTGGACCTCGGGAATTTATCAGAAACAGCATCCTAGTTTTCCAACTTTTTTATTTTTTGCTTAAACTTTATGTATAAGAATTTCTTTGCGTAAATACTTGCTTATGTGATAAAAGACTGCTGACAAAAGATTAGATTTCAGATTTTGATATTTCCATTCCAAATTTAATGTTTTACAGCTTAAACTGCTACTAACAGTCAAACATCAATTTTGGACGGAAGTATGAAAAGCTGCAATCTGATATTTTGTCAGCAGTCTTTTATCACTGGTTTGCAGATATTTACGCAAAAATTCGCTTGTTCGAAGACAAAAATTAAAAAAAAGTTGTCAAAACGTTCAATCTGTGAGGTTGCAGCTTTAATATAAGACTAACGTAAATATTAAAAACACATGAGGCCCCTTTAATATTAACATGTCAATATCAAAATGAAGATGAAAACTGAAAACTATGAGAAGGTGTTTTTATAATTAAAAATAAATTGCTTAAAGCAAATATCTGAAATTAATAATTGTCATGCAAAGCAGCCTGTAATGAATATGAATATTAGATTTTGGCCTTGAACACCTTTTTAAGAAGAGTGTTTTGAAGTAAGGATTATCATAATGCTGAACTTAATTAATATTATACTGTAGCTTTGTAGCAAATCCTTATGCTTAAAGTCACTGTGTCTTCCTTATGCTGTGATAAAGATCTCCATAGTAACATTTCTAAACCTAATAAATTAAGTGAAAAAGGGTGTTTATTGGGGGTAATAAAACACATCTTGATAATGACCAATTAGTTGTAATCTTTCAAGTGTTGGTAGGATGGGAGGGGGGTCTTAACTTTTTGAACTGCCAATATTTTTCTGGTTATTTTGTCCACCATGTCAAAATGATCTGGGTTGTTTTGTCAACCCTGTCTAAATGGGTTGGAGATGTTTTGTCCCCTTAGTCAAAAATGACATGGGATGTTTTGTCCTACATTTTTATAAAGGAGTTCAGAATAAATAACACATTAGTTTTCATGCTTATATTAAATAAATGCAAATTACTTTCATTATAAGTTTAAAAAAATACTCTTAAAGCTGCATTCTCACAGATTAAACATTTCGACAACTTTTTAATTTTTGTCTTGGAAAGAGCAAATTTTTGCGTAAATATCTGCAACCCATTGATGTAAGATTGTTGATAAAAAAAAAGATCTTAGATTTTCATATTTTCGAAAATTAATGTTTTAGAGCTTAAACCCTTTACTAACGGTTTAAGAAAAATGCATAAAACATCAATTTATGAACTTAAATATAAAAATCACCTATCTATTTTTTTTTAAGCAGTCTTATATAACTGGTTTCCATGGATTGTAGCAAAAATTGGCTTGTTCCAAGACAAAAATTAAAAAGTTGTCAAAATGTTTAATCTGCGAGAGTGCAGCTTTAACTATGGAAGCTTTTCAGTCATTTGCCTATATGTCTATTTGATTCAGTAAATACTTTATATAAAGCTAGGCTTATTAGGATATGCTTATTTTTCATTGGGTTCTATTTTCAGCACATAACATTTTAAAAATGCTAGACATATTGAAATTCGAATGTGCAATAAAATCAAGTTGGGTTAAACGAATGCTGTTTCAAAAAGATTCAAAATTGGTAAAAATATATGAAAATATGATGGAACAGCATCCGGTATAAGTTTGCAAATCCGGTTTACTTGCAAACTTAGTTTTTTTATTATCTTAGATATCAACTTCAAAAGCGACACATAGAAAGTTTGCCCATTAAATAAGAAATATTTTAAGTAAAACTAAAAAAAAAGTTTAAGAAATATGAAAATTTTAATTCCAAAATTGATTTCTCCCGTTGGCCACCAACTGGATTTTAGGTCCCCCGCGGGGTTTTGGCAAACTCCAATTGGAGAATTTTCCATACGAGCCGAAACGGGGGAAAAAATCAGCAATTTGAAAAAAATCAAATATTACAATTTGGAACAGAAAATTACATTTCTATTTATGTTTTGAGTACTAGAGTTATTAACTTTATTAAAATCTAAAAAAAAAAATCAAACATTATGATTTTGTAAAAACGGTTCTCCAATTGGAGAATTCCACAGTCAATTTCTATTGATAAAATTCACCAATTGGAGAATACAGAAGTTGGAGAACACAGAAGTTGGAGAAATCACCAGTTGGAGATTTACACAGTATTACAGCTGCTAGGTTAAACAAGTTGGGATATATACATGTCATTATATAATTGCTAATTAATTTAATATTGAAAGAATATTCAAGAAAATAATGCAAGATGTTAGTTGTTACCTGATTTCGCGTATACCATCGGCATTTTCAACTTGTGTGCAATCTAAAGCAGTTTTATTATATACAACTGCGTCAGATGTGTAGTTTTATTATTCCTTTTCAGAAAACTGTTTTATCAAAATACATATTTCACTAATAAATCTAAAAAATCAAACTGTTTGCTTAATTTTGCATTTTCCAAAGATATTTCCTGGTGGTACTTGGTTATAATTTTGAATTTTTAATCGACTTTAAGGTTAGAGAACCTTATAATATGAGTAAAATAATATATACTTATCAAACTTTACTCATTAGCAACAGTTTGCCTATGATTGACTTATTATTCACAAAATAACTTAGAACATACAACAGATTAAAGAGAAATAATTTCTTAATTAAAATTACCGATGCCGATTTGGCAAACACCATTCTTTTGATCGTTCTTTGATGTAGTGCAGATAAGTTTTCACAGGTAATGAAGCTAACATTTAAAGCTACATTAACAATTAAAAATATTGCTTTCAAATAATTGTACTGTACATCGTAATTAAAACCGTGATATATTTCACATATTTTCAACAAACCAGTAAAAAACAACTCAATTCATTTCATTGAAATGCAATCCCCCCCCCCCAAAAAAAAAACAACAAAAAAACAAACAGACAAACATCCGTCTATTCTTACACTATAAGGAGTATATAAAATAAATTTAACATAATATGTCTTGAAAAATCTTAAATATCAAAACTTTTTTTCATGTGTTTTCCTTCTTTGTCTATATGGTCAGCAATTGGTCAGCAACTCTCTTCTATTTCTATATGGTCAGCTAATCGGTCAGCAGTTTAGTATTGACCTACAAATTTCATTGGTTAAATTTAACTAAAATAAACAAGCTCGATTTTGCTAAAGGTGATTAGCTGATAAAATCACTCTCGAGTCCGTTTCCTGGCTAGAAACTGTTACTGTGTCATTTTTGAGAGGCCATCCATGAGATAGTACCCCTGGTGGGGATCGCACCCACATAGTCGTGGGTAAGAAGCAGAAACCTACACCACTAAACCACTTTCATCCTTAAAGTACCGAGAGGCAGGCATCACGCGGCAAAGGGATCGAGCAAAATGTACCATGGAATGAACCCACGACTACGACTTCAATAGGCTACGCCTTAACCAATAGGCTACGGAGACGGTATTAATGCATGTACTCAATTGCAGGTTCAGGGGGGGGGGGGGTCGGTCCCTCCACCCCTTTGAATCGTCCGTTTATATATTCTCAGTCAATATCGGGGAAAATACAATATTAAGATAAAAATGCCCTATTTCGGACTATAAATTAGAGGAGTACACCTTCCCCGGCCCAACATTTTAAGCCATTCAATTTCTGTTCTGAAGGAGGGGCGGATGTGGAAAGATTGAGCCAATGAGTTTCTGTAATCAGAATTGTTGTTTCATAATGTTTATAGTTCCTTTAAACAGTTTAAACGTTTTAAGACATCGAAATAAACAGACGCATGTTCAGTTTAAACATACTCTGTATACAACGTTCTCGTACTCCAGTGCGATGATGCTATGCATTATATTTATCATCCGACCTCTGATGAACAGGAATGACAACGTTTAAAAGCTATTATTTATACAATTATGATCATCTGACTGACGGAGTATCTGCCAAAACTTTTCTGTTTAAAGAGACTCTCTCATGTTTTGACACCAGACATATTTTTTCTCGTAATGCATCTGAACACTTATATTTATTTTACTCCTTGGTATTGAATTTGCAGATATAATAGTAACCAGGTTGATTTTCTTTTATACTTCAATTGCATTTTTAAAAAAGATGGGAGCAAGCCCATGCCGGTGAAGATAACACATACTCGAAGATTATGTCAATCAACTGATTGTGCAACAGCCTTTTGTTGAATCGTGTTTGTAACGCATTTCAAAATTTTGGACTTCAAAGACTATATATTTTAGCACATATCAACATTTAGGGTCCCAGCCATCAATAGCTTAGCTTTAACACTTAGTTTGATTCACAATACTTTATTTCGTAATAACAATCTATAAAATCCAATTAAAAGATGCATTTTCAAAACCCTGTACTCTTCGCTTAAATTCACTCAAAAACTCAAGTTCGAAAGATTTAAAAAAGTATGTCATAAACATATCCCCTTCAGCGGCTGAGGAAGCCGGTCCAAACCATTCACATACTAAAAAACTGAGTTTCTTAATATATAAATCTCTAATAAATTTGCCAAATAAAATTCAACATGGGTAAACAATTATAAAAAAATAACGTATTTTATGCATTGCAACATATTTATAAAAGATAAAGTCAATTGAATCAAATGAATATTCTCAATGTACTTTCTTTCCTGCGGTAAGTGGACTTTTCATCTTACTCCAACAAGTGATGAGTATGGTTGATTCTCTTTGTGAGTGAACTCAACTTTTTCAAACACTTGTATTTCAAATCTAGTCCATATAAACATCCCCTTTCGATTCTTTGACGATTGCATTTTCCATGGGAGATCACTGCGTAGGATAAACATACAAGTGTTGTTTAGCCACACTGTGGTTTCAATAATGTCAGGGGCGTAGCTACCCCTCTATTCATATGGATTCTTAAATATGCTGGGGAGTTCGGGGGCATGCCCCCTCAGAAAATTTTGAAAACCATGGTGCAATCTAGTGCATTCTGGGGGTTTCGATGTGCATTATTTTGTACTGTAAAATAACCAGTTTTTGGATCATGTAGTCAAGTTTGCATACTGCTACTTCGGTGTGTTTTTTCAGAACCATGTTTTTTCAGCAGCGTATTCACGTATAGGCGGCTACACGCCTGTATGTTGTGCATATGAATGTATAATTTGGTTTATATGATGCATCCTTAATGTAACACCTCCTTGCTGCTACACCAATAGAAACTTCATTGGATATTAGCAGTAAAAGAACTAGCACTGACGTTTCCAATTTTCGTCTGGGTCATTTAAATAATAGACAAGAGGGCCATGATGGCCCTAAATCGCTCACCTGAGTAAAAGAGTTTAACCTTTGTTATTAATATAGCTTGTTTCTCAAAGAATATTGAACAAGAGCTGTCAAAGTATGTGACAAATGCCCCCCAATGTGACATTGATCTATGAACAAGTACATAAAAAGTTGATCTTGCCTTTATGTGTCAAATACATATTGCAAGTTATATTAAATTGCCTCTGAGCATAGAAAAAACCCCAATCATACTAAATGACAGCCAACACTCTTTATGTCCTCATATTCAGCATTCCATTGTGAATAAACACTTAGTGTATATTTCACCTTAGAGGTAGGGACATGGGTCTTGCACACGACACGTTGTCTTGGTATGTCGAAAACATATGGCAAGTCATTTTAAAATCTGTCCATATAAGAGTAAGTCACAGCACGGACACGACAGCCTATATTTTCCTTCAGGTTGCCATGGCAACCAGAGTTCTGCATGGAATTAATTTTTTTGAACAATTTTGAAAAAGCACCAACCAAGGATCATTCCTATGAAATTTCATCAAAATTGTCCAAGCGGTTTAGGAGAAGAAGATGATTGTAACCAATTGTTGACACTTTTCCTTTAGGTTGCCATGTCAACCAGAGTTCTACATGGAATTAATTTCTTTGAACAATTTTGAAAAAGCACCAACCAAGGATCGTTCCTATGAAGTTTCATCAAAATTGTCAAAGCGGTTTAGGAGAAGATGATTATAACCAATTGTTGACATTTTCCTTTAGGTTGCCATGGTAACCGGGCCAAACAAAATTATGTGAACAAATTTAAGAGAGGTCCATGCAAGGACACATCAATCCAAATTTGCTGAAGATCTATCAAGGGGTTCATGCGAAGAAAATGTTACGTTTTTTTTTACTAATTTTAGCTCTGGTGGCCCTTAAAAGGGGCCAAACAAAATTATTTGAAAAGACCTGACAGAGGCCCATGCTAGGATGCTTCAGACTTGAAGATCCATCAAGCAGGTAATAAGATCAAGTTGTTTAAAGGTTTTTCTATTTTTTGCTCTGGTGACCCCTAAAAGGGGCCAAACAAAACCATTTGAACAAAGTTGAGAGAGGACCATGTAAGGATGCTACATATCAAGTATGGAGTCATTCTGACCTTTACTTTCAGAGAAAAAGATGTTTAAGTGTCAAGACAATGTAAAAACAAATGACTCCTGAGCAAGGCCAATTTGACCCCGGGACAATAATTTGAATACCTTTGGTGTAGGTCCACTAGGTAACACTATATACCAAATATGAAAGCTCTAGGTCTTATATTTTGGAGAAGAGGATGTTTAAAGTTTTAATATATAAGACTATATAAAAATATTGAAAACCTAAGCCTATGAACACGGGGCGTGGCCAATTTTGACCCCAGGGCTAAAGTTTGAACAATCTTAATAGTGGTCCGATAAACGATGCTTCATACCAAATATCTAAGGCCTTCGCCTTTTGGTTTCGGAGAAGAAGATTTTATAAGTTTTCATCATATACATATATAAGGAAACCCATGACCGCCCGGGTGGGGCCATTTTTTGACCCCAGGGCCAAAGATTGAACAATATTGGTACAAGTCAACTAGATGATATATCATGCCAAATATCTAAGCTCTTGTCACTACTTGATTTTACGTGTGTATCTATATATATATATTTGTTATTAATTGTTGTATGTGGCCCATATTGAAAATTGGTATGTGTACTAAAAATGTTATCCAGTTTAAATTAAGACGTTACTTGTCTTTGTGAGTTCGGAGAAGATTTTTTAAGTTTTCACTATAACACATATAGAGAAAACCCATCAGCCCCGGGGTGTGGCCAATTTTGACCCCAGGGCCATAATTTGAACAAACTTTGTAGAGGTCCACTAGACGATGAATCATGCCAAATATCTAAGCTCTAAGCCACGTAAGTTCAGAGGAGATGATTTTTGAAGTTTTCACTATAAACATATTGAGAAAACCCATGACCCCGAAGGGGGTGGGGCCAATTTTGACCCCAAGGCCATAATTTGAACAATCTTTGTAGAGGTCCACTAGACGATGAATCATGCCAAATATCTAAGCTCTAGTCCAAGTAAGTTCAGAGGAGAAGATTTTTGAAGTTTTAACTATAAACATATAGAGCATACCCATGATCCCCCGGGGCGGGGCCAATTTTGACCCCAGGGCCATAATTTGAACATATTTTGTAGAGGTCCACTAGACGATGAATCATGACAAATATCTAAGCTCTAGGCCAAGTAAGTTCAGAGGAGAAGATTTTTTAAGTTTTCACTATAAACATATAGAGAAAACCCATGACCCCCCGGGGCGGGGCCAATTTTGACCCAAGGGCCATAATTTGAACAATCTTGGTAGAGGACCATTTGGTGATCCTACATACCATATATCAACGACCTAAGCCTTGTGGTTTGGGAGAAGAAGATTTTTAAAGTTTTCCTTTCCATTGCCATGGCAACCAGAGTTCTGCATGGAATTCAATTCTTTGAACAATTTTCAAAGGGGACCACCCAAGGAACATTCCTGTGAAGTTTGGATGAAATTGGCTAAGCGGTTTATGAGGAGATGTCGTTTAAAGTAAAAGTTTTCGGACGGACGACGGACGGACGACGGACGCCGGACAAATTGTGATCACAAAAGCTCACCTTGTCACTATGTGACAGGTGAGCTTAAAACAAATTACATGATAAACAAATTTGTTTTGACTTCTTTAATGAATTATATAAACACATTGTACAAACATATCATGACACTTTTAAACAAAAAGTATCGCTGTCAATTAAACAGTATGCTAGCTTTAAAGATTGAGGCAAACCATTAGAATTTTACAGCGGTCTTAAAAAGGTGTATTTAAAGCTGCAATCTCACTAATTGATCGTTTTGACTACCGGCACTTTTTTATTATAGACCATTTTTTGCATAGACCCAATTTTAAGTGATATAAGACTACTGAAATAAGATCAGATTGCATTTTGTCATATTTATGGCTAAAATGATGTTTTATGGGTATAGTAGCATTACGAACAATTTAATGTAAATGAACTTTTCGGCACTCTTACCAAACATTTTTGATTGGTTCTATTGTGAATTATCTAATATGACTGATTTAGAGGAATGATAACCAAATCAGCTTTTGAGACAATTTTTTTTAAAGTGTCTAAAATGACAATCTGTGAAAGTGCAGCTTTAAGTTTTGATCTAAAGCTTCATTTACACATTGTTATATTATAAATAACTGTTTAAAAGGTCTCATGTACAAAATAAGATAATAATTTTCATACAAATATCTAAAATTGATTAAAATAATAAAGTACCATGAACATAATTCTTAATAGTGCTGTTTCTCAACTGACAATACCATTCAAAGCAATCATTTCAACTATGAAGTTATTTTTAACTTTCAACTTTTTATAGCATATATGCAACAAAATATACCAAAAATACAAGCCATGAACAATATGATTGTTCAACTAACATTGACCTTTTAAAATGACCATTTTCCTGTTCTGTCTATTTGTAAGTTGTGCCCTGAGGAATGGAGTATGACTGTATGAATCACAAAAAGCAATAAAAACACTAAAAAAATCCCCCATTACCCCTGTAATTTCTAATACAGCAGTAAAATCAAGCAATTTTCAAGATTGATTGAGCTGCCAAATCAAAAACATGTTTGCCAAAACATTTAAAGCTGCATTCTCACAGATATACCATTAAAACATTTTTTGTTTTGTCTTGGAATGAGCAAATGTTTGCGTAAATATCAGCAAACCAATGGTAAAAGATTGCTGACAAAACATCAAATCCCAGATTTCATATTTCCTTCGAAGATTAATGTTACTAACGGTTTAAGAAAATTGCATAAAACATCAATGTTTTAACTTTAATAGAAAAGTCTGTGATTGAATTTTTTGTCAGTAGTCTTATATTACTGGTTTCCATGCATTTTTTCGCAAAGATTGGATGGTACCAATCCAAAACAAACAAGAGGCCCAAAAGGGCCTATGCCCTACTGGCTGGGTTTGTGTGGTCAACATCACTGTTTTCAAAAAGAACCAACCCCTTATGGGTATCTGAATACTCAAAACTGAAGACTGTATCATATTCGCAAGCATTTATAACAAAATAGCATTTTTTTTATACTATTAAGGCCCATCATCTAATAATTTCAAGGCCAATAATCCAGGAAACATGGGCAGATCAGGTTTTTGAAAGGAACTGAGCTCTAATGGATATACTGGACAAGTCTCATTAAGATACAATCAAAACTGAAGACTGTATCGTGTTACCGAGCAATTGTTTTAACTGACACACTATTTTTTTATTATCAAGGCCCATAATCTTGGCATTCATGGGCGGATCTGGCTGGTTTTCGAAAGGAACCAAGCTCTAATGGATATGTAGATACTGTACAGGTTTCATCAAGTTACAATCAAAACTGAAGGCTGTATCATGTTAACGAGGATTGTTTACAGACGCCCATACTACGTACACATTACCATCTAAAAATGAAAAAAGTTGTCAAAACATCCAAAGTGTGAGAGTGCATCTTTAACATTTGAAAATAACTCTGTTTGCCTCATGCCCCTAAACAAGGTTTAATCATATTATATAAGCAGTGGGCTTGTCCCTGTATTTTTTATTGTATGATTGCAGTAATGGATACTGGTCTCATTACCTTCTGACAATTTTTCATCAATTTTAAGGAAACAGAAAACACATATTAAGCTCATATAACGCTGTACAAATTTAATCTATTTCATTACGTTGAGAAATAGTCCCTAAAAATATTAATTGTGGAAACATATCTTATTTAAATACAGACAGGAAATGGCGACATCATTTACCCTTTAGTATGAAAAATGCAGTTTCCTGATATTTGAATAGCGGTTCTTTATTTAAGCATCTAAATTCATTCAACATACACATAGTATGTATCAAGTTTCAAAGGAAACCAAATCATTGTAACAATTGTTTTCAAAGCAAATATTCACACTCTTGACAATCTTCTTTTCCTAGTTTCAACTTTGAGACTTTTTGATGAGCCTGCACCTTCCCTCCTCTTATGCAGTGGCTTCAAGCAATAAAGCTAAAAGCTCAAGTTGCGCAGCTGGTGAACAAGACTGCTGTGTTGATAGTTAGTTGACAAACTGCACACTTGATGCCATAAATCATGTCCATCAACCTCCAGAATGAAGAAATGATGCAGCACAGAATTGATTTCAATTGGACCTCTCTGTACTTTCATCCCCTAAGGCCTTGTTGTAGTCAAAGACTATGTCTTAGTGTGCAGTGCGTGATCTTGAGAAGCCTAAATCTGCTCGTCTGAGGAAGTAAGTCTGGCAGAGTGTGAAACTCCTGTCTACTCATATGGCAAGACGCCTGTGATCTATGTCTTCTTGTGTGTGCCCAACCATCACCTGAAGAAAATTTAGAGGAAGTTAGTGCTTGAGTACAAGTTAATGTGACAAAACAAGGTCTTTAATTTATGCCACCAAGATCTAGTATTCCAAGTGTCATATCTTGTATGTTAACTCAAAGCAATTGAGCATAAACTGTTTGGTAATTTATTTTAAGTCACTTCTTCCACTTATACTATCAGTAATATTGAACATGAACTGACTGACCCAAATATTATTCTAAATATTTTTATGTGCAGAAACCTTAATCCTATTGAACCCAAAAGTAATCCAATTGTATGTCTTCACAAAACATATTACAACAATATTTGTCAATTTAACTCAATATTGATTATTGTTTTTTTGTCAGACAAACACAGAGATGGCCCTATATATATTGCTCACCAGATTTGAGAAAGGATTCTAAATTAGTTATTGTTGGAACACTTACTGGACACTTTTGGTCTGACTTTATAATGCAGCTGGTGAAAATATTAAATGTCCCTTTATAATGGGCTTACAAAAACATAAAAAAAAATGTATTTGCTTAAAAATTACAAAGGGCCATAATTCTTACAAAATAAGTTTGTATTGAGCAGAATAAAAAGGCTTTGCCTAAAATACAACCTCAGAACTATATTTACAAGTAAAACAAAAAAATCTACAACTTGAAATATGTTTGCTATAATTCTGGTTTTGAGAGAGAATGATCAGAAGAAAACATCACACATTCACAATCATATTAAAAACTAATTTAGTTTTTTTTTTTTTAATAAATTCTATTTCAAAAACACTGCAAAAGACAAGACACTTACATTTCAATTTCTTGATTTAATACATTGATGATTATCAATTCTTATGAAGCGAGATGGGTCTTACACTCTAACCAGTGCAACTTGCATGTTCTTAGTTGCTCAGTTATTACCTTTTTTTAAATTTCTCCTCTTGATCTGAGCCACGCCAAAATGATGGGAGATGCTTTTGTTGTCTTCCATCAGAATGTAAAGCACCTCTGTGTTTCTGTTTATCTCCTGAAACAGTAATAGTTTATTAATAATAATAACAATAATAATAATTAGTGACTTTTATTGGAATTATTTTCACAGCTTGTGCCTTGCACATTGGGGAACAAAATTGACTTTCGGAAAAAAATACAAATTCAGGCCAACATCGATAATATATTGGTAAAATATACATATTTTATTTATAACAGTATGCAGTTGTTGTTTTTTTCAAATCCTACATAATTATATTATCAATGATATTTCATAATACAATATAATTTATATAAAAATTGAAATAACACGGCATAGTTGTTGACAGAACATGAACAAATAAATGTGTAAGACTACTACTTTATGGGGTGTAAATAACTCAGGGCTTTCACTTTAGGGACATTAGAACACTTTTGATGAAGATCCACTACCACACCCACTAATCCCCCCCCCCCTTCTGAAACCATATTTTTTATGGATCAACATATGGTAAAGGAATTTGACAGATGGTAACCTTAGGAATATTTCTGTGACATTATTTTGAAAACAGGCCAGCAGGATCTGAGGAGAAGATTTTTCCATTTAGACATATAGCGAAAAGTAGCTCCGCACCCTGCAGCAAGTTTTTTATGAATCAATATCCGGTGAAGAAAATTCATACAGGGTATTGAAACATTTTTTTGCTTCATATGAAGATAACTTAACTAGCTCTTCATCATATTAAATAAAAATTAGCACAGTCTATGCCACACACACAGAGCCCCACATTTGATCTTTTATCAAAGTTTGATTGAGAGTTTAGTTTCTTGGCACACTATGACAAGTCTTTACAGGTCTATTAAAGCTGCACTCTCACAGATTGATCGTTTTGAAAAAGTTTATTTTTTTATCTTGGAATGAGCCAATTTATGCAAAAATGAATAGAAACCAGTGATATAAGAGTGCTGACAAAAAATCAGATCACCGATTTTAATTTTTAATTTAAAAAATGGATACTTGTGCATTTTTCTTAAACTGTTAATAATGCTTTATGCCATTAAAATTAGTTTATTTAGATCTTATGTCAGCAGTCTTATATCACTTCTTTGCAGATATTTTGGCAAAAATTGGCTCATTCAAAGACAAAAAATAAAAGATTTGTCAAAATGGTAAATCTGTGAGAGTGCAGTTTTAAAGTGTTTGAGAAAAGTAATCACCTTATCAAAGAAAACAAATACAGGGCTCTTTGCAGCTGTATAGTCGGTCCTTTAGTTAATTCAAAATGGTGAAGAAAAATAAAAGTTGTCTTCTGTTTTAACTTTTAAGTCATTCAAAGGAATATTGCCTACTGTTGCAGCATTTGTGACTGCACATATTAATGTGGTATACATGCACACACTGATATATAACAGTATTTGCCCATTTTGGGCTTTCACTTCTTGAACATGTTTTGAGTTTTAGTGATCTGAATAGGCTAATGTTTTTTATGACAATGATGCAGGTGATCTAAAACATATTTTTTTCATCAAAAGATCCAGGAATGAACAAATATTTTTTGTGTGAAAAAACAACAGTTCAATTCAGTTTTTTATGTAATTTAGTTAAAAACAAAATTTATTTATGTTAACTGTATATATCTCTATATAATTCTATTATTTATTCCACAAAATATATTCCAACAGCAAATTTTAATGATATGCTTTTTTCAACCATTCCAATTTATTTTGTCAATAAGATCATTTAAACTATTAGCAGGCAATAACCACCCTTTTGTTGACTATATTTAATAAATATCAGTAGGAAAATGACCAACTAAGATCTTAATTATACACAGTAAAGACAGTTACCATGACAATACTTGGTGCTTTTAGATGAAGGCAAAGATAACAGAGAGTTGCTACTGAAAAATTTCTTATCAAAATTTGATCAGGGTCAGTAGCCTTCAATGATATATTATGTCATGGACCTATACACTATGGTTTATAGGTCCGTGATTTATGTATATTGAATTAAAAATAAATAAAAATGTACATTAATTTTACTATATTCTTCTTGATATCTTAAATTCTGAACAATACAAGTTTATTGTTTTATGTCACTAAATGCATGACTTGTGTTCTTTTTTAGTTGCTAAACTTTTAATACTAACATGCCACACATATATATATATTAATGTTTTATGCAGTTTTCTTAAATCGTTAGTAAGGCTTAAGCCATTAATCATTAATTTCCGAACGAAATATGCCAATCTTTGATGTTAGCTTTTGTCAGCAATCTTCAATCATTGGTTTGCAGATATTTACCAAAAATTTGCTTTTTCCAAGACAAAAATAAAAAAAGTTGTAATATTGGTAAATCTGTGAGAGTGCAGCTTTAATTTATTATAATTTGGCGATTAATTTACGTTTACATATCATATATGTATTTCAAGAAATGGAACTTGATTGGATATTTTAAATATCAAAATATATATTTGATAATCCTATATGTGAGTGTCAACAATTATTAAAGTGTGTCAACATTAATATAACATCCTCCACAGCTCCAACCCTGAAGAACACTCCACAATATTGTCCCCCACCGCCACGAAGGAAAGTCCCAATAAAATTTAAAACATATTGACCTTAAAACTACTTGTGAATAATGATTTATAATTAATATACAGTCATTTAAACCTTAAAGTTGTTGAAATTATAATAGCTGCATTTTCCACATACTAATAAGTCATTTAAATAGCATAATTCTAGGCACCACCATACTTGTAAGTTTTCTTTTTCTAAGTCTAAATTTAAGTTACTATGAAATGGCCTTATTTATTGCTTTTCCTATGTATTGAATGACTTCGTTCTTTGAAAAAGGCCTTTTCATTGTTTTTATGATCCTTGTGGAAAACAGTGACACCATTCTGTGTATATCATAAACTTGTTAGACACTTTTAAATGTCCCCACAGTAGGACTGCAGGAAAAACCTTGACACTACCTAGTACAGAAAAGATGCTACACTAAATATTAAAAGTTGTAAGTTTCTGGTTCTCAAGCTCTTCAAATTTGTTTAAATTAATACATATAGCTCGATATTTTTAGAATCATTCAATTTTTAAATTATTATCAAAGTGAAGAGTTTGATAAAGATTTAATTTAATACTTTCAATCAATAGCCTTTTTGATACTATAAAATCTATTACTTTAATTATTTTTCCTCCAGAAACCATTCCCTTATATTATAACAAATTGTTCAATAAGGGTATGATTACGTAAAAATCTCCTATTATAAAGAGTACCATATATATTCATAAAAGAAACACAACTTTCACTGCACTACAATTAAAAAGACCAAGCATTTGCAAAGCAAAGCAGAACATCAGGTCTCTGACTAACTGATACATTCACTTAATCATATGACTGAAAATTTTCTTTCTAAAATTTCTTTTTCTTCAACTTTCTTTAAAAATTCTAAAATGGGAAATATGACATACATATCTCTACTTCAAGAATAAAAAAAATCTTTTTCAGGTAAAGAGTATGATTTAGATTTGAATTTTAACAACTTTTTTATGTAAAATCTATAATTTTTCATTGCCTTCATTCTTAAAGCAAACCCCTTAAATTATTTCCAAAATCTCCAATTATAAAGAATTCCATATTCATTACAGAAACACTGTCTGTTTCACTATTAACTAACTAGTCTAATAAATAAGCAAAGCAATTATTTAAACATAAAATGATATGATGATGTAATAAGAAATGCTAACAGCAATACGGGATTTTATTTACATTTAGAAATGGGATCAAAGATGAGACTTGACATTCTAAATGAATGAGAATGCTTAGAAAATATACAGAAATATGGAAGATAGTTTTGTTTCTTAATGACACAAATTCAAAGTAATGTTCCTTTCTTGATTGGGTGGGACTAATTTAGCTCCGCCTAAAAATTGTTTTGTCATCAGATTAGGTATAACAAACAATCTGATTGGATCAAAATCCTGACCAATATAATAAACTCTGAATGGAGGCATCCAATCAAAATCTAGTAATATTTCCATTTGTTTCCAACTGATTGCACCATCAGTGATTTACACAATCAGTGATATTATGGCCTTTTAACTTGTAATGGTATAGTGGCAAGTGCATATATGACTTATGTTAAATCATGTTTTAAGAGCTAATTAGAATTTTAAAGTCTAAGCTATGTGACAGAAAATTAAAACCAAAATCTTTTTTTGAATTGTAGTAACTGATTTTTATGCATTTGATGAGGTCAGACATTTTAAGATATATAATATTCAGTGGATATGTGTTGATCAAGCATTTAATAACATGCCACAAAGCAGAATATTTATTTGGTCATTTTTTTTTAACTTCAGACCCTGGGGCAAGTTTGGAGAGTTGCACAGAATGCTTAAAGAACTAAAGTGTTGGGAATCAGTTCCTGTTTGCAGTGTGTGTATACCACGTGATAAATTGCGTCATAAATGCTACGTCAGAAGGCAATATTTTGATTTGAAAAAAGACTTTAAACAAAGATAACTTTACTATTTCTTCACCATTTTAAATGAAACAAAGCGCAGTCTACGCCACCTACTGAGCCTTGCTTTCGGCCATTTACCAGAGTTTGATTGCAAGTTTAATTTCTTTGAACACTTCGACAAACCTTTTCACAATAAGGTCGTCTGACGGAGCACTGTCAAAACATGATTTTGAAAACGGGTTTGTCGAAGTGTTTGATGAAACTAATGACTTTATTAAATGTCGGTAATAAAACGCTCTTTAAGTGGCATAGACTGCCCTTTGTTTCATTTAAAATGGTGGTGTAAAAGAAAAGGTATCTTTGATTTAAGTGTTCATTTTAAGCAAAATGTTGCCTTCCGACGTAGCATATATGACGTAATTTGTCACGTGGTATACACACACTGGTTTGACTATTGGTAATCGGTTCCACTCACGTTGCTGTTTATTAATAGAAGAAATGTTTTTTGACAATACCTGGTACCGTACTTGTAATTTTATTCTTGTACAAAAACTCATCATCCTTTACTCTACTTATGTTAGGTAAAGGATTGAAAATGTCTAGTTATTGTATTTTATGGAATTATTTTTACCACCTGTACAATATAATTTGGGGAAAAAAGTTGACATTGGGAAAAAATACAAAATCAGGCTTAAATATCTAATTTAGATTTTAATGGCAAAATATATCATCGAAATTAGAGTTCGGGATGAACAAGCCTGAATTATTACTCTATTGCTTGGCATATTTTTGCCCTGCTATATTAAATTCAGAATTAGAACAAGCCCGGATGACATAATTTTCACCAATGCAGGGTTGTGGGCTTGTGCTTATTCGATATACTACATGTTTTAAAGATTTTTATGCATATATTATTTTGTTAATTTATAGTAAGTCTTGTCAAGATTTTTTATTCATTAATGTTATGAAATCTCCACTTATCAAATTTGGAAAACATAAAATATGGTGAAAAATGGACAAGTTTTCTCTAGGGAAGAAGGCAGTAAGACAGTAAATTTCACCAAAAAAACCACTATTAATGTTGTTGTTGCTTTAGCCATATTGTTAATGATTACAACTGAACAAAATTGACAAGATGAAAGAAGAAAAACTGATTTCAGGAACATACCAGTTATTTTTACATTATAATTGATCATCAGAACATCACTAATTAGTATAGTCTATCTATATCATTATTAAAAAAATAACATGGAAAATATATTGATATAGTATATGAAACATATTACTTGAAACTTAATGAAATCTCAAAACACTGAAGTATAAGCAATAGTGTTGTGCCGATGATCAGTTATAATCGACAATTGAACGGAAAGGCCTTCATCGGCGACAGTCGATAGTGAAATTTGAACAATCGATTATAGAAACAAGAGACGTAACCACTACTGACTACCAGCTAAAAGATTGTCTTGAAATATATTTTGTTTCTGGTCAATACATGTTAATGTTGAAATGTTCATGTGGTACTATGTTGTGTTATCTAGTCATATTATCATGTCAGTAGCTCACTACAGTACCTTATTACAAATTTTCTTTGTAATTTAACTGCAAAAGGATTGGTTCTCAACATCACACTTTTGTAGTTTTAAAATGTTATTGTTTACTTCTTATATCATGTAAGAATTCAGTTTTCTCAGTTTTCTGAAGGAAAATGTTCTTGTAAAACATACAGAATATTCAACTGCTTGTTTTACTTGTTACTGACTGATTATCAAAACGAAATTGATATTTTTCTTTGTGTTTACTTTACACATGAATTCAATACCGTACACAAATTTAGAGCCTGCGGTCTCATGATCTGTAATAGTATCTTATAAACACTAAAGTATAGTTGCGTTCTGAATAAATAATGTAATTTATACAAATAAATGTACAAATAATACTGTAAGGCCCTTACTAAGGGAACATTTTTTCTTAAACTGGTTCATGTAGTTAAATATCTACATGCCTTCGGCTTATATATGATGACCAAAGATAGTTAAATAATGATTAAAGCGATTAATAATCGATCATTGATTGTTTTCATAAACAGATTATCTATAGTAATATTTCAGTCCGATTCCCAACACTAATAAGCAATAAAAACAGTCAATTGTATATATAATATATATCAACATCTACAGATACTTAGCCATAAGTTTTCAATTTTGGATAAAATTAACAAAATTAGAATTGCATACCTTCCTGTGCACATATGTTTAATAAAATGAATAAATTTCCTTTATCATTAAGTAAAACAGTTTTTAAAATAACAATTGAAGGATTAAAATTTTGAGCTATAAATTGCATTACCATAGATCTACTCAAATTTTGACACTTTTTAAAGAATAACCAATAATAATTTCCAAATCTTCAAATGTAAAAGATCTACAGCATTCTTCTGGGGGGGGGGGGGGGGGGGGGGGGGGGGGGGGGGTCGTCGCCGGGTCGGACCGATTGAGGTTCCAAAGTTTTAGAAGCCATGATTAAAACATGTGCTAACAATATTCCCAAATAATTTGGTACAGTATGAAAAACAAATAAGCTCATGATTGTGATGAATCATTGTTTCTATGTCTGCATAAGCTCACGATTGTGACGAATCACTGTTTCTATGTCTGCAATCAATTTTTTGAAAAAAAAGGTAAAAAAGTGTTATTGTTTATCCTTCAAACTAAATTCAATTGACGCCAAGTCTATTGCTAACTATTGCACCAGTCAATTGTAACCATGGCCTCCCCAGGTTCGGGGAATAGTGGGGATTTTCGGTCCAGCCACAATAATTAGCGATCAGGGATACTTTTTTATTATTTTGACATTTGTTATTAAAGTAAACCTGGGAGGAAAAGTGCGCCCGGTGTGGGGCTCGAACCCACGACCGCCGGAACACTAGCACGGCGCTCTAACCAACTGGGCTACCCGGGCGGCTGGTTCTAACCGACACTAACTACATTATGTATCCCTGTCTCGTGTCTGCCATAGTCTAAAAATCTTCAAAAGACTCGTTGAAGGCCATTTAGGTGGACTAACCCCCGCTTAAATTCCTTCCTTGCAGGGATGAACTGATGGTAAAATGTCCTCGCACCAAAGGGAACGTAGGTTACGCCCATTCCCGGGGAAATTTTGAGGGGAAAAAGCAGACAAAGCTTTGCGGAGTAATGTCACTATGTGGGGGGGGGGGGGGCGCATACCTGTGCGTGATAAAAAATAACAAACAATTCTTATCATTTAAACCATCATGAAAACAAACGGCGTTTAGACTTACCATACAGTTGTCTTCAATAAGTCCATAGCCCAAAATTTTATGATTGTCCACTTCAATCCATTTTTGACACGAATGTTCGTCACCGGAGTAGGTCCTACTTGATTTGATGCTAAACCGGTTTAAGAAAATGTTCGTCTCCTACGCAGTAACCTCCCCTATTGTACAGAAGCAAATATAAAATCCATCACAAAATCTTCGCCTAACTCTCATAAATGTGATTTAAAAATATGTTAATATTTAATCAACGTGTTTAACGATCTAGCATTCATCTTTGAAACATTATTACAGTATCTTTATCCTCCATTCACAAACACGTGGACATGATAAGAAAAGTACATGCGTATATTTGATAAACGAACAAAAACATGCAAACAGGTAGCAGGATGAAACAATATGAACAATATCATTCCTAATGCTTAGAACGTATACTTGATCAAAGATAATGACATTCAAGACATGAGTTTTTAAACTACATGAATTGCGTGAAGGGCTATACACTTTTGCAAAAAAATACCCCTTGCAATAGTATTTGGATATATTTACTTCTTATTTATCAATGTAAAGCTATCATTCAGTTATGGCAGGTGTTCAATGTAACTGAGCACAGTTTAAGAGTGTAAACGAATTTCGTCACTGCTTTTAGCTACAGCTCCTAAACCCTGACAATAAGTGAACTGAGAAAATGGCTCCTTTTCAAAGAATCATTTGAAATGGATGAATTCTGAAACAAAGAATGATTGTTGAGCTTATTTTTTACAAAGTATTAAGTCAATACACAATATTAGAGAACATTTATAAATAATATCACTGACATAACAAATAATTGTTTAACCTATAATATGTTCGTGATAGTGCTATCATACATGTATGTACCCATTTGATATGGCAAGAAAAATAACATACCGTGAGTGATGGAAACGAAATAATAAAAAGAAGCCACTTTTGCATAGGATAAAAGATACACATCGAAAGGTTTTTTTCTTTAAATTGGAGTGATCAAATTAAGTTTGTCACTTAGTCAACATAGTTTAATGTACCTACTGACAATATAAGATGGTGTTCTCTAACCTATTCGATTAAATGAAAGACACAAATTGAGCCCACCAGGAAATGAAAATTAGTAAGTTATTCTTTTTAAAAGTATTTAATATTTTCGAGCATCTAGGACCACAAGGCTTTAGAAAAGGATAAATAATTCGCAAATCTGACGCAGTTGTATATAAGATCACTGTTTTAGATTGCACACAACGTCACAAGTGAAAACACCGATGTAATACTCGAAATCAGGTAACATCTTGCAATGTTATTTTCTTGAATAATCTACAATCTTGAATAATCTACAATATTAAATTAATGAGCAATAATATCATGACATGTATATATCCCAATTTTATTTCTCCCCAGCAGATGTTATACGGTGGAAGTCTCCAACTGGTCATTCTTCCAACTTCTGTGATCTCCAATTGGTGGCTTTTATCAATAGAAATTGACTGTGGAATTCTCCAATTGGAATTTTCCCCAATTGGAGAGCCGTTTTTACAAAACCATAATTTTTGATTATTTATTAGATTTTTATTATGTTTATGAATCTAGTACTACAGACATACATAGAAATGTAATTTTCTGTTCCAAATTGTAATATTTGATTTTTTTCAAATTGCTGATTTTTTCCCCCGTTTCGGCTCATATAGAAAATTCTCCAATTGGAGTTTGCCAAAACCCCGCGGGGGACCTAAAATCCAATTGGTGGCCAACGGGAGAAATCAATTTTGGAATTAAAATTTTCATATTTCTTAAAACTTTTTTTTTAATTTTACTTAAAATATTTCTTATTTAATGGGCAAACTTTCTATGTGTCGCTTTTGAAGTTGATATCTAAGATAATAAAAAAACTAAGTTTGCAAGTAAACCGGATATGCAAACTTATACCGGATGCTGTTATGGTTAGATTTGGAAAAGATTTTATTTTCAAATGTAATCTAGACCCAAATAAAATTGATAGGCTTGAAATAAAATCAAAATTTCTTCGTGATATAATTAAATCATGGGCAAGTGTAACATTTAGAAAAGAAGTAATTTCATAGCGAAAGAAAAATTATTTGGAACAATAGTTACATTAGACAACAAAACGATGACACATTTTGCTATAAGAATTGGTACAGCAAAGGTGTACAATACATTGAGCATCTGTATAACTTTCAACAAAAGCAGTTTTACAATTTTGAGGATCTACACAGACTATACGATATTAACCAACATGATTACATGAAATATTACACGCTTTTGAAGTGTATTCCTCAAAATTGGAAATTAAAAGTAAAATTAGAGGAAATGAATTACAATGTACCTACGTTTTTTTTAAATAAGGTGACTGAAAATACTAAAATATGCAAGCTGGTATACCAGGAACTCATTTTAAACCAAAAACCAGTGCAAAATGTGAAAGAAGGAATATGGGAGGCAGAACTAAGCGTAAATGATCTAAACTGGAACAATATTTATACCCAATCATTCAAACTTTGCATTGACACCAAATTAAGAGCATTTCAGTACAAATTTCTTCTTAGAATACTGCCTGATAATAGCAAACTTCATCGATACAATATTAAGTCTTGCAGTCTATGTGATTTTTGCTCAATGTATATAGATTCGAACAAACATATGTTTTGGGAATGCCATTCCACCCAAATATTCTGGAACAAAATAACACGCTTTCTTACAAGCATATTTGAGGTTGATATTTCGACAATAAATTACAGTGAGGTCACTTTCTGTAACTTTAAGTCTTTAAATGGAAGTTGTGAATATGCAATTAACTTCGTTATACGTCTTGCAAAATACTTTATCTTTAAATCAAAGTGTGAAGGAAGTACGCCTATCTTCGAGGCTTTTGTTCCATATTTTTCAAAGAGACTGCAATCTGAAAAGATGATAGCTTAAAATGGCCAAAAATAAACTGCATACGTTTCATGGTAGATGGATCCTAGTACTCAACAAGCTTAATTCTTGAATACCGCAAGTTTACACCAATGTAAAACTGTAAATTTCATCCATATTGCTTTCTTGCCTTCTTCTATCTAACATTTCTTACTTTCTTAACTAACACCCAAAAAACAGAAAAAAATAAATATTTTCTTTATGATTGAATTTGGAACACGACTTTTGTATACTTTATGAATATATGTATGATGTACATGTATATTTGAGAAAATAAAATTGAAAAAAACAAAATATTAAATAAATGCAAATGACTTTCATTATAAGTTTAAAAAATACTCTTAAAGCTGCATTTCCACAGATTAACCATTTTTACAACTTTTTTATTTTTGTCTTGGAAAGAGCAAATTTTTGCGTAAATATCTGCAACCCATTGATGAAAGCTTGTTGATAAAAAAAACCAGATCTTAGATTTTCATATTTTCAAAAATTAATGTTTTAGAGCTTAAACCCTTTACTAACGGTTTAAGAAAAATGCATAAAACATCAATTTATGAACTTAAATATAAAAATCAGCGATCTAATTTTTTGTCAGCAGTCTTATATAACTGGTTTCCATGGATTGTAGCAAAAATCGGCTTGTTCCAAGACAAAAATTAAAAAGTTGTCAAAATGTTTAATCTGCTTTAACTATGGAAGCTTTTCAGTCATTTGCCTATATGTCTCTTTGATTCAGTAAATACTTCATATAAAGCTAGGCTTATTAGGATATGCTTATTTTTCATTGGGTTCTATTTTCAGCACATAACAGCTTCATTACAAGAATATATTAATTATTATTAAAGCTGCACTCTCACAAATTTACCGTTTTTACAAGTTTTTTTTATTTTTTGTCTTGGAAAGAGCAAATTTTTGGGAAATTATCTGCAAACCAATGATAAAAGACTGCTGACATAGATCATATCGCAGATTTGGATATTTTCGTTTGAAAGCCAATGTTTTGTGGGTTAAACTATTACTAAAGGTTAAAGAAAAATGCATGATCTTATTTTTTGTCAGCAGTTTTATATCACTGGTTTTCATGGATTCTTGAAAAAACATAAAAAGTTACTTCCTCTGTTGGCCAATTGAGAACAAAATCAAGAGGTTTTGGGTTTTGCTGTTTATACGTTCTGGGATTTTTCCAAAGCATTTATTAACAGGACTTATAAATTTTATGTACAGCATTCTGTATATTGTCAAGTGTCCTTTTTTGAAAATTATATACAACATGTATAAATATTCATGTTTCAGGAAATAACCACCATCTCTCTCAGAGGTCGTCTTTCTCATTATTGTGGGGAAACCTCAAAGGGCATCAGGAAAACCTTCATCAACCTCTTTGTGCCCAGTGGCTTTTGCAACAGTGTTTCAGAAGTATAAATACCTTTTTAATTGGTGTATATCAATTGTATAATGACTTGTTTTTATATATTAAATATATATATATATATATATATATGATTATATATATAGATGGTTAATCTTATGACTTCCTGATAGTATTTAAGTTGTGAAATATTAAATAATCTAATCATAAAAAATGCTTGGAAATGACAATTAAGAAAGATATTTGTTGAATAGGAAGTTTCACCTGTTCTGTTTATATTACAAATCATTTTAAATCAGACAGAAAATTCAATATGCTTGTAGTATCTCACTGTTTATTTGTCTTCACATTTTGTATTGTCACATCAAGCCTGTTTGAACATCCTAGAGAAGATAAGTGTATAGAAGCGGATATGATATAATAAATATGCATATAAATGTGCTTGGGATTATTTTCAGATTATCATTAAAATGGGGATAATGGATGACTGGCCACACATATGGGGCTATGGACAAGCTTCAGAGCAGGCTGCCAGCTACATTAGATGACAAGCCATCTATGCTGGACATTCTTCACAATAAAATGTGATGTCACAGGAGCTGTCTATCTCAACAGCTCACACTGTCCGTATTTGACTAAAGGAATGAATGAAGTCACTGCAGAAGTTGGATTGAGGAATGTCCATGTCACTACCCATCATTTGGAAGGAGTTGGATAAAAAAAGTGTGGCCTATGTATTGAAACTGGTCCGACATTCCAGTTACGGACAGTCTTGATTTGTTTGATTACATTTCTGACCAACATGATGGTCTAAAAGAACACTTACTGGTAACTGGTAAAATCATGGCCCAGTTGTTCCAAGAGGCAGGCGAGTTGGAAGTTACTAGACTCCATTTCTTTATGGGTTGATCTGAGGTTCCAGTTCAGTTAAAGTACTGATGGAACACCAAGTGTTTGCCATAATACAGCAACATTTGATTTGTAACTATGTATTTGTTTGAATTGTTGAAACAGTACTGTTTACTAAGTAATGTGTATATATATGAAGAATAATATAATAAAATAATTTGTAAGAACCTTTTGATATTAAGTAAAATGTCGATAAGTCTAAATATGTATCTGTAAATCATTTTTGTATATCTGTAAAGATTACATTGCCTTTATTTGTCGCGTAACGCCAACGCTCACTTAACTTTCGTGATAGTTCGTTCAGTTAACAACCAACAACTGTTCAAGTGTTCATAGTCTTTATTTTGTTATGTACCTTCTTAAGTATCATACGGGCTATATGTCTAGTTCATGCCCAAAACCTAACCTAAACTTAACTGTGTAACATGCTTTCATATATACTGCTGATTTCGTTTGTGACAGGTGTGCATATTTAATTTCTTGTTATATACAAAAAGATGTATTCTACAGCCATGAACTGTCACGCTAATTGGTCTAATAGCCAGCGGCTATCACGAACTGTCAGCATCTAAGTAAATCTACATTTGATCACCATGATGAAGTATTTGCTTGTCTAATAGCCAGCGGCTATCACGACTGTCACCAGCTAAGTACATCTACATTTAATAATTATGATGAAGTATTTGCTTTTTGTTACAAATAAACTTTGAATTCTACTATTGATTTTTGTTATTACTTTAAAGTGTTTCATACGTAACTTTTATGTTACGTGACACTTTAAAGTGTTTATACGTAACTACGTTACGTGACATATTCCTCACTTTATATTTTTCTTTTAGCCAGTCAATAACTTTTCTTAAGTTCTATCTTCAAAATTGTCAGGACAGGGATTATAGCCCTTAATTAACCCAAATATGTAACATTCAATGCAAAATTTCTAATTGTCTGCAATTAGGCAGTTCCGATGCAGGAACAAACTTGGGTCCTTAATAATAGCTTTCCATCTGACAAGGTCCTATAAAAGGAATTTGGCATGTCGACTGTTTATTAATTCTCAATTTATTGAAAGTGAAATTACTTACATGATTTGTAAGAACTAAATTATATTGATATCAAATGATTGTTTAAATTAAATAAAATAGATGATTACATACATGAACTATTTTTATTTCTTGTTTGTCAATATGAAGAGTAATGCAATGGCTTTTGAATTTCATAAAAGAAAAGGATGGAAAAAATGTATGTTTAATGTTTAAGCAATTAATTAAGTAATAAAAGTATTTTTTTCTCTTTTTTTCAAAATGTGCTATCTTATAATACAGATCGTTATTTGTTTAATTTTGGTACAAATGAAGATTATAAGGTATGTCTAATGTTACAAATAGCAAAAATTCAAATGCAAATCATGGTGACTTGACTAAATGTGAATGCTAATTGAATCAAAATAGTTAAAAAATAATAATGTTCATTTGAAACAATTGAGAGTGTAAGTTTGGTTTATGTATGCCATATATTCCCCAGGGGTGGGGGGGGGGGGGGTGGGGGGGAATCCCCAACCTAATAAATTCATAATGAAAAGTATATTACTATGCGCAGTGCTATAATATTTCACTTATTAAAATAAGTAAATGTGCTGAGTAAAATTTGTAAAAATTCTGTCTTGTTTCTTTATGTATTATTTATTTATCATATGCATTGACAATTGATTATAATTTCATAATATATTATTTATTCTTTTATTGTATGTTTTCTAGATCATTAAATAAATATAAGTAAATATGCATTCAGATTTCTGTATTTAGTCTTAAATAATAAATGTTGATATTGCGCTTAGTTTCATTAAATCCCTTGGTCTAATATCAAAATCCCCTGAAATTAAGACCAAAATCCCCTGGAATTTAAACGAAAATCCCCTGGATTTCAGACCAAAATCTCTTGGAATTAAGATCAAAATCCGCTGGACTTTAGACCAATATTCCCTGGAATTCAGACTAAAATCCACTGCAAAGCCTCTCAAAAATATGACATGCATGTATTCGTGTCTGTCTTTTACCTTAAAGGTTGTACCCACCAGGAATACTTTTTGTATCCTCTCAAAATTCAGACTAGGAAACTGACTTGAGGTTGAATACATAAGATTATGTTTTTTCATCATCTTCAGACAAATAGAAAATAGCTATCAGCTAAAATCTTTTTCAACAATAAATGTTTGAGAATGCTAAATCTTAGCAGTACACAGGGTATAAATCTTGTGAAACACAGCAATAACGTGCTAAATAATGCACGTGAATGTAGGTAACTTGTAGTAGTAGAAGTCAAGTATCAGCTTGGTTTATTACAGCAGAAGCAGTGATTACGAACTTCGTAATCACAGCCCAAGAAACAGAAGCGTTTTTATTAATCTCACAGGTTGCGGAAACATGGCACATCACAGGTGCGGATCCAGGAATTGATGTTAGAGGGGTAGTAACTTAGGGGCGCAACTTTTGACATGTGCTCCTCCCTCAGAACCGAAAGTATATGGCATAAACTGTTTACGGGTATTTGGGGTTACTCCCTCATGTATGTAGTCAGAAATGGTGCATTATGAGCGTATTTTATTACCTTTGTTTCTCCGATATTGATGAAAACAGTAAACTAGAGGTGGCGCACGCCGGGCGCTTAAACCGCTAGTGGTTCGACCAAATTCCTTGAGCTACACAGTCGGTCCAAGGCCAATTCCCCGCTATTTTGGCGCGAACACAAAACCACCGACTATCCCCCCGGACCTGGGGGGGGGGGGGGGGGGCATGCTTACCATTGACTGGTGCATTACTTTAGCGACAGCGATAGGTTTTCATATTACTTTACCCTGTTTGAATGTAATATCTTAATTGTCTGTTAATATGTTCACTGATAAAACTTTTGCGGCCTGGCACATTGCATCTCATCAGTCATGGCAGTATTCTTCAAGTTCAGGCTTCTTTTTTTCAAAATTCAAAATGTTTATTTTTTAAACCATTAATTGATTTATCAACACCATAATCACACATTCTCATTTACAAGAGGTTTGATAGTGATAAATCAAATGTGGAACGCATGGCACCATCACTCTGGTGAACGAGAATAATTTCATATAGCACGATGTACATGAAATAATGACAGTATGGCGAGTCGTTCCTTTACTATTTTTACCCATAAATACCATAAATTAAGCCTTTTCATACAATAGATCTCCATCACCTCTCCGACTGCTTTATAATTCGTGTAAATATATGAACATAATCATGTGGTCTTTAACAAAGATAGAAGTGTAAAAAAGTTTATATCTTCGACTTCAAAGAACTTCATTAATGCTAATTTTTGACCAAATTTTAGTTGCCTTTAACCTTGAAAATAATCGGTTAAATGGCAAGATGTTTGTAATCAAGCTTAACGACAGCGTTTTTGTGACATTGATGAAAGATGGATTTTTTTGTTTGTCTTTTTTTCATTCGAATAAAAAATTGTACTAGTATCTGATACAGGGTTAATGAAGCAATGCGATGGTTAGACGTTATGCTAACCATTGTATAGTATAACAGCGATGAGGAATATGGATAAGTCGACAGTTGACAGGTAAGGACATTGTAAGAAGTGTCATTTTGCTAATTTATGCTTTAAATATGATAATATTTTTCTTTATTCCCATTTCCTACATGTTCCCATTACAAAATCTTACCTGTCCTTCCAATTGGAAATTTCCCATTTTAAAACTGAACTTTTTTCTCCAATTGTAATTTTCCCATTACTCAAATATTCCAATTGGAATTTTCCAATGTTCATACTTTCCCACTTTGAATGTGGGAATCCTCCAATTGGAAAGATTCACTCATGGGAAGGATTCGCAAACAAATGCCTTAAATGAATCTATCGGTTCTTCCTTTTTAATGAATATATTATTTTTCATCTAGTTAGTGTAAAATATTCTTAATTAAACAGTCAATTTCAATTTTAAAAATTATGTTCCAAATTCTCCCCCAATTTTAATAGAGCCAGTTTTCCAATTGGAAAAGCTTGAAAAAGCCATTTTCCAATGGGAAGGCCATTTTCCAATGGGACTCCCATTGGAAAAGTTGACTTTAAATGCCAAAAAAATATATTTCTAAATTAAATTTCAGGAAACAAAAAATATCTCTTATTAGTAATACCTAACACATTTTAAAAATACAAAAATAAAAAACATTGGGTGAAAAATAAAAAAATTAAGTTTGCAAAAATTCCGGATTTGCAAACTTAATCCGGATGCTGTTCAGACATACTATGAGATTCTATCATTTATTTGTTCTCAACTTATTTAATCCTAATTGGCACTCGGATTAAAAGCTTAAAATTGAAAACTTCTGACTTGAAAAAGAAACATATCTAGCGTTGCAGTATATCAAAATCATCCATTTCATCACAATTCAGTTTAAAGCCAATTTAGAATGTTAGCACACTTTGTAGTTCGGAGCCGTTATCTATTCAAGGAATTCATAAAGTAAGCCAAATTCTAATTAAGCATATACTTAAGTTTTTGAAATATTCATGACATTTTGATTTCTGATAGCAGGTATTGGACAGATTTCAAAGAATAACAACACTTAGTTATGTCCATTACTCAGTCTGAAATAAAATATCAATCTAAAGCAGCATTTTCAATCTTAAGTATGGGGAGAACATCCTAGACCACATCCTGGCACTTCGCATTTAGTTATACCGTTCATATAAAGGTCATTGTTGAATAATGCGTCAAAAAGGACCCTAACACCGAGCATTAAAGTCTGCATTTTGTGACATTTAAAATTTTGTTTATCCACGATATTGTCGTTCAGCCTTCATACAATTATTGTATCACAATAATTCGACTACGAGTTTTATTATTTGTTTAACAATTGGATATTGGAGAATGCTAAAAATATTAGTAGTTATCATTCGTAGCCAATCACTAGCCGTTGTAGTACATGTTTCAATCATGGCGTTTTCAATCGTGGTCATCACGGGACATGTTGTGTTGAAATTGAACAAGTTAATATGATATATAGGACTAAATGAAAACAAAACACTTCTTTTTCTAAGCGTATTTTAATCCCGATTAACATATAGAGCATTCTTGGATATATTTGCAAGCAGTTTCATCAAAATTAGAACTTTAATCACGCGGCATATAATATAAAATGAAAGAACAGTGTATACAAATATTAAATCGAACGTACATGATAGCTTTATCTAAAGTTATGATATTTTGGACGATCAGTGTGATTCTTTTATATTCTACACTTTTGAGGATCAGAACCTTAGTTACAAAAAAAGCCAGCGGTGTTATACCGTTAAATTACAGCCGTTATTGATAATAGGTAATTCGGTAGATTTAAACAGAGGCTGGGCCACCATACAAACTATAATCGCGACCAATAAGCTAGTTCAAGGGTTATGAGTTTGTATTTACTTTTAACAAATACTTACACGCAACAACTATGTGATACAAAAACTGAAATATGGCACAGCAATAAGTGGTCAACATTTTATTTTGTCTAATGAAAATGCAGTATTTCTCAAGTTCTTTAATTCATTTATTTCTGTAAATCAGCCTTCAGCCGTTAGTAATTTCAATCATGTGAAGCGGTAGATATGAAGAGTGGTTCGCTCACTTAGTGTGCAGTTGACACAAAAAAAAGTTGACCTCAAATTGTTTTTGTTAGTATGTACTTACAAAAAAATGGTCATTCGATTGCGTCGCATCAAACGATTTATTTTTGTAAGTTCATACTAACAACATTTAACCATTACTTTAACGAAAACACAATGTGATAACGAGCTACAGAACTGAAATACGTCATATATTTGTTTTAAACATATTGTAATCTAAGTTGTAATACGGGTTTCCTTGCATTTCTTAATTTAACAAAAAAAATCCCATTAATCTAATTTGTTTTCAAAAAATTAAAAAATATCATATAATGAAAAGCGATATTACTGATGTAGAACTAAGAAGCAAAATGGAAACATATTGCATTAGTTTCAATACAAATAGATAAAAGATTCAACTGTTTTAAAACATATTTGTGTTAAACATAATGTAATCTAAGTTTTAATCAAGTATTCCTTGTATTTCTTAGTTTTTAACAACAATTGATTTGCCACAAATTTGTTTTTATTAATTCAAGAGATGAATTAATTAAACGCGGTATTACTGATATATAACTTGAAAAACAAATTGGAAACATATTTCAATACCTTTACTAAACGCATATTGCTTTCTAGCTTCAGAGCTCAAAATATCAAATTGTAATGGTTTAATAATCATTTTGTTTCAACTCAAATCTAATTATAATGTAATGGTGAACATAAAATAATATGGTGTACATTACATAATAACATTTAATTTTTAAAACACTGAAATTTTAATTACGACATAAGCGGTAATTAATATAAAAAAAATGACAATAAAAATTTACAGCAGAAGTAAAATATCTTAAAATAATCAATTTATCTCAATAAAATCCTACAAAATATTCATTTGTTATCAGTGGTTTTTATATACAACCACTCTTTTGTACGTGTTTTGTTGTTGTCTTAACCGTATATAGATAGCGTTGTTATGAGTTGACCTTTTGTCTACAACTTTGATGTAAATAAGACCGTTTCTATTTGTTGTTGCACACAATAACTTTAGATTCATGTTGTGTAAATAATAAAATGTTATGCAAACATATGCAATAGTCAAACGTCCGGAAATAATTCTTACAAAAAACCTCCTATATAGCGTGAAGCAATCTTACAGGTCGATTAATCAGTCCGCGTCATTAAATACTGAAGATTGCGTTATGCCGAGAGGTCAATCTTTTTTTTTTACTTTAGATCTTTTTACGAAGCATATAATCACGAGACTTTTATGAAAACTTGTGTCCAGTGGTCTGCTGAATTACCTATCTGCTTAAGCATTTAGTAATTTTATTGCTAGTTTTTTTACTTATAATATTTTAGCATTCGGTATTTTTTTTTAAATTAAAAGTAAATGTTTATAACGGTCTTCTATTAACAGTGCATTTTGCTTGTCATAAACTCGTAATCACGGATGGTTTCTGTCACTAAATTGAAAGGATGAAATGTATTGTAAAGTAATCTACATTTTTATTATAATAAGACAAAAGTTTAAAGCACCTCCGGCATGTTTAGCTGTCTACAGTAATATTCAAACCACAACAACCACAACAACGAGAACAGGGTCATCAAAGATCATAGTTTGACCGAGCATATTTTTATCGCTACGCTGGCCCCACTTTTAACTACTTCTCTCTCATTCTCGGTTAGATGGGACGACTTATCTTCATCGGGATTCAAACTCAGCCGAATCAATTTCCTGGACATGTTTGTCGGTACGACAACAGAGTAGTTGGTCGGGAAACTCCAATCCTTTAGCGCTGCTAATGTTTTTCTTTCTTTCAGGTCGTAAGCCGAAATATATTTCGATGCCTTCCTGTAGCCTCTGTTTGCATCTACCCATGGAAAGCCTAATTCTTTCGCCATGTTTTCATTAATCTTTGCGCCGTCCCTTGGTGGAATGAAAAGGTCGAACAGGATTTGATTTTTTTCTTGACCTCCTCAATCTTCAATTCGCTCAGTTTGAGCGTCTCAATGACTGGGTCGCAAACCGCATAGTGCGGCCCGATGTAGTGAACGATCTCATAATCTCTTCCGTAGATGTCTTGAAGGAACTCGATCAAAACATGCAATTTATCGTTGTCGAAACCTTTATACTGAAAATAGGTCTTTCCGACGCACCCAACTTGCCAAAGGACCGTGTGAATATACGTGAAAAGTTTCCGTTTCCGTAGCAGCAAGTCGGTCGCTTCAAACGACTGACATCCGGGAAAGGCCGGGTCGATCTGAAGATCAGCGAATAAGCAATCCACAGCAGAGGGTGCCGCCAAAAGTTTGGCTGGTATACCCTCTCGCTTTGCAATCTGCAGAATTCGGTGAGAAGGAAGACAAAATATTCCCGAATGACCGTAGAATACGGCCGCTACATGTACACCTTTTCTAGCCTCTTGAAGTATCGCTTCCGACATCTGGACGTACGTCTCGTACCTATCCTTGTCATCGTCATACAGAACGAAAAATCCATTGCGTCTGGTCGCATCTCTTTAATATAGATCGCGGTGACATGATCAGCCACCAAATAGAACACTTTTTTGCATGATTTGATGAAACCAACGGCTTCCAGGGTGAGGTGGCCAACACTCTTTATACCCGATCCAATTATTGTTATTCGCCCGTTCCCAGTTTTGTCCGTCGACATTTCTTGAACAAGGCCTGACCACTTTTGTCTTTCCTCGTGATGTTTAAACGCTTGTTCTGCAAAGGTAATAAAATATCTATATTATCATTGCAACTGGTGATTAAACAGCTTCTCCGTTTATATTTCAATAATCGATAATGATTACATGGTTGATTCAAGTTTACGCAGACTGAAAATTATTACGAAATTACATAGCAATTACATATTTCAACATCTTGTATGTTCATACCTCTAGCCCTTTGCTGAACAGCGCCTGAAGGAATTCGAGTGTCTTTGCTACGATTATTCAACATTTTTTCTGCAAAAGTAATGGAATGTCGTACTTATCATTTCAACTGCTGAATGAAAGAGCAGCTCTGTTTTAATTTTGATAATTGATAATGATTAAAGTTTTTACAGACTGAAAATTTTAAAAAGCTTAAAAAGCAAAATTTGCTTCTATTTTTCGACATCGTATTTGTTTCATACCTGTAGTCGATTCCATTTCAGCTGCGGTCTAACGAACAGGTTATCTGCCTTTGATCGTCAAGGTTGTCTACAATATCAAACAAAACATTAAAGATATAACGAGAGCGCCGCGGGGCGAGCGCCAACACAAGACTGTTGTTGTTTTCGCAGAGGAAAAAGGAGCATGAATTAAAAAATATTAATGCCAGAGTTAAGGGCCTTGAATAACACATGCGTATTGTTTCTGGTAACAATGTGTATTACGAACCTTTAACGTTTTTTTAAGATATGGCCAGAGTTAAAAAAAAATCACTACGACGCCGACTCCGACGCCACCGACGCCGACAAATACACTTAGGCTATAACAATATTTCGTTGGCACCAGCAAAAATCAGACAAGATGAAAAATGATATTTGTTGAATGTCTTTTGAATTGTAGCTATGTTTCGTTGTATATCCTGCTTGGTTGTTTGCCAGGCCTTACCCTTGGCTTTTAAACCATATGTCAGTTAAATTTTAGGCTACTGCGCCAGTCTCTGATATATGACACCGTCGAAATTGCATTACCAAGCGCAGTGGTTTTTAACATGCATTCAAACTTCTATATCCTCGATTTCAAACAAACCGCCTGTGCTCAAAGCTCGTTATTGCCAATGTATTCTGATAAAATTAACATATTTTATTTACCCTGTACCAAAGGCTAGATTCTTGTAAGAGGGTACCACCACGTTTATCGTGAAATAAGTTCAAATTAAACAACTCTGTCTAGATTGTCAGAATAAGTATAGAAGAAGAATTAAGTTGTGAATGAACAAAATGATTTGCGTAAAAAGCATAGAACTTTGCCGACTTAATGATCTTCCAGCAATATATAAAAAATATTTCTTTTAAATGTTCGCATGAAGTTGCGCAATCAACACTCTGTTTTTTAAAGATTTTAGACGTGCATAAGATGGCTTTGATAGGAGGTTATAAAGGAAAGGGAAAGGCTGTACGAAAATACATGTAAGTTTTAACTAAATGCCAAGTGCCCCGCGAAGGTCCTATATTATATTTAATAATGAAAATACTACTTTAGGTTAATATTTTGTTTAAATCTGAGTAATGCAAACTATTAATAGTTGTTTTAAATTGAATTCAGTCCAATACCTGCAATCAAAGAGTAATATATTTTCTGCTGGATTAAAATTAACATAACTTCCGGCCTAATGCAAATGGATTACATGAAAAATTAACGGTGCTTTACTTCAATGTGAGTGACTTTTCTTAAAAGAAACATGACATGACACACTTTGTATTGCTTAAATTCATTGGATTTGAACTGAATTTTAAGCCAATCATCAAGTGAAGCGCTAGAAATTGCATTTTACCAGTCTAAAATACCCTGTTCACAATGAAATGTATGAGGAAATTAATTTGTAGTCTGTAACCTACATAACACGTGAACTCACGTCATCAGTAATCATTGATGAATAGCTAAAACAATTTTCAACCGGACATGATTGATTTTCTCTTATCATTATTTTGCACAAATGACCAATCCTATAAACCAAGCGCAGGCTGATTGCATAAGGATTAGGTAAGTATAAGCAATGCAAATTTAGATCTATTCAGTAGCTCAAACGAGAGAAGGACAAGTAAGAAAATAATATATTAGTCAAACATTTACGACTAAGATACTGGATATATTTTTGTGTGCCTTCGTACATGTTATATCCAAGCAGTCATCTTACATTAACTATAGTCGAATCGATAATGACCGGCTGAGCAAATTATGTATTAAGGTGGTATTTCATTGTATAGCTATTAAACATCACATACTTTATGGATATATAAATTTACTGTGTGCATATTAGCGTGCCTATTGCCTTTTATAAATAATGTTTATGATTGGCTCTGTGTTTGATTATTGACTTTCTTTTTAAAGTATGTGCTATGACGAGAAAACAATGAAGAAAGACATTTGATCAACATTTGTTTTGTTGTGAAAAGTCTCAAAAACAATTAATTAACATTGCTCTTCAAGAAAACATTCAAAATTTAAGACTGCAGAAAACGTAAAACGATAGCAACATGTATTTACTTACAAAGTTTCCAATCCAGTCCTTGTTAATTGACAGGTGTGCGCTTTTAGGCATCCAGGTTAGGTCTTTTATACGTAACGACCTGTCACAAGGTACCGCTTTACTGCACAAACTATACAAAAGAAATCCGGGTCCTTAATAGAAAGACGCAAACACTCATGTTTTTTGACAGTCATGCACATTTAAGCTATCGTTGCATCACATTCCAGCATGAGAATTAACTTATAATTTAATGTTAAGAAGTCCCCAAAGCCGTGGAATTTACAAATTTATTGTACAAATGAAATCGGGCACTATCTATAAGGATTTGCCTTTTTTGCAATGCTTGTTTTTAAGCAATTGCCTTTATTCATGCCTACGCTACGGTCTAGTATTTGTTTCTTTGCACCTTTCAGCATCCTTGGACAAAAAGGGATCAGAAAAGGGATGTAGTTTTAAAAATTAACCTCATTTGGTTATTAAACTTTTTATAAATATATAAAGGTTAAACTTTATGAATCTTTATAAATTGAATTCATACAGACATCTTTGACTATGTCTAAGTTTGAACAGGTTTTTTGAATTCGAAGAGGACTCGGGAACTCGGGAAAAATGTTTAACTGAGCTTCCGAGTTCTCACCGAGCTCGTAGAAATTTTTGAAGTCGCAAGGGACCCCGGTAGAGCTTTTGATTGTGAACACCGCAAGGCACGTAAGAGCATGCCTGTGCTCAAGGGAATATTGCAGGCTAGTATTACGGTTAAAGTACGATATTTCGAAGGCAGACGACAGCAACAGCGATTCAGATGATGTTTATTCTGTTTTAACAGTATTACTACCGATAGTTGAAGCCTGTTATAATGACTAACAACAGCAAAAATAAATAAATTAAGGGTTTATTTATTCTGATCTGGGAGATTGTAATCGACTGTTTTTTTATATTCTAATTCCACTCGAATCATCATCCCGGGTCAAATTGCAGTACAAATATCAATATGATGACAATCTTATAATAAATATGACATTGCAAAATACATGTTACACGTTTTAAAATATGAGCGACAATTCATTTATTGTTAGAGTTTATCTCTTATCTCTATCTGTTACAGTCATGTTCTTGTTCGGTTTACACCATTTACTAATAGCTCGATTGTTATGAAACGTATAAAGTTATATAAGCCTGCCAATGTCGAGGTTAAATACCTAAATATTGTTAATGGTCTGGGCTTGAACCGTTTGAACCGTGTACCTCATAGCAGACCTTTGAGCCTTCAATACATTTAATACTGAAATGATTATAATTGATTTGGCCTAATAACTAACACAAATAACACTATAGCAACTGCATTTCTGTTACAGACTGGTGCAGCAGAGTCTACCAGGTACATGATATTAAGTGGCCACCACTGGATTACAGTAAAGGGCACTACAAGCAAGTGAAATTGAGACGAGAGGTGGTACAGGAGTTAATCCATTGAAGAAAATAAAACAGTCCGATTCTTAATTGAGTAAGGCTAAATGTTGTTTTTCTCACGACAACGAAGGGAAGCAAATCATATTGTTATTTTGCATTATTTATTTTATGATTTGCTTACTATGCAAACATCCACAAAGACTAAATGTACATTGTTGTTTTCTGCATGAGGTTATTAACAATATAAAACACATTGTCTAACAATATAGTGACAATATGTATACTAAAGTCAAGTCTTTGGATCCTTATATTTCAAATATTGTTTATTTTTCTAAAGAAATGAACGGACTGTGAGGCGTATTGCCCGTAATTCCAAAGATATAAATGTGTTTAGTTAGATACAATGGACGTTTGTTTATCCCAATTCGACGGAAATGTCAACTTCAAAGATATAACTGGTAACGATTCTTAAAAACATAAAGACTAAACAAATGAGTGTGAACAAGAGAAGAAGATATGGATGTAATTGTTGTAAACATTGTTTTCCAATCTTTGAAGAACCCTCATGTAGCAGTAGCATGAATATTGAGGTGGCCGAAAGCAAGTCTCTACTACCACTAGTGAAAAATCAAGTCCCACTGAAGATTTTGGTGAAATATACGCAAGACACATTTTTCCTACGATAGATAAATACTTTCAATTAGCTGTCAGCCTATGTTGGGCTGTATGGACTTTTCTGCACAAACTGCGCAGGATCATCAATAGCATATACCTCTAGAAGATGACCCCTCTGTAATATTCATTACAGTTGAAGATAAACTGTTTTTGTACAAATATATATCGGTGGGTGTTATCATATATTCTGCATATGTTCTGGTACATGGTCCAAGTGAATACGCGTAACCGAAAATGATGGAGCCTTATTTATAAGAATTTAAACAAAGCTGCCTTATTTAAGGAGAGGGTATGTTCATTTGGAATAATTCTGGACAAAACCTTGCAGCTGGAAAAGATCTTTGCTTCGTGCGCATAAAATAACCAGGAGAGTACAACATGGCTTTGGAATACAATGATTGCATATAAACGTTTGATATACCAACTGTAGTTTCAAGGGCTACGGATGATGAGATGTTTGTGAATCAGCAAACGACAGATGTGTAACTGATGAGATGTTAGTGAATCAGCAAACGACAGATGTGTAACTGATGAGATGTTAGTGAATCAGCAAACGACAGATGTGTAACTGATGAGATGTTAGTGAATCAGCAAACGACAGATGTGTAACTGATGAGATGTTAGTGAATCAGCAAACGACAGATGTGTAACTGATGAGATGTTAGTGAATCAGCAAACGACAAATGTGTAACTGATGAGATGTTAGTGAATCAGCAAACGACAGATGTGTAACTGATGAGATGTTAGTGAATCAGCAAACGACAGATGTGTAACTGATGAGATGTTTGTGAATCAGCAAACGACAAATGTGTAACTGATAAGATGTTAGTGAATCAGCCATCGACAAATGTGTAACTGATGAGATGTTAGTGAATCAGCAAACGACAGATGTGTAACTGATGAGATGTTTGTGAATCAGCAAACGACAGAATGTGTTACTGATGAGATGTTTGTGAATCAGCAAACGACAGAATCTGTAACTGATGAGATGTTTGTGAATCAGCAAACAACATAATGTGTTACTGATGAGATGTTTGTGAATCAGCAAACAACAGAATCTGTAACTGATGAGATGACACCACATACGATCACTCATGGCAATTCTTCAAAGGAGGGACATCAGGCAGCAAAATATATGTGAATGTTCAAATGATTGAAAATCATGTATTAACAGAAATGAGACACGTACGACATGGATATTTCACAAATACTGGGGAAAATGGAGAGGGGGTCGCGGTGAGGTATACAATGGATTGTACCTTGAAACCGATAAACCTAAAACATGTGCGAAAATCGGTGTTACAAGAAGTTGAAATCAAAAGCAAAATAAGACGCCAATACATAGCTTTATTGATTGGTTACTCAATACAAACATACTATTTGTATATTGTTACAGATTTCAACACAGGTCCTTATTTCAAATTGGATGATGTGCTGTTTGCGGACATCGGGTATGAACCATTACCAAGGAAACATTCAATTGCATTTAAAGTGTGCCATGAATAAGCGTACCTATACAATTGCAATCCTTATATCAGATATAGAAATATTATGTTTTGATGTTGAACTATCAAAACTTATGGTTATGAATACACTGGATTCTACACTTGTAAACAAACGAGATACGCAGCCCGGCATATTGAGCACCTTATATTCATCTTAAGTGAAGAATAGCCATACTATATATGGAGCCAATGTTTCTACTTTGTTGAACTGTAAACGTTATAAACAATCTGGACCACAGATCATTCAATCTGTAGAGTTTCATATTAGGAAGTATGTTTCCTTTTGATCGATCAGTTTGATAAGCATTCAAATATGTGTTCTAACAGAGATGCATGGATCACTTTCTATACATTAAAATAAAGTGTTTAATTATATCAATAACTTATTATTATATTTCTGATTAATGTACTGTTGTAAGCGTGTAAATACTATCGATTGTATCATTTGTCCAATTATCACCAAAGTAGGTTAGAATGAGCATAGTATCTGGGGAAGTTTTAATTACCAGCGATATCGGACAAATAACTCCAGAGTAATAACCCTTAAATTATTGAAGAAAAAAAAGATGGTGTTTGATCGATAATTATAGTAGCGATTGTACATTATTCACTTAAATTGGCCAGGATATATATCGGCATAATAACTCGGACATATCTGATTTTCAGTGATATGGCTTAAGACATTCTGGAATAATCGCTCTTTAATGAGAGAAACTACCTGAAATTGATATTGTCCGATCGATAACATTTAATAGAAGCAGTTGTCAGATCGGCATCAAAATAAATTAGAATACTTATTGGGAAAATATTTCGAACAAGTTTTATAACCAGTGACATCAATGAAGTCACTCCATACCGGAAGTTACACTCCGGACACGAGGAATTCGGCGGGGGATAATACTAGATATATGTACATATGCATGTGTTATATATATTTTAGTTTACATTCAATATATAAACTAATAACTGCTATTCAAGACTGCTGTATGCTTCTATGTATCTTAGCATTAAATATCTCAAGGCAATTAACCTGCTGAATATAAACCTGGTTTTCATAGGCTTATTTCATCTAGGAGAATCTCCCTCAACATTCCTACAAGTTATTGTATTTCAATACTTCACAACAAATTGTACAGAATTAATGCGTAGTTAGCATATCAAATTACTTCCTGATTAAGATTAACAGGGCAACTTAACCAAGCATACAATAACTCGTTCTTTCTCTTCCAATGTACGCAGTGCATTATATGTGAAATCTTTTAATTAAAAAAAAATATAGCGTACAGTTTCAGACTGTGCCAAAAAGCCTAAAATAGTATTTTTAATCATAAAACATGAATGTTTATACCAGACATGACAGTATTGTAGAATGGGCGTTATTCTTTTGTTTGTGACCAAATGTTGATTTGAAACTTCAAATTTATTATAAGTATTGTCATGCAACTGATTTAACAATGAAATGTTAAATTCCATGGCCACACTTAAAAAATCTAATCTAAGGGGAAAACATTTATTATTTATTCATATTGTCAAGATATTTACAATGTGTAAAAACCTATCTATTCATGGCTCATAGATGCATTTGAATGTAAACAACTGTAATTATTTTAATTGCCATTCACTAACTCACATTAACATTATTCATTGGCGGTAACATATCATTCAGTTTACAGAGATAAAAGGAACAGATATGTTCATCCCCAATGCAAACCTTTTTTTTATTTTCAGGCCTTATTATTAATGACCTTATAGTCATACTACTATTGTTTTCAGACGATGTGATTATACTTGGTAACACTCCTGAAAATATTAACGGGACACTGTCATTATTATAAATTTGCTGTAATAAATGGATTCTAGAGGTCAATATAAGTCAAACAAAAGCCATGATAGTTCGTTAAACAGGTCGTCTGTTCATAAATAAAAAGTTTGTATACAAACATATTTGGATGGAAGATGTTAGTGACTTCAATTATTTAAGGACTGTTTCCAATTTCACAGGTGCACTTTGCCAGGAACCATGAACACCTAGCCATTAAGGCACAAAATGGTTTATTAGCTTATTACAATAGGTATAATATTTAGCCAAAAATTAGTTGTCAATTATTTGATGCCTTTGTTGGCTCAATACAGGGTTATGGGTCAGATGTTTGGGGATTGGGAAAATCAAAAGAATTCAATCGCATCCATTTAAAGTTTTGTGAAAGAATTTTAAATGTACGCATCAATACTTCCAATTGTGCTAAACATGGAGAACCAAGCCTTTATCCCCTGTATATATAACAATATATTAGAAAGTTTAATTAAAGATTGCCAATATATTAGACGTTATTGGGTTACTGATGTTAGAAATATTCTAAGCAAGCATCGCTATGCAAATGTTTATGATTATAAACATTTTATAATAAACTGTAAATTACTAGAACTCATTAGGATATACAGTCTCATTCTCCTCATAAATGTTTTAACTGCTGCCCAATTTTCATTTCAGAAAAAAAGCAAATCGAATCAATGCTAACAAGAAAGTAAATCAAAGACACTTTATAATTTCTTTCGTATGGGCTCTTGATTCGCTGTTATACAATCCAAAGTCACACATGTAGCCTATGACCATTTCATGAACTCATGAAACCAATGGTTGCTAGAAGTCTGTAAAAGGTTGCTGAAAGTATTTTAAAGGTCATTTACATGTTTTCATTGATCAGGAACTGGTATAAGACGAATTTAGTCGCCTGCCGGTTTTCTTCATTGTTTACTGCTATGAAATCTCCCCCTAATGTGCGTCCTATAAAAACATTCACGGACATATATTATTTTGTTATGCGTATTTTATTTTAATGTGTCTATAACGTTAATTTTCGCAGGAAAACGGCATTGTGTTTTGCTGAATTTTTCAATTTAATCTTTGATTTTTTATTATAATTATTGAAATTTTTATTACAAATCGTTTGGTATCAAGAAAAGTGTACCTAACCGACTTCGTTTTGTGCGCAATATAAATCAATATAAGCCCTATTTATGGTTGTTTTTCAGTACTTATTGCTTTAAAACGTTTAACACGATGTTAATCGAAATATTGTTTATGTTAGTAAGTTGTTCAGATTAGAAACTTAAGAGAGTTTAGTTTTGTATAAAACTCTTATTAACTCTTATTAATTATATGTTATAGCTATTGTTTAGTTTTCTTAAATTAATAATTCATCATTCTTATTTTTCTCTGTTGATGTCGGAAATGTAATTATGATTCAATCAGAATTGCACTGATTATAAGTGAACACATGAAATAGTTTATATAGGCTTACTTTTTAAAGGTTGTTTTAGCTCACGTTCACACACACGCCTTGCACGCGCGCATACAAATACACACACGCACGCACACACGCACGCGCGCGCACACACACACACACACACACACACACACACACACACACAGAGACTTGTATTGTGTTTTCGAATAAAAATGACCTAGATCACCGGATGGCTAATGAATATAGACCAAGAAAAGAAGCATTTGCTAACCATTTGTTCCTTATGTGTTTTTAATGTGTTTCACAGATAAACTTTGGGAAGTTACTACTCACAAGTCACAACTCAAAATTCACAAGTCATATATCGAAAGTAAATCAAATGTTACAAGTCTGCGAACATAATTCAAAATCCCCCCGACTGCCAGTATTATTGTTTCTGATGAAAATTGTTTCAGTCGATTGTTTGGACTAATAAGCATATATGTTGATTGAATGTATTGTCATATTATTTCTTTTGCACTATAAGTGTAAACTTGCTATGCTTTGTTGCAGATTTGTTTCTATTATTTGAACATTAATTTTGATCCATGAACGGTCGAGTCGTCAGTTAAGAAGTCAATATTTAAGGAAACATCTTAATATAAAGTAAGATACAACTATTTTTGCTTAAAAAGTATATATTTAAATATATATATATATATATATATATATATATATATATATATATATATATATATATATATATATATATATATATATATATATATATATTTCTGAGAACAAATGTTATTTCTAGGACAAGGAATGATATTTGTGCCAAATTGGGATAATGTACTAATGTTCTTAATCAAGGAAAATAACTGGTTTGTGTCCTTGTTGACTTTACTTAAGCTTTTGATTATGTTGTTAGAGATAATCTATTGTGTAAACGTATTAAGTTAGGACTACGTGGAAAAATATGTGGAATATCAAATATATGTATTCATCGGTTAATTCTAGAGTAAAATATTGTAATCAGCTGAATGTATGAATGTGTAGTAGGTGTACGACAAGGAGAATGTTTATCTCCTTTTCTATTTGATATGTATTTAAATGGTCTAGAATTTGTTTTCTGTGAAAAGTGTTTTGATGGCATTGACATAGAATCGTTTAAGCTTTTTCTTATTCTGTATGCTAATGATATTGTTATATTTGCTAACATTGCAAAAGAATTGCAAGATAGTCTAAATGTATTATCATAATATAGCAAACCATGGAAACTAGTTGATTAAACTGAAAAAAAGTAATGATATTTAGAAAAGGAGGAAGACTTCCAGTTAATTGATATTTTAATTATAACAGAAATGAAATTCAGACAGACAATACGTTTTATTATTTGGAATTGTTTTACCTGAGGTGGCTCTTTTTTCAGATGCACAAAGTCCAATGGCAGGCCAAGCATTAAAGCCAATTTTTAAAATGAACAAATATTTGTATAAGATGACTGATGTTTCTGTAAAATACAAGATATATTGTTTGATAAACTTATCACCCCAATTCTGAATTATGGCAGTGAAGTATGGTGCTTTGTTAAAGGAAAAGCCATAGAACGCGTGCATATGCAATTTTGTAAAATAGTATGACGTGCTAAAAGGATTACACAGAATGATTTCATTTATGGTGAACTGGACCGTGTCAATTACCAGACATTAAGATATTATAACATTATAAAACAGTGGGTTAAGTTTCTACGTACAAACGATAAGAAGTTCATTAAGAAAATATACCTTACATCGTTGAATGATTGTGAAAGATTTCCAAATAACACAAGTTGGTGTTCATTGATACGAAACTTGTTAAGTACGCTAGGATATTATGATACATGTATGGCTTTTCTAGAATGTAGGTAATGATAAAATAATTCTTTCTAATGTTAAACAGAGATTAATGATAATTTTATTCATAATTGAAATGGAAGATAAGACTAGTCTAGAGCATTTTTTACAAGAACATAACAAGTTTTAAACTTCAACCTTATTAAATTTCATTCAATATTAGAAGTTTCGGTATAGCTTATCATGGCTACGTGTATTTGCACATAGACTTAAAGTCGAAAGTGGAAGATAGGCGAAACCAAACACTATAACTTTAAATCAGAGAATTTGTAACATATGAAAAGTCTTAGAAGATGAATACCATTTTGTTTTGGAATATAATCTTTAATCTGATATGCATGCATTCATTATCGTGTGTATTTATTTGTACATTCCTTGACGTTATGCTCAAACGTTTTATTGATTTATCGATATGCTGTATATGCATAAGATAATAAACGTTCTGTTCTCATCTGTTCTGTTCTTACCTGTTCTGTTCTGTTCTGGCCTTAATTCTGATACGAGGTAAGCACATTCCACTTTATTACAGAAGGAGACTTAATATGCAAAAGTTAATAGAATCAATGTCGTCAAACAATGAAAACCTGTGAATAAAACTTAGTATCTTTGTATATAACGCCTTTTTATTGATATCAGTTACCATGTATGATTCTTAATGTAACATTGTGCGTATAGTCAAATATTCCATGTGTAAGTTTTGCAAGAGGTGTAAAAGAAGCTATAGGTGATTAATAATATCCATAATACAATGCATTCATAAACTATCAGAAAAGTCATTTATTAAACTGCCACAATGTAAAGAATGTTCAACTGCCATTTTTAGCTCGAGTATTCGAAGAATAAGGAGGGCTATACTACTCGCCCCAGCGTCGGCGTCGGCGTCGGCGTCCGGTTAAAGTTTTAGGGCAAGTTGAGATTTTCACTTATAAGTCCAATACCCTTCATTCAATTGATTTAATACTTCAAACAGTTGTACAGGGTCATCACATGATGAGGTTAGATAACTTCATATTATCCTTTATACAAATTATGGCCCCTGATTGACTATGGAACTTAGGTTAAAGTTTTAGAGCAGGTTGAGATATTTATTAATAACTTATATACCATTCGTTCGATTAACTTAATACTTCACACAGTTGTTCATGACCATCACACAATGAGGATACATAACTCCATATTATCCTTAATACAAGTTATGGCCCCTGATTGAATTAGGTTAAAGTTTTAGGTAAGGTTAAAGTTTTAGGGCAAGTTGGAATTTTCACTTATAAGTCCAATACCCTTCATTCAATTGACTTAATACATCACACAGTTGTCTAGGATAATCACATAACGAGGTTATATAACTCCATATTATATTTTATACAAATTATGGCCCCTGATTTACTATGGAACTTAGATCAAAGTTTTAGGGTAGGTTGGGATATTTATTGATAACTTCTATACCCTTCATTCAATTGACTTAATACTTCACACAATTGTTCAGGACCATCACCCAATGAGGTTACATAACTCCATAATATCCTTAAAACAAGTTTTGGCCCCGAATTGACTTAGGTTAAGTTTTAGGGCATGTCATAGTTTTAGGGCAAGTTGGGATTTTAATAAAATGAACTTCTATACGCTTCATTAAATGCACTTAATACTTTGCAGAATTATTGACGACCATCTTACAACATAACTCCATTTTAGCCCTAAATACAAAAAATTGCCCTTGGATGTTTTTTTTAATGATTTTTCTTTTAATTTCTTTTGAAAGGCACACTTTTATATTCCTTACCACATTTTCATAAAGGGAAAACAAGTTATTTGAATGACTTGCGTCATTGTTCGGCCGGGCTGGTGTTAGAGCAGCGTCAAAGTCGCCTTATGTATCGAATAATTTTAGCTAGGTTTGACATAAAGAGATCAAACTTGGTGTATACAAAGACTTTATGGAGACCGTTTATGGGAATGCGTTTGAGGCCCATAGGATCAAGGTCAAGGTTACTTTTAATAGAAAAAGGGTTGGTATTGAATAACTTAAGTAAGGGTCTTCATATTGGTACCAAATTTGGTATATAGGAAGAGTTCATAGAGACCTTTCCTGAGATTATGTTTTGAGCCGCGAGAGTTATGGTCTAGGTCAAGGTCAAAACAGAAATATGGTCAGTAGTGAATAACTCAAGTAAGGGTTGACATAGTGTGACCAAACTTGGTATATATGACAAGTTTATGTAGAGCTTTCATGGATTGCCTTTTGGCCCCCTAGGGTCAAGGTCACTGTTACTAAAAATAGATTACTGTTTTAGTTATGGTTGACATACTGTGACCAAACTTGATATGTAGGAAGAGTTTATGGAGTTCTGCCATGGGATTGTGTTAGGGGCCCTTTGGCTCAAGGTCACTGTAACAAAAAATAGAAGAAACAGTTGAAACTGAATCCCTTCTGCCAATCATTAAAAACCTGGTCTTGTCACATTGCGATTCTTGTTCACGTTTTTATTTGATTGTTATATTGCTTTTGACAGGCACATATTACACCGTTATTGTATTCACTTCTAAGTCAAAGCGGCGTAGTCAAGCGCACTGTCTTACGACAACTCTTGTTTTAAATTGTTTTGCTTCATTGCTTGATGACTTGATATTGACGTACATACAGTTACTTTAAGTTATACGAATGGTAATACTTTGTTGTATATGCGTTCTCCTGTAAATACCGAATATGATATTTGTTCACATGGGCCCTGACCTGCTTGATGTTATGCAAATAATATTTTGAAACTCTTGAAAACTTGACTAATCTATATTCGGTCCCGTTTTTTCATCATAACCGAATTAACATGAAGGAAAAACGTGCTAATGTATTCAAATGAAAACTAAATATACACCGCATACAATACCATAAACGTGGGCTTACCATTTTATTGCACATGTTTGTGATATTGTATATCATGGTAAACATATTGCATTACTTTTCTATTCCATCACATTAAGAGTTTTTCATTTATGACACCTGAATGCAGTCTGATAAAAATCATGAAATTATCCTTGTTGGAAGCCCCCGCTAGCACCTTAGTCAGATTCCATCTGCATAAATTTACTAATTTATTCATTAAAGTATGCAAGTCTTATATTGATTTATTAGCCGCGAAGATGACATTTGAATACAGAATAATAAAACTTAACCAATAAAATCTCTTGGTAATGTTTTGCTGTTTTGAAGAATTTGAATCTTTCTACACGTTCTTCGAAGAACGCAATTGGGTTTCGCGTTTTTGCGATATTGTTTGTTCAAACCAGCAGCAGTCAGGTAAACAAATTAATTTTACAATAAAGATGCGGTAAATCCGACCAACGAACTGGCTCAAGGACTGATGCAAAGTCTAGTACGAATGGACGTGCACTTCTCTGCTGATTTCGAAGATACTTGAGTAAAACAGTTGAAATTCTTTAAAGCTGCACTCTCACAGATATACCGTTTTTACAACTTATTTATTTTTTGTCTTGGAAGGGCAAATTTTACGTATATATCTGCAAACCAATGATAAAAGACTGCTGACAAAAGATCAGATCGCAGATTTTTATATTTCCGTTCGAAAATTAATGTTTGATGTCTTAACGCGTTACTAAAGTTTAAGAAAAATGCATAACACATCAATCTTTGAACTTAAATATAAAAATCTGCGATCTGATTCTTTGTCAGCAGTCTTATATAACTGGTTTCCATGCTTTTTCGCAAAACAATTGCTCGTTCCAAGGCAAAAAATAAAAATAAAAGTTGTCAAAGCGTTCAATCTGTGAGAGTGCAGCTTTAAAGCAACTGATCAATTTGCAAGAAAAAAAGAAAATTGTCCAAAACTGTCATAAACTTGGTATTAATGTGTACAATGCATTGAAACTTACTAACTGAAGTAACCCATAGTTTACAATGTATTTAAGTTTAGCAGTTATTTCGTATTTTTCCATTAAAAAAGATTACTGGGTATGTCTACCTAGTAGAATTCATTCCTTATGCGTGATTGGCTAGTCGGTGTTATCACGTGATATTACCGAGTTAGGTGTATAGCTTAATTAAGTCACCCGTTTAGAGTAAGCCGTCGTAGCTCAGTGGATACGACGCTGGATTGCAATTTTGGTGTCACGGGTTCGAACCCGGTCTCCCACACAATTTTTTGTTTACATTTTGGTACTTTTTTTACAATTATGATATCAAAGCGTAACACATTCTATTAAATAATTGTCCTAAGATTCGTTACAGAAAAAACTGTTTTTGGTGACAATATGGTGTACAGTCCCTTTAACGACGATGATGACCTTGCCCAAGTACCACTAAAATACTTATAAGGCAAATCTCAATCTCAGTCTCAACTCAATTTACCACGTAGCATCAATTTCTTTAAAAAAAAATGTACTTAAGTACAATTCATTGTCTTTAAATAATTACTCATGTATATATTTTGCTCTATAATTAGATTTTTTTAGATTTTTCCCAAATATTTTTATTAACACATTCTATGAGAAAATACGTTTTCAAAGAGTATAAAAACATGATTTTTCATTGAGGCAAGCATTTCGTTCACATTGGACAAGAATTTATGTTTTCCATCCATACAACAAGCTAAAACATGGGGTGGGGGGGGGGGGGGTGTCAATTCCTGGCAAAAATAGAAGATATTTCCAATTTTATGTCATTATGGTAGAGAAATGATGTAATATTTCATACATTACACAAAATGCAGCATTTAAGACCTTAGTTACCAAAACATTTCGCAAACCCCCTTGCCTTATTAAAGGGCCTACTCTGGGGTGTCCTGGACAAGAGGGCTCTGCTTAAATACGCCCCCTCTAACATCACTTTCTGAACCGCCCCTGATACGAGTATGCCCCGCTTAAAGCACAAAAAGTATTTTCAAAATATTGTATTAATCATACGGAGAATAGTGTATATGTAGCATCACTGTGCAATTAGCATTCAAAGTAATATTTTATTATGTTCTGCACTGGTCTGTAACAGCATTGCATTTAAGGACTGTCCAAATGTTTGTCATATCGTATAACTGTTTTAATGTAGGAATTTCTGAACCTTGCAATGCATGTTCATTTAGCATTCACGCTGCAGCTGCATTGAATCATTCAAGGTTCACAGTATAGGTTGATTCAATGAAAAAGAATATAATTTTAAGTCAATTGAGTTTAAAATGATAATACATATATATTACGAAGAAAATGCATCAACCTATATTTATAATTGTGCGCCTATGGGGAAAAACTATAGTCCTTGACGTAAACTGCATGTCCTTATATTAGAATTGATACGCCTTACTAGAAAGACAAACAACATTGCTTTGTACTGTGTGTCCTAGCGGACCAAAACAGGGACTGGGTGGTGGCAGCGGTTGGTAACACAGTGTACCCCGCACCACTTTAATTTGTAAAAGTAATCTTTGCATGTCAATATAGTAGAAATAATATGCATATATTACATCCAATGAACAAGTTATTAATTTGGTGAGGCATAAATTAATACACTTAAACATATGTAACACCAGACCGGTGTGTTACGCTAAATCGAAGATAACTCTTACAACACTGCCATTGACATAGATACGGTTATTGCCCTTTTGTTTGCTTGTTAAAAGCTTATGCATTTGATAAACCGCCGGTGTACACATTGCAATTTGTACCGTGTATGTGTAGATTAGGCTAAACCTTACTTGGGAAGGCTGTATGCGTTATTATGTATTAACAAATCATTTTCCATCTTTGTAGGTTTTAAAGCTGAACTGTTTGTGATTCAACGCGGTAAAGATACAGCGGAATCATCAATGACGACGTTGCAAACACTTACCGAGATTAAAAGTCATTTGACCAATCACAAATCTCATTTTTTTAATATCCGAGGTATTCCGAAGACACTGTTTTCATCTGAACTTGAATGAAATTGAACTATCAAGTAAATTTAAGAAATTTATTTAGTAAGTAAAGGCAACCGGTCTAAAGTACGTGACAAACATACAGAAAAAAACTAATATACGAGTTGTGTCAAGATAATGAATTCACGCAGATATATCCTCATGCTAAACATGATTGTTTCCCTTTAATTGCAAATTAATTGGTTGTTTTCATTAGATTATAAAATTTATTATACTTTACCAGTACCAATTTATAATGAAATATTATTTTCTTAGATATGCGTTCATCTCAAGAAGGGCATAAAGAGTGTAAATATTGACCTTTGACCAGATATGCGTCCATCTAAAGCAGGACACTTGGAGTGTAAATATTGACCTTTGACCAGATATGCGTTTATCTTTTTTCTATCCGGACCAGGAACACATGAAAGATATGATTCATACTTGAACTTCGAAGTATTTACTGTTTGATCGTGTAAATGTGTTTGCGACGACCTTGACCTTGAAGATATTGTGAAACGCCAACTGGATTGACTTTTGGTTATTATTTTTGAAATTGTGTTTGTCCCTATATTTCTATAGCAATATTAATTGAAAGTTCAGTGGGTGGAATTCGGTTCCCAGTATATTATTACTTGTTTACTGTCTGAAATCAGGTAGCCAAAGTTTAAATATAATGTATGGAAGAGTTTATCAATACAGTTTGTTCACAGTGCCTAGGGAAGTCGGGTGAGCGATCTAAAGCCGTAATGTCCCTTTTGTTAATTAAAGGTTGTCCGGTTAGGGCAGTGGTTAGTAAGCACACTCGCTTCTCACCCAGGCGACCCGGGTTTGATTCCCGGCTTAGGCGCATGTGAATTTGGTTAGTGGTCACCAAACCGGACAATTGGGATTTCTCTGGGTTCTACGTTTTCCCCCAAAACACAAGACCACACTCTCGCGCAAGCTCGTGCCAACGAGATTGACTAAGTATTAACTATCATAGCTAAGAAAATGGTATTCTTATAGCAGAAGATTGATATTGCTTCATTGCGCGAAGAATCTTTATGGTGGCCTATAAAGTATTAATGTAGATCTTATACTGCGCTATATATTTTTTGCAGGGTATGCTATCATAAATGTCACTGCCTATGACGGGTGTTCGCTAGGGGCTTACAAATTCACACCTATAAAGAAGATACATATCACCATTTGCAAAACTGGCACACCAATGTCGAGAGGTAGCGTATCATACGCGACGTGTCTTCACGTAGTGTCAATGTGATCGGTCATGTCTTTATTGAACTTAGCATATGTGTCGTTTTGAAGCGAACGTTGTTTTACTGGCGCTAATACATCACAACATGTATTGGAAGTTGGCAAAAGCGTCAGCCGTTCCGTAGAAATTTGTTTCGGGATCATTGTAAATAAAACTTTGTGCTAGGTGTTAAAGGGGCTGTACTCCGTATGATAAAATAGCGGAAAAAAGAAAATTGACATAAACTTGGCATCGATGTGTACAATGCATTGAAACTTACTAACTGAAGTTCTACATAGTTTACAATTTATTTAAGTTTAGCAGTTATTTCGTATTTTTATAATTAAAAAAGATTACTGGGTATGTCTACCAGGTAGAATTGACTCCTTATGCGTGATTGGCTAGTCGGTGTTATCACGTGATATTACCGAGGTAGGTGTATAGCTTAATTTTGTCACCCAATTAGAGTATGCCGTCGTAGCTCAGTATATACGACGCTAGACTGCAATTTTGGCGACACGGGTTCGAACCCGGTCTCCCACACAATTTTTTTTTTTACATTTTTACATTTTGGTACATTTTTTACAATTATGATATCAAAGCGTAACACATTCTATTAGATAATTGTTCTGAGATTCGTAACAGAAAAACACTTTTTTTGGTGCCAATCTGGTGTACAGTCCCGTTAAAGCTGCACTTTCACAGATTGACAGTTATAAGTTACTTATTCAGACTCAGCTTTTTTTGTCTTCAATGCATTCAATATAGTCATATAAGATAACTCACAACAGAACAGATCTCAATTGTTTGGAAAACTGCAGAAAAACTCATTTTTCTAAACCGTAAGTAACGTTTTTAAACCTTAAATTAAACATCAATTTTCAAATGTAAATACGAACAATGGCGATCTGATCTTTTATCAGCAGTGTTATATCACTGATTTTCAGACAATTACGCAAACATTGGCTCATTCCAAGACAAAATATAAATAGTTGTAAATTTGGTTAATCTGTGAGATCGCAGCTTTAAGAATACCAGCAAGTATTTAGCAAATATGTACCATTAAACTCCATTTACCAAAAAATTGGCACGACATTGGACATTGGACGTTCAAAACTGGTAGTCGTGCCATCACTACATTAGACATTGGACATTGGGCTTTCAAAAATGAATGTCGTGCTAGCACGGCATTGGACATTGGGATTTCAAAAATTGAAGGTTGTGCTGGCACGACATTGGACTTTGGACATTCAAAATGCTAGCAGGACTTTCACTTTTGAATGTCCAATGTCGTGCCAGCACAACATTCGATTTTGAATGTCCAATGTCCAATGTCGTGCCAGCACAATATTCGATTTTGAATGTTCAATGTCCAATGTCGTATGTTTAGCTAACTTCACACAGCTTTTCAAAAACAAGTTTCCATTTAATCGAGACTGCCATTTCCATTTTTTTTTCATTTTTTGTTAACGGAACTTAATCAACGCGTACTCAATATATTTAAGATTCTAATGCTGTTGTGTGGATTTGTTTTCTCAAATTTTAAGAAATAAACATTTATTACGTTATCAATGATGTCTAACGCTTGTTTTTATGTTTTCAAAAATACAGATTAATTCTCAACTGTGTGCTCTTTTCTTGATTACGCTACTACTGTTATTGCCACTGGTAATTAAATTTAGAAATAATTTAAAATTTTAATAAGTTTAAATAACACAATTTCCCATTACCACGTGGAAGAAATTATGGGCCACCTGCACAAAACTTCTAGCCGAGAGAACTATTTGTTATATGGCGCATTAATACAATTACGCCAATCAAAACCAGATGTGATCAATGCTAGAAATATATTTGTTTTCTCCTGAATATTCCTGCTACTAGAATACTGCAGAGTTCGTGTGCATAGTTTTCGTTCCTCTGTCATTTATTTTTTTTAGCTCGTATATTTTTCGCAAACAAAAACTCGATATCTTGTGACTGTCAACGTCCTGCAGTACAAGCGCGGAGTAAGCACTAATTTGGTAAAATCGTATATTAAATAACATATGAAACTTGATACATGTGTTCATGATTATAATACTCGTTAGTAACACATCTCATAAACTTGGTTTCTTGAATTCTGCCCATTCAATATTGGCCTTTCTGCTGTAGCATTTCTTTCTGAACTAATTAAGGCAATGTTTTCCGCGTGGCAAAGTTTTTTCTCGTGGCAATGTTTTCCTCGTGGTAATGTTTTCCTCGTGGCAATGTTTTCCTCGTGGCAATGTTTTCCTCGTGGTAATGTTTTCCTCGTGGCAATGTTTTCCTCGTGGCAATGTTTTCCTCGTGCAATGTTTTCCTTGCGGCAATGTTTTCCTCGTGGCAATGTTTTATGTTTTCCTCGTGGCAATGTTTTCCTCGTGGTAATGTTTTCCTCGTGGCAATGTTTTCCTCGTGGCAATGTTTTCCTCGTGCAATGTTTTCCTCGTGACAATGTTTTCCTTGTGACAATGTTTTCCTCCTGGCAATATTTTCCTCGTGCAAAGTTTTCCGCGTGGTTATGTTTTCCTCTTGGTTATGTTTTCCTCGTGGTAATGTTTTCCTCGTGGCAATGTTTTCCTCGTGGCAATGTTTTCCTCGTGCAATGTTTTCCTTGCGGCAATGTTTTCCGCTAGGTAGCATTTTTCGCTCGGCAATAATCTCCGCTTGGCAATGTTTTCCTCGCAGGAATGTTTTCCTCTCGGTAATGTTTTCCTCGCGGTAATGTTTTCCTCGCGGCAATGTTTTCCTCTCGGTAATGTTTTCCTCGTGGTAATGTTTTCCTCGTGCAATGTTTTCCTTGCGGCAATGCTTTCCGCTAGGTAGTATTTTCCGCTTGGCAATAATCTCCGCTTGGTAATGTTTTCCTCGCGTCAATGTTTTCCGCTTGGTAATGTTTTCCTCGTGGTAGTATTTTCCGCTTGGTTATGTTTTGCTCGCGGCAATATTTTCCTCGTGGCAATGTTTTCCTCGTGGTAGTATTTTCCGCTTGGTTATGTTTTGCTCGTGGCAATGTTTTCCTCGTATTTATGTTTTCCTCGTTGTATTTTTTTCCTCTTGGTTATGTTTTCCTCGTGGCAATGTTTTCCGCGTTGTAATGTTTTCCTCGTGGCAATGTTTACCTCGTGGAATGTTTTCCTGGCGGCAATGTTTTCCTCCTGGCAATGTTTTCCGCGTTGGAATATTTTCCTCGTCGCAATAATTAAGCCTTTTGTTTTTATAAGGCATACAGTTTGTCAATTCCAAACAGTCACCAAGCTTATTTCAGGTACGTCGCCATATCGGAAAGTAAACTGAATTGGTTTAAGATGGATTTTTCATGTTAACAACGTTAATTCATTACAAAAACATAACAAAAAGTGAGAGCTGAATGAACACCAGACACGATAAGTTAGTTTTATGTCCGGTCAAATAGCAGCATGAAGCAAAATCTTGTTTGTATAACAAAAATAATGACAGAGGCTAGTATTCTAAACCGTAAGAGAGTTGAGAGTGCCTTGTGGTATGTTTGTGGTGTCCGCCTCTCATCCAAGAGGCTGTGCGTTCCATCCCCACCCGGGTGAGAGTGGTCTAGAGGTAAAGGTGTCCGCCTCTCAACCAAGAGGCTGTGCGTTCCATCCCCACCAGGGTGAGAGTGGTCTAGAGGTAAAGGTGTCTGCCTCTCACCCAATAGGTTGTAAGTTCCATCCCCACCAGGGTGAGAGTGGTGTAGAGGTAAAGGTGTCCGCCTCTCAACCAAGAGGCTGTGCGTTCCGTCCCCACCAGGCTGAGAGTGGTCTAGAGATAAAAGTGTCCGCCTCTCATCAAAGAGGCTTTGCGTTCCATCCCCACCAGGGTGAGAGTGGTCTAGAGGTAAATGTGTCCGCCTCGCACCCAAGAGGCTGTGCGTTCCATTCCTACCAGGGTGAGAGTGGTCTAGAGGTAAAGGTGTCCGCCTCTCACCCAAGAGGCTGTGCGTTCCATCCTCACCAGGGTGAGAGTGGTCTAGAGGTAAAGGTGTCCGCCTCTCAACCAAGAGGCTGTGCGTTCCATCCCCACCAGGCTGAGAGTGGTCTAGAGGTAAAGGTGTCCGCCTCTCACCCAAAAGGCTCTGGGTTCCATCCCGACCAGGGTGAGAGAGGTCTGGAGATAAAGGTGTCCGCCTCTCAACCAAGAGGCTGTGCGTTCCATCCCCACCAGGGTGAGAGTGGTGTAGTGGTATAGGTGTCCGCCTCTCAACCAAGAGGTTGTGCGTTCCATCCCGACCAGGGTGAGAGTGGTCTGGAGATAAAGGTGTCCGCATCTCAACCAAGAGGCTGTGCGTTACATCCCCACCAGGGTGAGAGTGGTCTAGAGGTAAAGGTGTCCGCCTCTCAACCAAGAGGCTGTGCGTTCCATCCTCACCAGGCTGAGAGTGGTCTAGAGGTAAAGGTGTCCGCCTCTCACCAAAGAGGCTGTGCGTTCCATCCCCACCAGGGTGAGAGTGGTCTAGAAGTAAAGGTGTCCGCCTCTCAACCAAGAGGCTGTGCATTCCATCCCCACCAGGCTGAGAGTGGTCTAGAGGTAAAGGTGTCCGCCTCTCACCTAAGAGGCTGTGCGTTCCATCCCCACCAGGGTGAGAGTGGTGTAGTGGTATAGGTGTTCGCCTCTCAACCAAGAGGCTGTGCGTTCCATCCCTACCAGGGTGAGAGTGGTCTAGAGGTAAAGGTGTCCGCCTCTCACCCAATAGGTTGTGCGTTCCATCCCGACCAGGGTGAGAGTGGTCTAGAGGTAAAGGTGTCCGCCTCTCAACCAAGAGGCTGTGCGTTCCATCCCCACCAGGGTGAGAGTGGTGTAGTGGTAAAGGTGTCCGCCTCTCAACCAAGAGGCTGTGCGTTCCATCCCCACCAGGGTGAGAGTGGTCTAGAGGTAAAGGTGTCCGCCTCTCACCAAAGAGGCTGTGCGTTCCATCCCCACCAGGGTGAGAGTGGTCTATAGGTAAAGGTGTCCGTCTCTCACCCAAGAGGCTGTGCGTTCCATCCCCACCAGGGTGAGAGTGGTCTAGAGGTAAAGGTGTCCGCCTCTCAACCAAGAGGCTGTGCGTTCCATCCCCACCAGGGTGAGAGTGGTGTAGTGTTAAAGGTGTCCCCCTCTCATCCCAGAGGCTATGCATTCCACCCCTGCCAGGGTGAGAGTGGTATAGTGATATAGGTGTCCGCCTCTCATCCAAGAGGCTGTGGGTTCCATCCCCACCAGGGTGAGAGTGGTTTAGGTGTCCGCCTCTCATCCAAGAGGTTGTGGGTTCCAGCCCTACCAGGGTGAGAGTGGTGTAGTGGTAAAGGTGTCTGCCTCTCAACAAAGAGGCTGTGCGTTCCATCCCCACCAGGGTGAGAGTGGTGTAGTGTTAAAGGTGTCCCCCTCTCATCCCAGAGGCTATGCATTCCACCCCTGCCAGGGTGAGAGTGGTGTAGTGATATAGGTGTCCGCCTCTCATCCAAGAGGCTGTGGGTTCCATCCCCACCAGGGTGAGAGTGGTTTAGGTGTCCGCCTCTCATCCAAGAGGTTGTGGGTTCCATCCCTACCAGGGTGAGAGTGGTGTAGTGGTAAAGGTGTCCGCCTCTCAACAAAGAGGCTGTGCCTTCCATCCCAACCAGGTTGAGAGTGGTGTAGTGGTATAGGTGTCCGCCTCTCATCCAAGAGGCTGTGCGTTTCATCCCGACCAGGTTGAGAGTGGTGTAGTGGTATAGGTGTCCGTCTCTCATCCAAGAGGCGTTGGGTTCCATCCCGACCAGGGTGAGAGTGGTGTAGTGGTATAGGTGTCCGCCTCTCAACCAAGAGGCTGTGCGTTCCATCCCGACCAGGGTGAGAGTGGTGTAGTGGTATAGGTGTCCGCCTCTCATCCAAGAGGCTGTGCGTTCCATCCCCACCAGGGTGAGAGTGGTGTAGTGGTATAGGTGTCCGCCTCTCATCCAAGAGGCTGTGCGTTCCATCCCGACCAGGGTGAGAGTGGTGTAGTGGTATAGGTGTCCGCCTCTCATCCAAGAGGCTGTGCGTTCCATCCCGACCAGGGTGAGAGTGGTGTAGTGGTATTGGTGTCCGTGGTGGCTTGACGTTTAGTGCTTTTCGTTGAGTATTTGTTAATCCTTGATCCCTGAATATTCAAGCCGAATCATCATTTTGTAATTGGAGTTTTACTATCCGACTTGGCAAATGCTATCACTTCTTCTTAAAGCGTATATTGGTTGCCTGTGTCTTTTACACCAAAATCACTTGAAACAGCTGAGGAAGGCGGTTTGTATTAAGGTTGGTATCTTGAAGTTTTTAGGTATTATATTTGATCACTCTTAAATAACACTTATAACACTTTCTGCTGCAACTCTGCGTGCCAAATTCGTAGCCATATTGGAAATGAGAAGCGAAATCAAAATTTAAAATATGTTAGATTTTCTTGTATTTAAATGATGCAATCCTTGGCCAAAATTCCAACTTCACGGAATTTTGTAGAACTTGGCAGCGCTGAAATTTTGGCCAAGGATTGCATCATTAGAATACAAGCAAATCTAGTTCACACGTGTAAAAGCAGTTAATAGCATAGTAATTTAAAGGCTAAGAAATATTTTCATATCTTTTCTGTCAATTTTTTTTTATATATTTAGAAGTTAACGTAATTTACTCGATTGTACATCGGTTTTGACCTGTGGTGACCTATGTGAGGATCCCTGTAAGTCACGTGATTCCTCAACCTGTTATTTATGGGTTCGAATCCCTAATATTGTATAAAAGACGAACGCCGTTGATAGCAAATTTAATTACAGTCAAACGCTGTTGGCTCGAACTCCAAGGGACCGGCAAAATACCTCGACCCTCGGATCATTCGAGCCAAGAATTGTTTACCTTCAGTGTAAATAGATGGGTCCTTTACAACTAGTTCGAGCCAACGAGGAGTTCGACACAATCGAGCTCGGGCCAACGGGGTTCGACTGTAATAAAATAAAAAAGAAAGCATCACAAATATTATAAATTAATCCCAGCTGCAAGAAAGGTGAACCTCTCATGTACGTATATAATATTTCTGGACTGGTATCATTGTTACACGAGGCATTGGTAATTCAGCCCTTGCCTAATTTGATATTTTGGTAGATGTTTGTTTTCGATTTTTATGCATTCTGAAAAATGAAAGCCTACTCGCTCGATGACGTTAAACACAGAATCAATTTGGCAGGAACCAATAATATCAACATAAAATTTACACTAATATTTAGCCATACAAAGACTATTACTCGTTTACGAGGGAAAACAATAAAACATTAAATGTTTATAACTTTACACAAAGGAAGGGGCTTATCCAATGTTGGGTAAAGTAATTTATGGGACCAGCCCAGGTGTTCTTTAGTACCAGCTTTCAGGTGTTTCGATGCAAACATTTTCATAAGTTATTTGTTCGTAAATATATTGTAGACGTTATATTGTTTTGATTATATGAAAGTCTGCACCTTGAAGATCATCGCTTATACATAAAATTTAATGAGTTTTCCCCAATAAAAGATGTGGTATTACGTGTGTTTCTATAATACCCGATAAATCATACGCCGCCATGGTAAGATTTAAGACTTAAAGGGACTAGACACCAGATGATTTGACTGCAAGAAAAATAAGAAAATTGTCAAAAACGTACATAAAATTTATATCGTTGAATGTTGAATTTTAAATTGCCGATATGTTACATCGCTAACGGCACATGCATCTTTCGAAGTTGTTGCGTATTTTTCCAATTCGAAAACTTACTGGGTTTGCATATTCCTTAACAATTCGCCCAATAGAAAAAACTATGTCTTTACAAGCCTGTCGATTAGAGTTGATTTAATGTATTTAAAGTGACTAGACACCAGCAAGAAAAAAAGAAAATTGTCAAAAAAATCCCTCAAACTTTATTATTATCGTTGAGTACAACGCATTGAATTTTAATTACCGATGTGTCATATTGTTAACGACATATGGAACTTTCGAAGTTTTTGCCTACGTTTTCAATAATTTACTGGGTTTGTCTACCAGGTAAATCCCAGTTAATTTAAAAATAACGTCGGTACATTTAATATATGTTATCACGTGACTTTAGTTTGCCAAAACGGATGAAGGATGCCGTGTTTAATTTGAAAGAAAGGTGCAGAAAACACGTCTAACTTATGAGACGATTGTTGATGACTGTTAGACTAGTCTTTTTGGACCCACGAGTCATTTAATATTAGTTCGTTTTCAGCTATTAAATACACTTTTACGATTTTGTTTACAGAAATTAATATTTTACATAACTGAAATATTCGCTATTAAGTTTAAGGTTTGTCACTCAGAATTATGTTTGTTATGTATTGTTTATGTGTTGATTTTAAACCGAGTGTCACTTTAAATATTTCGGACAAAATGGTATATGATTTAATTCATGACCAAAAACAGGAGTATAAGCATTCGGAGCTCCTCGGCCATTTTATCAAAAACAACCTCGGTTGTATTTGGACGGTTTATAAACTCAAAAATAGGTACGTTTCAGTCCGCTGCAAGTAGATCGCGTAGTAATTTTATTTTGCAGTTAAACTTTATGTCTTATCTCTTGGGGATCTTAATTATGTTTGCAATAATACACTTCACTGGTAATCAATTTAAACTTAGATCAATACATACAACTCTAAAACACTAAATTTAATTAATGAGGTAATTAAAAAAAATACGAACTACTTCATCTGATGTACCGGCATACATCCGAGGTTGTTTTTGAAAAAAATGGCCGAGGAGTTCCGAATGGAGTATAAGATGTTTACCCACATACCGAACGTTTAAGGGGAGAAAACAAAGCTATAGGGCGACTATAAATTAATTGCTGGATTTTCATGCCCACCCGCTTCCTTTTTCCGCTGTTTCTTAATTTGTATTTACTAAAATGTTGAACTTACGGTCTGTATCTGCGTACGGGTCCGGTACTGTTCGGGAACGGCGTTTATTCATACCAGCCGGTGTCGATGTAAAGATTCACATGTAAGAAAAGAGAATTATTTCGATGGTGTTCGTGGTTCGTCTAAAACACATGTTTATGTTCCTTATAGAAAAGAAAGAACATGAACACAATAATATACTATTCAATTGTGAAATAGTCATTTAAAGGGACTGTACACCTGATTGCAGCAAAAAATATTTCTCTGTAACGAATCTCAGGACAATTATTTAATAGAATGTGCTACGCTTTGATATCATAATTGTAAAAAAGGTACCAAAATGTAAAATAAAATTTCTCGGAGGCCGGGTTGGAACCCGTGTCGCCAAAATTGCTGGCCAGCGTCGTATCCACTGAGCTACGAAGACTTACACTAATCGGGTGACATAATTAAGCTATACACCTAACTCGGTAATATCACGTGATAACATCGACCAGCCAATCACGCAGGTAGACATACCCAGTAATCTTTTTTTTAATGCAAAAATACGAAATGCTAAACTTAAATAAATTGTAAACTATGTGGTACTTCTGTTAGTAAGTTTCAATGCATTGTACACATTAATACCAAGTTTATGACAGTTTTCGACAATATTCTTTTTTTCTTGCAAATTGATCATCTGGTGCACAGTTGCTTTAAAGATGCACTCTTACTTTAAAATAAGATTTTCCATGATTAATACAATTGTTTAAAAAATACCAAAAATGATGAATTAATGTCAAAAACAATTATTCTTATGAAAGATCACGAGTTTAATTTGAAAGTAAGGTGCAGAAAACACGGTATTTCTACCTTATGAGACGATAGCAAATCACAGTAAATCTTAAAGCACTCACCAGTTATTTAATATTTTTGCGTTTTCAGCTATTAAATACAGGGGAACAATCGTTTTTAACCAATATTAAAAAAAAAATGATGAAAATCTAGCAATTAATCTATATTGGCCTTACCATTGCAAGTTTGTGCTCATTATTTCTGGAAAAGTATTTGCTTTACTTTTGCGGGATTTAACAGTCAAGGACGTGATTCAGTTTGGTTTTGGGTTACATGTGAATGGGAACGGAGGAATTACAACTTCGTATAGAATTTTGTGCAATTTTACGGGCCACTTGTTCTTTGATGTGTCATTTATCAAAGAAACCGTTCGTCATTATGACTTCTGTCATCTTGTAAATTCATTTTCATGTCTAGAAGGAAATGTCATTGCCAGGAACAACAATGTAGCTTAGCACATTGACTGAGGCTAAACAATTTGTTTTACTCATTTTCCCGACCTTCGTTATATTTTGGCATCCGTTATTCGTGTAAAGCCAGTGCATGAATTGATTTATAAAGCTTATTTTTCTTTACTTCTCTGGCTGATACTGCCCCCTATGGTAACACTATATACTTCTCTTTCATTTGGATAGTTGACGATGATATCATACAAGCGAAACAGTACCTCGGAACATTGAATGAGAAAATATTGCAAAATATTATGTATTTTTAGCGAAATTTACAGTTCTAAATTCTTGCGAAATCATATGAATTTTAAGCGAAAACGTCATTAAAGTTCCAAATTCTCGCTTTTAACTTGTTTAAACATTAAATTCGAATTCGTCAAAAACTTTCCTAAAAAAATACATTGTTCCGCTTCTTAGTCCGTATATTTTTTTAATAATAGTTTTTACTAGTTGTAGTGTTTTAACATGTATGCTGTATATCTAAATTTAAATTGATTGCCAGTGAAGTGAATTATTGCATAAATGATTAAGATTCCAAAGAGTAAAGTCATTAAGTTTAACTGCTAAATTGAAATTACTTCGCGATCTACTTGCAACGTAGTTAAATGTTATATTTCTGACATTGTAAACCGTCCATAACATCCGAGGTTGTTTTCGATGGTAAATGACCGAGGTATTCCATAAAAGAATAATTTACATTACAGAACAAAATCTTTCTGTTTGTGTATTTGCTATTTATTTCAACTAAAAATGTGATCAGTTTGGCCATTTCAATAAAGACTCAAAGATATGTACCTGATTTAAACTTAAAATGCATACAGACACGTTTAACAGCAGGCACTCTCTTTCGGAACTCCTCGCCCATTTTTATCGAAAACAACCTCGGATGTATGCCGGTACATCAATTAAAGTAGTCCTTTTTATTTTTTTATTTATATCATTAATTAAATGTCGTGTTTTAGAGTTGTAATTATTGATCTAAGTTTAAATTGATTGCCAGCTAAGGGTATTGTTGCAAACATAAATAAGATTCCCAAGAGCTAAATAAAATCACTACGCGATCTACTTGCGGCGGACTTAAACGTACCGCTTTTTTGAGTATGAAAACGGTCCAAATACATACGAGGTTGTTTTCGATAAAAATGGCCGAGGAGTTCCGAATGCTGGCGCCCTGTTACAAGTTCTGTTTGAAAATAATACCAACTAATAAACTACCAAAAAAAGAGAAGTATGAAAGTGTTGCTCTCGCAATATCGCGAAATGACGTCCTCATTTTGTCCTTGACATCAAAATACCTATTCCGAGTTTATCATTGGCGCCTACTATAGCAATGCGAAATGGTGCAGTTTTTGCTGTTGTTGACGTTGATGAGTTGACACGAAACAGAAAAACACAACCATACATCAATTAACCCGACCTTTCTTACTTGAGCAGTACGAAAAGGTTAATACTTACAATACTAGGTATATCAGAGAATAATGCAACCGCAAGTGTATGATGGAAGTGTTTTCTTAGGCTTAGAGTGTAAGATTATTAGTATTTTCCATGGCCGTTCGTGTAAGATAAATTAATCCCAATTCGAGTGTAAGGGTTTTTGCGGAAACGGGGTTTACCGGGTTTTCCGCAGAACACCCTGAGCGAGGGTTTGGATGAACGAGCGGCCATGGTAGAAGCTTTTTCTCCCATCGTGTAAAACGAAATGATTGCGCGATGACTTAAAAAAAGTAGTTCCATACGGGTACGCTTTTATCTTTGCCCGTTAGCAAAGCATGGCCAAATATGTGGATCTACTTATCTGGGGTGGGAGAAAATTTCATCCCTACCCAAGCGTATTTTTGGGGGAAACGAGGTTTACACAGTTCCTTTCGGGTACTTTTTATTTTCGCATGTGAGTAAAGTAAGGATTTTCAGCATGATAAAATATTTGGATCTACTTATCTGCGTGAAATTCAAAACCAGATATATGCCCAATTTCGAACCCGGTCATGGTTTAAAAGTTGCATTTTAGTGTAACCATTTTATATTGGTTTGACATTCATTTTGACTTTAGAATGCTAGTTTTTTTTAGTTAACGAATATGAAAAATACAAATGTGGTCGAAAGAAATCGCAGTCTGTGACAAAAAAAAAATACATTTACCTATTCCGTTTGAAATCTACAAAAATATTAAGGTATATAGGTAGGCATACCTTTTATTTTCTTACCGGGATTTCTCGCAGATTTTTATATTTAGGTTCAAATTTGATTTTTATGCTTTTTCCTTAAACCGTTAGTAACGCTTTTAGCATACAACATTCATTTTCGAACGGATATATGTCAATCTGAGATTTGATCTTTTGTCAGCGGTCTTTTATCACTGGTTTGCAGATATTAACACAAAAAATGCTTAATCAAAGACAAAAAATAACAAAGCTGTAAAAACGGTAAATCTATGAAAGTGCAGCTTAAACATTGGAGCAGCAACTCAGTCGTAGAAACCAATAAAAAAATGTGCAATTGCTTACAACTTGAATTGCCTCCTTGGTCAGATCGTTTGGCCATGGTATGGTCAGCGAAAATGCTGCTACCAACACTACATACAACATAAATCATATCTCTTTCAAACCATTGCCTGAATGGTTATGACTTCTGTACAATAACAAAAGTAAATCATTCAGTAGTGATTCCTCATCCATATGGATTTCATCATGTCCTGCACACACTAAGGTTCAAGACAAACCGCCACTTTGTGTTAAAGAACACGGAAATCATTGTTTTCATAACTTGGAATTACTGCTTGCCGATATTTTTATTACCCTTGGTGGTCCGAGAAATGTTAGTTTTAAACTGTCAACACAAATTTGTCTGTTTCCGCGAAATAAAACTCGAAGGAATTATTTCTGAATTCTTCTTTGATCCCGCTCGAAAGCCGAGTTAATTCTTTGGGTATTTGTTTTCAAAAGTTTGGAAGAATCATAACATTCTTTCAGGTCAAAAGGACCCTGCAAAATATCGTGCATCTTGGGAAAGTTCGCATCACTTCTACAGTGTGTGTAAACCAAGTGATAAATTGCGTCAAATATGCTATGTCGGAAGGCAACATTTTTATGAAAATGAAGACTTAAACCACTCACTGCTTCAGGTTCAACTCAAAGCCTTAGACAACAAAAATGAAACCTTATGATTGTATTAAAGCCTCACTCAGATAGATTGATTGTTTTGAACACGTTTTTATTATTTGTCTTGGAATGCGCCAAATTTTTCGTTAATGTCTCGACAACAGTGATATTAGACTGTTGACAAAAGAGCAGATCAAAGTTTATATATTAACGTTCGATTGATGTGGGGTTTTTTTTGCTAAAAGCGTTGCTAACGCTTAAAGAAAAATGAAACTATCGGCAGTTTTCCAAAAAAAATGAGATCTGTTTTATCTGGGGCGTTATCTTATATGACTGAATTGAAGGCATTGATGGCAGAGTCAGCAGATTCTGCGTCAAAAAATTAAAAAGTTCAAAACTTTTAATATGTGAGAGTGCAGTTTTAACCCTCTAGTCAGTATACGTACATTATATGCAATCGAGGGCGCCACCAAAATTCTTTACATTGTTCTGAACAGGATGCTATGGAAAGGTTTGCCCCAATAGAAATAAAAAGCGAAAATGTTAACAAAACTTAATGGCATTATGAAAATAGGCGTTTCTTCTGAAAACTTGAAAGAAATTAATGCTGACAGATAACCACAGCTATTCATACAATGCATAGTTTGATTGCATTTATGCGTGGCCTTCTTGGATTTATTAGACAGAGTTTTAATGTTTCTTTTTTACAGTTAACAGTTCACCAGTGCTAATGACACAATTGCGAAAACAGAAATGCAGACATTTGCTAATTTATTAGCAATTTCAGCATTTAACGAAAACTAATATACCACTTTGTATATCCGTATGAATGAATGATTCATTGATTTTACAACATAGTTCTCCACCATGATACAGTGTGTGTATACCACGTGATAAATTGCGTCATAAATGCTACGTCGGAAGGCAATATTTTGATTTGAAAAAGGACTTTAAATAAAGATAACTTATTTTTCTCCATTTTAAATGAAAAATAGCGCGCACATTCGGTCTTTTACCAGAATTTGATTGTGAGTTTAGTTTCTTAAAACACTTCGACAAACCTTTTCCCAATACGGCCGTCTGACGGAGCACTGCCAAAACATTATTTTGAAAACAGGTTTGTCGAAGTGTTTGATGAAACTAATGACCTCATCAAATTTCGGAAATAAAACAAATGTGGGGCTCTTTAAGTGGCATAGTATGCCCATTGTTTCATTTAAAATGGTGTTGTAAATGAAAAGTTATCTTTGATTTAAGTTTTCATTTTAAGCAAATTTGTGCCTTCCGACGTAGCATATATGACGTTATTTATCACGTGGTATACACACACTGATGATAGCTGAGTGGTTAAGCGTTCGGATCGGGTGCGGAAGGTGTGGGGTTCGAACCCGGCCGGCGTCAAACCAAATGACGTTAAGATATGGTACTAGTAGCTCCCTTGCCTAGCTCTCGGCATTAAATGGACTGTGTCACAGATTGGCACCAATAACAAATCTCAGGACAATTATCTAATAGAATGTGTTACGCTTTGATATCATAATTGTAGAAAAGTACCAAAATGAAAAAAAAAATTGTGTCTGACCCGTGTCGCCAAAATTGTAGTCTAGCGTCTTACTCAATGCGCTACAAAGGCTTATTCTAATCGGGTGACATAACTAAGATATACACCTACCTCGATAATAGCACGTGATAACACCGACTAGCCAATCACGCATAAGGAATCAATTCTACCTGGTAGACATACCCAGTAATCTTTTTAAATGGAAAAATACGAAAAAACTGCTAAACTTACATAAATTGTAAACTATCTGGTACTTCAGTTAGTAAGTTTCAATGCATTGTACACATCGGTGCCAAGTTTATATCAGTTTTCGAAAATTTTCTTCTTTTTTTTTTCGCTATTTTATCATACGTGAGACAGCCCCTTTAAGATAGTACTGGAAACATTGTGTACTCAGTACTGATTCAAACCATAAAAGTTATATCCCGTGTGTCGATGCCTAACACCGAGCACGTTAAAGAACCAATAATAGAGGTATATTCGCAGAGAGCTGGGGTATCGCACCCGGATCTCTTGTATCTCATCCTGTTTCGTCAAGTCTTCCAATGTTCAAATTTGGCGGAGAAATGCAGTTACTTCTATCCCATGTCACTTCTGACATTTAAACACAATTTAAGACGTGATGGCGGGGGAAGACCTTGATAGTCTCAAGATGGAACAAAAATGTAGTGCCGGTTTTCCAACCTATCAAACGCACTTGGTCATAATTTATACTGACCTGTTTTATTTCTTCTAAAGAGTGAAAAACAAACTGATTGTTGTAATATATTTAACATGGTTAAAAATAATAAATGTTTTTGTTGGTAACGCTTATAAAACATTTTATATTTAGTATCAACCGATTAATTAAAAAAACACTTTCAAACAGAGCTTAGGTGTTAATATTTTAAATGATACAGAATATGCTCTAGTTCGCCGAATAGCGTTGGAAATCTTAATATTATAAGCATGGATTTACTAAAAAACCGGGTGTCTGCCAGTTACTCATAAAAATACGTAAATTAATTACAAGCGCGTAGCTGACTGTACACAAATACGCAGTTGCGTAATGAAATTTTGACAGGTCGAAGTTTTATTTCATACCACAAAGCCCGAATTTAAAATTAAAACCGAAAGAGGGTTGGGGAGAAGGGGTTAATATGTTGTCCGTCGATGAACTAATTTCGATCTGCGTAACCTCAAATTGACCCTAGCTACGTGCCTGAATTCAGTATCAACAAAGTTTTTTTAAATCGTTGCCGACATAAAATAAAATGTGAAAGAGTATCTGTAAATCCCCCAATGTTCGCAGTAAACATTTAAAATGTCAGCTTAATACGTTTAATAAGATAAGAAATAAAAGCGACGAAATCTCATGATCAGATAATTATTTCAATTTTCATTTTAATTTAAAAGCTTGACTGTTCAACGTCCCATCACACTTTATTAAAATGCCAATCTGCCAAGCTGGACAGTGAAACTAATTCAATTATATCCGTCCCGTCCGTAGGCAGTGGCTTATCAACAATAGTTCGTCCCTTCAAGCGCGTCGACGATTTATTGTTCGACATAGCGCCATACCGTTATCCGTTAAACTATCTTAATTATAGGTTATCGGCCCGCAAATTATTCAAATTAGTTTCTGCCGTTGACGTGATTCCAGATAGGTTGACTGATATTAGTTGAGGCATCAAAAATCCCAAAATCTCAAGGTCAAATCCATCTGATCTCTTCATTCAACTTCAAGTTAGATTCAATTTTAGTATTTAAACTTTCTTGTAAAACTTTTTTTTTAAATACATTTCTTTCAACTTTGCCAACAAAGCATGTTCTTACGAATAAATAGTTAGGATATGAAAATCATCTTTCATGATCAGTTCTGTTTGAATTTTATAGAGTGGTTTTTTTTCACCAATAAAATGTATTTTGAAGTTTTCAATATTTGCATATAAGATTTATTCAATTAGACCCAAACATAACATTACAATTTCTTGTTACGGCTAAAAATAACATAACAGTGTTCTTGCTGGTGCTAAATATAACATACAGTCGTTACCCGTTTGCTCGATACCCAAGGGACCGGGAACAAAACAATGTTCTTGCTGCGGCTATCATGTCAACTAGCCTACCGCTAAATATAGTAAGATCACAAACAGTGGAATACTTCGCGAAGATCACAAATCAAAACAACGTACTCAAATTGACTTAAGTAAAATTAGAATTCAGGCTTTTTTGTTTTCAAAATACATTTCAATACATCCAACAGTAAAAGATTCTAAAAACGTTAGTTTATCAGATGGAGCGTTTTAAAAGATGGTCTCCAGAAACGCTAGATCATAAGATGATATTCAGTAAACGATAGCTTTTAAGATGGTTTTGTGAAATGTTAGCTTGAAAGATGCTCTTGAGTAGCGCTAGTTTAAAAGATGGTTTTGTGAAATGTTAGCTTGAAAGATGCTCTTGAGTAGGGCTAGTTTAAAAGATGGTTTTGTGAAATGTTAGCTTGAAAGATGCTCTTGAGTAGCGCTAGTTTATAATATAGTCTCGAGAACCGCTTGTTTATAAAATGGGCTCTGAGAAACGCTTGCTCATATGATAAAAATATGATCACGAGAAAGCTTTATTTATGAGATGGTTTGAATGTCTGTATTTTGTTCGTCTTATTCTCACTAAAACATCGCTTGCACGTGTGCGGTAAATTTCAAAGGCATTGTAAATATCTTCATAATTTCTTAATGTCGTTTTCCCAAACGAATCTTCAGCAGCTTTGTATTTTTACCACTTAGTCCAGAGGGCAATCAAAGAAAAAAACGCCCATTCTGTGTGCATCATATACATTTCCACAGGATTTACCGACATGCATAAACCTGGCTAAAGATTTTCTCTCTTGATTGTTAATGGACGAAAATAATAGGAGGTAGAATAAGTCGCCTAATTCGTTCCATCTGTGTGAGATTATATTAATTGTCAATAATAAATACACAACATAACATTCCGGCTTTCTGAAGCCTTTTCTTCTCGCTTTTATTACTCGTCTGAAGACCCGGGATGACAACAGCGGATGCCACAATGCTCTTGTAGTCAAAGAACATCTGAGATGTTGCACAACTATCGTTAAATGCTGCTTCTTAAGTGTCCTCTTGTAATTTAACCTCGAAACATCTTAGTCAACCGTTTAAAGATGCTGTCATTTATGACAAAACCAAAAAATGTCAATTGCAACCGAAAACATCAACGGAAACATAAATTATTTACTGTTACCCAGCGTTCACAAAAACAAAGCAATTTATATAGTATTGGCGTAATAAAACAGTTTCTACGCGCGAATTAAAAATAAAAGTACTTGGAAGAGTATGTAATATATTACAAATTTATTACGAATGGTAAATCAACAACGATGCCATATATTCGCAGAAGAATGTTTTGCAAAATTGCACCAATGTTTATTGAATATTTAATCGTTCTTGTGAGATAAATTGTGGTTGTTGTTATGATTATGATGTTGCCTTTTGGTCGTTATGAGCCTTCAGCATGTCGTCAAAGTAAGACTAAATATGAAAAATATTGGTAAAACAAATGGCGACAAAAATACTGCATTCATAATAACAATCATTCTTAAAAATCGTTAGTACACACACACATATACAAAAAATGCACAGCCAAAACTCGCTGGCTCGATATCTCAGGGACCGGCCAAATTACTTCGAGCGTCGCGTACATCGAGCAAAGCGGGAATGCTTACAAAATCGGTATTTTACATCCAGTTTGAGCCAACGAGGATATCGAGCCAAGCGGTATCGAGTCAATGCCCTTCGACTGTATACATGTTCCAAGAGACCTTTAAGTTATAATTTGTTAAACGATGTTAGATGTTGTAAAAATATACAGATTTGAGTGTTTACATAAAATTGCTCACAACATGTGCGATATTAACTAATAGTATATATATAATAGTATTATTCTTAACTTTTCAATCTAAAATAATTGTTCGATTTTCATCCATTTTTTTTAAATGGGGGCGAGGTTACATTTTATTTTTTTATTGTTTCTTTTATCATAGATGACTGTTTTTCTACGAGAATCCTGTATACCAAGTAACGTATAATTGGAGAATCTGTGTTCCGAGTTGAATACCGTTGGCTCGATATCCGCGGGACCGGCCAAAATACTTCGAGCCTCGCGAATATCGAGCCAATATTTAAGCGAATGCAATGTTCGAGTCAACGAGGAAATCGAGCCAAGCGATATCGAGCGAACGGGTTTCGACTGTAATACCAAATTTTCTGCGTATATAGCGTACCATGCCTCCCGTGAACTTATTGCAGAGAGCAATGAATATTCTGTCTGTGCACCATGCTCTAAAAAGTCTAAAATGACTAACAATCTTATCGGAGCACTCGCCGAATAGGCAAGGTCCGAGTGCGAGTATAAATAAGCTTACACACCACCACCATACAGCTAACAAAAGATGCAGTTACAACCTTAGTAAGTTTCCCCACACTGCTCTCGACGGAAATATTGGAGTATAAATACTTGTTAATCCGTCGAAAGTTGTCTCCAGTATATCGGTGTGAACAACTATCCAAGAGGTATATTAGAAGAAGGGTATGGCAGGCCGTGCATTACTGTATTCACGCAAGTATCATTGGCAAAGTACAACATATCGCAATGAAATTAATCACGGTTTATGTTCAACGGGGCTGTCTAAGCTCGAGAGCATCTCATTCGGAACACCTCGGCCAATTTCCATTGAAAACAACCTCGGGTGTATGCCGGTACAGAAGAAGTAGTTTGTAAAATTTTAAATATTTTAGTTAATTGAAGTGTTTTAACGTTTATTTTGCATGACTATGTTTAAATTGATTGCCAGTGAATTGCGTTTTTGCTTAAATAATTAAGACTCACAAAGTAAAGTCATTAAGTTCAACTGCTAAATTGAAATAACTACGCGATCTCTTGCAGCGTAGTTAAATGTAAAAAAAAAATCTGACATTCTAAACCGTCCATATACATCCGAGGTTGTTTTCAATGGAAAATAGCCGAACTGTTTCGAATGGACAGTATCCACTTAAAAAATGAAAGTGGTCCCCAATTCACCGAATAGCTTTTTCACCGGTTTGACTAATGCGCGGAAAGCGGAGAGAGGCTATTAATAGTTTTAGCCTTATCTCACGTGTTTTTCCTGATATATCAGAGTCCAGGGAACGGACTCTAGCTTACTTAATGTCGGCTGATAGCGATTTTTGTCAATCAAACTAATATGATCTGATGTTATCAAAAATATATAAAAACAAAATTGTCTTCTTAGGTTAGGAACACAGACAAAACCCGTTCGCTCGAATTCGCTTGGCTCGCTTTCATCGTTGGCTCGAACTTTATTCTTGAAGGAACCGATTTTAGCATTCCCACTTGGCTCGACATTTGCGAGGCTCGAAGTATTTTGGTTTATCTCTGGTATATCGAGCCAATAGGTTTTGACTGTACATGTATTTTCAGTTTGCTTATACATCAAAAATATCACCTGTGACTTGGAATTCCAAACCTTTACACTCGTAACTTTATTTACCGCTTCCAATTTATCGAAGGGTTCGTCCAATTACAATCTCAGGTGTGCAAATAAAAATGGCTTGTTCTTTGCGAATTTTTGGAATCCTTCAGTATTTTAGACATATTAATTACTTCATGAAATTACAAAGCTTACACCTGAGTTCAGCAGATATTATGTAGTAAATGTTCGCTGTTTTTGTGCGTATTTTATAACTTGGAAATTAACAATAGAACGTGCATCGTCGACATAGCTGTGTTTATTGACGCATTAAGTTGTACTTAACACATTTTTTTCAGAAACACTGGTTCGAAATAGAATGCTTTCGAAACTTAATGTTTACGATATACAATATACCGTTTTTGACTTGTAAGCGATTGAATATGATCTCGGAGCGTTTTAGCCAGGTTTTGAAAAGGACAGGGTGCGACAGAAAAGGGATAGGTGTTGAGTGACAAAAGAGCCCATTGTTTTGGGCAGTCAATAATTAAAGTTATGAATTTCATAGTAATATTAGGTTTCAACTACCAATTTTTTAAAGTTTGTTTGATTTCATAATAGTATTCGTTTTAATGTTTTAAATTGAAACCAAAGAAATATTTGATTATCTTTAGCATTCAATTCTTTGAGGACAGAAGGGTTCACATACTGGTCTCCATGAGGGCATTAGGGTGCTTCCATAAAAGGACAGGGTGCATCACCCTCTCATAACCACCAAGCTAAAACACCTTAACCTAGTATTCACTCGCCGAGGCGCAATGATCATATTCAGTAGCTCAATAGTCAACAAGCGTTTATTGTGTTACAGAAAACCCCTTTTATGCGACCGCCCCGCTATCACGACCACCCCGCTATCACGACCATCCGCTAATGAGAATTTTAGTATTAAGGTGCCAACTCGAACAGCCTATTAAAGAACCAAGCCGGAAGAAACATAGATGTTTAAAGATCAGAATTATAAAAACACCTTAGTTAGTATGATACATATTTTGCTTTGGCAATGGCTGTCTTAGCCAATGAAATACTGTCTATATTCAATTCAATTCAATTCAATTCTTTAACACATTCTTTTTCTATTCATCACATCCATTTCAAATGATACAAACATTATATAGGGTCGAAAGGCATTCAAAATTAATTAAATTGAACATTCATCATTGGATATTTGACATTTGACCTTAAAAGCGCACACTATTATAAGTTACGGGGTTAGTAGGTGACCCGATATGGGATAAATGAGGCAAAGGGAACCATATCAGGAATATGACTTCCTGCGCCCCGTGTATCCCAGATCGGGTCAACTACTAACCCTGCAACGTATATATTACGTCGACAACCTGTTTTCATATTCAAATGTGTCATTTGTTCATCGGAATATTCATCGTAATCGGAAAATAAACGCAATTTTGGTACGATATAAATTTGTTGTCCACATATGGAAAAAATATGGGGTTACCGCGTGACCAGTCCCGGACCAATGGCGTTGCGTCATTTATGTTGGAGGCGTGATATAAGTTGATGCCAAAACTATTATTTTTAATGTTTATGCATCATCATATTTGACTCATGATACTTATATGATCAAAACAAAAATGAATATGGTTTAGGTACAGATAAAAAAAATATCAGCGATATTTGGGCACTTTTTAACTGGGGAATTTGCGGCAACGTTGCAATTAGTTAAAAGAAAACACACATTTATAATGGCTTATATTTTTAGGTAAAAGTCATTGGTTTTGGGGGTAAATTGTTTTCGAAATCGAATGGCACGTACCACGTCAATTCCAGTACGGAATATACATGAACTGTACTTTTTACGAATGCATGTACAATTCTTGTCGGTGCTGCGAACGAAGCGCTTCCAAGAGCCATTAGCAATTTTATTGGTGTTTAAAGTAATCAAATTATTCCCTTGGTGATAATAATGATGTAAGCTCTGAAGCTGAGAACAAATTGAAACAAGGAGAATTATTCTTATTACCTTGACTATTTGTCTACCTATAAAATGTTATGGTAGGGGATATTATCAATTATTATAGCGTTACAAATGAAGCAATTGTACGCGTAACGTTGATTAGCTTCGACTAAGAGTTCGAGTAAATACGCCAATAAAACCACACAGTGCATTTATAACGAACACAGTAAATGCTAAACAATGAACCTTTTTTGTATTGTTTGTTCAGAAATGTGTCTTATGAGATGGATTCATTGCCATCCATCGCTTGTTCGACAAACTTTATTCGTATTCTTTGGCTGCAAATGACAGCTAATAAATGGAGGCAATTAGCTCAGGAATGATTTTGCAAAATCTGTCGATTTATTGATATGTATGTTAGTTGTGTGTAGTACGTAATGCCGTTAGGGCCATCGCCTGTGAATGTGTTGATCTGAAACACGATACTCGATAGTACGATGATGAAAACGCGAAATCACGAAGCTACGATGCTGAAAACGCGACAGTACGATAACGAAAACGCGATAATACGACAGTACAATGGTGATAATGCGATAAACTATCGTGTTTTAACCATCGTACCTTCGCGTTTTCACCATCGTAATATCGTGATTTCGCGTTTTCATCACCGTACTATCGTATTGTCGCGTTTTCATCATCGTACCGTCGCGTTTTCATCATCGTACTTTCGTGTTTTCATCATCGTACAATCGCGTTTTCATCATCGTACTATCGCGTTTTCATCATCGTACTGTCGTGTTTTTATCATCGTACCATCGCGTTTTCAACATCGTACCATCGCGTTTTCAACATCGTACCATCGCGTTTTCATCATCGTACTGTCGTGTTTTCATCATCGTACCATCGCGTTTTCACCATCGTACTGTCGTTTTTTCATTATCGTACTATTGCTTTTTTATCATCGTACCATCGCGTTTTCAACATCGTACCATCGCGTTTTCAACATCGTACCATCGCGTTTTCAACATCGTACCATCGCGTTTTCAACATCGTATCATCGCGTTTTCACCATCGCACTATCGTGTGTTCATTATCGTACTGTCGTGTTTTTATCATCGTACCATCGCGTTTTCAACATCGTACCATCGCGTTTTCACCATCGTACTATCGCGTTTTCACCATCGTACTGTCGTGTTTTCATTATCGTACTATTGCGTTTTCATCATCGTACCATCGCGTTTTCATCATCGTACTATCGCGTTTTCATCATCGTACTGTCGTGTTTTTATCATCGTACCATCGCGTTTTCAACATCGTACAATCGCGTTTTCACCATCGTACTATCGCGTTTTCATCATCGTACTGTCGTGTTTTTATCATCGTACCATCGCGTTTTCAACATCGTACCATCGCGTTTTCACCATCGTACTATCGCGTTTTCACCATTGTACTGTCGTGTTTTCATTATCGTACTATTGCGTTTTCATCATCGTACCATCGCGTTTTCAACATCGTACCATCGCGTTTTCATCATCGTACTGTCGTGTTTTCATCATCGTACCATCGCGTTTTCACCATCGTACTGTCGTGTTTTCATTATCGTACTATTGCGTTTTTATCATCGTACCATCGCGTTTTCAACATCGTACCATCGCGTTTTCAATATCGTACCATCGCGTTTTCAACATCGTACCATCGCGTTTTCACCATCGTACTGTCGTGTTTTCATTATCGTACTATTGCGTTTTCATCATCGTACCATCGCGTTTTCATCATCGTACCATCGCGTTTTCACCATCGTACTGTCGTGTTTTCATTATCGTACCATCGCGTTTTCAACATCGTACCATCGCGTTTTCAACATCGTACCATCGCGTTTTCACCATCGTACCGTCGTGTTTTCATTATCGTACCATCGCGTTTTCAACATCGTACCATCGCGTTTTCAACATCGTACCATCGCGTTTTCAACATCGTACCATCGCGTTTTCACCATCGTATTGTCGCGTTTTCATTATCGTACTGTCGCGTTTTCATCATCGTACTGTCGCGTTTTCATCACCGTACTGTCGTGTTTTCATCATCGTACTATCGCCTTCCGGTGCGCATGCGCATAGAATAATTTACCCTCCATGTGACAAAATGTCGGATTCAGGGGTGCTTGTATTAAGTGATTGAATCATGTTTTCAACTGAAGCTTTTATCACGCATTGTGAATTGATCTGAAAAACTGTTCATTAAAAGTTTAAACAACGAAAGAAGACATTGAACAAAAGCGTCTACAATAATCCACAAGAGCTTTTGAGTTATTTTAGACGCTATTTTAAGAATACAACGTATAAGACTGATATATTACAGATACAATAGCAGCCTAAGCAACATATAATCAATCAGAAAAGAGACCGCGAGTAGTAGTAGTAGAAGAAGTAGTAGTGTAGTGGTGGTGGTTTTAGTAGCAGTAGCAGTATCAATAGCAGTATCAGTAGTAGTAGTAGTAGTAGTAGTAGTCGTCGTTGTCGTGTTAGTTTTTATAGATGTGGTAGTGGCAGTAGCAGAAGCAGTAATAGTCGTAGTAGAATTATCATTCATAAAAAAGACAGGTGCTCTTATCAGGTTTATTTGACGTGGCGTCATTTTACTTCAGGATGTGTCATTCGCTTGAACGCTGCGCTATCGTTAGTTTTTTCTAAACGACTGGAGAGTTTACGAGACGTTTCTTAAACAACCTTGTAATTGTCATTAAGGTGGTCGTTATAACGATCGTGCATTTACGATAATGGCAGATCGTAAAAATGCTCTGAAACGCACCCCTGCATTCGACATTTTGTCATATGGAGAGCAAATTCTTCTCTGCGCATGCGCGCCGGAAGGCGATAGTACGATGATAAAAACACGACAGTACGATGATGAAAACGCGACAGCACGATGATGAAAACGCGATAGTACGATGATGAAAACGCGACAGTACGATGATGAACACGCGACAGTACGATGATGAAAGCGCGATAGTACGATGATGAAAACTCGATAGTACGATGATGAAAATGCGATAGTACGGTGTTGAAAACGCGACGGTACGATGATAAAAACGCGACAGTACGACACTACGATGTTGAAAACGCGAAATCACGAAACTACGATGGTGATAACGTGACAGTACGATGGTGAAAACACGATAGTTTATCGCATTATCATCATCGTACTGTCGTATTATCGCGTTTTCGTTATCGTACTGTCGCGTTTTCCTCATTGTACTGTCGCGTTTTCAGCATCGTAGTTTCGTGATTTCGCGTTTTCATCATCGTACTATCGAGTATCGCGTTTCAGATCAACACATTCACAGGCGATGGCCCTAACGGCATTCCGTAGTGTAGAGCCTTCCATGCATTTCTCTTGTTGTTTTGTAGCTTTGTATCCCAGTGTCATTCAACTAAACCAAATAACATGTAGGTTTAGGGTTGCTAGTTTCTACTGTATTAAACAAACAACTGCTTAAGGGGTTAAAGGGGGCTTTATAACATAAACTAAACTATTTCTCCAAACTACAGAAGCGCACAAACAATACATATATAAAGCACAGACAAATAGTATATGATAAACAATTACATAATATGATCAGCGCATTACAGTGTAAACACAAATATAAACACTCACAAGCAGCTTCAATTGAATGGATATGGTATATATTTCAATGAATTAAGAAGATAGTACAATGTATGCATAATAAAAATTGCGTCAGGTGATAAAATATAAACTTATGGTCCAATACCGCCAGGTCGTAAGAAATTCTCAATTATTATTGCGTTGCAAATGAAGCAATTGTACGCGTAACGGTAATTAGCTTTGACTAAGAGTTCGAGTAAATACGCCAATAAAATCACACAGTGCATTTATAATGAACACAGTAAATGCTAACCAATGAACTTTTTTGTATCGTTTGTTCAGAAATGTGTCTTATGAGATGGATTCATTGCCATCCATCGCTTGTTCGACAAACTTTATTCGTATTCATTGGCTGCAAATGACAGCTAATAAATGGAGGAAATTAGCTCAGGAATGATTTTGCAAAATCTGTCGATTTAATGATATGTATGTTTGTTGTGTGTAGTGCCTTCCATGCATTTCTCTTGCTGTTTTGTAGCTTTGTATTCCAGTGTCATTAAACTAAACCAAATATCATGTAGGTTTTGGGTTGCTAATTTCCACTGTATTAAACAAACTACAAGGTGTTAAAAGGGAGCGTTATCACATAAACTAAAGCATTACCCGAAACTACAGAAGCGCACAAACAATACATATATAAAGCACAAACAAAACATTATAACAATGACATAATATGATCAGCGCAAATAAGAAATGAATTGTGGGATTGATGTCATTATCGGGGTATGAACGCAGTTGGGCTGGTCATAGTGTGTAGGTTTTGGGTTGCAAGTTTCCACTGTATTATTGGATTATTGGTGTTTGCATTTTTGTGTGGGCTAATACCTACATTCTGACAAATGCACCAATATAATTCATAGCGTATATTTCAGTCAGTCTAATTTTTTCCGCAAAGACTTTCTTGCTAAACTAGTGTCAATATATAGGAAAAGGTAACATATACTTGGTTTTTGCATTTTTGTGATGATGTTTCATTTTTTGTCTATTAATTTTACGTAGATCAATTCTGACGAATGCACCAACAAACACCAACTAAGTCAGAGTCAAAATTCGACGATGTACAGAAAATACAGCGGGCGACTGCGCCGAGGTACGACCGTTCTACTTTCTGTAGATTGCCAAAAACAGAACTGAAACATATACTTAGAAAACATTTTAGGTGTCCAACTCACAAATAAGTGAAATTTGAATGCCATACTAATTTGTAATAATTTAAAAGTGTTTTGTGTCGAGAAGAAATAGATACGGTTAAAATAAGTACAGGAATGTAACAAACACGCATATTTGGCCTTGAAAGATTTGGAAGATTTGGAGTTTTTGGAACTGGCTTTTTGTGGGCCTGATGCCTTTAAATAATGAATAATCGCTCAGATGGGTTTAATGGTTACTTTAAACATTATTTATTTTACAACGGTTGTGAAGGAATCTATGAAAGCTTACCAAGTCACTCTCGTTGGCACGAGGTTGCGCGAGAGTGTGGTCTTGCGTTGTGGGGGAAACCGGAGCACCCGGAGAAAACCCACTTGTCCGGCTTGGTGACAACTAACCAAACTCGCTTGCGCCCAGGCCGGGAATCGAACCCGGGTCGCCTTGGTGAGAAGCGAGTGCGTTAACCACTGCGCTAACCGGAGAACCCGGTTTAATGGTTGTGTACGTGATATATACATGTATGTATGCTGGTTTAAACGATCGACATTATATTAAACGAATTTAAAAAGCACGTTATGGTCATTTGACATCATATGGTGCAATATATTCAACTGGACATGTACACTAGATTGTACATTTAAAATATAGGTGAAATTATATTTTAGTATACAATATACTCAGCTGTTCGTGTAAACTCAATTGCACATTTGAAAATAGGTGGAATGCTATGTTAGTATAAAATATACTCAGTTCTTCATGTAAATTCAATTGGTCATTTGAAAATAGGTAAAATACTATGTAAGTATGTAATATACTCAGCTGTTCATGTAAACTCAATTGTAAATTTGAAAATAGGTAAAATACTATGTAAGTATATGATTTACTCAGCTGTTCATGTAAACTCAATTGTATATTTGAAAATAGGTAAAATACTATGTAAGTATATACATGTAATTTACTCAGCTGTTCATGTAAACTCAATTGTATATTTGAAAATAGGTAAAATACTATGTAAGTATATACATGTAATTTACTCAGCTGTTCATGTAAACTCAATTGTATATTTGAAAATAGGTAAAATACTATGTAAGTATATACATGTAATTTACTCAGCTGTTCATGTAAACTCAATTGTAAATTTGAAAATAGGTAAAATACTATGTAAGTATATACATGTAATATACTCAGCTGTTCATGTAAACTCAATTGTAAATTTGAAAATAGGTAAAATACTATGTAAGTATATACATGTAATTTACTCAGCTGTTCATGTAAACTCAATTGTATATTTGAAAATAGGTGGAATACTATGTAAGTATATAATATACTCAGTTCTTCATGTAAATTCAATTGGTCATTTGAAAATAGGTGGAATACTATGTAAGTATATGATTTACTCAGCTGTTCATGTAAACTCAATTGTATATTTGAAAATAGGTAAAATACTATGTAAGTATATACATGTAATTTACTCAGCTGTTCGTGCAAACTCAATTGTAAATTTGAAAATAGGTAAAATACTATGTAAGTATATACATGTAATATACTCAGCTGTTCATGTAAACTCAATTGTAAATTTGAAAATAGGTAAAATACTATGTAAGTATATACATGTAATTTACTCAGCTGTTCATGTAAACTCAATTGTAAATTTGAAAATAGGTAAAATACTATGTAAGTATATACATGTAATTTACTCAGCTGTTCATGTAAACTCAATTGTATATTTGAAAATAGGTAAAATACTATGTAAGTATATACATGTAATTTACTCAGCTGTTCGTGCAAACTCAATTGTATATTTGAAAATAGGTGAAATGCTTTGTTAGTATATAATATACTCAGCTATTCAGGCAAACTCATTTGAAAATAGGTTACCTAGTAAAAGCCTGTGTGGCCGAGTTTACTTATCATGTGCCATCAACCTTTATTCGTGTTGTTGCATTTCGTATTAAAGGGACTAGACACCAGATGATACCATTGCAAGAATTTTTTTTTATCAAAAACTGACATAATGTTGACATCTTTTGTACAACGCATTGAATAGTACTTACTGGTGTATCACATCGCTAACGACAAATAAATCTTTCTTAGTTTTTGCGCAGTTTTCCAATTTGAAATTTACTGGAGCTGTCTACCACGTAAATATCAGTAAGTTTAAAAATAGCGTCGGTATATGTATCTGTACTCACAAACACATGTGATTTAAACTGGAAAAACAATATGCACCATTTGAAATGGAGAGACGCATATGTGACAGCCATATGATTGTTGCGTTTATTATTTCAATCATGTGAAATGATTTAAAACCGCTATAAATCGGCCTCATACTAGCTCAAATTTACAATTCTAGGCTTCTTTTGGGGAAATACTGTATTTGCCGGTTTTTTTGACTATCTGGTGTCTAGTCCCTTAAAGGTTGTACTTATTTATACCAGCCGGACAGTCAGCGCGAAGTAGAAACGGGGCCGTAAACTGTCTTTATGGGATAAGTTTGAGACTGTGTTATTATAAAGTTTATTTAACTTGAGCATATGTAGCACTTTGTTATATGTACAAACACACATTGTACACGCATGAAGTAAAACATGGATAATTTGGTTATATGTTATTAACAAGCACGTGGTCGGAAACAATAATGTCATGAAAACTTAAGCTACTTTTAGCAATAATGTATTTAAGAATGTCTTTCATACATTCAAGTATCTTTACTTAAAAGCCTTGATACATTCAGGATAGAATAATGGTCTCTATAGTTCTATACAATATATTGTAAACACATATTTTCCATAATCTGCAATTAGTGTTTTGTTTTCACGGTTAAGCAAAATTGAAGAACTTGAAAATACAATGAAAGTATAAAAAATTGGTTTTAGCGGGGAGCGAACACACGTCGGTAAAAATAGAAAACTGACATCAAAACCGCTCGCCCACGAAAACTCAAAAATCGTATAGATCCTGGCTGATTATTTAACCTTTAAGTCTTTTGTTGAAAAAAACGTTATTAAAATTATTCAAAATCGTGGACTTCAAAGGCACGTTTTGAGCATATATCAACATTTGTTGAAGGGTTTCAGCCGTCATCAGTATCTTAGTTTCAACAAACCTCATAATTTGCAACACTTTATTTCGTCATAAGAAAACGTGCATTTTACAAAACTTGAGCGAGTCCCTTTATATTGATACAAACAGACTGCTCAAGCAATTTCTATATAATTTGTTTCTCAGACAATTTTGTACCTACCTGAAGTTCTTTCGAATGATAAACTGCATTGACTTCAGAGGGAATAGGGGTTATCAGGGAATATATTTTCTCTTCAATTTGATTTTAATCCATGCACCTTGCCTGTTTATTAACATCAATAGATTTATCCAATCAAACTAGATAATTCAGTAAACTACGAAGCTATAACAAAAAAGATATGCAACTATTAGACGTTTCAAGCTATATCGTATGTGAAATTTACAAGCTACCGCTGGAAGGCTTATCAGGAATTATCGCATCAAATTCATTCGGACGTCAAAATACGTGCGAAACGAGCGCCTAGGTGTCATGATAGATTAATCAGACGCTTGACAACACAAGAAAGCACCCAGGTGATATGCGCTGTAAGAAATGAAGCCAATCAGAAGGTTGCATTTTCTTTCGTAATTCTTTGAAATTTGTGTTTAGTTTTTATGCAAAAGTATAACGTTTATCATTCACAGAAAAGAACGGTATAAAAGATATAATTGTACACCGGTTCTAAGACAAAGTTTATAATTATCCGATTAAATATTGCTTCTTATGTACGGATTTCGTTGAACGAAATATATAATTTGTCATCTGTAAATAAAACATAAATGCAAGAAAATACGTTCTACATTGCTCGAGTCTTCGTGGGAATTAAATATTGGCCATTCATAAAGTTGCTGTTCGTAATTACAGTAACGGTGGCAGACAATGTTGTTATTAGATGGTATTTGACTTCTTTTAAGGGGGTAAACATCTGTTTAACATCATAGAAATCCCGACGAAATCTAAATTAACAATACATTAGCAAAATAGCTCTGTTAATCGTCAAAACCCGTGTCATATCGATGGTAAAGTTAGGCAAAACAATGAAATTTAACAAGGTAATGGCTATAAGAATGTTAGAATTTAATACGTGGCATTTTAAAACCCGCTTCGGACCCTGGGACTTTCTCAAGCCATTAACCTAAGGGTATGAATTATTACTTTCGTAATTATTTTTCTTCAAGAAACCACTTAGACCCTAATATTGAAACCTTGAGTATAATTTACGACTCTTGTGTAATTGACTTCTTTGAGGTATATTTCAAAACGGTCGTATAATGTTTACAGTTTAATGGTTCTGTATTTATATATGTGGACTTATATTACACAGTTCAACTCATTTAAAGCTGCAAAAACTCACATCGTAGATTTTAATATTTCCATTCGAAAATTAATGTTTTATTGCTTAAAGCTGCACTCTCACAGATTTACCGTTTTTACAACTTTTTTTTATTTTTTGTCTTGGAAAGAGGAACTTTTTGCGTGAATATCTGCAAACCAATGATAAAAGGTTGCTGACAAAAGATCAGAGCGCAGATTTGCATATTTCCGTTCAAAAATCAATGTTTTATGGCTTAAACCGGTTAAGAAAAATGCATAAAACATGAGTTTTTGACTTACATATGAAATTCCATTATCGAATTTCTTATCAGCAGTCTTATATCACTAGTTTCCATGGATTTTCGCAAAAATTGGCTCGTTCCAAGACAAAAAATAAAAAAGTTGTCAAAACGTTCAATCTGTGAGAGTGCAGCTTTAAACACTTACAAGCATCATGCATGAAACATCAATTTTTGAACTTAAATATAAAAATCTGCGATCTAATTTTTGTCAGCAGTCTAATATCATTGGTTTCCATGGATTTCGCACAAATTGGCTCGTTCAAAAACAAAAATAAAAAAGTTGTCTAAACGTTCAATCTGTGAGAGTGTAGCTTTAAAGTCAACGTTCGTAATGCGATAAAAAGCAAATAACTATATAGGTTGTGTTATATTTTATTTTAATTTGTATCATTATTTATGTTATTATATAATTTAACATTGTGATTTAGAAAAGACAGGTTTTAAATTTCGGTTATATCGAATGTTCGTTATCTTAAAGTTTGTCCCGCGGTCCCAACGATTTCCAGATAGCAAGTTTTGACTGTAATACTAAAGATAACCGTATACTCATAACTATATAATACAGTTTTTGAATGTCTGATCAACTGAACCATACCGATCATCGTCATTCCTTTAGCGTCTACGACATATATACACGGCGTGTACGCCTTGGAGCCACAATACTATGTGTGTTGTGCGTTGAAAGTTATCCAACGCATTCTCCGTTATAGTGTCAATCAGTGGAAAATAGAGGCAAAGAGGATGGCCTCATGTTTTTCTTCCGATTTCAGAGGTTTATACGAGTAAAATATCAAAAAGAAAAAAAAATCGGGGAATGAAGTTCCACATACATGTAGGATTGACTATGTGTTGTGTAAAATGTAAACGTTCTGAACAAAAATCAAAATATTTGTTTTCCCGGTAAGGCCTAAAAAAATACATTTGGTTCGGGTTACCCGACCCTACCTACGGAATAGGCGCCGACCCTACCGTTTTTATAGTCAATTTGAATTTTTTTCAATTGCTTTTCACTTTGTAGTTGACCTTATATGCTTATACTGAAGATAACTTTAACATCATTATCCAATGATGAAAATGACATTCTTATATAAAGCCTAATAAAAAAATTTAAAAAAAAAATTAAAAAAAATTAAAAATTTTTTAAAAAAAAACCTACCTACCCTACCTATTCTTGAAACATTTTTTTTTAGGCCTAATGCATCTGAAATCACTTAAGTTCATTATTCAACTCTATAATATCAAAATCCAAATAATATACAATTAAAGTATAATAGAAAAGTATTTTGGTTTTAGTGGGATGCGAACCCACGCCGGTCCCCATATCAGCCGTGGCCAACGACGCATCATAGCTGAAATTTGCGGTCAACTATAACCGTTTGAAAAACACTTAACAACAAAATTAATAAGTTAATTCATTTTAAATGACAGCCAACTAACGATCGTGCAGTGTACGGCTAGTTGAAAATTGATCATACGCAAAATATTCTGAGGCTCTCTGATAAATTTGATTAGATAAAACAAAGCATGAAGGTCATGGTCAATTACATCCGGGCTCTCAGTGCACGGTAGTTTTCATTGGCTGTTACGGTACATTTTTCAGAATTAATTCTACCTTTGAAGATCATGCCGTCTTCAAAGACATTCTAAGCAGCGGTAACATAAGATGGATGGGTTTTCGATTTTGTTCAAATTCAGAAATAAACATGAATTTATACGGAATTTATTACTAAGAGGTTTCATAGTTTTGGTAACTATATACATGTATAGGGAATTAACAGTTATATGCTGTTACGTAATGGTTAGATGACATGAAGTAACATCTTAATGATTAAGAATGGGCGAAGTGAGCGTAATGAAGTAAGGCTGGAGTTCACTGGGTGTTTACACTACATGTAGTTAACTGGTACAAAATCCACACTTGACCCAGCATTTATCAATAACTTTGCCTTGTAATGGTCGGACACATTGGAGTTTCCTGGGGGTTTAATATAGTTTATTGGTACCAAACCTCATACTTGTTCTCATATTTATCAATAAGTGCGCCCCGGAACGGTTGACAAATTTTCCGGGGTCGGGGGTGGGTGGGGGATCAACTAGTTTTTTGGTACCAAACCACACGAAAGATCCGACACTAGACGTCTCCTAATAAGAATGTTTTATTTCGTTGAATGTCTTCTTTCGAAAAAATCTACCAAACTTTTTTCATGACGAGGACAGACAACCAAACCTTACCAATTTCATCCCGCCCAATCAGTCGGACCTCATTGGCTCTGAGTCCCAGGGACCGGCGAAAATACCTCGAGCCACGAAAAATACGAGCCAAGCGGGAATGTTTACCTTCAGTTTACTTAAAGATATCGGTTCTTTAAATCCAGTTCGAGCCAACGAGGAATTCGAGCCAAGCGATTTCGAGCCAACGGGGTTCGACTGTATTTGCAAATGCAAAAAGCCTTTTGATTGTGCCATATATATATAACGACATGAAATGTATAAACACTGTATTTCTTTTGTAATTGATTCACATATCTAATGACATACAATATTAACGGTTTTATAAAAGCATGGGGAATATATGTGTCTATATATATTGTATATATGTGCAACCACTGGTGGTGGCATTCGGGGAAATTTTAGGCCAAATCATTTTGTTCACATTTTGTTAAAAGGAACTTTTAGTCAAGAAAACAATTAGTGTAGAGAGTATTTAATAGTTCAATATTTTACAGGACTGTATACATCATATACAAACACAGAATTATTTTTTAAATATACAATTCAAATAATTATTCATCATAATATATCAAGCAATTATATTAGAGAGACGTGACAGACTACTGTCATCTAGATCTTTGTATACATGTATATTTTTACCTTTTTGAAAATATTTCTGATTTTTCAAACATAATTTATAAAGAGTTAAATTATTTATCTGGGCAGGTATTCATTTTACAACTTAAGTAATCCTTATAGTCATACATCATTGACTTCATTCACATTATTGGTCAGTTATACAAATCCGATTAGCTACATCGTTCTAAGATCTAATTAAGATCAATATTAAATACCAGCCCAGACCTATAATGATAAATTTATTAGTTCGAGAATAAATAAAATGGAAATATTTAAGCACAACAGAACTAAAAGCTAGATTAAAAACAATGATATGGTCGGATTTGGGTAAAAGGCTTTTCTTGGAAATACAAAAAGCCATACTCATTTGTATAATTACAATGTTTAATATGTTTATGGAAATAAGTTTATCAACCGTTGACTATATTGTCCGAGTACATAGTCCATTGTTAATAATATGATTATGACATGTTTTGTTGATTTAAAGCAGCATTCTCACTGATTGACCGTTTTGACAACTATTTTTTATATTTTGTCTTGGAATGAACCAATCTTTGCGTGAATATCACGACACCAGTAATATAAGACTGGTGACAAAATATTTTCAATATTTTTCAATATTTACCATCGAAATTTGAAATTTTGTTTGTGGTTTAAGGTAAATAAGCTTTTCTGCATTTAACATAATAAGAACTTGAGAAAGTGGTCCATCTGTGAGAGTCCAGTTTTAAATTTTGATAATTAAACTGAATGAAAATACAGTATATAATTAGATTTATAGTATAGTAGTTGGCATGGTGCTGGGCCGATTATTCAGAATTTCGTTAAATTTGACATCATTGTTAACCTCATCGTTGTTAACGTCATCGTTGTTAACTGCTCTGGAAGTTTCATCGAAACACTTTTGATCTGCAGTATTTCTAATAGGATTTGAGACAACTGTTTTTTGTTTTAAATACGTTTATGAGCACATTGTCTTATATTTCACATTTAAAGGTTTACAACAATCTCGTTGTTAACTTTATCAAATTTCTGAACAATCGGCAAATATTACTCATTTGCAATGAGTAATCTTCAAATACATCAAAGACACAATACAATGGTGATAATCAATACGCTTATTCTTTCGTGTGGCAGTCTTCAGCCTAAATGCTTATCAGTCAGTAATCAATACCGCATTATAACAGAAGTGCGGGAGATAACACATAACGTGTCGATAAGCCCTATGTGTCCTACTCGATGCCCGGAGTGATGCAATGATGTTTATTCTAGTAACAATCCAAGATACAGCCAAAGCAGCCACTTGGCTTATCATTGTATCAGCAGTGATTGTTCTTATTTCAAAGAGAATTGGCCGATTCCTGATCACCCTGATCTCCCCGAACAACTGATCTAAGAGTTGGCCTGCTGATGGTCATCGATTAACCTCCGATCCACTGACCAGCCCCGCTTTTGAGCAACACCTATTGTTACTGTAACACTCTATAAGCAAGATACACATCGACATTTGACCTTTGCTGTACATGTTCCGTCCATTACACCACTCAAACAATTGTTTTCTCATTGACGGTTACAGTGTATATGGTATTTCCACTGTTTGGCCAATTCATCCGGACGCCAAAACTGGCCACTTAGTGCCAATTCAATTGTACATATTTTGTTACCGTAGAGACATTCGGCGCTAATCTGCATCTATTATTATATTGACAATGGCATCCAAGTCAGAACGCCTTCATTCCACTTCCGGGGGGAGCATGAAATAATTAGCCAGTGGTTTACCGACTTTTGTGAATCTATGTACGATTCATTTGAACAATAGTTATTTGATGATGGTAAAATGAAAATTTTACATGACGATTTTGATGCTGTGTATATGTATACGCTTAATTTTCCAGACAAACTTTTCAAGACGTTTGCTCAAAATTACGATTCCTGTGCAGTCGGTATACACATTGGTTAAACTTCACATTCGTTGCAGATAATCCAAGTGTACATCATTGGTGCGGTTATTCCTCAGTCCTACATTTGCTGATGGTAAGACCATCCATCTCGCGGAATCCGTATCTGAAATTAAACAAAATATATGCATGAGGCAAGAACACTTTATGTCTTAAAATGTGTTTAAGGGATGAGTTCAATAACCATCTTAGATTTCACTTTATTCCTAAATTAGAATCGGATAATTTTGATTGGACAGTAAAAATAACTGGCAAATGGAGAGAACGGATTCAGTGAGGCATGTCTTAGGATAAAAATAAGCCTTGGGTCGTATTCAATGACTAATTTAGATTAAAATTAAATTTAAAATTAGATACTAAGTGTTTTGATTGGCCTGTATATTTAGCTGACCAATAGGCTGAATGGAATTACTGGGGCATGTCTAGTGATATTTATAAGGTCAATATTGTATACTTGCCAAAATTTATGTTGACTACGACCCAATATTCTTTTTTAATTGACACCATTTCAATAGTCCATAAGTCATAAAACATTGTTTCCTAGTTTGCTTCTACATTTATTAATAAATTTCGAAAAAAAACGCATGCGAAATGTCATTACAAACACTTCCAAATCAACCCTTAAAGTGACACACTTATTTAAATTTAATGCATACACATGAATAACAAACTTAAACATTGAATAGTAAACCTTTAACTACTTACTAAATAATGCATTTATGGAAAATAATAATTACTGATAACAGCTATTTAATAGCTGAAAACGCACAAATATTAAATGATTGGTGGATGCTAAAGATTTACTGTGATTTACCACCGTCTTTGTACCGTGTTTTCTGCAGCTTTCCTTCATATCAAACATTGTTTTGGATATTTATTCATCCTTTTTGGTATAATTTAACAATGGTATTAATTGTGGTAAACCTTATTTGGGAGTAAGAGTGCATCTTTAACTATTTGGTGGAAACAACAAGTATTAAGTGGCCCGGTTGCTTAGAACTCTGTGAACTTTACTGCTCTGCAAGTTAAATGGATACATGTGTCATCTGTTGTAATTCTAAGAAGAATTGGACCAGATTTTTCAGCATATTTCAGCACAGTCATCAAATATTTCACGTTTAGAAGTTAACAACGATATCGTTAACCAGGTTGTTAACTGTAATAATGTTCTTAACAATCAGCCCATTGCAACGACTGAAGATAAATGTGAAAAACAGTTAATGAACAAACGAAGTAATATTCTTTTATAAGTTTAAACTTTTTTGATTTTAAAATTGATTGTGAAATACGTTATTATAACATTATATAAATCATTTTTGTTGGCACGATCTTACTTGAGAGAGAGAGTGGTCTTGTGGCTTTTTGAGGTCTTTTTAGAGTTATCGCAGACTTCCACCAGTATCATTTTTTATATAAAACTCATATTAAGGGCTAATGCCAGCGCAGATTAAGATATCATTGAGAAATAGCAATAGAATAAACAAGTACGTTGAAATGAAATAGACCGGAACATGTTGTATTGTGGACTAAACAATTACCTTTAAATGAAATGGAACGAAACATATTGTAATATAGAATACACAATTTCGTTTAAATGAAATAGAACGAAAACGTAATTGAATGAAATAGAACGGAACACATTGTATAATAGAATACAGAACTACGTTTGAATGAAATAGAACGGAACAAATTTGAATTACAGAATACACAACTACGTTTGAATGAAATAGAACGGGACACATTGTATTATAGAATACACAACTACGTTTGAATGAAATAGAACGGGACACATTGTATTATAGAATACACAACTACGTTTGAATGAAATAGAACGGGACACATTGTATTATAGAATACACAACTACGTTTGAATGAAATAGAACGGGACACATTTTACACAACTACGTTTGAATGAAATAGAACGGGACAAATTGTATTATAGAATACACAACTACATTTGAATGAAATAGAACGGGACACATTGTATTATAGAATATACAACTACGTTTGAACGAAATAGAACAGGACGCAATGCATTATAGAATACACAACTACGTTTGAACGAAATAGAACGGGACGCATTGTATTATAGAATACACAACTACGTTTGAATGAAATAGAACGGAACACATTGTATTATAGAATACACAACTACGTTTGAACGAAATAGAACGGGACGCAATGCATTATAGAATACACAACTACGTTTGAACGAAATAGAACGGGACGCATTGTACACAACTACGTTTGAATGAAATAGAACGGAACAAATTGTATTATAGAATACACAACTACATTTGGATGAAATAGAACGGAACACATTGTATTATAAAATACACAACTACGTTTGAATGAAATAGAACGGGACACATTGTATTATAGAATACACAACTACGTTTGAATGAAATAGAACGGGACACATTGTATTATAGAATACACAACTACATTTGAATGAAATAGAACGGGACACATTTTACACAACTACGTTTGAATGAAATAGAACGGGACGCAATGTATTATAGAATACACAACTACGTTTGAATGAAATAGAACGGGACGCAATGTATTATAGAATACACAACTACATTTGAATGAAATAGAACGGGACGCATTGTATTATAGAATACACATCTACGTTTGAACGAAATAGAACGGAACGCATTGTATTATAGAATACACAACTACGTTTGAATGAAATAGAACGGAACGCATTGTATTATAGAATACACAACTACGTTTGAATGAAATAGAACGGGACACATTGTATTATAGAATACACAACTACGTTTGAATGAAATAGAACGGAACACATTGTATTATAGAATACACAGCTACGTTTGAATGAAATAGAACGGGACACATTGTATTATAGAATACGCAACTACGTTTGAATGAAATAGAACGGGACACATTGTATTATAGAATACACAACTACGTTTGAATGAAATAGAACGGGACACATTTTACACAACTACATTTGAATGAAATAGAACGGGACACATTGTATTATAGAATACACAACTACATTTGAATGAAATAGAACGGGACACATTGTATTATAGAATACACAACTACGTTTGAATGAAATAGAACGGGACACATTGTATTATAGAATACACAACTACGTTTGAATGAAATAGAACGGAACATATTGTATAATAGAATACACAACTACGCTTGAATGAAATAGAACGGAACACAATGTATTATAGAATACACAACTACGTTTGAATGAAATAGAACGGGACGCAATGTATTATAGAATACACAACTACATTTGAATGAAATAGAACGGGACGCATTGTATTATAGAATACACAACTACATTTGAATGAAATAGAACGGGACACATTGTATTATAGAATACACAACTACATTTGAATAAAATAGAACGGAACGCATTGTATTATAGAATACACAACTACCTTTGGATAAAATAGAACGGAACGCATTGTATTATAGAATACACAACTACGCTTGAATGAAATAGAACGGAACACAATGTATTATAGAATACACAACTACATTTGAATAAAATAGAACGGAACGCATTGTATTATAGAATACACAACTACATTTGAATAAAATAGAACGGGACGCATTGTATTATAGAATACACAACTACGCTTGAATTAAATAGAACGGAACACAATGTATTATAGAATACACAACTACATTTGAATAAAATAGAACGGAATAAACGACTCAATTTCAATGAAATAGAACGGAGCACATTGCATTATAGAATAAACAAGTACGTTTAAATGAAATAGGCCGGAACACATTGTGCTATTGAATAAACAAATACGATAAAATGAAATCGAATAAACAGCTACGTTTTACTTCAATCTAACTGAGGATAAAATGATAAAATGGAAAAATACGATTTAATAAAGTCGAACTGAAGGAATAAACAACAACGTTTTAATGAAATTGAACTGATCACATTGTTTGATAGAATAAGCAACTACGATTTGAATGAATTGGAATTGAGGGCATTGTATCATAGAATAAACAGCTACGATTCATTTGAAATCGAACTGAGCAAGTAAACAACTACGATTTGGTGAAATCGAACCTAACACATTGTATGATAGAATAAAAAAAACTATTACAAAATGAAATCGGACTTAGGATATTGTTTGATAACTACGATTTTAATGAAATCAAACTCAGAGTACATTGTAATTTGAATAGACAAACTACGATTTAATGAAATCGAACTCAGAGTACATTGAATTTTGAATTAGCAGCTACGATTTAATAAAATCGAACTCAGAGTACATTGTATTGTGAATTAGCAGCTACGATTTAATGAAATCGAACTCAGAGTACATTGTATTGTGAATTAGCAGCTACGATTTAATGAAATCGAACTCAGAGTACATTGTATTGTGAATTAGCAACTACGATTTAATGAAATCGAACTCAGAGTACATTGTATTGTGAATTAGCAACTACGATTTAATAAAATCGAACTCAGAGTACATTGAATTGTGAATTAGCAACTACGATTTAATAAAATCGAACTCAGAGTACATTGTATTGTGAATTAGCAACTACGATTTAATAAAATCGAACTCAGAGTACATTGTATTGTGAATTAGCAACTACGATTTAATAAAATCGAACTCAGAGTACATTGTATTGTGAATTAGCAACTACGATTTAATAAAATCGAACTCAGAGTACATTGTATTGTGAATTAGCAAAAACGATTCAATTAAAGCGAACTAAGGAAATTGCGTGATAAAAAAAAACTATACGTTTTAATGAAATCGAACTGAGCGTATTGTATGATAGAAAAAGCAACTACGATGTAATGAAATCGAAGCGCATTGTATGATCTTTTTGAGTAAAGCTTTCCGAAAGAGAAACGCCTCAACCTCTGTGCTGCATTAAGCACCTGTACTCCTCAAAAGAACGGTGATCTCGAAATTCATTGAAAGAAAATCCTTACAGAATAATAAAGTCTTTGAGATCGAAGGGGAAATAAAAATGTCCGGGCTTAATTGGCAATGGTTTGTTTACGATTCCCCTTACTGTTTATTTTCCCAATTAATTCTCGTGTTTTGAAAGCAGAGAGGAATGAAAACAGGCAGTCTTTGATGCTAGAGGGTAGGCCCTATCAAAGATTTGTCCGAGTGAAAATTAAGTCATGTATATGGGAAATAAATCACTAGTAGACCACGAAAATAAACTGGCAAGTGTGTTTGATGGCGAAGTAAAATAGTGTACAATGATATAGGGACCCCATGATGGACAAAGCAGTCTTCATTATACTGGCACAATATAGGATACACTTAGTAGATGCAAAACAAGGTCTTAGTATTTTAATAAATTATCATTTGTGTACATATAAAATCATAATAGCGACATTTTGGCGGTTTTAAACTGGGGAACTGGTGGCCACTAGTTATTAATTAAAACCCCAATTATAATAATTAATATTTTTTATCTGCATCGACCTCTATTCTGTCCCTTTAAGGGAAAATATATAATCAATAAGGAGTTATGCATGGTGCTCCATAAATGATGCACGTCCATCTATTAATTCAATTTAATAGTATGCCATGTACGTTTAAAATTCTTTAATGAATATATATTTCAGTGTGTGTATACCACGTGATAAATTGCGTCATAAATGCTACGTCGGAAGGCAACATTTTGCTTCGATTGAAGACTTAAAACAATGATAACTTTTCATTTTCTTTACTATTTTAAATGAAACATAGCGCAGTCTATGCAGGTAACGGAGCCCCACATTCGGTCTTTTACCAAATTTTGATTGAGAGTTTAGTTTCTTAACACTTCGACAAACCTTTTCACGATACGGCCGTCCGACGGAGCACTGTCAAAACATTGTTTTGGAAACAGGTTTGTCGAAGTGTTTGATGAAACTAATCACCGTATCAAACTCCGGTTATAAAACAAAGGTAGGGATCTTTAAGCTGCATAGACTGGCCTTTGTTTCATTTAAAATGGTGAAGTAAGCGAAAAATTATCTTTGATTTAAGTCTTTATTCTAAGTAAAATATTGCCTTCCGACGTAGCATATATGACGTAATTTATCACGTGGTATACACCCACTGTATTTGTAAACTAAGTATATGTTACACTAAAAGCTTTAATGCTGATGTGTAGAAAATATATGTTATATCTTGTTATGTTTTGTTTTATTCTGTTCTGTATAGACCATTTGAACTCACAGTCAGCTGATGGAGAGCAACTACTTTTTATATGCGTTTAATGATATAAAAATATATTTTGCAAGTTATGGAAATGCAAAAACCCATTGACTTTAAATTTTAGAGAAAGTTCTCAAGTCTCGATATGAAAGTTATGACAGCTTGTTGCTTCAACAAACATAATTAGGATGTCAAAGATGGTATTTTTAAGTAAGGCACTCTTTATACATGTATTTTAGTATTAGGCGGAGCTCATCATACGAGAGGCTGTTAGCTACCACTTAAATATTGCTTCACGTCTATACCATTTCACAAGGAACATTTGGAAGAAAATTGTGATAAGTACCCTAAACTGTGTAGTTATAAAATGGGGTACTTATGAATAATGTTACATGCATATATCTAATGGTTCCAACAAAACTAACACTTCTTTGAAGAAAAAGGTGCAAAGATATTAATAGTACTTAGCAACCAGTTGTCTTAATAAGTTACGGAGGTAATTAACACAAGCCTGGTAATAAATCTTAATATTTTTTATCTTAATAAATGAAAAACAAAGGAACACTTAAATCGAAATTTCGCAGCCGATGGTACAGTTTATGTTTTGCACTTATCAGATATAAAAAGGAACTGGAATCACGTGATCAGGTAAAACAGTCGCGAAAATTGGGTTCAAATAATAAATGTGTTTTTCTTTTGAGTTATGAGTCAATTTTATAAAACAAAATATATAACAGACGTATTAAGAAAGTGTGTTAGATGTTTGCTTTCCAAAATATTTCAAAATCAAGGGTAGACGTCGGAATAAACGAAAAAAACAGCATTGGCGGTGTAAACAATGGGCCTGAAAAAGAGCGGGAAAATGGAGTAAACATCGTCATTTTTATTAAAAAAATCTGCCTGCTTTTTATGTCATCTTTAATCACATATGGAGTTTTTTTTTATTAATTTAATGATATATTGTATTGTAGTGTTTATATTGGCGATGTACAAGTCTAACATAAAACATAAGCGATAAATATAAACAGTGGCATGTCTATTTAGTATGAAGTTTACACAAGAAAATTTTGACCACTAAAAAGTTAAAGTTATATGTATGTACTTACTCAAAATAAATGGCAATGAGACCAAGCCATTTATTTTTGTAAAATTTTACGAACTTAACAGCCTTGAATCATTTTGTTATCGTCATATAATGTTATTCATGAATCAAATACGTCAATATCAAGTTATTGTTTTTGCCAAAAAAAATGTTAACAAGCCCCAAGTGGTTTATGGAATTTTGTCAAAATTAGTTTCAGTTTATGGTTGATTATTTTTGCTACAGTAATAAAGTTATTGCTCCTATGATTTTAACATAAACTATAAACGAAACTGGTTTTTAAGGGTCCGCTAGCTTTTCTGGTAAATATATCTCCAGGCCCTTTGTTAATATAATTGGTGATTCATGATTTAAAGAGCTTAAAGTTTATGCCATAACTGCTTTAACATTCGCATTAGAGTCATTAATTACAATTCTAAGTACGAAGTACTGGAGAGTTTTAAAAGCGCCACCTGTCTGCTTAGTTACCCAGCAACGAGCACGCGGTGCTGAAAAAAAAACAGTTCGTAAATATCGCAAAGTATATAAACAAACACGAAGCAATGCAGTGAGCGGAAATGTGTGAAATTAAATACAAGTTTAAAAGTAAGCATTAAATGCGTCAAGTCATTGATTTTGGTTGCATTTTTCCCAGTGGCAGCTGCTGAATAATTTATGAATGAGAGCTTTCTAAGTGTTTTGACACAAACTGTCAGATGCTTTCTGGGGAGAGAGGCTCTTGATAGTTTTCTTGAGTTAAAGGCTGGGGATTTTGTCATGGGGCACCAAGATTACGATATTTTACATGCTGAGTTTTTTGGTTGCTTACTATTGTTATAGGGAGAGTTTGATATAAGTGTTTAGATTCATTGACAGGTGCGTCAGAATTTTTTTAATAAATGAAGATTTCTGAAATCGTAAATTGTCTGCTTTCTATTGGTTTCTGCTAAATTTGCTTACAAATGTTGAATATATTAGATCGAGAAATAGCGGGGCACGTAATCATAAAACATCTGAAGTAATTTCTTAATTTAAGTCAGTTACGTAAGTTAACTTATTATTAACACACTTATTATATGATATGATAACTAAATACCGTATCTTCATTGATTTCATTAAAAATTATGTTGTGTTACCAACACCCATACCTTTTACTTAAATTTAAAGATGCACTCTTACTCCCAAATAAGATATACCACAATTAAAACAATTGTTTTAATATATCAAAAAGGATGAATAAATGTCGAAAACTATGGTTCTTATGAAGGAAACTGAGTTTAATTTGAAAGAAAGGTGCAGAAAACACGGTATTTTTACCTTATAAAACGATAGCAGATCTGATTAATCTTAGTAGCACTCACCCATCATTTAATATTTTTGCGTTTTCAGCTTTCAAATACACGTTTACAATCGTGTTATCAGTAATTCATATTTTCCATAAATGCATTATTTAGTAAGTAGTTAAAGGTTTATCACTCAAGAATTATGTTTGTTATACATGCGTATGTAGTGGTTTTAAATAAGAGAGTCACTTTAATAAAGACATTTCTAGGAAATGTACCTAACTTAAAAAATGACTTAAAATGCTTTATGAAAACCGACTGGTCCGGATAGAGGGGAGCTTTGAATTGATAACAAAAGTTAATTGCTACGCTGTCAATGCTTCATTTTAGTGCTGTACATTATTTCCACCAGGCCCAAATTGATAGAACAAACATAACCTCACTCTTCGAGGATCAAAATAAGCTCTTTTTTTCGTTTTTATTTTGTATAATTTCTAACTTTTTTAGTATACATATACTAATTTATTTTAGTTCGATTGTGACGAAAGGTGAGCTTATAGAATCACTCTCGAATTCGTTACCTGGGCAGAAACCAGTATTGAGTGCTTTTTGGAAGGCCATGAAAAAGTACCCCAAGTGAGGATCGAACCCAGGACACTTTAACCACTAGACCACTCTCACCCCTTTAAAGAGTTTTAAGACTTTTAAATGAAGTAATTTTAATGATAATTATGATATACTACTTCTTGTTAAGTAAAATCCAGTATTATAATGACAATATATATGAAAGCAAATCATTTGTCTTAATGGAATAAGGTACTTAAATTTGCTATGCTTAAGATTTTTCTAAAAATTGGCGCCATTGCTTAACTAAAACCCGAACCTCCGTACTACCGTTCCACCATACCGTACACTTAGTCCTTTGAAGTTTTTTAATTAATTTAAGAATTGTTTTTAATGTTTAATGTTCTTGTATCTGCATAACTCTGTTGATAAATGCATGGTTTATTTGTATATCAATGTTAATAAAAACTGTTCATTTTTAAAGAAAGCATATACTGCAGTAAAAGGACACTTAAAGGCGTGTTTTAAAGTGAAAGGTACGGTGATACGGCGAGCCGGGGTTTACTAATATCCTTTCACCAGGGCAAATTCGACCGGTTTTAGTAACATCCGCTTACCAGGGCATATTCACCGGGATTTTTAAGTATCCTTTAAGCAGGGCATATTCACCGGATTTAAGTCCTATCCGTTCGCCACGGGATATTCACTAGATTTTATTAATATCCATTCACCAGTACATATTGACCGTGTTTTATTAATATCCTCTCACCAGGGCATATTCACTAGATTTTATTAATATCCTTTCACCAGGGCATATCCACCGGGTTTATTAATATCCTTTCACCAGGGCATATCCACTGGGTTTTATCAATATCCTTTCACCAGGGATCGGCGAAGGACAAAAATGTCGAATTTACGGGTTGAGATTTGAATAAGATTCCGTAGAAGTATTGAGGTATTGGCCAAACATCTCGTGTTAATCATCGTCTATTTCAGGGGCCATCATTAATTTAAGAGTTGCTACCCTAAAAATGTAAAACCAATATGCGTGGAATGGTTGGAATGAAACATATTGCGTTTAAAATATATAAATCTGGCTACCCCTTGTTAAAGCCTAATTACAAAATCCTCATCGGAAAATCTCTTAACGTATTTTAAATTACATCATATTAAACGTTTATCTTTTTTTCCACAGTCTTAAACGAAGTTTCAACATGAAATTTGTTTTCTGTCATTAGGGTTCAGAAATGAACCTCCATTAACCCAGCTTTGAAATTCATAATGTTTTCAAGTACATGCATCTATCAAAATAACGATACAAGAAACAGCCATTCAGCTCATTCCAGCGAAAACTGACATATTCTCATTTGTAATGAAAATGTTTCAAAGGAAATTAATATACGTGCTTCATAATGTATTTGAAAAATCCACTAAAGTTGTCCATACATATGACATAAATGCTTATACCAAATGCAAAAATAAATTGAAAAAAAAACTCCATCGGCAGCAAAATAAATCGGCAAATGTTTTTGACAGTGTGATTTGAGATTTTATTTTAAACATCAATAAAAACTACAGGGACAGCCTAAATTGCCAAGCAGTTAATCAAGGCCCTGTTAAAAGGCCTTAGGCGACTATGAATTTTCACATGTAAAGAGGAGAATTGTTACGATCAAGTACGTGATTCGTCTAAAACACATGTTTATGGTCCCTTTTGCAATAAGAAAGAACACGAACACATATTCAACGGTGAAACAGTCATCCAAGAAAAACAATGTTAATCAAGGCCTTGTTTAAAGGCATGTAGGCGACTATGAATTTTATTGTTACGATCATGTACGTGGTTCGTCTAGAAACACATGTATATGGTCCCATATTCAACGGTGAAACAGTCATCCAAGAAAAACAATGTTAATCAAGGCCTTGTTTAAAGGCATGTAGGCGACTATGAATTTTATTGTTACGATCATGTACGTGGTTCGTCAAGAAACACATGTATATGGTCCCATATTCAACGGTGAAACAGTCATCTAAGAAAAACAATGTCACAGCCGCCCGCATTAAAACATGAATGAAAATCTAGCAACTCAGTTTTATATTGGCCTATCAAACACTACACATGTATCACAATATCTTGTTACCGATTTTGACCGGCCATCTAAACAGAAATTGTCATATATGTCATACCTCAGTCCTAAAACACAATAAGTACAGATGCCGTTTTCAATATCGTACTTATCCTTGACCTTATATACGCCTCAATGATTCCATTCAGTTATTTTTACAGTCCAATCAAAACACTTGAATTTTAATCTTAAATATAGTGAAATCAAGAGTGATATTTGAATACAGCCCCTGACCTAACGGTCTAACGACCAACCAAAAAACAGTCAAGATAAGACAAGGCAAGACAATTCAAGACCATGCAGAGAATAGAAACCATAACCAATAGTCAGAGTTGTAAGACCATTCTAGATGCCATTCATTATAGGTCTCGTGGCATTTTGGAAATAATTACTCTTTTGGCGAAAATCCCATCAACAGGCTTCAAACTTCTATTTAAGTCACACTTGGGGGTGAGACGGGGTCAGGCCATAGTGCAGCCATTAAAGAGCGCGGGTAGACCTTTATTTACTCAACAACAACCACAGCAGCATCAACAAAAACAATAGCAACAACACCATCAACATTCGGTTTAGGGGTACTGTTAACTCATATCAATGTGAATAAATCTCACAATGACGTTTGAAATTCGAGTGACATTATTGATTTTCCATACCCATTCAATGCTATTTCCGGCTCGAGCGTTTCGGAACGTTTCTGTTTTCGTCGTTAACATTACTATTTATTCAACACCCCTGCTATTTTTGTGAGCGTTACGCTACATTAAAATGTAGTTTAAGGGGAAAGACCCGGTTGACTGCTCCGTTGAGCAAAAAACTGTCTAATAAAATATTCGGTGTCCATTTCATTGACAAAACGGTTACTTAGTCTGTTTTAGTCATACATATATCGAATTACCATTTCTTAATTAACAAAAAGCGTGGAACAACCATGTATTTGCCCCCCTCCCCCCCCCCCCCGAGGACACGTGACTTTAAGGACGCTTTCGATAGAGTCGTATTAAAACATCGTTTAAAAAAGTGAAGGTTGGCTGTCGTCCGTATTTAACTGCTAAACAAAAACCTCATGCCTCCTAAACCCTCCTAAGCCACGAAACATTATGTTTTCCTTGGTCAGAGGTTTGAAATTAAAGTTTTGAAGGCCCTTTGGCGTGTTCATCCCAGAATCTCAATTTCATCCCAGAATTACCACATTAATCCAGTATCCCGCGGTCCCTTTAAACTAAGCAGCGGATAGGTATTTACATGTAAAACAGTGCATCGAATATAATAAAACAAAAAGCCCCGACCTTGAGTCCTTAATATGAACCACTCAACCAGTTCGTTTCATGTTCGATGTAGCGTACGAAAATGCACGTGGACATGAGAGCGGATAATTAAATGAGCACGTGTCCCTTCTTAACGCGTGGTCATTAAAGCACGAGCATTTTGTAAGGTTATAATGTAAGCTAATTAAATGGCGATTCCCGGCTACTTTCTTTGGTCTTTGATCTAAAGTTTTGACTTGATGCCCCCCATTTCATGCATACGTTAGTACAAGTGGCTGGAAATTCGTCGTCGTGTGGTCCATAGTGCGTTTTGTCAAGCTAGAGTAACGCCCTTACAAGACTGGGTTCTAAGAAACAAAACAATTTTGTTTTTTATAAAGGAAAAGTGAACGAATAAAAAGAACTTGTCTACTGTAATTTTTATGCACCGTTTCGAACTATTGTCCAAACAATACTCTAGTAAAAGCGGTCATATGTGTTAGTATTGACGAGAAAGTTTATTTACATCATAAAACAAAGCATTTCATGAAAAAAAAATATCAGTGGGCCAATTGATCAGAACTATGTTAAAGTTAACAACGGGATAACGAGATAATTGTTAACCTTTAAACGTGAACTATTTTATTATCTTCTCATAAATTATATGTTAATAAAACAGTTCAGCTGAAACAGTTGTTTCAAATCTTGTGAGAACTGTTGCAAAACAAATGTGTATCCATTAAACGTTCTGCACAGATTTAAAAATTAACAAAGACGACGTTAACAACGTTGTTAACTTTAACAAAGTTACGAACAATCGAGCCAATGTATATCTAAATCGCCATGAACGAATTGCGGTGACGTTAAAATGCGTTCTTAATTTATAGGAATCATGTTTCACGAAAGTGCAAATCAATCATACAAGTTGCCCTCACAGCGTTTGATAAATGTCTTTGATATTTTATGCAAATATATATTTCTACTACTTCGTAGCATTATCCGCCTGTTCATCAGAAAATTTCTATGGGAAATCTTTAAATTAGCTTGATTTTATTTTGTATATCGCTTTATCAATCTCGCGCCGATACAAGTTTTCCCTTCAAATCGTTGTTTCTCATGCGATCTTAACCATGATGGTCGAATTGTTCCGAACGCGATGATTGGCAGGTCAAACCACATGGGCCAGCTGTTGTTCGGATATGTTCGCGTACTTTTAAGAGTACGACACTAAGGACAATTCGAAGAAAACGTTCATCTCTTTTCAAGTTTATTAAAAAGTCAGCAATTATCTTGCATTAATTTCCATAAAAACATGATTGCTGGACATATATCTTTATTTTAAACACCGTTTTGATTGAAAACAAAGTATTGTGTTTTACGATTGACCAGTCGCCATAGCAATAATTGACTTTTCAAGATAATTTGGCGGAGGATTTCCTGTCAATATATTTAATGATTCAACCAATTTGCTTTTTTTGGTAAAAAAAAAATGATTGATTGAATGAATGGTTGAATGATTGAAAATTGATTGATCGTTTGGTTGATTGATTGATTGATTGATTGGTTGATTGATTGATTGATTGATTGATTGACGCCCGGCGATAGGTAAATCGCAATAAAGCACCGTCTATATAATTGAAAAGAAACGTCTAAATGGCGTCTTAAAATGTAAAATAAAATTACACAGTGACGGATGTTAGAATATTTATTTTAGATTGTATGTGCACGTCAAAACTATAGTCTGCAGCTATCGGTCAGCAACATATGCCGATATATTATTGTCCAAGTAATAGCAATAATAACCAATGCTGTTGGAAGTAATGAGTAGACATGATTGGCACTTTAATGAAACAAATTCCTGAACCATTGACATGTTGATGAGTTTTTCAGGATCATTTGTTCGATGAAATCAGTACTGAAAATATCATGATGCTTCACAAACATTGCTGTATCAGAAAGGTAGAGTCGCTGCCACTGGCACCGGATTTTCAATCAATTTTCTTTTTCAAAATATGCTGTTTGAACTTCGTTAGTAGATATAATTATACATACAGTGCAAAGTGCATATTATGAAAAAAAAAACAATTATGATTTTACATTTTTGGTATTGTATTTTTTAGTTTGGAAAGATTTTTTTGGATTTTTTAAAGACAAGGATTGAGTTTGAAAATGGCAGTGGTCGCTACTTACTTAACACATTGCTTTTGATAAATTTAAATTGTAAAATTACAATATTCATACACTATAGTATATTATATTGGTTGTATATTGCGTTCTCTAGAATATGTCTTTGTGTATGTATGATATTTGTATGTACAGACTCGAACTCGTTTAGCTCGAATTCCTTATTGGCTTGAACTGGATGTAAAAGAATTTTCCGAGGCTCGAAGTATTTTTGCCGGTCGGTAGGAGTTCGAGCCAATGGGGTTCAACTGTATTTATTTATAATGTGTTCAACATTGTTATATGTTAACAGTATTATTGGCCAAAGCCAATGTGCCGATTTGCCAATAAACTGAACTAAACTCGTCATCGGTGGCAGTTTCAGACAAAAAGTGAGCTACCTTGGCGACCGAGATACGCCCGCTATGTTTTCTGTAGATCGCCAAACTTGAACTATAAAATTCAAAATATCCACTACTGAATAAATGGATGGTTTTGTTTCTTTCTAAGTTTTAGCGCAAATGTTATCTTTATGCATGTCCACACGTGATACATACAATGCATTGTACATATATACCAATCCTAATGATGCGGTTAGAAAACTGACCATTGTTTCCAGTGGGCCCCATAGAGTGACCAGCATGCGTAGGCTGGTCAATAATGACCAGGAGTGACTGTTTCATTATGGGCACGGCTGTTAAATTAACGTGCATTCCACGTAATTAGTGACTAATTGGTAATAATGGACTGACTTGGGAAGCAGGAATAATGGCGATGGTTATTAATTCTGTAATCGACTTATTACTGCGTTCTGGCACTAGTATAAACTTAGGCTATACCGGCAGTGTAGCAATGTTTATGGTAGGCTCTGGTCTTCATAATAAGGACAAGAGCACCTCGAATTGAACGCCAACGATCCACTGTGGTTGCTGTTTGTTAGTTCCCAACACAATAGTTACTGAAGCCAGATCTAAATTATTAGTTGTACGACATGCGCGCATTGTCTTTGACCGTGAACATGAGGATCAAGTTCCATTATTTTGTATTACGCCGACGAATTAGTCGACAACGCCGGTGGCACCAATCCTATCTCAATACCCAGACACTTTTCTTCATTAAACATACACTTGAAAATTGAAATGCCATACTTTTACATTAGCCTGATATGAGGCTACGAACAGAAAGTCGCAATAAAGGGACTGAAAACCATATGAAACAACTGCAAGAAAATTTTTAAAACTTACATAAAACTGATATCGTTGTTAAAACGCATTGAATCTAAATATCTGTGTATGACATCGTTTAGGACAAGCGTATGTTTCGAAGTTTTCGAGTATTTTTTTCCGTTTCGAAAATATACTATAAATATGTACCATTACTTGACTTTTACATGCTAAATATACACACTATAAAACTGGGAAGCCTTTATTCGCTATTTTTAAACGGGTAAACTCAGCTGAGACAGCGACAAAATATTATGTATAAAGTATTATGTACATTTCCTGATGTATCATCGGCCTTATACTGGCTTGTATTGACAGATGTAGTCTTATTTTGGAGAAATACTGTATCTGCCGATTTTGAAACCATCATGTGTCTTGTCCCTTGAAGCTGATGTTGCAGCTTCCTTTCTTAATTGTTTCCCTTGTTATATTTTCAGGATGATGGCAATTTTCCGTACTTATTCAAACTATTTTAGTACCGGAAACATACTACTATTGCTATGAGAATAGAATGAGATATGCTCGTTTTTCTCAGTTTGGTATCGGTTATATATAGTTCAAGGTATACAAACCAAAACAAATACTCCATTCAAAGGGAGCAACAGCGACATCACGGTCAAATACACTTCAAAGATTATTTCGCATACACCAAAAACTAAAACAGGGAGCTCTAAGTGGCATGTTTGATGCGATGAACTATTGATATAATTTGTGTACGCCATTAAGTGTGTACGCTATTTGCTGCAATGATACATGTATATTTACACTCAACACAATTAAAGACGGATCACCTATTCAACTGTTGAGCTATAAATTTAGAACAACTGACTTCTGGCAAAAGTCTATAGGGAAGGCTGCCAACAAAAATAGCGAGACAAACATAAGGTCATCAGAGTGCATGATTGTACCTTAGGTTATAAGTGAACGTTTTGATTTAATCTTCACACGAAATACTCACAAAGAGACAGGAGATATTGTAATATTGGGCTTATAAGTGGGGAAGAGGCGAGCCATGAATCGTCTGTTCCAAGCCCAAGTTTAGGCAATAGGAGAATACGGAACACTTCTAAAAGTATATGATTGTTTAACATTACAGTCGAAACCCGTTGGCTCGAACTCGCTTGACTCGAATTCCTCGTTGGCTCGAACTGAATGTTAAGAGGACCGATTTCCTTACACTGTAAGCCTTCCCGCTTGGCTCGATATTTTCGAGGCTCGAGGTATATTCGCTGGTCCCTAAAAGTTCGAGCAAACGAGGTTCGACTGTAAATATAGTGTTTGACATATACAGTCGAACTCCGTTGAATTGAACTCGCTTGAATTCCTCATTGGCTTGGACTAGATGTAAAGGACCGAAATCTTTATACTGAATGTAAGACTTCCCGCTTGGCTCGATATTTTCGAGGCTCAAACATTAGTTTGTTGAATATATTAAACCTCCGTCCTAAAGTGCAGGCCTCGACTTATGTTTCTTTCTTTGTCAAAGCATGGTTACTGGAAATTTTGTTTTGACTTTAAACTCATAAGAGTTGATTCTTTTTTTTTAGCTTTAAGTGTTAATAAACATGAGTTTATATCGTTTTCTTGCACTAAAGCACTTAGAAATTGCCGAACACTCAAGCTGTCATTCTTATTCCTTCTTACAAATACTGCTATTTAATGCCATTAGTTCGCGAAGCGTTTTCAAGTTCAAAACTTAATTGCCAACAGATGTTAACAGTTAAAAGTTCTTCAATTTTTACTGCCACTATAATATTTATATATTTTGGAAGAGGTTTAAAAGTATATGTGCTAGAATCAACAGCTTTCTCTGCAATTAGCTGTCAATTTTAATAGACCATAATAGTGGTTTTCAAACGCATAACGTCTCGAATTATTTTTTTTTTGGCATAAATGATTATTCGAGCTAGCTTTTTGCGCCATTATGACAGAGTGTTATAATTTATTTCTTTATTTCCAAAGCCAGTTTAAATATACGCTGAAGTTTCGTTTTAAGTGTATGAATTAATTACGAAGAATATACGAGTGCTTTTTTCCAAAAAAAATATGTTGACACTGTACATAAAGCATTTAATCGACGTCATTATTACATTTTTTACATATCACAGGAATCGTCAGATTTTTTTTCTTATTGTGCAAAATTTCATTTCGGAAGATTTTGCTAGATGTACTTAAATTACAACCAACACAGCGCTACCCTATGACGTCATATACGTTGTTTTTATACGTTCAAAATTACCATAACTCAGCTTATAAATTTATATTGTTATTTACATTGCTTTAAGAAATGTTTTTAACTACTGAATATTTTGTCTATGTTTCTTGCAATTTCTTTAAAGGAATGCCTTTATAAATATTCTCACCACATATAATGTGAAAACATCTTAAGAGGTTATAAAGAAACTCCATATATTTTAAATGGTCCTCGTTAACGGCAGACACGGCGTCATAGTCCCAAATTAAATCAAACTGAAATGGATTTTTTTTTAAATTTTCAGTTGGCTTTCCCAGTCCGGTTATTCAGATCGCTACAGCATGCAAAGAATCTACATTTTCTTGTTGCTATAAAAAGGATCAACATTATGAGTCAGGTCATGGCGGGTCCGTAGTCTAGTCGTATCACACTTGACTATCATTCCAGGGGTAGCAGATTCGATTCCCCGTCGCACCACTAAAAAATACTAATCGTCTTCCGGGAGGGACGTTAAATGGGGGCCCCGTGTGACAGTACTATACACTTTGCACGTTAAAGAACCAGGGTAGCTCTAACCAGGGTTACATTCTGTCTGTGCACTATGCTCCAAAAGGCCTAAAATGACTAACACTCTTAACGGAGCACTCGCCGAATGGGTAAGACCCGAGTGCGAGTATAAAGAAGCTTACACACACACCAGTCGGGTCATTTTTTATCGTGTATTGTATTTCAGTCGATTATCGGCATACGCCAACCATTATATAAGCCAGAGTTATTGGCCTTGCTGTGCGTTTGTGTCACGGCTCTGGCAACATATATACCAAGTTTCATTTCAATATCTTGAATGGTGATTATGCTTAGCCTTGATTAGAGCTATCGCACATCGGCGACAACGACGCCACTGACGCCGACGCTTAACGTCACAAAGAATACGGCAATAACTAGATTGTTTTGTTTTTTTCTGTTAAAAACAGGCGAACTGAACTTAAAACTGTATTTAAACCTTAACTTTCGAAAGCCAGCTAGTATATGTAGGTAACATACATGTTTGTATGACGTTAATCAACATTGAAAGAAAAATCCGTGTCCGGATTATCAAATTATTTAGCGTTAACAAAAACGTTATAATTAGAAACTCTAAATTATTAGCGAACTAACCAAAATGGCGCCGCTGTGCTCCGAATGGCTAATTAGCCAATTATACATCTTTCTCGTCAGAGAAACGCAAAATATTCTGGTCTACGCAAAAGTAAAAGAGATTTTCATTTATCAATCATATTGCAATATTAGATTAACCATTGGTGTCTTACGTTTTTTACGGCCATTGACATTGCAATGCAAAGACTTAAGTGATGAAACGTTTGGTTCAAAGCGAGTTTCTATGGGAAAATTACGAGAACTCTAACATTGTTTTGTTTAATGCGCGTGTAAGTGCTTGAACCAAGAAGGTTGCATACGAAATACTTTCATGCGACGTATTTATTTTGTGTAAATATATATATTAACAATCTGTAAGTTGTTTAGTGTTCTACATTATGTTTTGTAAACATCCCACTAAGTAGGCCAGCCTTAGTTGCTACTGCGTCATCCTGATTAAAATTAATAACGACTGACTGCTGATTAACTGAAATGAATGCACGTGAGGAATACAGCCTTCTCATTGGACAAAATAAAATGTTGACCACTAAGTCATTCTATACTGGTTCAACGAAGCAACAAAAGCCGCAAAGTTCTTATACTAGTGAATCAACAATCATGAGTATAGCCTTATCACTCAAAGTCATGAAAAAGTTCTTAGTGGTCAACATTATATTTCGTTCAGTGAGAAGGCAGCATATAATTACATTTATTTTAGTAAACCAGCAGTCAGCCGTTATTGATTTTAATCAGGTGAAGCGGTAGATATTGACAGTGGATGGCCAAGTGAGTGGGTAGATGACACAATATCATGTAGACCATTAGAAATGATTGTTAGTATGAACTTTCACAAAATAAAAACGTCAATCTTTTAAACTATTACTAAATGCTTCAAAGAACATTAATAATTTATTTTCCAATTTTAAACTGTAACTATTTCAGGAATTTTGAACAAGGTATATCAATCTAAGAGTTTCATTACGAAATTTAATTTTATATTGTATTTCATTTCGTTAATTGCCAATATCGGAACGATCCCTGGGGTTTTATTTTGCCACTTTGAGCTGGGTCTAAAACCACTGTCGCCATTCAAAACCCTTTAAACACTTCGCTCGGCTTCGGAGTTCTCAGAAAGAATCGGTTGATCGTCTTGGGAAAATTTTCTTTTAATCTACTTAATCAGCCTTAAGTCAGTCAAGTAACAAGATCTGACGGATCAGATTTTCGAGTTCCTGCGATTCTTCTAGACTTCCCGTGGGGGTGTCCGCCATGTTTTTCGCGAAATCTCGTTGAATTTCGTTAAATCACGCGGCGCGCACCCACGCTTTTTGCAGATCGCGTTATAATGGAATATACGGTATTATTATGTAATCTCGCGATTAAGATGGTAATCTTCCAACGACAAATTTGCAACCTTGATATGGATCGGAATTGTCTCCGGTAGAAAGGAAGGGCTTATCAGTCATTATAGGGCGAAAACCGGGCTTATCAGTAATTATACGGGAAAACCAGGCGCGTTTAGCACCTATTTGCAGATTCGTGTTTTTATCATTTGGATTAATTGACATCTGCAAGTTTCTTTGACGAACCGTAAAGCGTTCTTAAACAACATTCTATGTTATTAGAGAAGTGATAAAATAATTTAAGAAATGATTTTATCTTACTGTAGGATTGTCAAATTATATGTCTATCTAGGGATTGATTTAACATTTAGATTAATTTCACCTCTGCAAATTCCTCTTTTATGGCTTTGATGGAATGTGAAACGTCCTAGTACAAACTATGAAATAATATACATGTATATCATCACTTAGAGATGATTTTCTCTTAATGATTTTAATATCGATTGCAAAACTTGACGCTTCACCGTTGCTAATAATTCAGTAACGCTTTTAATCTCTTAATAAAGAATTAATATATCGACCATTACGGATTGAAAAAAATGATGCTTCAATATTGCTAACTTCATATAATGTTAGATTTGTATGTGAATGCTCAAATGGTTCAGTCCTTGTATTCAATATTGGTCTTAATTGGATCTAAGAACGATGTAGCTAATCGGATTATGTGTTTTTAATAACTGACCTATAGAGTGAATTAAGTCCATGATGTATGACCTAAAGAATAACTTCAGTTGAATATTGAATACAACCCCAGGCCTTGTATTCAATACTGGTCTTAATTGGATCAAGAAACGATGTAGCTAATCGGAGTATGTGTTTTTAATAACTGACCAATAGAGTGAATGAAGTCCATGATGTATGACCTAAAGAATAACTTCAGTTGAATATTGAATACAACCCCAGGCCTTGTATTCAATACTGGTCTTAATTGGATCAAGAAACGATGTAGCTAATCGGATTATTTGTTATTTATATCTGACCTTTACAGTAAATGAAGTCATTGATGTATGACCGTAAGATTGACTTAACCTGATATTTTAAATGCCATCCAGCCCCACCACAGCTCCTCAAATGACAATATGTATAACAGATCAAGGCATCTAATAGACTAAGGATTGAAAATATGTAGGAATACTAATTCATAATATTTGTTTGTATATCGTTAGCATTTAAAGCCAGAAGAAAATGGTTGTACTTAATAAAATAAAAATAATATAATATAATAATAATTATGAGAGATAATGTATACATTGTCAACTCAGTGCAAGAACTTAACATCTGCTTCTATTTTCATATGTAGTTATTGATTTATTGCACTAGGGTGAAGACCTGTTACATTATAATTATTACAAAAATAGATGCGTTATGATACATAAACTTTCTTTCTAAATGACATGTTTTTGATTCATTTTATTCACTTCCTTTTCTGCTTCTAATTCATTGTATTATATATAGCCATTTTTAGTTGTTTACCTGATGTGAACATTGTTATAGTATATATGGTCTGGCTTCTGTTTCCTGGGTCAAGCTTGAACTTTGCATTTATAATTAAAATTGAAAAAAAATATTAGAAAACTGTTAAAAATGAAATTGAATTCATATCTATTGTGTGCCTTTAAAGCGAATTGCTTTGCAGTATATTGTGTGACGTTTTACTTAAACAGACGAATAACTTAAAATTAATATTTCTGAATGAAGCATAAATATACACTTAACTTTTAAATCTATCATTCATAATCCTTCAAAGAAATGATATGAATATTTTGTAATGTATATACTGAACAACCAAGACTGAACAACCAAGTTTTGGGGATATAACTTTAACATGTGTATATATACTGCAGTGAATAATCTTCTGTAATGAGGAAATTATGATATAAAATTGAATTGACTTGAATTGTTTTGAATTGGATCGGACCCTATCCAAATCATTCTTTTGATTACAAAATGAATTTCAAACATTCTTCTTATGTCAATTCTTAATTCCAAAATTCGTATTTTCTTCAAATTTGTTGAACATATATAGATTGGTCAAAGAGATATTTAGAAAAAAAAACAGAATCCGGTTTCTTTAGCATACATATATTGAAAATATATGCATGTATAGGTGACGTAATCATGTGGTTTCTTTTAATATTGACTTAGGAGTTATACGACGGCATGTTGCAATAATTATGTCGACGTATCTTAAGAATAAGTGAAGTCAGTATATTTTTTGCGACATGTCATATTAAAACTCAAAGGACGAGATAACACAAGTCGACTTATTTCATATCGACTTGCGAGTTGTAACATAATATGTCGAAATAAATATGTCGGCGTATATTGTTAATAACTAATAATAAGTGAACATGTCGATATGAGTATTGCGACATGTCGACATAAAACTATTAAACATCAGTATGTGATAACACCATCTGTATATACGACATATAAAAATAAACTTTAATTTGTATACTAAGCTATCAATATATAATATATATTTCTGTTACCAGTCAACGTAAATTAAAAGAAATCGTTAAAGATGCACTCTTACTCCCAGATAAGATTTACCACAATTAATACTAGTGTTGTAATTTTCCAAAAAGGATGTAAACATGTCGAAAACAATGGTTCTTAGGAAGGATAGCGAGTTTAATTGAAGAGAAATGAGCATAAAACATGGTATTTCCACCTTATGAGACTATAGTAGACCACAATAAATATTTAAGCATTTAATAATCATTTTATATTTTGGGGATTAATATTTTCCATATAAAATGCATTATTTAGTAAGTAGTTAAAAGTTTATCATTCAAAATTTATGTTTGCTATACATGTGTGTGTATTGATTTTGAATAAGAGTGTCACTTTAGCTTAGTCGAAAGTGATAAAGCTACCTCTTTCGTTTAAATTAACACTATTACAAGTAGAATGTTGTTGTTGTTTTTAATTTGATTTAATAAAAAAGAGTCAAATACAAATTGTACAACGATTGTACAATTTATTTAATTCCACGTTGATTATAATATTCATCTTTGTAAACAATATATTAATATGATTGCATTTAATATGAAATCGGTTAGTTATACATATAATGTATCACTAGTACGTTTTCGCTACATATCGTTATTCTCACTCATACACGGTAATAGAATATGTTTGTAAGATCTCCTTATCTCGGCGGGAAATCGTGATAACAACATCAGATAAGAAAAAGAGAACAAGTTATCACAATAAAGAGTCGTGTGAATTTTAACTGAGGTCAAGTTCATTTTATATCAATATATTTTTCACATGTTTTACTAGCTATCGGAATGGCAAGTTTTTGTTAGTTTTTGTTCATACGCATTTATCAAATTGAACGTGGTTCGGGCCAGGCGCAGGTGGGCGACCACTTTAATTTGAAAAATACGTATTTATTAACATTTACCAGCTTAGTATTAGAAATTATATCTTGTCTTCTGGTCAGCCTCTGTTTTAATCAACAAAACCCCTGATTAAAATCAATAATAATTGGGTAATATGATTTCGAATGCCGAATGTCGTACCATCTATTTGCTTATTCATACTGATAAGCCTTCAGGCAGTTTTGAAGTGGTTGGGATTATATTTTGTCTAATGGCCCTGCCTCTGTTTAAAACTACCGATTCATCTGATTAAGATCTAAAAATAAACGTAAGGCGGATTTGAAAATGTCTACAATCCCATTGGACAAAATATAGTTTCGAACACTTTGTCAGGAAATAAATACTATACTAAGAAATAAACTGAACATAAAATAATTTATTACATTATCATTTATTCAAAACAATAGAAACATTGTGGTAAAGAAGTAACAGAAATGATTCATTTTATAAAATAAAGTAATTGTTTTGATAAAGAAATGAACATAATTATTACAGAACAGAGAATGAAAGTCAGTCACAAACAATCATATCAACAATATGTCATGAGCTACAACACTTACCGAATGTATAAAATAAATAAAGTTGATGACGTCATCATATTTCTAGAAAATGACGTCAGTGCGACGGAAGTGACCAGGCACCTTCCATTCTCCAAACAGAGAAAGCGTAACTAAGTCTCTCGTGCGCCACGTAGTTACAACTCGACATTTTTGAGTCCGACTCGATGTCATCATTTCTTAACACTTGGTACAAGAAGTCAATATAACGTGTCGCAAGCTTCAGAGTCTGTATTTTGCTTAGTTTGTCTGAAGGAAGCGTCGGAATAATAGTCCTGAGCTGCGTGAACGCGTCGTTTAACGACTGTGTACGTTGACGTTCCCTGACGTTAGCCATGCAACGTTGATTCTGCATGTCCTCCATGGATTGGGGACCTTTTCGGCGTTTTCTGCTTCCGTCGGAACTTTCGGAATTCGTCGGAGATGACACGTTTTCAAGACTATCACTTCGTCGTGCGTTCATTTTACGTTTCTTAGATTGTGAACGTCCTTTGATAGATGAAGTGTCACTTTCATCGCTCAGACTGTAGTCCTGATTTTCTTGCTTGATTGAAAAGTCCAACTGTTGCTGTGTGAATGCTAAATGCTGCTGCAACTGTTGGTGACTCGTATGGTGCTCCATCATTTCGGAAACTGCAAGAAACTGCTCCTTAGTAAAGGTCTGCATGGGAGAACTGTTGTTTTGGAGAGGAGATATTTCTGGGCTCTTTTTCTCAGCCATTAATTGATGGTCAGGAATCATAATTCCCACTAATCCACGAGTGTCCGTTCCCCTTTAATCTCCGGCTTGTTTCAAATGTCTGTTTCAAATTCTGAATATGTTATGTTCCAACTAGCCCTTCTCATGCCCTTGTTTCAAATTCTGTATCTGTTCTTTTATAACTGCTATTAATTAACATGTATGTCCAAATTTGTGTTCAAACGTACGGTAAATCGTTTAATACGTCTTCACGTTTGAATACACAACCTTGAAGCAGTCTTGGTGTGTTACTTATTATCACCAATTATCGTCAGCACACTACTTATTTCACCTTTCGTTGATTTATCAGTTTAAATATAAAACACAAGTTCCAGCCAAATGTAACTAATTTTAGACCCACGTGTTCTAAATAATCTCCAGCTTTTAGAACCTCAAACGAGTGAATACTCTTGCTACACGATTTTGACGGTTAGCAAATTTTCCTCTTAGCAAACTTGTTGGGGTATTTATAAGAATGTATTTCCAAAATCAATGGGCGGAGCTACCTAAGAATCTTACCCGCTTGCAGACTTGTAGATTCGCCGTGCGCATGCGCGGCTCTATTTCACCTGTCAATCATAGCGATAAGGCGGGACTGCGCATGACAGATGCGTTAGTTGATTTCTTCGGAGCACCTCGGCTCGAATCTCAGAGCGATAAGGCAGTACAGCGCTTCTGCATGAAAACTAATTGATATTCACAATGAATAACCCAGAGTCATAAATTAATAATTTTTCATTTATATTTCTGTAGGCTTTTCTTTCTGTGCCAAGAATTTTACAAGGAAAATGTGTTTTCGACATAAAAACTACGACAATGTTTCGAGTTTCGTAATATTTAGTTACCTTTATTGCAACCAACTATTTTGCGACAATTGAATAATGAATTTCGTTTATTTGAGACAAAGAAAAAATACTGTTTGCCAAATTTATACTTCAAAACATTATTTTTTTTTCTGTAAAAAAAAGAAAACTCGTTTTATGGTTAGTTTAAAGCTTTAAATGCACGTTTGTACTTACAGAAGTGTTTTATTTCATTCCCTTGTACTAATGATAATCATATCCATTGAATCGTGTAATCGTTTGTGTGTTTTAAAAAGACCAGATTCGATGGATTCAATATGATATTTACAATAAATACACATTTAATTTGTATCATTTTTAATGTTAGTAGAAACATATTATATTATCATTTAACAATGCGGTGTTGCAAATTAATACCAATATACATTGTAGTCAATATTTTTCACTCAGTAACACAAAGCATGCTGACAGATTTATGAGGAAAACATAGGTGTCAGTAACAGTCAGAGGTTGTCATCTATTTATATATATAAATACTCATTTACATAATTCGACTTTCTTCAAGACTCTTTTCAACATTTGCCCATTCTACATGAAAGTTTTAAGTAATATTGTATATAAGTATAAATGAATTTGAAAAAGAAATCATCACCCCCGCTTGATACTACCACCTATGTCCAAAGGCATTAAAGGGGCACCCTATAGGTTATAGTTAGAAATATCAGCCTGTATAAAATGGGATTTTAGCTATGTGGCTACAAATTCCCAAGTTAAAAAAGCGCCAAAATACCGCTGTTATTTTTATCCCTATACAAAGCTTTTTGTTTTTTATCATAAAAGTAAAATAAGTTAAACCCAATAATGCATTGAAATTAAAATTGCATCTATCAAGTAAAAATCTATATGGTGTCCCTTTTGACATTTGTTTGTTTTTTTGTCTCAGAATCAGCTCATTTTGTTATCTATGTCTTCAATTCAGACATATGAAATAACTCACAAAAGGACAGATCTCAATTGTTTGGACAAGTGTCGACAACCCAATTTTTCTGAAAGAGTTAGTAACGCTTTTAGCCATAAAACATCGATTCTCGAACGTTAATATGGAAACTGCGATCTGATATTTTGTCAGCAATCTTATATCACTGGCTTTTAGACACTCACGCAAAATTTGGCTCTTTCCAAGACAAAAATAAAAAAAAAGTTGTCAAAACGGTCAATTTATGAGAGTGCAGCTTTAAAAGAGCACTATAAGTTGATGCAAACAATTGTTTATCTATTTTGTTTTAATTTAACCTTCTTTCGCATCAACCTCTAGTGTGCGCCTTTAAAGCTGCACTCTCACAGATTGAACGTTTAGACAACTTTTTTTATTTTTGTTTTTGAAAGAGCCAATTTGTGCGAAAATCCATGGAAACCAATGATATTAGACTGCTGACAAAAATTAGATCGCAGATTTTTATATTTAAGTTCAAAAATTGATGTTTCATGCATGATGTTAGTAAGGGTTTAAAGCTGCACTCTCACAGATTAAACGTTTTGACAACTTTTTTATTTCTTGTCTTGGAACGAACCAATTTTTGCGAAAATCCATGGAAACCAGTTATATAAGACTCCTGACAAAAAATTAGATCGCAGATTTCTATATTTAATTATTTTTTTTATGTTTTATGCATTTTTCTTCAACCGTTAGTAACGGTTTAAGCCATAAAACATTAGTTTTCGAACGGAAATATGCAAATCTGCGATCTGAGCTTTTGTCAGCAATCTTATATCATTCATTTGCAGATATTTACGCAAAAAATGCCCTTTCCAAGACAAAAAATAAAAAAGTTGTAAAAATGGTGAGGGAGCAGCTTTTAAGGAACATGCTTTATTCTGGGTGAAAACTATGAGTATTACTTCATGATTGTACACGATGCTTGGGAAATTTCTCCACATAGTTTTGCGCGCTAAACGGGTCTTTGAAATACAACATCAATCATTGAGAGAAACGGAATTACAACAATAATTTGGCAAGTTGATGTTTGTTTACCTGCACACCATTCCCGCCTGTTTATTTACCTTGTAATTATGAAGGTTCCACTGGAAATTTGTTGGTAAACAATATGACATGGAATTGCCGTTAGATGATTAAAGACCGAGGGATGTGGCCGTTTTTCAAAGGTGGCTTAGCAAATAAATAAGTGTGAAATTAGGCACTTGTCTTAAGTTAAGACGTTTTTTAAAGTCTTAAGCTCCCAAATTGTGGGAAACGTTTCCGCACTTAATGTGGATTAATATTAATTGAATTGATTGGTTTAACACATAATTGTAACAATTCTATTAATGGGTAACATCTATTATAACAAATCTTGAAAGATGCACGCTCTCTCCCAAATAAGATTAACCACAAATAATACAATTGTTTTAATATACTAAAAAGGATGAATACATGTCGAAAACAATGGTTCTTATGAAAGATATCGAGTTTAATTTGAAAGAAAGGTGCCGCAAACACTGTATTCTACCTTATGAGACGTTTGCAAATCTGCAAATCTTTTAGCACTCACCAGTCATTTAATATATTTGCGTTTTCAGCCATTACATATGCTATTACAATCTTGTTATCAGTTATTAATATTTTCCATAAATGCATTTTTTAGTAAGTTGTTAAAAGTTTATCACTCAAAATTTGTTTGTAATGCATGTGTTTATACTGATTTTGAATAAGAGTGTCACTAAAAGACTTCATGATTTGCAATATGTTTCGTCATATTTGTATACAATATATATATATAGTAGTATAGTTTATTCAGTCTCATCCATGTTAAACTCATTATCATTCATCTGGCCCCTATTTCTCGAAACTTCTTAAGTCCCTTATAACAGGATTAAGCTAAGCTCACTATTTTTGTTGTTCTATGATATGGCTTAAAAAAAATTACATTTGGTTCGGGTTACCCCACCCTACCTACGGAATAGGCGCCGACCCTACCGTTTTTATAGTCAGTTTGAAAAAAAATAATGAAAAACTAAACTTTTTTTTCGTTTTTTTTTTTAATTGCTTTTCAATATATAGTTTAAACCTTAAATGCTAATACAGAAGATAACTTTAACACCATTCTCCAATGATGAAAATGATATTCTTATATAAAGCCTAATAAAAAAATAAATAAAAAAAGCCTACCTACCCTACCTATTTTTGAAAAGGATGTAACCCTAACCAAACGAATTTTTTTAGGCCTATGCGTTTTATTTACTTCTTTAAGAGTGTTTATAAATTATATAAGAAAAATATGTATGTTAATTAGAAGAAACCATTTTTCATTTATCAAAATCCATTATAAGTATGTATACTGGCTAATTGAAATAAGGGACTTAAGCCTGTTTAGCTCAAGAAGTTTTGAGAAATCGGGGCCTAAGGTTTGATAACGATAAATCAATGTGGTACGTATAGCTTCATCACTCTGGTGAACGAGAATGTGTTTAACTATATACAATGAAAAAAAACCATGAACTATATAAGTACATTACAATTTAACAATTATAGGAGAAATTAGGCCTATTGTTAAAGTTAACAACGGGATAGACAATATCGTTGTTAACCTTTAAAGCTGCACCTACACAGATTGAACGTTTTGACAACTTTTTAAAAAAAAATATTGGAACGAGCCAAATTTTGCGAAAATCCATGCAAACCAGAGATACAAGACTGCTGACAAAACTTAGATCGCAGATTTTTATAATTCAGTTCAAAAATTGATGTTTTATGCATTATTCTTAAACCGTTATTAACGGTTTAAGCCATAATACATTAATTTTCGAACGGAAATATGAAAATTCACGATCTGATTTTCTGTCAACAATCTTATATCATTGGTTTACAGATATTTACGCAAAAATTGCTCTTTTGAAGACAAAAAAACAGTTGTTAAAATCAGAGTGCAGCTTAAAATGTTACATATAAAGTATTTGACGAATCGCTAATATATTAAAATTAAACATTAACAGCTGAATCAGTTGTCCCAAATCTTGTTAGAAATACTGCAGACCAACAATGAAACCATCAAGCTTCCAGAGCAGCTAAAATTTGAAAGATGCACTAAATGTGTCTGTGTAAAAGTACATAATTGTCTTAGAAATCCTGTATGGCCACCATTAAGATTAGTAGAAAATATATTATCACATGATTCACATACACACGTTATGAACTAAAACACTGCTGCGGAACTTGGACATACCGTCGAACCCCCTTGGCTCGAACTGGCTTGGCTCGAATACATTGTTGGCTCGAACTCTATGTAAAGACGTTACATGGGGAAGACGTTACTAATGTTGTTAGAACTTGTGTCCAACCCATTTGCTTTTTGTATACTCTATATTATTGTTGTAAATAGCGATTATGTTGAAAGAAAAAAGGCAATAAAATATGTTTAAATCAAACTCTATGTAAAGGTCCGATATCTTTATGCTGAAAGTAAACATTCCCGCTTGGCTAAATTTTTCAGAGGCTCGAAGTCGAATTTCGCTGGTCCCTGGGAGTTCGAGCCGGATATGGGGTTCGACAGGAATTGTGACAATCAATGTAAATTAAATATTGTAATCTTGTTCAAAGAAAACGGAAAGGAAAGTCATATTCAACATTTTTTAATTTATTTGAAATTAGTGAGTTTGACGTGTAAAGGAAAAATATTATATACAAAACAAATCAGAACAGAACAGACATTGCGGGATTGATGTCATTATCTGGGTATGCACGCAGTTAGGCTGGTTAAAGTCTGAGTAGTACAAAGGAAATTGTACATATATAATTATGAAACAAAATATTAATTGTAACAGTAATTGAAGGCTGAACTTAACATTTATCTTTCAACCCTCAATACATTATTTCTTATAACAAGAGCCTCTTTGATATAAAAGGCTTTTGATAATTTAATAAAATTGTACACAGAACTGTGTATGAAGTAAATACAACACGGATGCCTAATCTTGCAGGAAAATAGTCACAAATGCGCTATGGAAACGGTTAGTAATCATCCAGTCAGTCAGTGATCTGATGCAGTAGGCATTTAATTAGTGGCCGAATCTGATTATGACTTCAATTATATCAAATATCCTTTAAACATAGCACCAAAGGTCAATCGTTCGTCGGAGCTTACTTTTAAAACGCTTTCATACGATATCCGATGAAGGGGTGGGGGCGGGGTCGACTCTTTACCGGTCAAATATTACTAGGGCGTGGCTCAACCTGTCAGAAAGAAGAAATTCTAGCAAAACGTATTTTCCAAGATTCCATCCAAATCCTTTAATCTTCGAGGCCATCAAAAGCAGGGATACTTTTATATCTGGCTAATTAAGGAAAGGCAGTATAAACTTCAGAAATTCCCGAAAGTTTATTATACGAATTTTATTTTGGAACGTTAATAACAGATAAGTCATGATTTTTGTTGCTAATCTGCAGACCTATAAATAATAATACCCCCCTGTTCACTGTCGCTATCCCACAGGGATTCGGTTAATCAATTATTTGTCTAAAGGCCGATCAAGGAAATCATAAATAATGGTTTAATCCGCGTGTTTATTTCTGTATGAAAGTATAGAGATTAGCATGGAAGCATGCAGTTAGTTCCACTGCTTTACGAATGAGTCGGCAACAGGTGTGAACAGACAAATCGACGATATATTATTGCACTTTGTCGGAAAAGAAGGAATAAATAGATTCCTCATTACAAAACATGATTTAGTATTTGTAATATTTTTTTTTTAGAAAAAAATCAATAATAAATGCCGCTGCTGCTGCTGATTATGCTAATTATGATTAAGCTGGTGCTGCTGCTGCTGCTGCTGCCGGTGATGATAATGTTATGCTGCTACTAATGCTGCTGATGCTGCTGATTACGGTAGTGCTGGTGTTGGTGCTGCCAATGATGATTATGTTTATGCTGCTGCTTCTGCTGCTGCTGCTAATGGTGATGATGATAAAGATAATGATTATGCTGGTGCTGTTGCTGCCGATGATTATAATGTTTATGCTGCTGCTTCTACTGCTGCTGCTGCTGCTGCTGATGATGATGATAATGATGATGATGATAATTCAATACTGCTGAAATTGAAGTTGGTAGGCTACAATCCTAACTGTTTAATTCTGGCGTTGCCATATGTCTGCTTGTTGATTTTTATTGAAAATGAGGAAAATGCATAAGAAGCAGTGCCTAGCAAAATATGACATTTCCTCAACTTAATGATAAGTGACATATCTATGCAGCCAGCCGAAAAAAAATCACCGGCCCCTCAGCATTCATTAGGAACAAACACGTGTCCCCTAAACCAGCGTGACACTTCTTACCGGAAGTTTACACACTCTAGGGGTCCACGTGCTTGAGCCCTCGAGATCTTATCCAATCAGAATGTGTTAAGTTTGGCGGGTACTTATTCCACTTATGTTCCCTTTTTGGTGTGATCCTGAAGGACCCTTATCCCCTAATCTTGTTAGGGAATCAATATTTGTAACACTACATGTGTGGATTGTAATCCGTTCAATTGGTGTTTTAAAGCTGATATCTAACAGATTTACCATTTTGACCATTTTTACTTTTCTTTCGTCTGCGGGTCATCTGATTTTGGCATCAATAGCATTAAATAATGCAGTCTTATTAATCAACTTAAAAAAATAACAGACCTCAAGTATTTTCCCGCGAAATTTAGATTGAGCATTCATAACGCTTTTAGCCATGAAACATAACATATTAACGTAAATTTGAACACTTCGAGCTTCTCTTTTGTCAGCAGTCTTATAGCACTGATTTCCAGACATTTACGCCAAAATTGGTTCATTCCAAGACAAAATAATAACAAGTTGTCATAAAAATCAATCTGTGAAAGTGCTGCTTTAAAACAAAATGTACATTTCGTGGAATAGTGAACTTTTCTAATGGCGATTTATATAAGTCTAATCGGATTCTATTTTAATTAGTTTAGTTCAAATAAAAAACATGTTTTCACTTAACTTTGTGACGGGCTTTCAAATAGAAAAAAGCAATCATAAATGCTGATATTTGTTTATCAACTACGCTAATCCCAAAATTTGTCTCAAAGAATAGAAGCATTTTTTTTTGGTAAAAATATATAATATTATTATACTTCCTATTTCATTCTGTTTAATTCATTGATTTTGATTGATTGTACGTATGTTTATCTGCATTTGCAATTTTAATGACAAAAACACACGGAATTATGACGCAACGTCAAAAGGTCAAGCTAACTCGAGAACCGTCACACTTAATAATGATAAAATTTCGCATATTTTTTTTTTAAATCTTATTACTAATCACAGCTAAATGAAGTTCATATAAATTCAATCAGCAATTAAATGCGCATCCACATTTGTTTTTCAAATACACTTATTTTGAACTACCCTTTATTAACGAACCTTTTAAAGGGACTGTACACCAGATTGGCACCAAAAAAGTCTCAGGCATCTCAGGACATTTATTTAATAAAATGTTTTACTCTTTGATATCGTACTGTAAAAAATACACAAATGTTAAAAAATCGTGTCGGAGACCGGGTTCGAAACGTTATTGCGGTCCAGTGTTGTATCCACTGAGCTACGAAGGCTTACCCTAAAAAGAAATGGGAATATTTAAGCTATATACCTAACTTGCTAATATCACGTTAAAACATCGACTAGCCAATCACGCATAAGTAATGGATTCTACTAGGTAGACATACCTAGTTATTTTCTTTAATAGAAGAATACGAAAAAACTGCGAAAATAAATTAATTGTAAACTATGTGGTACTTCAGTTAGTGAGTTTCAATGCATTGTACACATCGATACCAAGTTTATGTCAGTTTTCGACATTTTTTTTCGCTATTTCATCATACGAAGTACAGCCCCTTTTAAAGAGGCATCTTACTCCCAAATGAGATGTACCACAATTAATACAATTGTTTTAATTTACCGAAAAAGATGAATAAATATAAAAAACAATGGTTCTTATGAAGGGTACCGAGTTTGAATTTGAAAGAAAGGTACATAAAACAGGATATTTCTACCTTATGAGTCGATAGTTAATCACTGTAAATCTTTCAGAACCA